>NC_091250.1:51584716-52205549 GCF_042477335.2 Ovis canadensis
AAATTATAGGAATGCTCCTTAAATTTGCTTGACACTTTGAAAGAATTCAATATGTTTTACTGAAAACCACAATCACAGAAAACTAATCAAGCTGATCACATGGACAACAGCCTTGTCTAACTCAATGAAACTATGAGCCATGCCACATGTGGGGCCACCCAAGAAGGATGGTTCATGGTGGGGAGTTCTGACAAAAAGTAGTCTATTAGAGAAAGGAATGGCAAAACACTTCAGTGTTCCTGCCTTGAGAACTCCATGAACAGTATGAAAAGGCAAAAAGATAGGACACTGAAAGATGAACTCCCCAGGTTGGTAGGCGCCCAATACGCTACTGAAGAACAGTGGAGAAATAACTCCAGAAAGAATGAAGGGATGGAGCAAAAGCAAGAATAACACGCAGTTTGGGATGTGATAGTTGGTTAAAATAAAGTTCAATGCTGTAAGACCAATATTGCATAGGAACCTGGAATGACAGGTCCATGAATCAAGGTAAATTGGAAGTGGTCAAACAGGAGATGGCAAGAGTGAACATCGACATTTTAGGAATCAGTGAATTAAAATGGACTGGAATAGGTGAATTAAATTCAGATGACCATTATATCTACTATCATGGGCAAGAATCCCTTAGAAGAAATGGAGTAGCCATCATAGGCAACAAAAGAGTCCAAAAAGTCCCTTGGATGCAATCTCAAAAACGACAGAATGATCTGTGTTCATTTCCAAGGTAACCACTCAATATCACAGTAATCCAAGTCTATGCCCCAAACAGTAAGGCTAAAGAAGCTGAACGGTTCTATGAAGACCTGTAAGACTCTCTAGAACTAACACCCAAAAAAGATGGCCTTTTCATTACAGGGGACTGGAATGCAAAAGTGGGAACTCAACAGATACCTGGACTAACAGGCAAATCTGGCCTTGGAGTACAGAATGAAGCAGGGCAAAGGCTGATACAGCTTTACCAAGAGAACACACTAGTCATAGCAAACACCCTCTTCCAACAACACAAGAGAAGACTCTACACACGGACATCACCAGATGGTCAACACCAAAATCAGACTGATTATACTTTCTGTAGCTGAAGATAGAGAAGCTCTATACAGACAGAAAAAAACAAAAGAGTGGACCAGACATGAACTCCTTATTGCCATATTCAGACTTAAATTGAAGAAAGTACAGAAAACCACTAGACCATTCAGGTATGATCTAAATCAAATCCCTTACAATTATACAGTGGAAGTGACAAATAGATTCAAGGGATTAGATCTGATACACAGAGTGCCTGAAGAATGAGGGACAGAGGTTTGTGACATTGTACAAGAGGCAGTGATCAATACCATCCCAAAGAAAATGAAATGCAAAGAGGTTGTCTCATGAGGCCTCAAAAATAGCTGAGATAGAAGTGAAAGACAAAGGAGAAAAGGAAAGATGAACCCATTTGAATCCAGAGTTCCAAAGAATAGCAAGGAGAGATAAGAAACCCTTCCTCAGTGCTAGAAATAGATGAAAACAATAGAATTGGAAAGACTGGCGATCTTTCAAGAAAATTAGAGATACCAAGGGAACTTTCCATGCAAAGATGGGCACAATAAAGGACAGAAATGGTATGGACTTAGCAGAAGCAAAAGCTATTAAGAAGAGATGGCAAGAATACACAGAAACACTATACAAAAAAGATCTTCACGACTCCGATAATCATGATGGTGTGATCACTCACCTAGAGCCAGATATCCTGGAATGTGATGTCAAGTGGGCCTTAGGAAGCATCATTATGAACAAAGCTAGTGGAAGTGATTGCATTCCAGTTGAGCTATTTCAAAGCCTGAAAGATGATGCTGTGAAAGTGCTGCACTCAGTATGCCAGCAAATTGGGGAAACTCAGCAGTGGCCACAGGACTGGAAAAGTTCAGTTTTCATTCCAATCCCAAAGAAAGGCAATGCCAAAGAATGCGCAAACTACCGCACAATTGCACTCATCTCACACACTAGTAAAAATAATGCTCAAAATTCTCCAAGCCAGGCTTCAGCAATACGTGAACCGTGAATTTCCAAATGTTCAAGTTGGTTTTAGAAAAGGCAGAGGAACCAGAGATTAAATTGCCAACATCCACTGGATCGTGGAAAAAGCAAAAGAGTTCTAGAAATACATCTATTTCTGCTTTACTGACTATGCCAAAGCCTTTGACTGTGTGGATCACAATCAACTATGGAAAATTCTGAAAGAGATGGCAATACCAGACCACCTCACCTGCTTCTTGAGAAATCTGTATGCAGGTCAGGAAGCAACAGTTAGAACTGGACATGGAACAACAGACTGGTTCCAAATAGGGAAAGGAGTACATCATGACTGTATATTGTCAGCCTGCTTATTTAACTTATATGCAGAGTACATCATGAGAAACACTGGACTGGAAGAAACACAAGCTGGAATCAAGATTGCTGGGAGAAATATCAATAACCTCAGATATGCAGATGACACCACCCTTATGGCAGAAAGTGAAGAGGAGCTAAAAAGCCTCTTGATGAAACTGAAAGAGGAGAGTGACAAAGTTGGTTTAAAGCTCAACATTCAGAAAACGAAGATAATGGCATCCGGTCCCATCACTTCATGGGAAATAGATGGGGAAACAGTGGAAACAGTGTCAGACTTTATTTTTGGGGGCTCCAAGATCACTGCAGATGGTGACTGCAGCCATGA
This sequence comes from Ovis canadensis, assembly GCF_042477335.2. Taxonomy (NCBI): domain Eukaryota; kingdom Metazoa; phylum Chordata; class Mammalia; order Artiodactyla; family Bovidae; genus Ovis; species Ovis canadensis. The sequence continues at coordinate 51,587,412 of NC_091250.1, forward strand.
AATTAAAAGACATTTACTCCTTGGAAGAAAAGTTATGACCAATCTAGATAGCAAATTCAAAAGCAGAGACATTACTTTGCCGACGAAGTTCCGTCTAGTCAAGGCTATGGTTTTTCCTGTGGTCACGTATGGATGTGAGAGTTGGACTGTGAAGAAAGCTGAGCGCCGAAGAATTGATGCTTTTAAACTGTGGTGTTGGAGAAGACTCTTGAGAGTCTTTTGGACTGCAAGGAGATCCAACCAGTCCATTCTGAAGGAGATCAACCCTGGGATTTCTTTGGAAGGAATGATGCTAAAGCTGAAACTCCAGTACTTTGGCCACCTCATGTGAAGAGTTGACTCACTGGAAAAGACTCTGATGCTGGGAGGGATTGGGGACAGGAGGAGAAGGGGATGACCGAGGATGAGATGGCTGGATGGAATCACTGACTTGATGAACGTGAGTCTGAGTGAACTCCAGGAGATGGTGATGGACAGGGAGGCCTGGCGTGCTGTGATTCATGGGGTTGCAAAGAGTCAAACACGACTGAGCGACTGAACTGAACATACTAGCAAAGTAATGCTCAAAATTCTCCAAGCCAGGTTTCAACAGTACATGAACCGTGAATTTCCAGATGTTCAAGCTGGACTTAAAAAAGGCAGAGGACCAGATATCAAATTGCAACTCAGTTCAGTTCAGTCGCGTCCAACTCTTTGCACGACTAAGAGGCTTTTAGCTCTTCTTCACTTTCTGCCATAAGGGGTCGCAAAGAGTCGGACATGACTGAGAGACTGAACTGAAACTGAACTGAAAGAATTAAAGCGCCTCTTGATGAAAGTGAAAGAGGAGAGTGAAAAAGTTGGCTTAAAACTCAACATTCATAAAATTAAGATCATGGCATCTGGTCCATCACTTCATGACAAATAGATGAGGAGACAATGGAAATAATGAGAGACTTTATTTTGGGGGACTCAAAATAACTGCAGATGTTGACTGCAGCCATGAATTTAAAAGATGCTTGCTCCTTGGAAGAAAAGCTGTGACCAACCCAGATGTTTTTTCTCTATTAAAAAGTATAGTCATTACTTCCAACAAGGTTTATCTAGTCAAAGCTATGGTTTTTCCAGTAGTCATGTATGGATGTGAGAACTGGAGTGTAAAGAAGGCTAAGCACTGAAGAATTGATGCTTTTGACTGTGGTGTAGGAGAAGACTCTAGAGAGTCCCATGGACTTCAAGGAGATCCAACCAGTCCATCCTAAAGATCAGTCATGGGTGTTCATTGGAAGAACGATGTTGAAGCTGAAACTCCAGTACTTTGGCCACCTGATACAAAGTGCTGACTCATTTGAAAAGACCCTGATGCTGGGAAAGATTGAGAGCAGGAGGAGAAGGGGATGACAGCGGATGAGATGGTTGGATGGCATCACGAACTCAATGAACATGAGTGAGTAAGCTCTGGGAGTTGATGATGCACAGAACAGCCTGACCTGCTACAGTCCATGAGGTCACAAAGGTTTGGACATGACTGAGCAACTGAACTGAACTGAGCATGTATTATGTCCTAGAGATGGTTGGTTTAAATAGAACATTATGATCACTCTTTGTGTGAACTGAAAAAAAAAAGTTTCAATATTTCAAGAAAACTTATTATCTTCTAATATTTGGTTTTACAAGTGTAACTGTCAGTGTATTGATATTTCTTTCCACAAGAAACAAATATAAATATCTTGAAGGATGCTTGAAGTATGGGAACTCATCAGCATCATTCAGATGTAAAGACAGTAAAGCAGAATTAGTAAAGTTCAGTTAATAACTGCAATTGAACTTATATTGTCACCACCATATTCAATGACTATCAGTCTTCTTTTTCTTAGACTCTTTAAATAGAATGTAATTATGAAAATAATTAATATTTCATAATCATGGTTTAGAAGGAAAAGTGTCACCTAAATCAGAACTCCACTTTTGGAGAAAGCTTAATGTCATAGGAGATCTAATTAAAAGGACAAAATCTAAAATTGGGAGGAAATCAAGATGGAGGAATAGGAGGACATGGAACTCACCTCCCTCCACCGACATCAAAAAGACACCTACATGTAGATAGTTCTAACTAGAAACTGGCAGGAAGTCATTTGTACAAAGAAAGGTATAAGAAAGAGCCACAAGGACTTGGCTAGGAAGGAAAGAGAAGCAATCAGGTCAGGACCTGTGCTTCTTGGAGGGGACACAGAGGAAAAAGGAGATTACATGGGAGGAGATCAATCCTGGGGCATAAGCATTCAGTTCAATTCAGTCGCTCAGTCATGTCCAACTCTTTGTGACCCCATGAATCACAGCACGTCAGGCCTCCCTGTCCATTACCAACTCCCAGAGTTCACTCAAACTCATGTCCATCGAGTCGGTGAGGCCATCCAGCCATCTCATCCTCTGTCATCCCCTTCTCCTCCTGCCTCCAATCCCTCCCAGCATCAGAGTCTTTTACAATGAGTCAACTCTTCGCATTAGGTGGGCAAAGTATTGGAGTTTCAGCTTCAGCATCAGTCCTTCCAATGAACACCCAGGACTGACCTCCTTTAGGATGGACTGGCTGGATCTCTTCTCAGTCCAAGGGACTCTCAAGAGTCTTCCCCAACAACACAGTTCAAAAGCATCAATTCTTTGACGCTCAGCTTTCTTCACAGTCCAACTCTCACATCCATACTTGACCACTGGAAAAACCATAGCCTTGACTAGATGGACCTTTGTTGGCAAAGTAATATCTCTGCTTTTCAATATGCTATCTAGGTTGGTCATAAATTTTCTTCCAAGGAGTAAGCGTCTTTTAATTTCATGGCTGCAGTCACCATCTGCACTGATTTTGGAGCTCCCAAAAATAAAATCTGACACTGTTTCCCCATCTATTTCCCATGAAGTGATGGGACCAGATGCCATGATCTTTGTTTTCTGAAAGTTGAGCTTTAAGCCAACCTTTTCACTCTCCTCTTTCACTTTCATCAAGAGGCTTTTTAGTTCCTCTTCACTTTCTGCCATAAGGGTGGTGTCATCTGCATATCTGAAGTTATTAATATTTCTCCTGTCAATCTTGATTCCAGCTTGTGCTTCTTCCAGCCCAGCATTTCTCATGATGTACTCTGCATATAAGTTAAACAAGCAGGGTGACAATATACAGCCTTAACGTACTCCTTTTCATATTTGGAACCAGTCTGTTGTTCCATGTCCAGTTCAAACTGTTGCTTCCTGACCTGCATATAGGTTTCTCAAGAGGCAGGTCAGGTAGTCTGGTATTCCCATCTCTTTCAGAATTTTCCACAGTTTATTGTGATCCACACAGTCAAAGGCTTTGGCATAGTCAATAAAGCAAAAATAGATGTTTTTCTGGAACTCTGTTGCTTTTTCCATGATCCAGCAGATGTTGGCAATTTGATCTCTGGTTCTTCTGTGTTTTCTAAAACCAGCTTGAACATCTGGAAGTTCACAGTTCACATATTGCTGAAGCCTGACTTGGAGAATTTTGAGCATTATTTTTACTAGTGTGTGAGATGAGTGCAATTGTGCGGTAGTTTGAGCATTCTTTGGCATTGCCTTTCTTTGAGATTTCGATGAAAACTGAACTTTTCCAGTCCTGTGGCCACTGCTGAGTTTTCCAAACTTGCTGGCATATTGAGTGCAGCCCTTTGACAGCATCATCTTTCAGGATTTGAAATAGCTCAACTGGAATTCCATCACCTCCACTAGTTTTGTTCCTCATGATGATTTGTAAGGCCCACTTAACTTTAAATTCCAGGATGTCTGGCTCTAGGTGAGTGATCATAATTGCAGAAAACTAGCCAATCTGATCACATGGACCACAGCATAAACATTACAAGCCACCTATTGGACTCTCCTGTCCTGGGGTCCAACATAGGAAGATAGCTTCCATGGCGGGCTGTAGGGCTGGTGGGACTAGCAGGAGGGCTGCTGGAAGCTCTAGCTCTACGTGTGAGGACTTCACAGCAGTTTGCTTGCTCCTGAAGCAGGTCAAAAGCAAGGGTGCTAGTACTGGGAGCAAGGAGATTATGCATTTAAAGGGAATGGAGTCAGCTCAGATCCAACAATCAGGACTTCTGCTCCAGCAACTTGGGATGAGCCCTGCCTGCGACAACATGGTAACAGCCACTAAGCAGATGGGGAGCATGAGCTCACACCTGGCTCTGGCCCTAGTTCCTTTATCTTCAGTCTTACCTCCTACCAAGGTGACAGCCGCCAGATACCCTGAGGAAAGATGTGACTTATGTTCACCTGCAATCCAGCTCTCACACCAAAGCCACTGGGCACACACAAACTGCATAGGGATGCTCCAATGTAAGCACACCACTTCAAGACCACCCCAGGCAACTGTTTCAACTAAGTTCCAGAGACAGAGAAAGATAAGCAAAATGAGAAGACAGAGGAATTTGTCTCAGTCAAAGAGTGAGAGAAAAACCCTTAAAAACTAACTAATGAAACAAATAAACAGTTTACCAGATAGAGTTAAGAGCATTAGTAACAAGAATTCTTACTGAATTAGGGAAAAGAATAGATAAACACACTGAGAATTTTAATAAGTAACTAGAAAATATTTTTTTAAAAAACAGTCATAACTGTAGAATAACTGAAATGAAAAACACACTAGAAGGAATCAACTGACTTTTGCAGGAACTAACAAAATCAAACTCCTGTTCAGGTGGGAGTAAGCTTGGGGCCATTGGAACCAAGCTGCTGCCTAAGAATGACACTGTCACAAAGAAAGCAAAGCCGAGAGATGGAGAGAGAGAGAAAGATACCCTGGTCCTAATGAAGATGTTGGAGCCTCTAGAGCTAGCTAGTATTGAGGCTGCAGTAACTTTATATGTTTCATAAAAAAGAGTCAATAAATTATTAAATTTATTATAGCAAAATAAAAAGAATGCTAAGTGATCTGATGATAGAAAAAATAGATATGGCTCTATTGGAACATACACAGAAAAACCTATAAATTTTCAAACATGAGAAAAGTTTAAGGAAATTTTCTGGAACATCAAGCATGCCAATATTCATGTGATAGTGGTCCCAGAAGGAACAGACAGAGAGAAGGGAGTTGAAAATGTATCTGATAAAATTATTTTCTCATTGATATACACTGAACTTATGTTTTAGAGCTCCAAAGGCTTTTTGGTTCCAGTTTGCCTAAAGCTCTGTTTTCCCTTATATTTTATGCATATATTTCCTCCAAAACTCATAATTTTTAAACTGCATCATACAGTTTATTTCGAAATGGATAGTGACCAAAATGATGATTAAAATGTACACCTGTAAATTTCTAGGATATTGGGAAAGGATATTGAAAAGCATAGGGGTTGGGGGCCTACTTAAACTGTGAAGGGAAGAGGATTATAGAAATTATCTTTGATGTTAATTTCTCATTTAAATGCTTTCTTCTCTGCAATCACCCTCTGTGTTTTTCAGCCTTCTAACTTTACTGAGGCTTTCAATGGCTAAGTCAAAGATCTCTCCTGGTAAATGTCACACTGCACTTGAAGATATGTGGGTTATTTTCAAATACCTTTTGATATTGATTTCTAACATAATTCTACACTGATGAGAGAACAGACCCTGTATGATCTGTTGAGTCTGCTAACAGACTCAATACCCTTCAACTATGAAAAATTTTTGCGCCTTATTTCATATCCCTGAATATGTTCCAGTAGCTCCTAGTTTGTAGTATATGAGAACTTGAGTAGAATTTGTATTCTACTGCCGTGTGCAATGTGTAAATCTTAATGATGTTGAATCGGTTCATAGTGTTTTTTAAGCCTCCTGTATCCTTCTACTTCTCTGTATGTTTGTTCTATTCATTTTTGAGGGTTGGATATTGAAACTCCAACTAAAAATCTTAATTTATCTACTTAAAAAATTGTAATATATATAGTGGAACAATATGTAACCTTGTTCTGTATTTTCCAAGTCTCCTGTAAATGCACTATCATATTTTCATGATTTAAAAAAATAAAAAAGAAAACATATTGTGGCACATTTAAATTTGTAGAATGAATATATGTCAGTGATATTATTGTAGCTTGGTATGTGCTTATATAAATTAATGTGTAAATATTGTCAAATGTCTGAATTTGAATCCTGCATTAAACATATTTTCTGACTCTTTGGAGGAAAACTGGGTGCATGGTTTTTGGAAGGCATCTAACAGTTCTGCACTTCAGTTTTCTCCTATGTGGATTGAGGGCATTTGCTGAGCTATTTCTAAGAGCCCTTCCTACACTAAAATTCTATTAGTCTGAGATCTACTCCCGTTCTTTCTCTCATATTCCATTGAGGTAAAAGCCCCTTTGATCGTACAGTCATCTTCATCTTTTATTTAACAAGGGTGGCTCTGTGTTCTCCAGACTGTTCTAAAGGACTCTTAAAGAGAAATCAAATTCTTTTAGACCCTCAAGTCCTGATCGACTGAGACCTTTACATCCTAACAATAGCTATTTGATATAGTCACTGGATGAAGCAAAGTCTCTTCTTCTGTTGATGTGGCTAAGTGACTGTGAGTTCAGCCAACCAAAAAACCCATTTGACTAAGCAGTCTTAGTACTGGACAAGGTCCTATCCCAAGGTAATACATCCAATTCTAAGATAAGAGAAAATGTTGGGTAATCTTTTGTTAGAATCTCTGTGAATCCAAATGTCTTTGTTGTTAACTTGGTAGGGGGGTTGGGGGGAGTATGGTTTAGGAAGATTTATATTTTTAAAATGTGAATTCTGTAGTATCTGAAACAAAAGCAGCAATCATTGAGGGATACACTATATATTGACATTAGCTCTGTTTTACAAAAATCTATACAGTGAGAGAAACATATATATAGTGAATCTACATATAATGATGCAAAAATGTTGTATCTTAATAGTTATATGCAAGTGTAAGATAAAATCAAGATATTATTCTCGACTATTAGTCAAATGACTTAGTGGAAGTAAGCTACTTTATGATAAAGGGAGTTCCACGTTTCAGAAAGAAATATTCCTAGTTGGGAATGTATAAACAAGGCCAAAAAAATTCCCAAACAGCATTTTAAAATATCTAAATGTAAGAAGTTTTACTTATGAAGTTTTCAACATTTTCAAAGCATCTGAATATCACTTTTAATAGTTCATTGATATTGTTAGCATCTTGTCCCATGTCCATTTCCAAAAGCTCCAAAAGGTATATGGCTAAAATCACGAAATTTTAAGCTGTCCTTAATGAACTGCATAATGACTTTCTTCCACTTTTTTGTCTGACTCCTAATAATTTTAAATGTCCTTTCTCTGAAGTTTTTCCTAAACCTATTTCCCTGGCAGATTAATCACTAGAACGCTGTTTTATTTAAACAGAAAATGTGGATGTATTTTAACATGTATGTTTTAATTGTTTCCATACCTATCTCTCTTATGAGGTTGTCTTATTCATTTCTCTGTTCCTAATACCAAGCACAAAGCCTCACACACAGTGTGAGCTTAATAAATACACGTTTCTGAACTGGTGAGAAACATGAAGCCCAGAGAAAAGCTGTGTTCAGAGATTACACAGCTCAACAACAGTACTCAGGCTAGAATTCAAATACACTACTTTTAGCATAATGACTTTAACCTAATCCAAAACAGAACTGGGGAAACAGACTCTAGGAGGGCACAACAGGACAGTGTGTGCACCAGAAACCAGGAGAAAGGAGCAGCGACCCCACAAGAGACTGACCCAGACTTGCCTGTGAGCGTCCAGGAGTCTCTGGCAGAGGTGTGGGTTGGCGGTGGCTTGCTGCAGGACTGGGGGCACTGAGTATAGCAGTGTGTGCATGGGACCTTCTGAAGGAGGTCTTCATCATCTTCATTACCTCCACCATAGTTTGGCCTCCAGTCAAATAACAGGGAGGGAACACAGCCCTACCCATCAATAGAAAATTGGATTATAGATTTACTGAGCATGGCCCCACCCATCAAAACAAGACCCAGGTCCCCCCCTTAGTGAGTCTCTCCCATCAGGAAGCTTCCATAAGCCTCTTATCCTTCTTGATCAGAGGGCAGACAGACTGAAAACCACAATCACAGAAAACTAACCAAGATCACATGAACCACAGCCTTGTCTAACTCAATGAAACTATGAGCCGTGCTGTGTAGGGCCACCCAAGACGGACAGGTCACAGTGGAGAGTTCTGACAAAACGTGGTCCACTGGGGAAGGGAATGGCAAACCACTTCATTATTCTTGCCTTGAGAACCCCATGAACAGTATGAAAAGGCAAATATATAGAACACTGAAAGATGAACTCCCCAGGTCAGTAGGTGCCCAGTACACTACTGAAGAACAGTGGAGAAATAACTCTGGAAAGATGAAGAGACGGAGCAAAAGCAAAAACAGCACCCAGCTGTGGATGTGACTGGTGATGAAAGTAAAGTCCAATGCTGTAAAGAGCAATATTGCACAGGAACCTGGAATGTTAGGTAAATGAATCAAGGCAAACTAAAAGTGGTCAAACAAGAGATGGCAAGAGCGAACATTGACATTTTAAGAATCAGTGAACTAAAATGGACTGGAATGGTTTCATTTATATATACTACTGTGGGCAAGAATCCCTTAGAAGAAATGGAGTAGCCCTCATAGTCAACAAGAGAGTCCAAAATGCAGTACTTGGATGCAATCTCAAAAATGACAGAATGACCTCTGTTCATTTCCAAGATAAACCACTCAATATCACAGTAATCCAAGTCTATGCCCCAAACAGTAAGGCTGAAGAAGCTGAAGTTGAACAGTTTTATGAAGACCTACAAGACTTTCTAGTACTAACACACAAAAAAGATGTCCTTTTCATTATAGGGGACTGGAATGCAAAAGTAGGAAGTCAATAGTTACCTGGACTAACAAGCAAATTTGGACTTGGAGTATAGATGGGCAAAGGCTAACAGAGTTTAGCAAAGAGAAGGCACTGGTCATAGCAAACAAAGTCTTCCAACAACACAAGAGAAGACTGTACACATGGACATCATCAGATGATCAATACTGAAATCAGATTGATTATATTCTTTGCAGCCAGAGATGGAGAAGCTGTATATAGTCAGCAAAAACAAGACCGGGAGCTGACTGTGGCTCAGATCATGAACCTTACTGCCAAATTCATACTTAAATTGAAGAAAGTAGGGGAAATCACTACACCATTCAGTTCAGTCGCCCAGTCGTTTCCAACTTTTGTGACCCCATGAACTGTAGCACACCAGGCCTGCATGTCCATCACCAACTTCCAGAACATACCCAAACTCATGTCTATTGAGTCAGTGATGCCATCCAACCATCTCATCCTCTGTCGTCCCCTTCTCCTCCTGCCCTCAATCTTTCCCAGCATCAGGGTCTTTTCAAATGAGTCAGCTCTTTGCATCAGGAGGCCTAAGTATTGGAGTTTCAGCTCCAGCATCAGTCCTTCCTATGACCTAAATCAAATCCATTATGATTATACAGTGAAAGTGACAAATAGATTCAAGGTATTAATTCTGATAGACAGAGTGCCTCAGAACTATGGACTGAGGTTATTGACATTGTACAGGAGGCAGTGATCAAGACCATCTGCAAGAAAAAGGAATGCAAAAAGGCAAAATGGTTGTCTGACGAGGCCTTACGAATAGCTGAGAAAAGAGGAGAAGTGAAAGTCAAATGAGAAAAGGAAAGATATAACCACCTGAATGCAGAGTTCCAAAGAATGGCAAGGAGAGATAAGAAAGCCTTCCTCAGTGATCAATGCAAAGAAAGAGAGGAAAACAATAGAATGGTAAAGACTAGAGATCTCTTCAAATAATTAGAGATACCAAGGAAATATTTCAATAAAGGACAGAAATGGTATGGACCTAATAGAAGCAGAAGATATTAAGAAGAGGTGGCAAGAATACACAGAAGAGCTGTACAAAAAAGATCTTCATGACCCAGATTATCACGATGGTGTGATCACTCACCTAGGGCCAGACATCCTGGAATGTGAAGTCAAGTGGGCCTTAGGAAGCATCAATACGAACAAAGCTAGTGGAGGTGATGGAATTCCAGCTGAGCTATTTCAAATCCTGAAAGATGATGCTGTGAAAGTGCTGCACTCGATATGCCAGCAAATTTGGAAAACTCAGCAGTGGCCACAGGACTGGAAAAGGTCACTTTTCATTCCAATCCCAAAGAAAGGCAATGTCAAAGAATGCTCAAACTATTGCACAATGATCTCACACACTAGCAAAGTAATGCTCAAAATTCTCCAAGCCAGACTTGGAGAACTGTGAACTTCCAGATGTTCAAGCTGATTTTAGAAAAGGCAAAGGAACCAGAGATCAAACTGCCAACATCCACTGGATCATGGAAAAAGCAAGAGAGTTCCAGAAAAACATCTACTTCTGCTTTATTGACTATGCCAAAGCCTTTGACTGTGTGGATCACAACAAACTATGGAAAACTCTTGAAGAGATGGGAATTCTAGACCACCTGACCTGCCTCCTGAAAAATCTGTATGCAGGTCAGGAAGCAACAGTTAGAACTGGACATGGAACAACAGACTGGTTCCAAATCAAGAAAGGAGTACTTCAAGGCTATATATTTTCACCCTGCTTATTTAACTTATATGCAGAGTACCATGAGAAACACTGGGCTGGATGAAACACAAGCTGGAATCATGATTGCCTGGAGAAATATCAACATCCTCAGATATGCAGATGACACCACCCTCATGGCAGAAAGTGAAGAGGAACTAAAAAGCCTCTTGATGAAAGTGAAAGAGGAGAGCGAAAAAGTTGGGCTAAAGCTCAAAATTCAGAAAACTAAGATCATGGCATCCAGTTCCATCACTTCATGGGAAATAGATGGGGAAACAATGGAAACAGTGGCTGACTTTTTTGGGGGAGGGCTCCAAAATCACTGCAGTTGGTGACTACATCCATGAAATTAAAAGACACTTACTCCTTGGAAGGAAAGTTATGACCAACCTAGACAGCATATTCAAAAGCAGAGACATTACTTTGCCAACAAAGGTCTGTCTAGTCAAGGCTATGGTTTTTTCAGTAGTCATGTATGGATGTGAGAGTTGGACTATAAAGAAAGCTGAGTGCCAACGAATTGATGCTTTTGAACTGTGGTGTTGGAGAACACTCTTGAGAGTCCCTTGGACTGCAAGGAGATCCAACCAGTCCATCCTGAAGGAAATCAGTCCTGAATATTCATTGGAAGGACTGATGCTGAAGCTGAAACTCCAATATTTTGGCCATCTGATGTGAAGAACTGATCCTTTTGAAAAGACCCTGATGCTGAGAAAGATTGAAGGTGTGAAGAGAAGGGGACAACAGAGGATGAGATGATGGGATGGCATCACTGACTCAATGGACATGAGTTTGAGCAAGCTCTGGGAGCTGGTGATAGACAAGGAAGCCTGGCGTGCTGCAGTCTATGGAGTCACAAAGAGTCGGACACGACTGAGTGACTGAACTGAAGGACATTGTAGGTCATATGGTACAAACTATAAATTTTATAAATATGAAATTTAATAATAATAACAGATAATTAATAGCACCCTTCATGTACAAGGCACTGAGTGAAGCACTTTATATGTATAAACTCATTGATACTTATGGCAATTCCTGAAGGGTAGATCTTATTACTATGGTTCACTGATTTAAAGATACCCATTTTCACATTTCCCACTTGAGTATCTTCAAATTATAAAAACTAAAATCAGAGTATCACCTTAAACATTTTAGAAGTTATGTGAGTTTGAAAAATATGAAAAGGAAAAGAATTAAAGATAACTGTCTTGTTTTAAAAAATAATAAACATAACTATTGTGTTTACCCCTGTTCAAATTTCTTCACAAAAATCTCTAAGATGGAAAAATAAACTTGGCAATAACATAATTTCTAATTTTTTTTCCTGATTTTTCAGGAAAGAAGTGCTTATGATCCTCCAAAAATAAGAATAGTTAACCCCATTACCTGTATCATGTATAATATGAGAAACATCATTTGTCTGAGGCCAGCATGACACTCAGTGATCCAAGTTGGAGTACAGCTGCAACAGCTAGGATTGTGGATCCTGGCATTGTTCTCCAAGTTAATGAGGTCAAAACCAGGCACATAGGCAAGGACCATTTCTCGGTAGGAGGCCAAAGTTACATTTCAGAAGCTCAGTCACTAAGTCGTATCTGACTCTTCACAACCCCATGGACTGCAGCATTCCAGGCTTCCCTGTCTTTCACCATCTCCCCAAGTTTGCTCAAATTCATTTCCATTGTAAGAGTGAAGGACAGAGATGCTATTCAAACCTGCTGCTGCTAAATCACTTCAGTCGTGTCCGACTCTGTGCGACCCCATAGACGGCAGCCCACCAGGCTCCCCCGACCCTGGGATTCTCCAGGCAAGAACACTGGAGTGGGTTGCCATTTCCTTCTCCAGTGCATGGAAGTGAAAAGCGAAAGTGAAATCGCTCAGTCGTGTCTGACTCTTAGCGACCCCATGGACTGCAGCCCACAAGGTTCCTCCATCCATGGGATTTTCCAGGCTAGAGTACTGGAGTGGGGTGCCATTGCCTTCCTACATGAGGCCAAAAATATGCTTAAGAGTCAAAGATTGTGGTCAATGTTGAGAGAACCTAACTAGGCAAGGGGCAGAGCAGAGTATGACAAGATATCCCAGCCTGGATTCAAGACTTAAATCAGACCAAAAAAAAACACAAAAACACCAGGAGAAATAAGTCTAAATCAGAGAATTTAAACTTGGGGGTTGAAAACAAGCAATTGTTCTTCAAAGAATTAAGTATGAGTATACGTGGATTTTAACTGTAGGCAACAGTTGTGTGTGCCTCACAACCCCTGGTTTGGGGAACAGATGAGCCTCCAAGATCCAGTCCACTCCACAGAGATGTTGGTGACCACATTTGGGAGCATCCTCCTGGAGCACTAGTTCTAACAGCCAACATCTGGCTGATGAAACTTAAGATGAAATTTAAGTTTTGAAACTTAAGATGAAATTTAAGGTGCTGCAGTCCATGGGGTCCAAAGAGTCAGACGTGACTGAGTGACTGAACTGAACTGATGCCCTGATTCGGGGCTTCCCTGGTAGCTCAGCTGGTAATGAATCCGCCTGCGATGAAGGAGATCCCAGTTCAATTCGTGAGTCAGGACGTTGCCTGAAGAAGGGATAGGCTACCCACTCCAGTATTCTTGGGCTTCCCTGGTGGCTCATATGGTTAAATAATTGGCACCTGGGTTTAATCCCTGGGTCAGAAGATCCCCTGGAGGAGGGCATGGCAACCCACTCCAGTATTCTCGCCTGAAGAATCCCCATGTACAGAGGAGCCTGGTGGGCTACAGTCCACGGAGTCACAAACAGTCGGATATGACTGAGCGACTAAGCACAGCACAGCACAAGTCCTTATTCACTAGATAGATGCTGACTTATCCACACCACTCTAACAGGGCAACACTGAGTCAGGGTGAAGATTGCTGCTGTAGCATTTGAAATGCTGACTATAATTTTAAACTGATGTTTAGGGATATTTTGGCCACTGCAGTTAACCTTTATGAATTCATACGCTGGGCTATGCTACATTACTTCAGTCATGACCAACTCTGTGCACCCTATGACCTGTGTGCACCAGTCTCCTCTGTCCACGGGATTCTCCAGGCAAGAATACTGGATTGGGTTGCCATTTCCTTCTCCAAGGGATTCTCTGGATCCAGGAATTGAAACTCCGTCTCTTAAGTCTCCTATGTTGGGAAGCAGTTTCTTTACCACTAGTGCTTCTTGGGAAGCCCATGAATGTATATATTTGCCAGTAATTTTTTAAGACATTTGACATATTTTAAATGAGAATGTAATCTATACAGCAGCCTTCTGAATGGATATTACTTTTTTCTCATTTCACAGGTGAGAAGACGCAGGACTTTGGAAGTTAAGTACTTTACCTTTGCTCACACAATCACATGCAAACAACAGAGAAGTTCCTCTCCCAGGAGGAGTATGAGGATAAAGTGTAGGGAGTCAGGAAGTAGAATTGTGGAAAAGGGAAAAATTTTCTCTTTCTGGATTAAACTAGAAAAATCCATAAGCAATAACTGTGCTTAAGCCTTTTATAGAAGTAAACCCCCAAACTGATATACACAGTTTTGTATTTTTTAATGTGTGACTGAAAATTTTGTAAACATCTAAATCTTGAATCAAGGTTGCCAGGCAGTTTTTTCCAGAGAAGGTATATGGAAATTTTGTATTGAGAAAATGCCCTGCATGCATGTAGTGTGTTGTGAATAAGTGCTGAAAGAAGGCAGAACTGTCAGCCTAGAGGACCAAAGAAGAGACCCAAACAACTAGAAGCAGGCTTTGCCCATGCAGAATTTTCTACTCCTTGAGGCAGTGATGGTCTTATCAGGGAGAAGGAACAGCAGGCTACTTAGACAGCATACATTCAACAGGCAAATTGTGACACTCCCCTTATTTTGAACCATGCTCACCAGAAAGGCTTCTGAATGTACTATTGCTTCCTAAACAGACATTAGATAGGAAAGAGTCTGATACAAGCATCCTAGTTCACTTATCACTGCATTTCTTACTGTAAATGAATAAAACAGAATTATGGAATTTATCCATTTCTACGAGCTTGAATAACATGAGTCCACTCCTGAGCGATAGATCAGCTCTTTCTCTAATAAAACAGCAGGAACAAAAGAGGACAAAACTCCAAATATGTTTAATCCACCAAATGAAAATATCTTTATATATTGGAAATATAAAACAGACCTAGGTAAAAGGCCTCTTCAACCCAGTGAACTCTGCACAGCAGCTATAGTATAACTCTACTGGGAGAAAATTAATCCAGAATAACTTCATTTTCAAAATCAGACATTTCTTGCTGCCAAAACTATGCCTACCATAATCCATAACTCCATACATTTTATAAGAAGTTAGAAGGAAATAAAGCAATAAACTGAACTAAAAGAAAAATAATGTAAGACAGAACCCCAATAATCTAATACATAAAACAAAATTCTTCCCTTAGCTAAATATTAGACATAAATAGATATAATGCTACTATGCATAAGTAAAGATAATGGTATATTGGTAGGTGCTGGAACTTCAATAATTGTGCTCTTAAAAAACATACCGGTTATCCCATGTCCAGATCTTGGATTCTGATACCATTCTCCAATGAAAAGAACCAGAGTTCACTGGAGAAATAGCTAGCTGTTTCTAGAGCTAGGGAAGGGAACAGACATGATGAATCAGGAACATCTTAAAGGGTCAGAAAATAAGAAAAGTGCTCAGAGAACAAAAGACTGGGGCCTGTCAATGGAGACAGAGTGAAAGAGTTCCGAATGGCCAGAACTGGAATAATTTGAAAAACAAAAAAACAATGGTATTGGATGATAATCCAAAGCATACAATACATATCTCAGGTCCACACAGATATCAATAAATGATGTAATAAATGAACAAAGGGGGAAGAGACAATTCTGTCTTATGAAGAATTTCAAATAATGTATTTGAATGCTCCCATTTCCAGGAGATGGAGCTTAAATCATGCCCTACTTTTAAGTGTGAGCTACCCAGAGTGACTGGTGTCCTTAGCGCAAGGAAAACAGAGAGAGGAATTAACCTCAAATTGGAAAAACCTTGCAAGCACTGCCTCAACAAGATGATTAAGATTAGCATCATCACTAATAAATCATGGGAGTAACATGTAGCCTGATATGATGTGATAAGAATTCACCTCTCTGGTCTTGCTCCCCAAAACCCATGACCCTAGTCTAACGAAGAGAAAAACGTTAGACAAACCCATACTGGAGGATGCTCTACAAAGTACTCCTCAAAACTGACAAGGTCATTAAAAAAAAAAAAGAAATCTGGAGAAACTATCACATGTGGAGGAAACTGAGGCAATATGACAAAATATAATGAGCAGAAAACAGACCTTAGGGAAAAAACTAGTGAAATCTGAATAAAGTATGTAGCTCAGTTAACAAACCAAGGTTGTCATCTTAGTGTGATAAATATACCAGAGTAATGAAAGATGTTAACATCAGGGTAGCTAGAACTCTACTATCTTTGCAATATTTCTCTAAGTCAAAATGTACTTGAAAATTAAAAGTTTATTTTTAAAAAAGAGAACTATTGTTTTCTTCATACTGCGGCACTATGGATTTTTTAAAAGCTATGTAATGAAAAATTCTACATCAGATGGATTTTGACATCTCTAATTGTTCTTCTATAGTAAAGTCACCTTGAAAAGATTGCATTCAGATTGAGCAACACAGCAATTCAATTATATGAAATGTCAAACCATCCCCACTCAAGATTTTGGAAGACAAAGCTTTCTGACCTCAAATACAATAGGGTATCCTCTTTTGATCTGGCTCCTTAGTTTTCAGCAAAGGCTAAACCTTTGCTAAAATAGATGGCAAATAAATAGATAGATGGCAAAATAGACAGCAAAATAAATAGATGGCAAAATTAAGAAAAACACAATCAATAAAACAACCCTGTCATTATAGGTACTGAGTTTGTCTGGAAGAAAATGAGCAATTTATGTCTTGAGAGACTGTCCCATGAGAAGGAGGGTTGTGATGAAAAGTTATTTATTCTTTAATAATTTATTCAATGAAAAAGTATTGCTTGCCCATAGTGACCTAGTGATTCCAGAAACAGAGAGAATGGATAAAGCCCTGGTCATCATGCTCCTTGAAATCACAATACGAGGGATAAAGATGGACAGGGAAGGGGCATTTAAATACCCTGAGGACTGCTAGAGCTGCCTTTTCTCTCCAGTATCTGTTTTGTAACATATGCTGGATGCTGTCTCAGAACATCCTCTCACCCTGCACCATCAGTGGTTACAAATGCAGGAGCCATTCCAGATTTACAAGGAAAAAATAAGCGTCAGATAAAAAGCTACCTCTAGAACCATTATCCTTTTTTTTTTTTTTTTTAAATAAAGCCATTACTTCATGGTAATTTCTCTATCGCATTCAAATATTACCCCTGCTATCGCCATTTAGCTTTTAATATTTTTTACACCCACTTATGAGCAAATCACCAAAGTGACCTAACGGTATAGGCTTGACCTTAAAAGAAGATTTATGATTCCTAAAGATTTACAAAGGCAATTCCTAAATAAGTGAGGAATGTGTTTTGTCAACATCAGGGTCTTTGTTTATCCCCTTTGCCTTGTAGTCTGTATAAAACATGTTATCTAACCACTACCTCACCTGAGCAGTAAGCCATGGTACCACTGGGATTATTTTTTCTAAGTCAATTTTATTTAGGAATAAAATATACTCACTTTTCAACAAACGAATATACCCATGTAACCACCACAATGATAGAGCCTAAAACATTTTTCCATCGTACCCAAAAGTTCCTTCATGCCTCTACTGTCTGATTCAGGCACTCATCATGTTCGTTTAAATCCTCGAGGAAGTAGATGCCAAGAGATAATTCCTCATTAAATAGATCTAGGGGAAATAATGTGAAGGATAAAGGGAAGAAAACCAAGGTGTGGAGAACCTACAGAAAAATGCAGCTCTGATACAAGCGAGTAAAATGAGAAGGCAGAAGGAGAGGGTAGAGAAATACTCAGGCAGCACAGTGCAACCCCAAGAAAGCCTTGGCCAGGTCAAAGGGGCATCCTCCAGTCAGTCTCCCATAGACGAGTCCTGTGTCCCTTAGGAGTGGGCTGGAATCAGCACCTCCTCTGTGTGTGGGCATTGGGTAGGGGTATCCCACTGTAGGATGGACCACCATTATGCTTGCATTACCTAGTGCTGGACATTTGGACTGTTTCCTGTTTGGGGCTATTATAAATAAAGCTGTACGATTATGGACAACTCTTTGTGTAAACACATGCGCTCATGTATCTTGGGTAAATATGTAAGAGAATTGTTGGGTTCTATGGTAAGTGTAGTTTAACTTTGTAAAAATCTGCCAAACTTTATTCCCAAGTGTTAGAATCACTGCATATTTTACAAGATGTCCAGTTGCCCCCATCCTCTCCAACATATGGTACTATCAGTGTTTTTAATTTTAGCCCTTCTAGTAAATACCTATTGATATTTCATTTTGGTTTTAATTTGCCTTTCCCAGCGATGCGGAGCATCTGCTCCTATGTTTGACCGTCCCTTCCAAAGGGGCTCCCATTAGAGCACCAGGTTAAAATCATTGAAATCAGGTCCAGGTGTTCATGAGGTTACCAGGTGTAACCTGTTAAGTACTGATTTTTCAGTGTTCCTTACTGAAGGAAGAATAGTAAAAATATAAAGAAAATAATGTCAAGAGGATTTTTAAGTCACTACTTCGAATGTACACATATTCTTTTCACCTTATGTCACCTAGATATTATACTTGGTCAGTTTATAATTACAATTGCATCTAGCTGCTAAAAACAGAGTTACAACCACAGAACTTAATAATTATTCTTCTCACATAACAGTAATAAACCATTGGTGACATTGACTCAGTTCAAGAATACTAGTGCTTACGTACCTGAGACTCGTGACTTTTTTTCAAGGTCCCACAGTGGTTGCTCTGACTTCTGCCATCTCGTCTCCATTTCAGGAGGGCGGAACTGGAAAGGGGAAAGGACATGACCCCCAGCTGAGGCAGCCTTTTTAAGTGGCTCCCTGGAAGCCCCGCCCAATGGCCTGCGATCATACTCACTAGCCACCCAATGGGTGAGGGCCAGGGGAGAATTTTTTTCTGTCCGGCATTAAACTGGGCATAATACTGTATTCAATCATATAAGAGTTCTGTGCCTCAATGAAAAGGACAAAGCTGATTTAAAGGACGCAACTAGGAATCTTTATGGGCTTCTTCCGAGGCGCTAGTGATAAAGAACCCGTCTGCCAGTGCAGGAGATATAACAGACACCCCTTGGATCCCGGGGTGGGGAAGATCCTCTGGAAAAGGTCTTGGCAACCTACTCCAGTATTCTTGCCTGGAGCATCCCCGTGGGCAGGCAACAGAGGAGCCTGACAGGCAACGGCCCATGGGGTCGCAAAGAGTTGGACACGACTGAGGCAACTGAGCAGGCAAACAGGAGCCTTTACAGTCTCCTTCCCTTTACCCTTCATGGTCTGAAAAGAACAATCTTAAATTACTGCTCCCTATTTGATCACTTCTAATTCACTGCTTAATTCATGGAGCACCTTTCAATCTAACGTCTCTGTAACTGTCTACATTTGATCCTTTCAACATATTATACCCTTCTACCTGGAGTATTAACCTATAATTAAATCCTTTCTTTTAAAAACTCCTTCCTTGCTTTATAAAACACTATTTAATGCTGGTTACCCACTCACTCACTCACTGCCAGGTTTCTCCTTCTCAGTATCCTTTTTGGGGGTCCCTTCTTTACTGGGGTCCCTCTTCCCTTCTTATTTCTATACACTGTTTCTGGCAATGTCATTTACAACTATGACATCAATTTTAATATGCCCTACTTCCCATCAGTACCTTCTTTTATGTCTCTTTTAAATTATCAGTCACCTGCTAGATATATCCTTGAATTGCCAGCTACCTACTAGATACTTCCATATGGGTATCTTACAAAAAATCAGAGTCTAGATTTTCAAATTGAAATTGTCTCTCTCCCCATCTTTCATCCCAAATCTCCCATGTTTCCTCTTTTAGCTGATGTTCTAGAATTAATAATTAGTGGGGGAAAGATATGACTAAAATATTATAAATCCCTTATATGGGTCAGAAGGTTAAAATATTTTTATGCTCCATATTATTTCACTGTCACTACAGCCTTATAAGAAAGATACTTTATTGTATCTATTTTACAAGGAGGAAACTGAGACATAAAAAATTAAGTTAAGACCAGAGAGATAATAAATGATATCCTCTCTTAGTCTCAAGTCCAAAATCATTGCCTTGGGCCGTTTCACATTTTTTTAATCAAAATATCTGACATAACTTTCCTGTATATCTATTTGCCTAAGGAAAGTGACTTCTACCTCAACTCTCACAAAACTCAGCAGTATACCTTTAAAAAAATCTACTCTTCTGTCCCACAGCTGTCGCTTTTAATGCAACGTCTTAGCCTTCCTTACCCACAGTAACACAGACAACTTTCAAAGTCCTCTTACTAGTGATACCAGATTTTACTCTTCATTCTCCCCCCGCCAAAAAGAGATATTTGCAAAACTAAATTCTGTCCATGTCAGCATTTTGTTAATATTCCTTAAGTGATCTGTTATTATGTGAAGAACAAAGGCCAGTTCCTTAGTATTATAAAGTCTGCTCTGGTTAGGCTTACGTCTGTTCCTCCCTGTCATCCCACATTTGCCTGTGGAATTATTTAATGACTGCCTAACTTTGCATAGGCTGGCCCCTGCCCCTATTTTGATAACTTTTCTTTTATTGTTTAGCATTTGGATTCTCTTGGAATTTCCTGGCATTTCTAAACAGATATAGTATGCCGTACTCTTTCACAGGTGTTTCAATCTCGTACATCACAGTAGTCTTACTGCAGGTCCCCATGTCTAAACAACAACGAGACAACCTACTCTGACCTCTTTGATCTCAACAAGCATGTCATCTTAATCTCTACAGGTTTAGTCCCTAGAATAGTACCTGTTCCTAAGAGATCAACAGTCCAGTTTGAGATACATTAAATAATTATACAGTAGGGTTTCTCCTACCACAGGATGGACTCAAAATGCCATATTAATATGGATTTTGTTACTTATCTGTAATTTGATTTGTTTGTGTGATTTCTTCTTCCCCACAGTTAGCAAAAATGAAGATACAAGGTAACCCAGGTTCTGTAAGATGTTAGTCACATAAGAAAAGAGAAAAAAAAAACAGTATTATGTCCTTTATACAGCCAGAGAAATGCAGAAAATGTTTTCTAAATGCACAGGACTTTTTTCTTTTCTTTATTCTACAATACATGGCATACTTGCTCCTGAGCCTCAGAATATTAGTCAGCTTTGCTAAAATAACAAACCACCCCAACTTTCAGTGACTTACTCTAACAAGTGTTTCTTCCTCATTAATGTTAACTGTATCTGCATTCTTACTCTAGGCAGAGGAATTTTCCATGGGTCCTCTGATTCTAGGATCAGGGATGGAATAACGGTACCCTCTGGGACTGGCTGTAATGGTACAAGCACAAGCCGCCTACATAAGTGCCCTCCATGATCCTGCCACATCACTCATTTTACCTCAGCGAGTCATGTGGTCAGGCTACAGGATGGAGTAGGAAGTGCAGGGAAGCACTGAAAGCCGCATGCTGTACAAAGTCCATCCTAAAGGGACTCAGTCCTGAATATTCATATGAAGGACTGATGCTGAAGCTGAAACTCCAATACTTTGTTTTTTTTTTTTTTTTTTTTTTTTTTTTTTTTTTTTAATTTTATTTTTTTTTTTTAATTTTAAAATCTTTAATTCTTACATGCGTTCCCAAACATGACCCCCCCTCCCACCTCCCTCCCCACAACATCTCTCTGGGTCATCCCCATGTACCAGCCCCAAGCATGCTGCACCCTACGTCAGACATGGACTGGCGATTCAATTCTTACATGATAGTATACATGTTAGAATTCCCATTCTCCCAAATCATCCCACCCTCTCCCTCTCCCTCTGAGACCAAAAGTCCGTTATACCCATCTGTGTCTTTTATCCTGACTTGCATACAGGGTCGTCATTGCCATCTTCCTAAATTCCATATATATGTGTTAGTATACTGTATTGGTGTTTTTCTTTCTGGCTTACTTCACTCTGTATAATCGGCTCCAGTTTCATCCATCTCATCAGAACTGATTCAAATGAATTCTTTTTAATGGCTGAGTAATACTCCATTGTGTATATGTACCACAGCTTTCTTATCCATTCATCTGCTGATGGACATCTAGGTTGTTTCCATGTCCTGGCTATTATAAACAGTGCTGCGATGAACATTGGGGTACATGTGTCTCTTTCAATTCTGGTTTCCTCGGTGTGTATGCCCAGAAGTGGGATTGCTGGGTCATAAGGGAGTTCTATTTGCAATTTTTTAAGGAATCTCCACACTGTTCTCCATAGTGGCTGTACTAGTTTGCATTCCCACCAACAGTGTAGGAGGGTTCCCTTTTCTCCACACCCTCTCCAGCATTTATTGCTTGCAGATTTTTGGATCGCAGCCATTCTGACTGGTGTGAAGTGGTACCTCATTGTGGTTTTGATTTGCATTTCTCTAATAATGAGTGATGTTGAGCATCTTTTCATGTGTTTGTTAGCCATCCGTATGTCTTCTTTGGAGAAATGTCTATTTAGTTCTTTGGCCCATTTTTTGATTGGGTCGTTTATTTTTCTGGAGTTGAGCTGCATAAGTTGGTTGTATATTTTTGAGATTAGTTGTTTGTCAGTTGCTTCATTTGCTATTATTTTCTCCCATTCCGAAGGCTGTCTTTTCACCTTGCTTATATTTTCCTTTGTTGTGCAGAAGCTTTTAATTTTAATTAGATCCCATTTGTTTATTTTTGCTTTTATTTCCAGAATTCTGGGAGGTGGATCATAGAGGATCCTGCTGTGATTTATTTCTGAGAGTGTTTTGCCTATATTCTCCTCTAGGAGTTTTATAGTTTCTGATCTTACATTTAGATCTTTAATCCATTTTGAGTTTATTTTTGTGTACGGTGTTAGAAAGTGATCTAGTTTCATTCTTTTACAAGTGGTTGACCAGTTTTCCCAGCACCACTTGTTAAAGAGATTGTCTTTACTCCATTGTATATTCTTGCCTCCTTTGTCAAAGATAAGGTGTCCATATGTGTGTGGATTTATCTCTGGGCTTTCTATTTTGTTCCATTGATCTATATGTCTGTCTTTGTGCCAGTACCATACTGTCTTGATGACTGTGGCTTTGTAGTAGAGCCTGAAGTCAGGCAAGTTGATTCCTCCCGTTCCATTCTTCTTTCTCAAGATTGCTTTGGCTATTCGAGGCTTTTTGTATTTCCATACAAATCTTGAAATTATTTGTTCTAGTTCTGTGAAAAATGTGGCTGGTAGCTTGACAGGGATTGCATTGAATTTGTAAATTGCTTTGGGTAGTATACTCATTTTCACTATATTGATTCTTCCGATCCATGAACATGGTATATTTCTCCATCTATTAGTGTCCTCTTTGATTTCTTTCATCAGTGTTTTATAGTTTTCTATATATAGGTCTTTAGTTTCTTTAGGTAGATATATTCCTAAGTATTTTATTCTTTTCGTTGCAATGGTAAATGGAATTGTTTCCTTAATTTCTTTTTCTACTTTCTCATTATTCGTGTATAGGAATGCAAGGGATTTCTGTGTGTTGATTTTATATCCTGCAACTTTACTATATTCATTGATGATCTCTAGTAATTTTCTGGTGGAGTCTTTAGGGTTTTCCATGTAGAGGATCATGTCATCTGCAAACAGTGATAGTTTTACTTCTTCTTTTCCAATTTGGATTCCTTTTATTTCTTTTTCTGCTCTGATTGCTGTGGCCAAAACTTCCAGAACTATGTTGAATAGTAGCGGTGATAGTGGACACCCTTGTCTTGTTCCTGACTTTAAGGGAAATGCTTTCAATTTTTCACCATTGAGGATAATGTTTGCTGTGGGTTTGTCATATATAGCTTTTATTATGTTGAGGTATGTTCCTTCTATTCCTGCTTTCTGGAGAGTTTTTATCATAAATGGATGTTGAATTTTGTCAAAGGCCTTCTCTGCATCTATTGAGATAATCATATGGTTTTTATTTTTCAATTTGTTAATGTGGTGAATTACATTGATTGATTTGCGGATATTGAAGAATCCTTGCATCCCTGGGATAAAGCCCACTTGGTCATGGTGTATGATCTTTTTAATGTGTTGTTGGATTCTGATTGCTAGAATTTTGTTGAGGATTTTTGCATCTATGTTCATCAGTGATATTGGCCTGTAGTTTTCTTTTTTTGTGACATCTTTGTCAGGTTTTGGTATTAGGGTGATGGTGGCCTCATAGAATGAGTTTGGAAGTTTACCTTCCTCTGCAATTTTCTGGAAGAGTTTGAGGAGGATAGGTATTAGCTCTTCTCGAAATTTTTGGTAGAATTCAGCTGTGAAGCCGTCTGGACCTGGGCTTTTGTTTGCTGGAAGATTTCTGATTACAGTTTCAATTTCCGTGCTTGTGATGGGTCTGTTAAGGTTTTCTATTTCTTCCTGGTTCAGTTTTGGAAAATTGTACTTTTCTAAGAATTGGTCCATTTCTTCCACGTTGTCCATTTTATTGGCATACAACTGCTGATAGTAGTCTCTTATGATCCTTTGTATTTCTGTGTTGTCAGTTGTGATCTCTCCATTTTCATTTCTAATTTTATTGATTTGATTTTTCTCTCTTTGCTTCTTGATGAGTCTGGCTAATGGTTTGTCAATTTTATTTATCCTTTCAAAGAACCAGCTTTTGGCTTTGTTGATTTTTGCTATGGTCTCTTTTGTTTCTTTTGCATTTATTTCTGCCCTAATTTTTAAGATTTCTTTCCTTCTACTCACTCTGGGGTTCTCCAACTCTTCCTTTTCTAGTTGCTTTAGTTGTAGAGTTAGGTTGTTTATTTGACTTTTTTCTTGTTTCTTGAGGTATGCCTGTATTGCTATGAACTTTCCTCTTAGCACTGCTTTTATAGTGTCCCACAGGTTTTGGGTTGTTGTGTTTTCATTTTCATTAGTTTCTATGCATATTTTGATTTCTTTTTTGATTTCTTCTGTGATTTGTTGGTTATTCAGAAGTGTGTTGTTCAACCTCCATATGTTGGAATTTTTAATAGTTTTTCTCCTGTAATTGAGATCTAACCTTAATGCATTATGGTCAGAAAAGATGCTTGGAATGATTTCGATTTTTTTGAATTTATCAAGTTTAGATTTATGGCCCAGGATGTGATCTATCCTGGAGAAGGTTCCATGAGCATTTGAAAAAAAGGTGAAATTCATTGTTTTGGGGTGAAATGTCCTGTAGATATCAATTAGATCTAACTGATCTAATGTATCATTTAAAGTTTGCGTTTCTTTGTTAATTTTCTGTTTAGTTGATCTGTCCATAGGTGTGAGTGGGGTATTAAAGTCTCCCACTATTATTGTGTTATTGTTGATTTCCCCTTTCATACTTGTTAGCATTTGTCTTACATATTGCGGTGCTCCTATATTAGGTGCATATATATTTATAATTGTTATATCTTCTTCTTGGATTGTTCCTTTGATTATTATGTAGTGGCCTTCTTTGTCTCTTTTCACAGCCTTTGTTTTAAAGTCTATTTTATCGGATATGAGTATTGCCACTCCTGCTTTCTTTTGGTCTCTATTTGCGTGGTATATCTTTTTCCAGCCCTTCACTTTCAGTCTGTATGTGTCCCTTGTTTTGAGGTGGGTCTCTTGTAAGCAGCAAATAGAGGGGTCTTGTTTTTGTATCCATTCGTTCAGTCTTTGTCTTTTGGTTGGGACGTTCAACCCATTTACGTTTAAGGTAATTATTGATAAGTATGATCCCGTTACCATTTACTTTGTTGTTTTGGGTTTGGGTTTATACACCCTTTTTGTGTTTCCTTTCTAGAGAATATCCTTTAGAATTTGTTGGAGAGCTGGTTTGGTGGTGCTGAATTCTCTCAGCTTTTGCTTGTCTGTAAAGCTTTTGATTTCTCCTTCGTATTTGAATGAGATCCTTGCTGGGTACAGTAATCTGGGCTGTAGGTTATTGTCTTTCATCACTTTAAGTATGTCTTGCCATTCTCTCCTGGCCTGAAGAGTTTCTATTGAAAGATCAGCTGTTATCCTTATGGGAATCCCCTTGTGTGTTATTTGTTGTTTTTCCCTTGCTGCTTTTAATATTTGTTCTTTGTGTTTGATCTTTGTTAATTTGATTAATATGTGTCTTGGGGTGTTTCGCCTTGGGTTAATCCTATTTGGAACTCTCTGTGTTTCTTGGACTTGAGTGATTATTTCCTTCCCCATTTTAGGGAAGTTTTCAACTATTATCTCCTCAAGGATTTTCTCATGATCTTTCTTTCTGTCTTCTTCTTCTGGGACTCCTATAATTCGAATGTTGGAGCGTTTCATATTGTCCTGGAGGTCTCTGAGATTGTCCTCATTTCTTTTAATTCGTTTTTCTTGTTTCCTCTCTGATTCATTTATTTCTACCATTCTATCTTCTATTTCACTAATCCTATCTTCTGCCTCCGTTATTCTACTATTTGTTGCCTCCAGAGTGTTTCTGATCTCATTTATTGCGTTATTCATTATATTTTGACTCTTTTTTATTTCTTCTAGGTCCTTGTTAAACCTTTCTTGCATCTTCTCAATCTTTGTCTCTAGCCTATTTATCTGTGATTCCATTTTGATTTCAAGATTTTGGATCATTTTCACTATCAATATTCGGAATTCCTTCTCCGGTAGATTCCCTACTTCTTCCTCTTTTGTTTGGTTTGGTGGGCAGCTCTCCTGTTCCTTTACCTGCTGAGTATTCCTCTGTCTCTTCATCTTGGTTATATTGCTGCGTTTGGGGTGGCCTTTTTATATTCTGGTAATTTGTGGAGTTCTCTTTATTTTGGAGCTTCCTCACTTTGGGTGGGGTTCTATCAGTGGCTTGTCAAGGTTTCCTGGTTAGGGAGGCTTGTGTTGGAGTTTTGGCGGGTGGAGCTGGGTTTCTTCTCTCTCGAGTGCAGTGGAGTAACCCGTAATGGGTTACAAGACATCAAAGGTTTTGGGATAATATTGAGCTGCCTGTATATTGAGGCTCAGGGGATTGTTTCTGTGTTGCTGGAGAATTTGCGTGGTATGTCTTGTTTTGGAACTTGTTGGCCCTTGGGTGGAGCTTGGTTTTAGTGTAGGTATGAAGGCATTAGATGGGCTCCTATTGCTTAATGTTCCCTGAATTCATGAGTTCTCTAATGTTTTCAGGCTTTGGATTTAAGCCTCCTGCTTCTGGCTTTCAGTTTTATTTTTACAGTAGCCTCTAGACTTCTCCATCTATACAGCACCGATGATAAAACATCTAGGTTAAAGATGAAAAGTTTCTCCACATTGAGGGACACTCAGAGAGGTTCACTGGGTTATAAGGAGAAGAGAAGATGGAGGAGGTAGTTAGAGGTAACTGGAATGAGATGCGGTGAGATCAAAAGAGAAGAGAGCAAACTAGCCAGTAGTCACTTCCTTATGTGCGCTCTATAGTTTGGCCCGCTCAGGGGTATTTACAGAGTTATACGGGGAAGAGGAGAGGGAGGAAGTGGACAGAGGTGACCAGGAGGATCAGAGAGAGGAATGAGTGGGAGAGAGACAATTCCTGCCAGTAACCTGTTCCTTAGGTGTTCCCCACCGTCTGGAACACACAGAGATTCACAGAGTTGGATAGAGGAGAGATGGGGGGGGAAAGAGACAGAGGCCACCTGGTGGAGAAAAAGGAGAGTCCAGAGGAGGAGAGAGTGGTCAAGCCAGTAATCTCGCGCTCAGGTAAACTGGGGTAGTGAAGTTTGGGTTTTTAAATGTACAAAATTGGCAATAAACACCTAAGAGCAAAGATTAAAAATCTAGAGTAGAGTTTGGATTTTCAAAGATACAATATTAAAGAGAAGCAGAAGGAAAAAGGAAGAAAGAAAAAAAAGAATTATTAAAAAACAAACAGACAATCAAAAAAAAAAAAAAAAAAAAAAAAAAATCAAAAACCATCCAAAGACTATATATGGTTTTTTCCTTAAAAAAAAAAAAAAAAAAAAAAAAAAAAAAAAAAAGGTCTTTAAAAAAAATGAGTAATAATAGGTTATAGAAATAAAAATTTAAGGAGAAAAAGAAGACAACAATTAAAAAAAAAGTTAGAAAAAAAACCAAAAAAAAAAAAAAAAAAAAAAAAAGGAGTGCTTTTAAAAATATTAAAATATATATATATATATCTTGCCCTTTCTGGTATTATGGGCTGTGTGGGATCACTTCCAAGGTGGTTCCCTCTGATTAACTTCTTCTGTTTGCTGGTTTTTTAGGATCACTAGTTCAGTCGCGCTGTGGGGAGGGGGGATGCTGCGAACAAATAGCACTGTCGTGTGCACACAGTATCTCTGCTCCGCTTGACCTGTCCTTTCTCGCGGCGCACAAACCGCTCCGGTTCTACGATGCTCAGCTGGGAACCGTCTGGGGCCGGCCCTAGGCTGCGTGCACTTCCCCGGTCCAAGCCGCTCAGGTTCGGCGCTCAGGCAGCCCTCAGAGGCACAGATTCGGCTGGAACTGCGCTTTGTGCCCTTCCCAGGTCCGAGTAGCTCAGGAGTTTGGCGAGTTTGGCGAGCGCGGTCGCCGCGGCTTGTCACCTTTTCTGCCGCTGCTGCTCAGCTTTCTGGGCGGACTGCTGGCGCACCCCGTGAGGCAAATTGTGACTGTCCAGCTCCCCCAGAAGTCTTAGCAAAGGAGCCTGCTTGCAGTTAGGTAAGCAAAGTCTCTCCGGGTCTGCAGTTGCCCCTTTCCAGACCTTACGGCTCTGGCTGCCTGTCCCCGGCGGGGGATGGTCTGCAGCCGGCTTTTTCCGTTCCGTCCTTTGTTCTGTGCTCGGTCCTGGCGGGGTCTTATGTTCGAGCTTTTCGCGTGGTAGCTATCCCACAGTCTGATTTGCTAGCCCAGGTTAGGTCGTTCTGGTTGTGCGTGGGGCGTTCCTGCCGGATTCTTACAAAGCTCTGCAGCCCGCGCCTCCCGCGCGTCCCTGCCCTGCCCCCACTTCCCAATGGCGGATGCAGGCGTCTGTGCTGCTTTTCCGCTGGGGGAGTTACTGGTGGGCTTGTAATCTGTTGGTTTTAATTATTTATCTATTTTTCCTTCCTGTTATGTTGCCCTCTGTGTTTCCAAGGTTCGCCACAGACTCGGCAGGGAGAGTGTTTCCTGGTGTTTGGAAACCTCTCTTCTTAAAATTCCCTTCCCAGGACGGGCTTCCCTTCCCGGGACGGAGCTCCCTCCCCACCTCCTTTGTCTCCTTTTTCGTCTTTTATATTTTATCCTACCTGTTTTTGAAGACAAAGGTCTGCTTTTCTGGTTGCCTGATGTCCTCTGCCAGCCTACATAATTTGTTTTGTGAAGTTTGCTCAGCGTTGAAATGTTCTTTTGAGGAATTTGTGAAGGAGAAAGTGATCTTCCCGTCCTATTCCTCCGCCATCTTTCCCTCCTCCTCTGAAACTCCAATACTTTGGCCACCTGATGCAAAGAACTGATTTATTGGAAAAGACCTTGATGTTGGGAAAGATTGAAAGCAGGAGGAGAATGGGATGACAGAGGAATGAGATGGTTGGATGGCATTACCGACTTGATGGACATGAATTTGAGCAAGCTCCAGGAGTTGATGACCGATAGGGAAGTCTGGCGGAGAAGGCAGTGGCACCCCACTCCAGTACTCTTACCTGGAAAATCCCATGGACGGAGGAGCCTTGAAGGCTGCAGTCCATGGCGTCGTTGAGGGTCGGACACGACTGAACAACTTCACTTTCACTTTTCACTTTCACGCATTGGAGAAGGAAATGGCAACCCACTCCAGTGTTCTTGCCTGGAGAATCCCAGGGACGGGGGAGCCTGGTGGGCTGCCGTCTATGGGGTCGCACAGAGTCGGACTCGACTGAAGTGACTTAGCAGCAGCAGGGAAGTCTGGCGTGCTATAGTCCATGGGGTCGAAAGAGTCAGACACGACTGAACAGACTGAACTGTTGTACAAAATAGTTAGTAGTTAACACAACTAAAAAGCCTAAAGGAGGACTGCCTTCAAGGATAGCTTGATTTGATGACTAAAAGATTTCACCAAGAATCTGTCAGTTTGAGGTAACTAGATGGTTGCCAACTGCAACTGGATACACGTGTGCTTTTCCTGGTACTCCAAAGGGAGACTGTTTGCCATCCTAGCTACTGACTAAAAATTCCCAGCTTTCCTCTAAGTAGATCAACTTTTTTTAAGTTCTCCAAACCAGTTACCAAGATATGATTTTGCTACTTGGCTTCTGCCTACCCAGAACCCTATATATGCCCAATAAGGGAGAGAAAGTAACTGCTAGAGAGACTCCTGATCATGTCCACAATGAAAGTCAGAGATTTAAGGAGGATATTTTAGTTTCTTCTTTGTAGACTTTATAAATTTTTAAAAATATATCACTATCATCTAAAGAGATGAGAGAATACAATAAAGAACATACCACATGTATATATCTATGAGCATATTTTTACGCTTCTAATAGAAACTATGGTAACTAATTCTAATCTGGATGTTGTAAATTTACAGTGTTTTTCTACTGAGTACTTATGTCGAAGAAAGTTAAACTGCCCAATTTGTAAGAGCTCCTAAAATTCTTTTTGAAAAAAAAAATAATTTTTTTATGAATGGCTAAATATTTATGGGTAAAAATATAAATCCACTATATCATTTAAAGAAATTACCCCTGATTCTTTTAACTTGCATTCAAGGTCTTAAGTGTATCACAAACTATTTTGCTTCATTAACTCTTTTGTTGACATAAATAGGATATTCTTTTACATGTGGAAAGAAATAGAAGAGCACTACCTTTGAGGGGTAGGAGTCCTACATTAAAACACAAAGCACACCACAAATACTGATCCTATTTTTGTTCCTTTTTATTTCAATAAATAGCTTCCCTTACGCCTAGAGAAATTCTCAGGAAAGCAGGCCATATGGTTAGTGTGTGGAGGACTAAACAGGAAGGCAATTTCTGGCTTCTGGAGAATCAGGTCTTACAGATATGGCTTCAAATTTTTGTATGAAATATTAGAAATTCCTAGATCATCAGCCACACTTATTATTCCAGAGGAAATGCCAAAACATATTCCAAACACAAACATAAGTGATTTTTGGATTATCTGCTTGTGTTCCTCTCCAATAGCTTGGAAAATTGAGTCAACTGCATGTGAACTTCTTATTCACAACTAGTCAGAATATAGCCTCCTCTGAATTATTCATGCTAATTGTGGGGAAGAAGAAATGCCATGAATAAATTAATTTACAGATGAAAAAATCTGGATTGCTATGGCACATTGCATTTATCATTGAGAGAGAATATTTCACAAAATATTATAATTATTGAAAAGGTTTTGTCTGTTACACTTGGAGTTTTGAGGGCACCCAATGATAAGGAATAGAGGCCGGTGTAAGAACTATGGAAACGAGCAACTCACAGCTGGTCATCTCAAGGAATTTAGCGTTTCATGAAAAACATAGATAAGAATACTAAGATTTACA
Source organism: Ovis canadensis (assembly GCF_042477335.2). Lineage (NCBI taxonomy): Eukaryota > Metazoa > Chordata > Mammalia > Artiodactyla > Bovidae > Ovis > Ovis canadensis. The sequence continues at coordinate 51,618,615 of NC_091250.1, forward strand.
AAACAGTAAGAAAATCACATGGAAACACAGGGACAGAGAGAGCTTGGAGGATCTGAGAAATTCCATGGGTAAGTTAAGCAAGCTGAATGTCAAAGGATGAGTTATCTAGACAGTTGTGAAAGGGTATAACTGAAATAAGAAGAGCTCAGAGCTTGCAAAGAAAACCAAGCAGTTCCATGGAGCTTTGGCCAGCTCCAGGCAGCAGTGGACACCTGGGCTTGGCTGCTATCACAACTTGACTGGCATCACAAGCAGCTATAGCAATCAAGATCTAAGTATACTGCAATGAACCCAAGAACTTAAGGACTTATTTCTTAGAGGTGCAGATTTTTGGACACTATACCTGATCAATAGATGTGAATACTACAGTTGGCCCCAAGAATCTGCCTTCTAACAAATTATCCAGATATTTTAAAATGTTAACTAAATTTTAATAATTATTGTTCTATGACATTAGATACACATTATAATCACCTAGAAAGCCTTAAAAGATGCCAATGTCTAGACCCATCTCAGATATTATAATCTGGGCATCATTCTTTACAGTTTCCCTAGTGACTCTAATGTAGAATCAAGTGTGGAAATCACTTATCTAAAGGAATTATCAGTGCATTGTTATTCCTTTTTTGCTGATTTATCTCCCCAGGGACATTTTAGACTGAAAAGTCCATTTCTCTAGGTACTAAAGGTCACTTTTACTAGCACCATAATAATGACCATCTGGTTTCTATGTTTGTGTTTGCCACAATTTGAAACAGACCTTGTAGAATAGTATAAACACCTAACTATGCCTTTATCCAATACACAAGCGGAATAACTGAAAGAGTACTAGAGGACACAAAATCTTTAGAGGTAAATTATCTGGTAGTCTCAAGTACTGTGTATTGAAATTAAATGTTCCAGGAGCTGTATTTCAGGCAGCTCCAGAACCTTACCTTCAAAAATGTATTTTGACATTGAAATGTATCTTTCTACGCATATGAATATACCAACTAATCATTGTGAGATTTCCACTAGAAATGGCTTCTTTCATGGATAGAAATTTCTTGTAAGATAAATTAAGGGACACATTCAGAGCATTTCTTAAATTGTTTTCCTGTTTTATCAATATATAATTGACCTATAACATTGCATTAGATTAAGTTATACAAAAAAATGATTAGATATGTGTATATGTTGTGAAATAATGACCACAATAAGTTTAGTTAAAATCTTTCTCTCTGATTTAACACTGTACCGAAGTCCTTCCATGCTGCCACAAATGGCAGGATTCCCTTCTTTACTATGGGTGAATAATTTTAACTTATTCATTCACACATATACACACTATATTGTTTCCATGTCTTGGTTATTACAAACAATGCTGCAGTAAACATGGGGGTGCAGATTTCTATTCCAGATAGCAATTTTCCTTCCTTTGGACATATACCCAGAAGTAAAATTACTGGATAATATAGTAGTTCATATAGTAGTGGAGGTGATGGAATTCCAGCTGAACTATTTAAAAATCCTTAAAAATGATGCTGTTAAAGTATTGCACTCAATATGTCAGCAAATTTGGAAAACTCAGCAGTGGCCACAGGACTGGAAAAGGTCAGTTTTTCATTCCAATTCCAAGGAGGGAAATGCCAAAGAATGTTCAAACTACCATACAATTGCACTCATTTCACATGCTAGTAAGGTTATGCTCTAGTTCAAGCTAGACTTCAGCAGTATGTGAATCAAGAACTTCCAGATGTGCAAGGTGGGTTTAGAAAAGACAGAGGAACCAGGGATCAAATTGCCAAAATTCATTGGACCATGGAGAAAGCAAGAGAAATCCAGAAAAACATCTACTTTGCTTCATTGACTACATGAAAGCCTTTGACTGTGTGGATCACAATAAACTATGGAAAATTAAAGAGATGGAAATATCAGACCACCTTACCTGTCTCCTGAGAAACCTGTATGCAGGTCAAGAAGCAACAATTAAAACCAGATATGGAACAATGAACTGGTTCAGAATTGGGAAAGGAGTATGACAAGGCTGTATACTGTCACCCTGCTTATTTAACTTATATGCAGAGTCCATTACATGAAATACCAGACTGGATGAATCACAAGCTGGAATCAAAACTGCTGGGAGAAATATCGACAACGTCACATATGCAGATGATACCACTCTAATGGCAGAAGTTGAAGAGGAACTAAAAAGCCTCTGGATGAGGGTGAAAGAGGAAAGTGAAAATTCTGGCTTAAAACTCAACATCCAAAAACAGAAGATCATGGCATCCGGTCCCATCACGTCATGGCAAATAGATAGGGAAACAATGGAAACAGTAACAGACTTTATTTTGGGGGGCTCCAAGATCACTGTAGATGGTGACTGCAGCCATGAAATTAAAAGATGCTTACTACTTGGAAGTAAAGCTATGACAAACACATACAGCATATTAAAAAGCAGAGACATTACTTTGCCAACAAAGGTCCATATAGTCAAAACTATGGTTTTGTCAGCAGTCATTTATGGATGTGAGAGTTGTACCACAAAGAAAGCTGAGCGCCAATGAATTGGTGCTTTCGAACTGTGATGCTAGAGAAGATTTCTTAGATTGTTCATGGAAGGGACAGGTGCTGAAGCTGTAGCTCCAATGCTTTGGCCACCTGATGTGAAGAGTTGACTCACTGGAAAAGACCCTGATGCTGGGAAAGATTGAGAACAGGAGGATAAGGGAGTGACAGAGGATGAGACGGTTGGATGACATCACCAACTCAATGGACATGAGTTTGAGCAAGTTCCAGGAAATAGTAAGTACAGGGAAGTGTGGCATGCTACAGTCTGTGGGGTCACAGAGTCAGAAAGGAATCAGCAACTGGACAACAATAATGTTATTCTATTTTTAATTTTTGAGGAAACCCCATGCTGTTTTCCATAGTGGTTGCATGATTTTCATCCTCACTAACAGTGCACAAGTGTTCCCTTTTCTCCAAATCCTCACCAACACTTATTTATTGTCATTTTTGATGATAACCATTCTTACAGGTGTGAGGTAATAGCTAATTTTGGTTTTGATTTGTATCTCCCTGATGATTAGTGATGTTGTTCACTTTTAATGTATCTGTTGGTTATTTGTACATGTTGGAAAAAGTATCTATTTCATTCCTCTGCCTAATTTTTAATCATACTGTTAATTTGTTTGCTATTGAGTTGAGTTAGTTCTTTATATATTTTACATATTGACCCTTTATCAACTGTATGATTTGCTAATATTGGCTCCTTTTCTGTAAGTTTCCCTTTCATTTTATTGATGGTTTCCTTTGCCATACAGAGCTATTTTATCTCATTTATTTACTTGCTTCTTTTTCCTAATTCCTATTGGGAGCAGTACCTCCCTGTAGTCCTCGCTTACAGTGAAGCCATTGCAGGCCAGTTCTTTTTAAATGTACCCCTGTCTCTAATGCCTGTAGTGTATAGTCGCTACTTTTTAGGCAGTACGTGCCCCAACTTTCGAGAAGAAGGAAGGAGGCAAACTCAGTCACTAATTTAATTTCCAGCTTACCAGAAGGTAGTAAGAATCTGTTCATTATTCTCTACCTGTTTGGGGTACAACAATGGTGAGAAAGATAAGAAGATCAGAAAGATGGATGTTAGAGGACAATGCCACTCATTTCCTGGTTGAAATAATGAAAGTCCCAGAAATTTTAGCACATGTTAATCAAGAAATAATGAGAGATGAGAGGAAAAGAAAGCATTAAGTTATTCTTCTTTATCTTTTGCTGAAAATAGTTCTCAGCTCTTTGGAGTTTAGAGCCAATGTTATTTACTGTGGAAACAAAGGTTCCTGAACAAAGACCAAGATCATGCCTGATTCTGGGGATGGTTGAGTGGTGAAGCCACTGCCCTTCCCCACTTTGCTCTCTCCAAACTACTCCTACTTAATGACAGGAAGGGGAAAGGAAAATGTGCGATCCATCCTAAAGTCTCTCTTTTGTCACTTTCCAAACAATGTCTAGAGGCCAAAAATGAGTATTCATTACATTTTGTCCTGGCAGGAAATGAACCTAAAATGATCCTGTTTTGTTCTTGGCCCTTTACCATCACTATCACCAAAAGCAATTATGCTTTTGCACAATGTACTATATATAAGAAACCAAATACATTTACTCCTTGTTTTCATGGCTTTAAAAATCAAAGACAACTAATTCTATGGTGGAGCCAGGCAAATACACAGTTAGCCTGTAACATCTTGTGTCAAAAAGGAAGGAAGGATTTTTTAAAATGGGGCATATCAAAGGGATGAGGGAGCCCACCTGCAAGAGATTTCACTGATGAAAGCTAGAATAACTCAGATAAAAAATAATTAATGGAATACTGAGTTATAATCCAAAGTATAAAAGAAACATCCCTGAGTCCATACAGGTATAAATAAATGACTGAATAAACAAATAGAGAAGAAGAGACAAATCTTTCTTCAAGAAGAATTCCAAATAATTTATGGGAGTATGCTCCCCTCCAAGAGATGGAGCTTAAGCTCCCTTACTGTTTGAATGTAGTGTGGACTTGGTGACTTGCTTCCAAAGATAAAATAGGGAAAGGAAGAAATAATAACTTTACAGTGGAACAATGTGGCACATGCTACCTTGGATGAGAATCAAGGTTAACATCATCAGTGGTAAATCATGTTGATAGCATGCACACCCCCAATATGATGTGATGATAAGAGCATTTCATCCCAGGATCTTCCTTGCCAAAACCAATGACCCCAGTCTACACAGGAGAAAAACATACAAACTCAAATTCAAGGACACTCTACAAAATACCTAACCAATGCACCTCAAAACCATCAAAGTTGTGAACAACAAACAAAGACTGAGAAACTATCACAGACTAGAACAGAGTGAAGAAGCAAGACAACTAAATACTATATGGTATCCTGGATTGGATCCTGGATCAGAATATGATAATGATGGAAAAACCAGTAAAATCCTGCCATTCCAGTTAATACTAATATACACATGTTGGTTTCTTAGTTTTGACAAATGTGCCCTGGTAATATAAGACGTGAATGATAAGAGAAACTAGGTGAGATGTATGTCCCCAAATAAAAATTGTATCTCAAAATAAATACTGTATTGAAAAAAATAAGATAAGTAAACATTATAAAAAGCATGTGGAATGAAACTGTCAGAAAAGCATTTATCTTATGCATGTTATGCAGGCAAGGTTTTTTAAATGTGTGAATTAGGTGTGTTTTAGAAGAAATAAGCCAGATACATGATGAAATTTTTAGGCATAAAATTTAAATGTTTCCACATTTTTTGTGACAACTCAGGAAGGCTTTCCCTATACCAACTTACTTCCTTTTCTTAAAACAAAAGTTAGTGTCAGTTAAGTATTTTTAAGAATCTTCTATAAGTTATATCAAACCTGAGATCATTGTGCAATAGGTTAAAAGCATCTAAGATTAAAAGCAAAGGTTAAAAGCATCAAAGGTTAAAAGCATCCAAGCACTTACCTGACAAGGGCTTCCCTGGTGCTCAGTGGTAAAGAATCTGCCTGCAATGCAGGAGATGCAGACACGGGCTCGATCCCTGGGTTGGGAAGCTCCCCTGGAGGAAGACATGGCAACCCAGTCCAGTATTCTTGCCTGGAGAATCCCAGGGTAAAAGGAGCCTGATGGGCTACAGTCCATAGTTTGGCCAAGATCGGATACAACTGAAGTGACTTAGCAAACACTCACTCTCACTTGATATTCATTATTACATCTCTATGTCACCCAAGGTATCCTTACTTTTCCAGTTAAGTCGTAATGTTCTGTGCACTCTTCCTTCACTGGTGTATGCTTCACTTCCAGGTAAGGTCTTGCAGACTCATTAACTGCTTCTGTTTCCCCACCATCACTGCCTTTTCTTTCCTCTGTTGCTTGGACACAACAACAGAATTTGGAACAGGGCTTTATTTCCCTCACTCATTTTATACATTTTGATTAGTATCAGTAGTCTTCAAAGTTATTTTAATCACCTTAGTCCTGTCTCTAGGTCAGTGTTTCTTAAAGAGAAGTGTGAAGACTTAGCTACATCAGAAATACTCAGGATATTGATTCTTGGCCTATACCTACAGACTTAGAATCTCTGGAGTGGAGCCCAGAAACCTGACTTTAACAGTGGCTCCAGGGTAACTTTTGCCCACCACTATTCCCTAGTGGCTCAGACAGTAAAGAATCCGCCTGCAGTGTGGTAGACCTGGGTTCAATCCCTGGGTTGATATGACAACCCACTCTAGTATTCTTGCCTGGAGAATACATGGACAGAGAAGGCTGGTGGGGGGTCACAAAGACTTGGACATGACTGAGGCTAAGCACAGCACAGTATAGGAAGTTACAAGTTTCTGGACATCCTTAGTTTTCTCTTCCATTTATAAAGAACTTGAAACTTTTTTAGCAGTGTCAAAATTCCAAGTTGTTGGTTGTTGTTCAGTTGCTCAGTCGTGTCTGACTCTTTGAGGCTCATTGACTGCAGCATGCCAGGTTTTCCTGTCCTTCACCATCTCCTGGAGCTTGCTCAAACTCATATCCATAGTGTCAGTGATGCCATCCAACCATCTCGTCCTCTGTCATCCCCTTCTCCTCCTACCTTCAATCTTTCCCAGCATCAGGGTCTTTTCTAATGAGTTGGCTCTTCTCATCAGGTGACCAAAGTATTGGAGCTTCAGCTTCAGCATCAGTCCTTCCAATGAATATTCAGGACTGATTTCCTTAGGATTGACTGGTTTGATCTCCTTGCTATCCACCCTTGGACTCTCTCAAGAATCTTCTCCAACACCACAGTTCAAAAGCATCCATTTTTCACCATTCGGCCTTCTCCACGGTCCAACTCACATCCATACATGACTACTGAAAAAAACCATACTTTTGACTAGGAGGACCTTTGTCAGCAAAGTAATGTCTCTGCTTTTTAATATGCTATCTAGGCTTGTCATAGCTTTTCTTCCAAGGAGCATCGTCTTTTAATTTCACAGTGCAGTCATCATCTGCAGTGATTCTGGAGCCCAAGAAAATAAAGTCTCTCACTGTTTCCATTGTTTCCCCATCTATTTGCCATGAAGTGATGGAACCAGATGCCATAATCTTAGTTTTTTAAATGCTGAATTTTAAGCCAGCTTTTCACTCTCCTCTTTCACCTTCATCAAGAGGCTCTTTAGTTCCTCCTCACTTTCTGCCATAAGTGAATACTGGCGTATTCCAACCTTTGTTCTTGACTCTTTATTTGGATGAATCTATCAGTTCTACAGCAATGAAGTCTGAAATGAAACTTCTTGTGATTTTTTTTCTCAATTTCAGTATTTCCAGGGGCTCTTTTCAAATAAGGCCCCTTCTAAGATCCAGCTACAAAAGGCTATATCGAGAAATGTTCTTAAATGTTATTTCAATTCACTTTCTTCACTTTTCTTGATGGATTTCTTGCATCATTTCTAGACTAATAACACAATACCAACAGTCACATACATAATATAATAGACAGTGAATTATGCTGAATTTATCTGATGAAGAAATCATTTCAGCTAACAGTACTTGGTTAAAATATTTCCTAAAAAGATGATTCTTTTATCAAAGTTAGAAAATGTGAAAAGTGTATGTGGTTTATACTTGTTCTCATTTCCTTTCAATGCTTGAAATTTCCATTGTCTGGCTCATTGTGACACATTATTTGCATTTTTTTCTCACTTCATTTAAAATTATCAAGTTGTCTTTCATGTTAATTAGCTGTAAACACGAAAAAATATCTCTGTGCGTGTAATACCCAACTCCAAATAGCCATTATTTCATTAGCTTCATGCTTTGGAGACATAATGGCTGCTTGTTACAGCACAGCAGAGCTGGTATAAATTAAATCTTAATGGGTCACTCATTTAAAAAGTAGTATAAAATGTCCTGAAAACCAAGATTCTTTAGCTAAACTTAATGATATCTTTTGCCATAAAATTTTCCTAATGTTGCTCTTATAGTTTAAACACACATCCATTTTAATCAGTTTCTAAATTCTTTACTCAGCAATATCTTAAGAAAAGAAAATAATGCTGATTAGATCTTTTGACAAAACAAACCTAAAACATCAGTATTGATGTTTCTAACCAAATGCTGTGAGAACTGTACATATATTTTTGTGCATGGATTCTATATTTCCTAAGGAAATGGCATGCAAAAAGCTGATGATGGCTACTGAAATATCAAATTTAGTGATCTCATACATACAAGTGATTTTTAAAGCAAGTAATTCATTCATTTAATATTTTGATTCAGAAGTAACGATCTCAACTAGGTTAAAATGATTAATAAACTCCTCTAGCCAAGAACTGCAGAAGGAAACGGCAACCCACTCCAGTATTCTTGCCTAGAGAATCCTGTGGATGGAGGAGCCTGGTGGGCTGTGTCCATAGGGTCGCAGAGTCAGACACGACTGAAGAGACTTAGCGGCGGTGGCAGACAAAAACTCTTCATATTCAAAAACACTTCCAACATGTTTACTCCTGCTGGAAGATATATGTGTGTGCATGATATTGATTCTATTTGACTATATATAGTTAGAAATCCTTCCAGTTATAGAGCATACAGAAGTCTAGTTATGACTTTTAAGTAAAAATTCTTCTATTAATTATTAAGAAAAATTACCTCAACACTTTTGTATGTTAGGCACTATACCAAATCCACTGAGAACAAATGTGAATAAGGCAGACCTGTTCCCTGCTCTTATGGAGCTTGAAAATTAGTGCTACTATTTTATTCCTAAAAATATAATGACTTTTTGTCAACTGCATGCTAGTTGGACTCACCTCATATTAATCAATTAGATTTTATAGTACCTAATTGTTACTGTTTCAGCAATACAATAAAACAAATAATAGGGAATTTTAAACATTGTAGAAAAGTAAGTCACACATTACACATAAAATAATTGTGTGATCAAGGTATTATGGGTTTTACAGAATTTGCAATCATTGCATTTATGCTATAATTCAGTCAAATATATGGTAAATTAGAAAACAGAAAATTACCTGAGAGGATGCTAATTCTATGCTACAAACTGCCCTCCCCCCCACCACCACCCGCGACCCTCGCCAAATTAATTTCTCTTTTGGGAAAAGAGGTTAATCCTGATCCCAGAAGTTTCAAGAATTCTTCCTTTCCTGGTAAATAGTGATATAAGTAAGTGGAGCAAGAAAAACTACCTCTTATACTCTATTACAACAGTGTGAAGTTCCTAACTTCCTGTGATTATTTCTTTAGAAAATTATATTCTTTAAGTTAATTGAGAAGGGAATTTTGAGTAATTCATGAAAATTCCAGAAATCAGTTTTTTGTTGTGAGATTAATATTTTATACTGACATATTAAATACATGGAAAAAAATTTCTCCACCTTTCCACAATTCAATAGTGAATTCAAGAATGAGCTAGAAACTGCGTGGTTTCTCCCAACTTTTAGTTCAGCCCAGTCTTGCTATTCACCATTACTAAGTCAGTTAAGGATTTCTGCTGGTCATCAAGGAAACTATAATATAGAAAGGGTTGAAAATGGTGATAATCTCATTTCCCATAAACCTGTGAACAAGAGATAAACTGAACAGAAATGCATTCACTGTTCCATTGGAGAAAACAGGTTTGAAATTATCCTACAAAGAGGCTTTTCAAAAACAGGACATGCTGTTTTACAATAGCTAAAAAGGAAAAGTGAGAATCTGAGGGATTCTCTAGAGGTCCTGGGATAAATGAGGAAAGAAATGGAACTTGAAGAATAAGGATACACATTCATTACAAATGCAAGAGAAATTTTTTTTTCTTTCTAATTTAAAAATTGGAAACACAAGCCTGAAATTCTGCCCATATTAATTTGCCTTTTTATACATTGTGGGACAATTTTATTTCATAGTACTATAGAAGCAAACTTCACAAAGGTTTAATGAAAACAAATCTTAGTAGTAGCCTTTCCATAGTTCACTGAAGAGTGTTGGAAATATCCAGAACCATCACTCCATTTAAAATTATCAAATTAACTTAGATATATAAAAGTTTTCATTTCCTATTTTCCAATTTTGAGGTTATAAAATGGAATAAAAATCTCTGACACAAAAGGAGGAAGAGGAGAAGGGAAAAACAAAATGTGCTTACACTGGAATTTTAGCATAGCTTGTTCTTATCACTGAAAGATCCAAGTAAAAGCTAAGAGTAGGGGTGAAATAGCCAAAAGTAAGTATGCAAACTATTGACAGAAGAAAGAGATATCAAAATCGTTTCAATTATTTTATGATTTAGATTTTAAAAAATCCTGCATTGATAATGTTTTTAACACTAATTGCCCATAAAATATAAAATAAGATTTCCTTAAATTCAATTAAATACACTATACATACTACTTTCTAATGGTCTTCTGTTTCATACTTCTGGTATCCATCTCTACTAAAACTGAGGTCCTTGAGGACCAAAGCATTTATATTTCTGTGTATTTTCTCCCATCTTCCCAGCCCTCCCTCCACAGGTAACCAGCAGGAAACTAATAAATGTTCCAAAGACAAGAAGTAAAAATAGACAGAAATGAGACTGGCTTTCTTAAAGATTGAGTAGAAAGGTACCTTTTCATCTTGAATTCCTTGCTTCTACTAATAGAATAATGGGATTCAGCACATGCCATACAAAAGTATGGCACCTTGGCATGTTGAACATTTTAAGCTGAAAGAGTTTGAGAAAATAGCAAAAGCAGGAAGGTCACCCTGACATTTCTCCAACCCTTCTCCTCTGACATGTTGTAAAACCCTCCTGTGAGAGGTATCCTCCCTGTACTCAGGGAAAGGAGCATTCATATCTGGGAAGACAAGGGGACAACCAAGAAGAATCTGAACATCCCTTGCCAAGTTCCCCCCAGTTTACTACACTTAACTCATACTCCTTAGCCTATTTCTCCACACTGCCCCACCCTTCAACAAAGCTAGCAAAATGATACTCAGATTTTCTTTGGGTCTTTGTTTCCTTATGAGGGCTCCTGTGTCAAGTAAAAACTATTTTAATTAATTTGTATGCTTTTCTCCTGTTCCTCTCTCTTTGTCAGTTTAACTTTCAGACCCAGCCATTGGTATTAGGGGAGCAGAGGAAAACCTTTTTCTCCTCTGTAAGAGATGTATGTCCATACCTCCTCAAATTGATTTTTTTCAAGTGTCCTTCTTACTGAATAGTTTTACAACTAGAAAAGTCTTAAAGGCAGTTGTTAACAGACTATCAAAAAGGTTAAGGATTTAAAAAGAAAGTTCAAAATCCTCTGACAGATTTTCTTTAAAATGAAGATAGGAAAGGGAAATAGAACAATGTAATGTGCTGAGGGGTTTTTTTTACCCCTGGGATAAAAATGTCTCTTCCAAAAGTAGGTTTGATGTCCCACTTAATTTTCAGCTACTAGTTTCAGTTGCTATGTGGAAGACAAAGACGATGAGCTACCTCTCAGCTGCCTTGCCCCTCAACCCACAGTGCTCTGGGCTTCAGTGCTCTCTGAGTCTCCTTCCTATTGGCGGGCATCCCTTCCTATTTGTGGGCATCCCTTCCTATTGGCGGGGCTGTGAGCACACAAGACAGCACTGTCCCAAATTCATGACTGAGTTATTGTACACATACTGAATCATTACTATTTAGTACTTAGTTTCAATTTTTTAATAGAAAAAAGTAGACATTTAGTGATCTTAAACCTAAACAGTCATGCAAATATGTATAGTTTCATTTATAAATTAATTTTACAGAAATTTTCTCATATAATCAGGCTTCCCTGGTAGCTCAGATGGTAAAGTGTCTGGCTGCAATGCAGAAGACCTGGGTTCGATCCCTGGGTCAGGAAGATCCCCTGGAGAAGGACGTGGCAACCCACTTCAGTACTCTTGCCTGGAAAATCCCATGGATGGAGGAGCCTAGTAGGCTACAGTCCATGGGGTCACAAAAAGTGGGACATGACTGAGCGACCTCACTTTCTTTCTTTCTTTCTTTTTCATATGATCGTGTATAAATCACTAAAGAAGACCTTCCAGTTATTATCTTCACTGGGCAGCAAATGAAACTGACTTAGAGAAAGTTTAACTTGTTGCAAAGAGTTGGACATGACTCAGTGACGGACACACACAATTTGTTACAAGTAAATGTTTTAACTGCCAGAGCATTCAATAATGCTTAGAAGAACCAGTCATTCATCTCTTGGAGATTCCTTCTGTAAAATTCAAGGTGATCCTTTGATGGATGAGAACCCACATTTTAAGCCATATGTTGTCTCCTACTTTTGCTATATTCAGTGATGTGAAGAAAAAGAATTCAATAATCTAACCAGAAATCTAATAATAGCAATGTCTACCCTAAAAGGTTTTAATCTACTTAAGGTAAAACTTAATTTTTGGCGTAACTAAAAAAGTAAATAATCAAAAGAATCTAGTATGAATATTTTATGTTTAATTTAAGATCAAACTATTATTAAGTGGGGGGCTTCCCTGGTGACTCAGATAGTTAAGAATCAGCCTGAAATTCAGGATACCTGGGTTCGAACCCTGGGTTGGGAAGATCCCCTGGAGAAGGGCATGGCAACCCACTCCAGTATTCTTGCTTGGAGAATCCCCATGGACAGAGGATCCTGGAAGGCTACAGTCCATGGGGGTCACAAAGAGTCAGACATAACTGAGCAACTGCTGCTGCTGCTGCTGCTAAGTTGCTGCAGTCATGTCCGACTCTGTGCGACCCCATAGACTGCAGCCCACCAGGTTCCCCTGTCCCTGAGATTCTCCAGGCAAGAACACTGGAGTGGGCTGCCATTTCCTTCTCCAATGCATGAAAGTGAAAAGTGAAAATGAAGTCACTCAGTCGTGTCTGACTCTTTGTGACCCCATGGACTGCAGCCTACCAGGTTCCTCCATCCATGGGATTTTCCAGGCAAGAGTACTGGAGTGGGGTGCCATTTCCTTCTCCGAACTGAGCAACTAAGCACACATTATTAAGTGACCATGGAAATAAATTGTTAACACCCTTACCAGAAATTGCCTGTTATCCTCTAAGCTACATCCAGAACTTATTCAATAGGTAATAAATGTCCTTTTAACAACAAACAACGGTTTTCATTGCTACGACAAATATTCTACTAGTAAGTGTCAAAGGATGCGGAATACTTGTTTGGGATGATAAGAAGGCCATCATCCTGAAAAAGAAAAGGTCAACTACACTGGAAATTTTCCTCCTTAAATTTCCCTTTATAAATTCCAGTTCAGCACATCATTCCCTTACAATATAGATAAAATGAGAATATTCCTATTATTCTTTCTGCATCAACCATGACACATTACATAAACAGATGAAGAAGTTTATGTTTCACATTTGTATTTCAAAAATAATGGTATTATTTGAAACATGAATCCAATGTTATTTACACATATGTGTACAGGCCTTGGAGTTCAGTCCTGAAGGTCCCATTGGGAACATTTCTCTCCCAAATGACACAAGGGCTTTGGGTCACAGATTGTTTTCCTTTGTTCTCCCTCCAGTCCTCATCAAGATCCAACTACACCAGCAGGGAATGAAATCAGCAGGACGCCTGGCAGCCACTTTGCAGAGGCCACATCTTCACTAATGAGGCCCTGAGAGAAGACAGCCGCAGAGTCGGATGAAATTCTGCTAGGAATCTTTTGATGCTTCCAGGTACGTTTTCTGCTCAAACCTGATGAAAGTACGGAAATATATAAGATCATGAAGAATAATACAATAGAACTATCATAGCCAAATGTAATCACAATGTGGAGACATAGATTTGGAACTGGTGGAGCTTGATACAGTTAGTACTCCAATGTTGTGACAGTTAACATTTTAAACTATGCTGCCCATTACTTGAACTTTCCAAAAAGTTGCCTTAAAAACCAAATGAAAATCAGTTTCTGACCTAAAGATTCATTACTACCAAGGTGAAAATATTCTAACTGAAACGGAAAGCTGGATGATCTGAAGTCCACCAGAACACACAGAATGACGAATGACTTCAGGCCGGCAGACGCCGAGGAGAGCCTATCGTGAATTCAGGCGCCGTGGTGGGAAGAGGCACACGTCTGTTTGGAGCGCTTCGAGGTGAGCACCCACCTGTGGCTAGAACGCAGACCAGTGAAGACTAATACTGACTCATAGGTCTGCGGCCAGCCTGGGGTCGGGGTGGTGATGAAGTGATACAGAGCATCTCTCTACCATTTGTTTTTAAATTTTATTATTATATATCTGTTCCATACTTTCAATTAAATAGAAATTCTAAACCAGAGAGCGTTAAATTTCAAGCCTTGAGTTCAGACAGTTTAAATGGGGGCAGGGCTTTTCAGCGATGTCTTCATGAAGGTTCAGACATGGGGACTCACTGGAGGACGGCTGGAGCTGAGCAAGAGGCCACCTCACCTGCAGCCTCTTGGGGAAGGTGTCATCACCTGGCTGTGGACAAGAGAGAACACTTGGGTTTGCCCTGGTTTCACTGTCTAGTCGAAACCACACGGTGTTCTATAAACGTCATCAGGATAGAACTCCTACAAGAAAAATAAAACAGATTTTACAGAGAAAATACTGTGACACACTGGGAACACACTACTGAGTGGTTTGAGACCAACTAAGGTTCTCAGGGCCCTGATAAATATGTCTTTCCTGGAGCACTGCACACAGCCCCTTAACAGGACTACAGGGGTATTTGAAATACTCAGAAATACCCTTCAAATGTGATTTTTACCAAAGTCTTTGTCCTGTATAGGATATTACTGGAAAAATTGGAGAAAATGCAATGATGTCTAAGGATAAGATATTATTTCCACATTTGGATGGTTCCTCTACATTTGGATGTTGGATGGTTGTATAGGAAAATGTCTCCATTTATATGAAATACATACTAAAGTAGTTGATGTGATAAGACTTCAAGTCAACAAGTTACTCTCAAATGGTGGAGGAAAATAGAAGTTCTTGGCACCAAACTTGTAACTTTTTGTGAGTTTGTAAGTTTAAGATTGCTTTAAAAATTATGTATATATAATTTTATATATATTACTTATATATAGCTTAATATATATAATTATATATGTCCTTATTGTTTAGTTGCTAAGTCATGTCTGATTCTTTTGCAACCGCATGGACTGTAGCCCACCAGGCTCCTCTGTCCATGGGATTTCCCAGGCAAGAATACTGGAGTGGGTTGCCATTTCTTTCTCCATGGGATCTTCCCAACCAAAGAGTGAAGCCTGTGTCTACTGCATTGGCAGGCAGATTCTTTACCACTGAACCACTCGGAAGCCCATAGCACTCTCCAAGACTTTGCCTAAACCTACCATTCTAGCATTTTTACCCATTATTCCCCTTCATAAATCCTATACTCCAGTTAAACTAGCTTATCAGCTACATCCTAACATAACATCCTGCAGACTTCCCCACTAATATGACTTTTGCCTTACCTCCACCCAAGAAGCTTTCCAAAAAACAAGAATCTAACTGTCAAATTCTACTCATCCTTGAAGGCATTTCCTAAATGACATCTCATTCATGAAATTTTCTATCAGAGCCTAGAGTAATGCCTCATACATAGTTTGTGCTCAAAATACATCTAGTGGTGAGAGTTCAATCACTTACAACTGGAACAGTTAGAGATAAGTTCATACACATTTTACATGAGCTGGATCTTTCAAGGTCAGCAGAAGTCAGCAGTTCAAAGGTAGATAAAGATTTTTTTTTTCAATAAACAAGAAAGAAAGATGGAGATCCAAAAAGAAGATATGAAAGTTTACTTGAAAGTAAATTTGGGAATGCAATTTAATGATCCATGGGAAAGAGTGTAGAAGAAATTCAGATGATAGTGGTTGGAAGTACAGAAACCTAGCCCTGCTCTACTTAGGGACTGGCTAATAATACAGACAACAGGGAACAATAGAGGATGAGATGGTTGGACGGCATCACCAACTCGATGGACATGAGTTTGAGCAAGCTCCAGGAGTTGGTGATGGACAGGGAGGCCTGGCCTGCTAAAGTCCATGGGGTTGCAAAGATTCAGACATGACTGAGTGACTGAACTGAAAAATCTAGAAAGTAAATAAAACCAAAGAGAAATAAAGAGATTTTTCATATACAAGCAATTAAAGCAAGACAAAATTCTTTTTAAGTATGGGAATCGTGTCCAGATTTTATTTTGTTCAGTTGCTTGAAGGAACAGAGTATTAGGTAACAGGCAAAAATGAGTGATTATCCTAAAACACTGCAATGGCAAGAACAGCCAGCAAAGAATTAAATCTTCTGGCTGTATATTCCCTAAACCACTTTCCTGGAAAAAAAAAATGCTTTATATTGAAAATACATTATTAGTCACAGTCATGAGAGGCCAAGTATGTACCTGCTAACGAAACAAAGCATCCCTACTTTTCCCTGAATTTCCTGTATAATAAAACCTGAAAGACAATGAGGTGTAATTCCTATGGACCTAGAATATTTCATCAAAGAACTACCAAGAAGTTTGCAGAAAATACTGACAACTACTTTAATATGAATTTCACAGGTTAAGAAATCCTCATGGGAAAAGGATATAAGTGATTTTTATTTTCTCCAATATAAGAAAAATATTAGAGTAATGCTATTTTGTAAGAATCAGCTGTTTGGCAAATGAAGCTCTCACTAAGGAAACAAAAAGAGGCAATTTCATAATAAAACAAAGTTGCCAGCATGAAACAGCTGTCACTTCACCCTTAACCCTGCACTCTTCTCTAGGACAAAGTAAGGAGTGCAGTATTTCCAGTAAGCTCTGGTTCACCTGTGTTTTTTTCAATACTTTCACTGCACTAAGAATTTCACTACAGTACCAGAGAAAGAAATCTCACAAGAGCCTCACAAAGGAATACATTTTTGCAAAGATTTCCTGAGTAAAAGATACTGAAATTGATCCCAGTATGCCTGGAACATCTCCCTTCCTTTCTGCTATCCTCCTTTCCTGTTTGCAGGCTTTCCCACAGACAGGTCCCTTGTTTCCCTTACAAGATCTCTCTCTCACACAACAGTCTGAGACCAGTGTGACTTCAGTAGGAGACTCTCAGATGCCTTCCGACCCTGAGGTTTTGTCATCTATGATTATGAAATGTTAGAATTAGAATTAACCATAGCAAGTCTCCAGTCCCTTTAGCTTTTCCTTTTTAAAACCTAAAATTAAACTTAAACTCATGAGGCAAAAATAAATCATGTGTTCATTTTTTGCAAATTATCATTCCCTTGGTGTCCAAATGAGAGGACTCATTTGCACTCTAGGAATGAATAATAATAGCTTATAATGACATGATAATAAGCTGATGGGATCTGGGGCTCAGAATACATCAAGGTTGGTGAAACAGAGGTCAGCAATTCTAATAGGTGGGAGGCAGAGGATCTAATGAGAAATACAATGATTTCTGCCTTGCCTTTCCATTAATTTGCAGTTTGCTCTCTGTGATATTGATTGATCATGAGGTTTAAGAAATCTCTTCCAGATACATGTTCTTGTTCTCTTACCTCTTGATTTGGAGATCAGTTAGATGTTACAAAGACCAAGAAGAATAAACTGCAGTGCAGTGCAAGTCCCTCAGTCATGTCCAACTCTTTGCAACCCCGTGGACTATACCGTCCATGGAATTCTCCAGGCCAAAATACTGGAGTGGGTAACTTTTCCCTTCTCCAGGGGCTCTTCCCGACCCAGGGATCTAACCCAGGTCTCCTGCATTGCAGGTGGATTCTTTACCAGCTGAGTCACAAGGGAAGCCCAAGAATACTGGAGTGGGTAGCCTATCCCTTCTCCAGCAGATCTCCCCAACCCAGGAATCAAACTAGGGTCTCCTGCACTGCAGGCAGATTCATTAACAACTGAGCTATCAGGGAAACCCTACTGCATCTGAAATGTGTGAAGACCTAAACAAATATTCAGTTTATTTAGTCTATTTGAATGAGTACACTAGGCCTAAGTGATTAATAATTGTTTTTGGAAGGGTTGTATGGGGACACTCAGCAAATTATAGTCAATCCCTATCAGCATAAAGCATTTCCTGAACCAAATTTTGAGTAGTAGATACATTTCATATTTAAGAAGTTGATGATATCATCTCATCTTCCCAAATTCTTATATAAAAAAGGATAGGTCACTCTTTCATCAATAAATTGGAATATTTTAAAGACAGACATGTCCAGAAAAACAAAACAAAAAATTCTTAAATCATGTGGCCTCTTTTTTGATAAAGAGAAAATTAACTTGAAAGCAACTGTTAACATTTTGAATAACCAGTTAGAAACTGGTTAGCTGTTTGGTTGAAAATTAGCTGTTTGGTTAATACAAGTTGTATGTTCTATAAAACAATAATTGATTTCATTATATCTTTGAGAAGTAAAAATCTTCAGAATTGATTCCTTGGTGCTTAGAGTTGAATATTAAGTAAGTAAGTTGAAGGGAAAAAAATAGCCTAAAATTCACAGAACTGTGCAGTACTAGATCAAAATTTGGGCTTCCTTGGTGGCATCAGACAGTAAAGAATCTGCTTGCAATGCAGGAGACTCAGGTTCCATCCCTGGTTCAGGAAGATGCCCTGGGCAAGGGAAAGGCTACCCACTCTAGTATTCTTGCCTGGAGAACTTCATGGACAGAGGAACCTGGCAGGCTACAGTACATGGAAACATGAAGAGTCGGACATGACTGCATGACTAACACACACAGCACATATCAAAATTTACTGCATTTTCAATTGTTCCAATTACTAGCAAGTTTTTATTTTTAGTTATTCCCAATGAAATTAGTTGACAGTAAATAATAGCAAATTTGTAGCAAGTGTTTCAAAGTTAATGAGAATTATTAAAGCTAATTTTTATCACATGCCTTCTCTACAAAACCAGGAGATTTATGACTAAATAGGGACGTTACCCACAGTTTAGCTGCCAGAAAGAATTATATGTGCTAATTAACGAAAGACCTTGGAGGAAAGTGGTCTCATTTACAATCTTGATAAAAAGAAGAGGAGAAAAGATACCACAGAGGAAAAGATAAACAGATTATTCTATGAACTATTATTTCTTTATTATAAAATATATCATAAATAAAGAGGAGAAACTAATCAAATATATTCAGGAAAAGATGAAATTGAAAAGAAACATAAGGAATGAATATTTAGGGCTGATTTCCTTTAGGATTGATTGGTTTGATCTTCCTATAGTCTAAGGGACTCTCAGGAATCTTCTGCAATACCACAATTCAAAGTCATCAATTCTTTGGTGCTCAGCTTTCTTTATGCTGCTGCTGCTGCTAAGTTGAGTCAGTCGTGTCTGATTCTTCGTGACCCCATGGACTGTAGCCCACCAGGCTCCTCTGTCCATGGGATTCTCCAGGCAAGACTACTGGAGTGGGTTGTCATTGCCTTCTCTGCAGCTTTCTTTATAGTCCAACTCTAGCTACATATCGTAAATATTAAGTGCAAATAGCTATTGAAAAAAACTGCATAGATGTAGAGAATAGAGAAAAATGTGGAAAAGGAAAAAACAACTTTGAGAGAAAATATTGCTAATTTTGAACCTAATTTTTATCCACATTTTGTTATAATTTATTTGAGGAGAGAAATAGAGTAAAAGATTTCTCAGGGTTCTATTGGAATTCAATAATCTCAAGATAATTAAATATAGCTCTTCAAGTTAAACCTATTTTGCCATTTATTTCAGAAACCATATCCTTAAATTACATGTGTGCTATGGAATTACATTCAATACAATGTCTGGTCAGTGCTATCAGTTCAGGTATGGAAGGTTTGATGAGATATTTCACTGAATTAATTGACAATGTTTTGGATTCTAAAACAAGAGACTGAAGTTCAGTGCAGGCTGATGACAACAGAAAAGGTAATATAGACAGAACCAGGAATGTTCTAACTAGAAATCATTTCAAGGTGCTTAGTGAGGAGAAAGT
The DNA here is from genome assembly GCF_042477335.2 of Ovis canadensis. Lineage (NCBI taxonomy): Eukaryota > Metazoa > Chordata > Mammalia > Artiodactyla > Bovidae > Ovis > Ovis canadensis. Next base: position 51,638,563 of record NC_091250.1, read on the forward strand.
GAAAGAGACACAAGGACTCCCCTCAATATCCTTTATAATTTTATTCTGTATATACAGCGTTTTTTACAATTTTACCTGTATGTTTATGTTAAAAATTGCTTCATGAATTTCATGAGAACACTCAGTCTGCCTGCACAAATCCTTTGGTTGCTTTCATAAAGACCTAAGTTAATGATTTGTCTCTCTAGATATATATAAATATACATAAACCAAGCATTAGATCAGAGAGTCAAAAGCTAAGGACCTGGAGGCTAAAACTGACTTACATTTATGTTCAGGTGGACACAATGTTGACATAGGTTTGAGCTGGAGTGTAGTATGGTAGAACAAATAGTCTGGACCAATTCAAACATTTTTGTCCTTTGCCTGGATCCCAGAGGATTTGAGCTTACACAGTTGACACCTTATCAATAATGCCAACATCATCAAGTTAGAATATTTTTGCCTTACTATTAAGGGTGACTGAGAGCTACTTCTCTCAGTAGGAGGTAGAAAAACGGATAAGGGCCTCCCAGCTGCTTTCTCAGGAGAAGGCAATGGCAACCTACTCCAGTACTCTTGCCTGGAAAATCCCATGGGCCGAGGAGCCTGGTAGGCTGCAGTCCATTGGGTCCCGAAGAGTCAGACATGACTGAGTGACTTCATTTTCACTTTCATGCATTGGAGAAGGAAATGGCAACCCACTCCAGTGCTCTTGCCTGGAGAATCCCAGGGACAGGGAAGCCTGGTGGGCTGCCGTCTATGGGGTCGCACAGAGTCAGACACGACTGAAGCGACTTGGCAGCAGCAGCAGCAGCAGCTGCTGCTGCTGCTTTCTCAACTTACCAGAGTCTGACTGATTCCAAGCTTGCACTGATTGTTTGACCCCAAGACAACACCTCCAAAATATCTCAGGCCCTTGGGCTGAGGGAACAAAGAGCAGGATTGAGGCCATCCCACTTCCCAAACTTCAGCAACCTCAATGCTTTCAGGAAATCAACATCAGTAGCATTGGAGAAGAAAATGGCAACCCACTCCAGTGTTCTTGCCTGGAGAATCCCAGGGACGGGGGAGCCTGGCGGGCTGCTGTCTATGGGGTCGCAGAGTCAGACACGACTGAAGTGACTTAGCAGCGGCAGCAGCTACAGCCCCATGCCTTGATGGTAAAATTGAGCTGGGGCCTATTCATAAGACTTTTTAATCCACATTCATTTTCCCACTAGTTTTGGGTCCAAACATCTGTATCTAACACAGGTGTCAATTGTGTAACCTCAAATGCCTCTGAGAAAACAGCTGGGAGGCCCTTATCCTCTTTCTCTGCCTCCAACCAAGAGAAGCAGCTCTCAACCATCCTTAATTGACTATACAGCAAAAATTCTAACATGATGATGTGGCATTATTGATGGTACAGGGAGAATCTTTTACTGTATTTAAAAATACAATGATTGGAACATATTGCAATTAGCCATGAATTTCATTTAATATCTTTCACCTAAGAATCTCAGAGGTTGATACCTATTAGATGGTTAACCTTTACTGAATGAGGTATTTTTATTCTTAGAGCCTGCAAACCACATATAAAAAGCATGGCTGGAATTTTTTAAGATGTGAAAAAAAAAGAAAAATAGAAATAAAATACATTGTTCTTTCAGGGGCTTTAAATCCGTCCAATAGAAAGAAACATTGCATTTAATTGATATCAGTTGAGCATAGTCTATGAAAAAGCACAGTTTCTTCTGCTAGCATTTTTCTCACAACTAGATTCAAGTAATACATGATCACCTCGTCTGTGTAATAACATTTGCTACTCAGGCATCTTTAACTTTTTGGCGACATCTACTGTACAAATGGGGAAATGCTGCACAATCATTCTGAACACAGAGATAGTCTAGAAATTATTTTATTTTTAATTTAAACACTACAGCCTTTTAAATTCTTTCCTTCAGTATAAGCAGACCTCTTTTTAAAAATTTAATAATATTTAAGTAATTTCCCTATCTATTATTGCATGTATGTGTGTGTGTGTTCAGTCATGTCTATCTCTTTGTGACCCCCATGGACTGTAGCCTGCCAGGCTCCTCTGTCCTGGGATTTTTTTCAGCAAGAATACTGAAGTGGGTTGCCATTTCCTCCTCCAGGGGATCTTCCTGACCCAGGGATCGAACTTGAGTCTCCTGCATTGGCAGGCAGATTCTTTACCACTGAACCACCTGAGAATCCTGTATTACTGCATGAAAGTGAAAGTGAAAATGAAGTTGCTCAGTCATGCCCAACTTTTTGCAACCCCGTGGGCTGTAGCCTACCAGGCTCCTCTGTCCATGGGATTCTCCAGGCAAGAATACTGAAGTGGGTTGCCATTTCCTTCTCCAGGGGATCTTCCCGACCCAGGGGTTGAACCCGGGTCTCCCACATTGCAGGCAGACGCTTTAACCTCTGAGCCACCACATAGAAACGTGTTGACAAATCCCAACTTAATTATCTGGTACATAGTTTTAAAATATCAATTTAAAGACTTTGCTAAACTTCTGTTTAAATATTAGGAAAAATATTAAAGTGAATATTTAAAAGCATTCTCTTATTTCTAAGGGCTCAATTAAATATCATAATTTAAATGTTATGTATTTAATTAAATAAAGTATTATTAAAATTAATATTATAACTCCTGGTGGCTCAGCAATGAAAGAATCTGCCTGTCGTGCAGGAAATGTGGTTCAATCTCTGGGTCTGGAAGATTTTCTTTTCTGTCTTGGAGAAGAAAATGGCAACCTACTCTAGTATTCTTTCCTGGAAAATCCCATGGACACCAGAGCCCGGCAAGCTACAGGCCATGGGGTCACAAAAGGGTCAAACATGACTTAGCAACTAAAACCACTACCCAATATTTACAGTAGAACTTGACTTTTAAAGGAAATAAAAACTCCAAATCTGTCAACTTGACTTGTCATTTCTCTAGCTATAAAAATAGAAGAATTATCTGGTATGTACAGCATCATTTACACTCCTAAATTATGCCCAACCTGTTCACAATAGGTGGTTTGCAAGACTCAAACTATATCACAGCTCATGATTATAACCAGGATATTCTTTCAGAGGTACTTGGTAATTCAACAACAAAGTAAATAATTTTTTATCAAGTATATATTATAGTAATATGCTAGATGCTTTCACCAATGTAACACGTGAGGAAATGGTATGCTGTGCTGTGCTCAGTCACTTCCGTTGTATCTGACTCTTTGCAACTCCATGAGCTGTAGCCCATCAGGCTCCTCTGTCCATGGGATTCTCCAGGCAAGAATACTGGAATGGGTTACCATGCCCTCTTCCAGGGGATCTTCCCGACCCAGGGATCAAACCCACATCTTCTGCATTGCAGGTGGATTCTCTACCACTGAGCCACCAGGGAAGCCAATGAAATGGTACAGCTCCCAAAGAAAACCTCAAAACACGGGAGCCCCGTGTTCCATAGAAGGAGCTATTCTCACCCGCTCTGGTAAGCCAGGAGAAGACATATCTCTCATTGGCTATGCTTCTCCAGGTCATAAAAAAAAGAAAATACTATTTTTTCAACCTGCTATTGTATTCCAGTAGACAGACACCTATTTAAAGTTGCTTATAGTATAAAAACTAGATATGATAAAAGTAAACGAGCCTAGAGTTTCACTTAATGTTATACGAACAGATTTAAATTATTGAGCAATTCCTTCCATATTGTGATTTCCTCTCCAGTTTTCAGTATCTTTTTTTAAATTAATGACCTCAAGGCCCAATAATCTGCATGAAAAAATAACCCATTTTGATTAATAATTTTAATTATGCTGTTATCTTTATAATTATACTAATTTAATAATTACATATTAAATTGTGAGTTAATTATCCTGCACGTATTTATTGGCAAGGCTGGCTCACCCTGTGAAAAATAAAATACAAACTGTTCCTCAAGAGTTTACAGTCTGGAAAAGGGATGCATCAACATTCAAATCAGAAGGCCCTAAGTGACCAAATGAGATCTATAGTAATGAGATTAGGATTGGCTCAGACAGCAAAAAATCTGCCTGCAATGCAGGAGACCCAAGTTCAATACCCTGGAGAAGGGAATGGCAACCCACTCCAGTATTCTTACCTGGAGAATTCTATGAACAGAGAAACCTGGCAAGATCCTGTCCATGGGGTCGCAAAGAGTTGGACACGGTTGAACGACTAACACTCACTTTCACTTCACTTCACAAGTACTTCCAGCTGAAGGAATCAGCGGGAGAGGTATAGACAAAGTGACCCATGCGATCAAATAAGAGGAGTATGTGCATTTTCCAAGTGCTGGTGTGGATGGTCTAGGTAAGGAGGAATTCAAGAGCCTGGACCATCATCACTGAGACAGGAAGGGCTAGACAAAGGTCTGACACTGAGCAGCCCTGGATGTCTACTCAATGAATACACATTGGCTGATAAAGGATTAACAAGAAACAGAGGCTGAGACAACTCACAAAAGACCCTGACTTGCAAACTAAAAAGTTTGAGATATTTACCAGGAAGGCTGAGTGCCTAACCCTAGTGCCCTAGATCATGGAAGAGAAATATCTTCAGCTCCTGAGTTTCGAGTCAATTTCCTTTTAGTTGCATCTCAATGCTATTGTGCCAGCCTGGGTTTTCCCCAGCTTCATTCTTCTGATACTTTTAAATTCTTCCTGATCAAAGACTATGGCTTTTTGGTAAGTTGCCACAGATCTTCCACACAGGTTAGTCTATACTTTCCATTCTGAAAAAATCGTTGTTTCCCCCACTTCCTCTTAATATTACAAATTACAATCACCATCTTTCCCTGGGAAATTACTTTTATGCTATAAATTTTTAAATACTTTAGATTTTCCTCTCCAAATACATTTTATCATAGTCAGCCCTAGAATGTCCCTTACCACATCTGGTAAGCAAAAGCATAGTCCAGGAACATATCATCATCTCCTCTGACCCCAGAAGGTAGGACAGTAATAGCCTAGAAAAAGGCAGAGATACAGGAGGAAACCTCAACCAATTTAGTTGCCTTCATCCACCTTCAAAAAAAAACCACCCTTGCTTTAATTTATCTTAAAGTCTGAAATTTTCTGACCTGTCAATTAAATATGTAAACACCATGTTTGAAATGCCTAATATAAGCACAAACATATTCAGAGATAATTAAATTCAGTTGACAACTCAACTGTAAATCATAAATACATACAGGTTGAGATTCTGCCTAGAATTTAATTTTCATCCTAATTCTAGAAGTAACGAAACATTTTTCTACTACATCAAGTTTGAAGTTCTCAACTCTACCCTAGACAAGTAAGATTTTGAGTTTCCAGTCCATGAGTTCATAGTTTCTTTTTAATCAATTATCACTTTATACTAACCTCAGCATATTGGTAAAATTAAAACATCATCCTTTCTTTTCTCCAGTGGGCTCAAATGGTAAGGAATCCACTTGCAATGTGGTAGACCTCAGTTCAATCCCTGGGTTGGAAATATCCCCTGAGAAGAGAACAGCTACCCACTCCAATATTCTGGCCTGGAGAATTCCATGCACAGAGGAACCTGGCGGGCTACAGTCCATGGGGTTGCAAAGAGTTGGACATGACTGAGCAACTTTCACTCACTAACCTCAACATATTGGTAAAATTGAAACATCATCTTTTATTTTTCATTTGTAGTTTCAGTCTAACTTCACACAATCTATAGAGGAAAAATGGGACAAATTCAAATGACAGAAAGAATTATAAAGATAATTTACACTTCTATACTAATTTTTAAATGTCTGCATGAATCAAGCAGCTTAACTTCAGCTCTATACAAATCTGTGGTGAGTAGATGAAATGGCTACAAGGAAGCCACAGTTCTCTCTACAATCAAATTATATTCTCCATAAGCATACATATGAACTAAACTGGTTTTCCCCACAGGCATGATTGTTCCTTAAATAAGGCTGTCAGGACTGCCGTCTACTGACACAGCAGCTGCACCTCAATGTGATGATTTAAGAATGACCATGTATTTCTTCCAGATTAGGCCACCTTTGAGAGTAAAAACTATATATCTTTTGCATACTGTTCTCAAAACTTTACACATTTTTTTTTCTAAAAATAAAAACTACATATCTGTATAAACTAAGATAAAAATTTTAAAACTGCATATTCATTATCTAAACATTAAAAGATATGATCACATAACATAGATTTAAACATATAATGTATGTGTGACCAGACTAGAATCAAGATGGTGGAATAGAAGGATGCAGAACTCACCACCTCCTACAAACACATTAAAAATATACCTGCATATTGAACAATTCTCACTGAAAACTAACTGAAGACAAGCAAAAAGAATCCTGTACAGTCAGGGCTATAAGAAAGATCCACACAGGTAGGAAGGGAAGAGAAATGATCAGGCCAGAACCTGGCCCCCAGGGAAGGGACAAACTCCGAGGAAGAGATCACACAGGTGGAGATCTGCCCTGGGGAGTGAGAAGTTCAAACCACATACTGGGGGCCCCAGTCCTGGGTTCTGACAAAGGGAACACAAGCCCTCTTGGCCGGTTGAGGGGTGGGTGGGACTAACAGGAGAGCTGAGGGAAGCCTGGACTCAGCTCATGAGATGCACATAAATGCTTTCTTTCTCGTAAAGCAGGGCAGAGAGGGCAGGTTGAAACCATGAAGGTGGCTGACTGATTTTCCAGGACCACCGCAGGGTATGCCCCAACCTGAGCCAAGCAAATGCTCCAGCACTGCCTGTCTCGTGTTGCAGCTCCACGTGACAGCAAGGGCTGCCACCAGAGAGGAAGAATTTACCTCTGAAACACTAAAGAGGCTCATACCCTATGTGAGGTCTGAGCAGGGAGGGGGGCAGCCATTACTGCTGTTGCTTCGGGAGAGCATCAGAGGCAGAATGGATCGCGAACAGCAGCCAGACCACCACAGCCCGTGCACCAACCCCCACTGAATACCCATACCAGCCCCTCTTGCTCCAGCACTGCTCTGGGGCAAAGGTGCTGGAGGAAGAGCACACACATAAATGAAGCTGAATCAGCTCGGTCCTGAACCAAGGGCTTCTTCTCTGGCAACGTAGGACCTGATTCTGGCCCCACTGGGGTAGTGATGGCCACTGAACAGAGGGGAAGCCCTGTCTTATGCCTGGCTCAGGCCTCAGCCCCTCATCCTCCCACGGTGACAGCTGCCAGCATACCTGAGGAAGGACTTGACTTGTGTTCACAGCAAATCCAGCTCTCACCAAAGTCACTGGGCACATGCAGACTCTGCAGGAATGCTCCGACATAAGGACACATTGACATAGGTAACTGCTTCACCTCATTTCATGGAGACAGAAAGAAAATTAAAATGAGGAGACAGAGGAATTCGTCTCAATGGAAAGCACAAGAGACCCTCTTGGGAAAAAACTAATAAAAAAGAAACAATTCACCAGATAGAGTTCAAAGCATTAGTAACGAGAATGCTAACTGAATTAGGGGAAAGGATAGATGGACACACTGAGATTTTTAACAAGAGACTAGCAAATATAATATAGAACCAGTTAGAACTGTTTTAGAACTCTTTGCAACAATTTTTGAGTGTGGAGTTTCACCTGTCATCTAGTTTTATTGAGGAAAAAATTTGTGTTTAATTTTATCTTTCTTATGTACTTCTTATGATTTCTTAGAGAAGGAGAAATAATACTATATGCTTCCAATTTTAAACTGAAAGTCCTTTTTAAAAAAATTTTATTCAACTCAATGTATTTCTATAAATCAAGTCAAATCCAAATGTATAAACACAATTATTTTGATATATAGTTACAAAGTTCTTTTAAAAAACGACTCAGTTTCCTTTGATCAAAATACAGGTTGATTTTTTTCAATTATCTGTTTTAAGGCTTTGTCCTTTTAAAATTAAGTTGTATTATATTAATGTAGATTTATGCACAAACTTTTGTGTCAATTTCAAAAAGTTCAGAGAATTCATCAGGACTCCTAATGCTTGCATGACCTATTTTGAGATTAAGAAGGAAGTTGAATGTGAGAGTCTTATATTCACAATACAAAATTATTTAGGATAAAGAAGAAAAACTTGCTTTTGATGTTACCACCAAAGCATGGAAATTAAATGCCAAACAAGATATGAACTATTTTAATAATTCATCACAAATATTATATAAATGGTTATTTATTTTTAAATAATCATGGTATATATGATTCAACCTAAAATATTACTATTTCCAAACAGGAATATGAATGTGCTCAGCAAGTGTATACTCAACACAGCTTTAAACAGATGATTAACTTACCTTTAAAATCTTTGGTTAATGTAGCAAGTCAATTGCAATTAAATTTCTTTATAGATAAAAGCTTAGCCAGACTATAACAGACTACACACTAATGTCATGGAAAATGAAACTTAGATACAAAACATAAAACGACGTTAAAATGGCACTTCATCTGGTTACTTTTACATCAGGCCACTGAAGCCACCTGCCCTCCATTTCAAACCATCTTGTTAAATGATTTATACAGGGTATGCAAAGGAGGCAGTCCAAAATATTTTTTGCATTTGTTGGTTTATTATTTAATATAGGGATATGTAAGTAGTTGGAAAAACTTAATGAATGAGATAATTTCTTTAGCATAAGTTATCCAAATACAGTGGCAGTTTACCTATCCCCTACTCTTGAGGTAGGGAGGAAAAGTGCCTCCTCCTCACTTCAAAGCTACTGAATGAATTAAACAAGGTACTGCTGGGAGAACTGAAGGTTTGTCTACTAAAGTTTGGAGAATATAAACATCTGGTACTTGACTCCCACCTGAGAAATTCCAAAGGAAAAGTCTGAACCGGAGTCCACAGAGTAAAGAAAGAAGTCTATGCTTTCCATAACTGGTAAGTCAGATGCAGATTTTGGAGAAAGGAGCCACACAAGGATCATTTAAGGGGAACATCATCTTCAAGAAGGTTTGCTGTCAGGAACAAGGAGCCTTTAGCAGGAAGAGAGCAAAGATACTGTGCAAAGAAGAAGTAGCGGGGAGACCAGCGGAACATAGGGAGCAGCTACAGGAGGAACATTCCTCGCGGCGTAAGAGCTGAATTTGATGTGTTCATTCTCCTTCAAAGGGAGAACACCTAAGAAACCCACAAAAATATTTCAGGGAAAAAGAATGGACTTTGGGAATCTGCCATACTCAGAGGGTACCAATCATCAAGTTACATCTGCCTCTGTCAATGGGGAATTTTTTTTTTTTTTTTAATGCCTCCTTTGCTTCCTCCAGAACCAACTCAGGATGTGACAGCTGGCAGCCTACTGGGGAAGTGATGTTGAGAAGGACTGAACAAGGTAGGGAAGTGGCTACACTCTCTTCCTCTCCTTTGATACTTAATTTTATGTGTCAGTTTGGCTGGACTAAGGGATGCCCAGATAGCTGGTACACATTGTTTCAGGCTGTATCTGTGATGTTGTTTCCAAAAGAGATGATTAGCATTTGAATCAGATTGAGTGAAGATCACCCTTACCAATGCAGGGGGCATCAACCATCTGTTGAAGGCCTGAATCACAGCGCAAAAAGTCAGAACAGGCAAGAGGAGAAGGGGGTGATAGAGGGTGTGATGGTTGGATGGCATCACTGACTCAATGGACATGAGTTTCAGTAAACTCAGGGAGAGGCAGGGGGAAGGGACCATGCGATTAGGTCATTTTTGCTGCTGCTGCTAAGTCGCTTCAGTCATGTCCGACTCTGTGCGACCCCATAGACTCTCCCAATTTTACAGTTGTCAAGGTAACATTGATACTGAATCTTAATTTCAGCCATACACCACAATGTAAAAGTACCAGAGAAAAGACACTGTATATTTAGGGTCTAACCAATATTTTAGAATGTCTGGAATGTGGAGCACAGAAAGAAAAAGGTCTGAAGAGAGTGGAAAAATAAGCAGGGACCAGAATCATGAGTCTCAAATGCCCTGCTACAAAGCTTTTTCCTCTAAGGGCAAAGGGAAAGCATTAAAGATTCTTAAAAAGAGTAACATCATGAGATTTGATTTTTGTTTAGAAGTTTCTCTAACTATAATTAAATCAATGTTTGGGAGAAGGGCATGGCCAGAAGTCAGCAGACAAATTAGAAGGCTGTTGGAGTACCTAATAGTGTAAAATGTACCAGAAGTAACAAAAATAATTTTAGGAATAGAAAGATATGGATGGGGCTCAGATATTTAAGCAGAAGGAATAATTAAGCTTTCTGGATTTAGAAATTAGATAAATGATATGTCTTTAACTATAGTTTTAAAAAATAGGCACAATTTTGAAATGGAAATATTCTATTCACAAAATTATGATAAATTAATCACACAGTGATTAATTTAATTTAATCACTTACTCAAAAATTAAATTAATCACTGTATGATTAATTTATCATAATTTTGTGAATAGACTATTTCCATTTCAAAATTGTGCCTATTTTTTAAAACTATAGTTCAATGGCACCCCACTCCAGTACTTTTGCCTGGAAAATCCCATGGACGGAGGAGCCTGGTAAGCTGCAGTCCATGGGGTCTCGAAGAGTCGGACACGACTGAGTGACTTCACTTTCACTTTTCACTTTCATGCTTTGGAGAAGGAAATGGAAACCCACTTCAGTGTTCTTGCCTGGAGAATCCCAGGGACGGGGGAGCCTGGTGGGCTGCTGTCTATGGGGTCGCACAGAGTTGGACACGACTGAAGGGACTCAGCAGCAGCAGCAGCAATCATACAGTAGGAAGATTAGAGTCATGTGTATATATTTAAATGGTAGGTTTTCCACTTCCTGTGTTTATTGATTGTTAAAATAGAATACAGTAGACTCAATATCTAGGTAATATGAATCAATCAACAAACTTTCAACATACCCACTAGATAGCAAAGATAGTATTAAAGATAGTACTCTCAAAGAATTTTTACTAGTTGAGCATCTTGAGACCAAATTCATTAAAAATAAATAAATAAATAAAACTGGTAGCACATTGTGGTATTTGCTAAGTGAACTATATACCAGGAAAATGGTAAAGACATTTAAAAAAAAATGTGAGACAAAAGTGAAGTTATGCTTTCTCTAAAGGTTTTGCTCATGGGTACAATGCACAATCTTCTTTTTGAGCATGCTTGAGATCAAAAGAGTGCCCCTCTGAAGATTAAACAAAAGACCCAATTAGCTGAGATGTTTCCATCAATGCCTCCTCTTTCTTTTTACTTCATCCTGTAGGGCTGAAATCTATGCAAAATACAGAAAAGAATCAAAAAAAGGCTGACAAAGATATCTTTAATTGCCTATGCCTTCCTCACTGTTTTTCTTCAATACTGATTTTTTTGGTTAACAAACTCACTTTTAGTATACTTCTCCCACTTCAAAAACAACCTTGTTATATCCCTTTAATTATCAACTACAGACTTCCTAAGTTTAAAAGGTTCCAAAAATATGTTTACTTTTGGATAGAACCTTAAAAACACAAATGATTTTTAAAAAAAAAAGTCATCTTTTTACTTAGAAGTTCTGCTTCTAGAAATTTATGTTAGTAACAAAGTGAAGAAATTATGATTATGTGTGCCTAGAATGGTGCTCTTTGAGTTTTTTTCTTTTGAACTTTTTATTTGTACTGGGGTAAGAGTGCCAAAGAATTGATGCTTTCAAACTATGGTGCTAGAGAAGACTCTTGAGAGTCCTTTGGACTACAAGGAGATCAAACCAGGCAATCTTAAAGAAATCAACCCTGAATATTCATTGAAAGGACTGATGCTGAAGCTGAAGCTCCAATAGTTTGGCCACCTGAAATGAAGAGCCAACTCACTGGAATAGACCCTGATGCTGGGAAAGATTGAAGGCAGAAGAGGGTGACAGAGGATGAGACAGTTGGATGGCATCACTGATGCATCACATGAATTTGGGCAAACCCCAGGAGACGGTGGGAGACTGGGAGGCCTGCCCTGCTGCAGTCCACGAGGTCACAAAAAGTTGGACAGAACTTGGTAAATGAACAATAGCCAATTTATAATTTTGTGATATTTTGGGGTGAATAGCAAAGGGAATCAGCCAAACATGTATAAGGATCCATTCTCCCCCAAACTCCCCTCCAATCCAGGCTGCCACATAACAATGGGTTCTCTTCGAGTTTTAACAGTGCAAACATAGTCATCACCAATATTAATGTCAAAAATGGTTTGGTTATATAATAATAGCATAAGTATACAATAGAATATTATGTCATCATTAAAAAATTATAAAGTAAAACAAAGTATTAGTAAAAACACTTAGACCATATATTATTACATTGAAAATCATCTAATAGGAGAGTTTTATGACATGCATTCCTATCTATATGCATAAGGAATTCAGAAAGAAATTACCCAACAGGTTAATAGTAGTAATACTAAAGGATGTGGCATTATATATTTCTTTCACCTCCTCTCTACCATCTGAAATTTTAGAATGACAATATGTTATTTGAAAAATGAAATGTATTATGAAAGGACTTTCACTGTTGGCTTACAAGGTGTTTTCTAGACAGCACTTCTTTAGACAGAGAAAATCATATAAGGCCATATAATATAAAAACTCCTTCTTCTATGGTTGTATCTTGATTCCTACTTCTGAATGCCTTCCATCCCCCAGCAACTAGACTGAGAACAGATACACTTGCCATTTTTATGGGGTTTGTTTTTTGGCCAACTCATGACCACTTAAGTTTCATTTTTCTAGCTTCAAATAATGACAAATTATACAAAGCTATCTTGCCATTTAGGAAAAACCATCAAATAAGGCTTTACTATTTTTATTAAGGTAAAACATTCTATCACCCAAATTCAAAATTAGAGAGTCACCTTTAATTTCTTCTTTGCTTATTACATCAAATCTCTAACAAAACTACCCATATTCTCCCTTTCATTTCTATTCTTTACAACAAGAGTCAGCAAACTGTTCCTATAAAAGACTGGGTAGTAAATAACTTAGCACAACAACATGTTTAGATCTTAAATACACTTTGCTAACTGAAAGAAGCCAGACATAAAAAAGGCTCGTTTTGCACAATTCAATTTACACACCACTGTGGAAAAGGCAAAACTGAAGGGACAGAAAGCAGATTTGTGTTGCCAGTGATAAAGGCATAAACAGAAGAGCTGAATGTAAACAAGCAACACAAGGAAATCGGGGGCAGGGGGGAGAAGACTTCCAGACAGAAATGTGGTGGTAAATACGTGAGCGATTGCATTTGTCAGAACTCAAAGACCTGAGCATCACAGAGTCAGTTTTACTGCATGTTAACTTTTAAAAGTCAGACCAAACAAGATGTGGGGAGGGATGCAGGCTGCGACAAATCCAGTTGCATTTCAAAGGAATTACATAACTACAAAACGTTGCTGACCAAGTAATTTTGGTAAACAGTTATTTTATTGTATATTAACATTAAACACACACAAAAAATGTACATTAACACTATGCTTTAACTTAGGACTTTAGCAAACTTTTTCAATAAAGACTGGATGGTAAATATGTGAGGCTTCACAAGCAATAGTCTCTGTCATACTAACTTAACCATGCAGTTGGAACACAGAAGCAGCCATAGACAATACGTAAACAAATGACCACAGCTGTGTTTCAATAAAACTTTATTTATTAAACAGGTGCTCAGTTGGATTTTGTCTGTGAGCTGTACTTGGCCAATCTCTGCTAAAGCTGGTAAATTGGGTCCTCACAAGGGTTCAGTTCAGTTCACTCACTCAGTGGTGTCCAACTCTTTGCGACCCCACAAATTGCAGCACACAAGGCCTCCCTGTCCATCACCAACTCCCGGAGTTCACCCAAACTCACGCGCATTGAGCCAGGGATGCCATCCTGCCATCTCATCCTCTATTGTCCCCTTCTCCTCCTGCCCCCAATCCCTCCTAGCATCAGGGTCTTTTCCAGTGAGTCAACTCTTCACATCAGGTGGCCAAAGTATTGGAGTTTCAGCCTCAGCATCAGTCCTTCCAATGAACACCCAGGGCTGATCTCCTTTAGGATGGACTGATTGGATCTCCTTGCAGTCCAAAGGACTCACAAGAGTCTTCTCCAACACCACAGTTCAAAAGCATCAGTTCTTCGGTGCTCAGCTTTCTTCACAGTCCAACTCTCACATCCATACATGACCACTGGAAAAACCATAGCCTTGACTAGATGGACCTTTGTTCACAAAATAATATCTCTGCTTTTTAATATGCTATCCAGGTCGGTCATAACTTTTCTTCCAAGGAGTAAGCGTCTTTGTTTCATGGCTGCAATCACCATCTGCAGTGATTTTGGAGCCCCAAAAAATAAAGTCTGACACTGTTTCTATTGTTTCCCCATCTATTTTCCATGAAGTGATGGGACCAGATGCCATGATCTTAGTTTTCTGAATGTTGATAGCATATTCAAAAGCAGAGATATTACCTTGTCAACAAAGGTCCATTCAGTCAATGCTATGGTCTTTCCAGTGGTCATGTATGGATGTGAGAGTTGGACTATGAAGAAAGCTGAGTGCCAAAGAATTGATGCTTTTGAACTGTGGTGTTGGAGAGGACTCTTGAGAGTCCCTTGGACTGCTAGGAGATCCAACCAGTCCATCCTAAAGGAGATCAGCCCTGGGATTTCTTTGGAAGGAATGATGCTAAAGCTGATACTCCAGTATTTTGGCCACCTCATGCGAAGAGTTGACTCATTGGAAAAGACTGATGCTGGGAGGGATTGGGGGCAGGAGGAAAGGGGGATGACAGAGGATAAGATGACTGGATGGCATCACTGACTCGATGGCCGTGAGTCTGAGTGAACTCCGGGAGTTGGTGATGGACAGGGAGGCCTGGCGTGCTGCGATTCATGGGGTTACAAAGAGTCAGACATGACTGAGCAACTGAACTGAACTGAACTGAAAATTAACTGCTTTAAAGTATACAATTCAATAGGTCTTAGTTAATTAACAGATCTGTGCAACCATCACCAATGTCAATTTTAGAGCACTTTCATCACCCCAAAAGGAACCCAGCACCTATTGTTAGTCATGCTCCATTCCACCTTTGCCCAGCTGCTAGCATCCTAATCTAGTTTCTTTCCATAGATTCACCTATTCCAAATTTCACATACCTTTATAGGACAATATGGGGTTTTTGTGGCTGGATTATTTCAGCTAGCATAATTTTTTCAAGGTTTATCCATGTTACAGCATGTAATAGTACTTCATTCCTTTTTTTTTTTTTTTTTGCTAAATAATTTTCCATTTTATGGATACGCCACATTTTATCTATCCATTCATCACCTGAGAATCTTTTGGATTTTTTCCACTGTTTTGCATTCTTCCGTTCAACCTGCAAAACACTCACATCCCTCCCATCCTAAAAATTCTCATTCTTTCAAATTCTATTAACATACTTCTCCATATCTTTACTGAATATTTTGGAAAATACAGTGCCTTTACCTTTTCTCTCATAATCCATTGAGACAGAAACTGTCAGCTGCCTATTCAGTATCCACACTCCTGTTCTTTTTCTCTAACTGGACCCTGATCAATGCACCCAATTAGAATATTTCATTCCCCAGTCTTTTCTGCAGCTAGGGGAGTTCAATGGGTTCTAAGTTACTTAGACTTCCAAAAAAACAAGTGTTTAATGGGTGGTTTTAAATATGTTCTTTTTTTTCTTGCTCTTAGTCCTTTCTCCTTCCTCTTGTCTACAATACACAGCTAGTGTCTGAAGTCCCAGCAATCATCTGCAATGAGAAGAAACCCTTGGGATGGAAGTCATGGCCAACCACAGTAGAGCAGAAGACAAGGAGTTTCATACCAGATCTGAGAGGTCTTTCTGACTTCCTCATGAAGGAAATGAATCTTTAACTTTTCTGTGTTTCATTACAACTTTATAAATTATCAGTCCTCTCCACTAAACTACTCTTCATCTCCTTTTATTTATTGATGTAGTGTTGGATGTATATATTTAAACAATAACATATATAGTAAACTATATAACCTTAGATGGTACTATTTAAGGCTATAAACTTTAGTTTTAATATATAAATAATATTTTAACATAATGTAGTTCAGTCCATAAACTACATGACTTTAATTAGTTGATATTGTATATGTGTGCACAGAGAGGCAAGAATATAAGTAAAATAATTGTTTGAAAGTTCAGTGTTTTTCTGATTTATATGAATCAGCTAAGGAATTTCTTAGATGATCAGAAATTATTCACTATTTATTTTTAAGGTCTCAAAATCAAATGGCAATTAATCTCAATTTGATCTTAAAGCAGAATATAATCACTGTTGACATTTAAAATTCATCAGAGAAATATGATATTTAAACATTTTACCCATATGTAAAACATTATTTTTGAGCCAAATCTAACTTCAGTTGATAACACTTGTGCTATCCTCAACCTCTGAATTTTTCTCTTATCTCTTTGCTCTAACAAAACTCTCTTTTTTTTTAAATTTTTTTAATTTTAAAATGTTTAATTCTTACATGCTTTCCCAAACATGAACCCCCCTCCCACCTCCCTCCCCATAACATCTCTCTGAGTCATCCCCAACTCTCTTAAAGGTCATTAGTTAACCCAAGTTGCCAAATCCAGTATTTAAATGCTAATTAAAAAGCCCCATGTCATTCATCTTCTGCTTTTATCATATGTACCAAAGTCTTAGAACTCTGTTCTTGTTTCTTTTTCTTTATTGTTCACTCCTGGATTTTCCCCTACTTCTGAAACTAGCCTCTTTTTCGTTGATTTCTCTCTTCCAGCTCCTTATTAAATTTTAGCTCCCTTGTATCTCATGCTCAGTTATTTTTTCTTAATCATACAAGGCCAAAATTTTCTCTTACCAATATGATTGTGCTACGCAAATTTATATCTCAAACCTGACATTTCTCTTGAGCTCCACACTCACGTTTAGAATGCCTGATTCCTAAGAGGATATCCTGTAAATAATTTAAATAAATATAAGCCTTACAGTCACTCCATCGGAGTTAGTCACCCTTCGATGACTGCTCAGTGACTAAAGCAGTAATACCAGAAACAGTATCAAAAGATCCTCATGTATGAAGGGAAAAGATGAAAAATCTTGTGTCTGTGAGTAAGGGCTCTTCCAGTTTCAAGTAAGAAAATACCAAATCTGCTCAGTTTAAGAAAATAAGGAAACATATTGACTCATATAATTCTGTAAGAAACTAGCTGCTGACATGGTTCAATTCAATTGTTTAATTCTTTATTCTCTAATATCACAGGCAAAATAAATTCAAAATGGATCAAAGAGCTAAATGTAAGGCTGGACACTATAAAACTCTTACAGAGAAATACAGGCAGAACACTTTGACATAAGTCACAGCAATCTTTCTTGACCACCTCCTAGTGAAAATGGGACACCAGCTCCCAGGCACTCATCAGCAGCTCGGCTGCACTTGTGCAGCCACAACCAGCACTCCTCAGGAAGGCGACAAGAGGCACTTGGGGTTCCTTGCCACTACTCTTCCCCACTCTGTTCCAACATAGCAGCTAGAGTGAGCATCCAGAATATATACCGGATCGTGTTATTCTACTTAAACCATCCAAAGCCATCACTGGACTCAGGAACAGCCAAGACCTTTACAATGCTCTAAATGCTTCACACTGTGTCCAAACTGCTAACCCATCTCCTCTCTAAACTCACCTCCCAGTGTTCACCTCTTCACATACCCAAATCTAACTTTTCATCTTTTTTTAGATCAATACCCAAATTGCTCACCATGACATACATGCTCTCTGAGTTTGCTTCTAGTGCTCCACCTGCCTGATGCCCTCCCTAGCTGTGTTCTTTCTCAACTAGTCCATCCTATCTTGTGGCCTTTGTACCAACTCCCCCTCAGCCTAGACTGCTCTTCCCCAGATGGCTGTAAGCACAACTCTTATTCCCAATCCTGTCAGGTCTCTGCTCAAATACTACTTGATCAAGAAGGACTTTTTAATTATTCTATGCTGTGAAAGTGCTGCACTCAATATGCCAGCAAATTTGGAAAACTCAGCAGTGGCCACAGGACTGGAAAAGGTCAGTTTTCATTCCAATCCCAAAGAAAGGCAATGCCAAAGAATGTGCAAACTACCGCACAATTGCACTCATCTCACGTGCTAGTAAAGTAATGCTCAAAATTCTCCAAGCCAGGCTTCAGCAATACGTGAACCGTGAACTGCCTGATGTTCAAGCTGGTTTTAGAAAAGGCAGAGGAACCAGAAATCAAATTGCCAACATCTGCTGGATCATGGAAAAAGCAAGAGAGTTCCAGAAAAATATCTATTTCTGCTTTATTGACTATGCCAAAGCCTTTGACTGTGTGGATCACAATCAACTGTGGAAAATTCTGAGAGAGATGGGAATACCAGACCACCTGACCTGCCTCTTGAGAAACCTGTATGCAGGTCAGGAAGCAACAGTTAGAACTGGACATGGGACAACAGACTGGTTCCAAATAGGAAAAGGAGTACATCAAGGCTCTATATTGTCACCCTGCTTATTTAACTTATATGCAGAGTACATCATGAGAAACGCTGGACTGGAAGAAACACAAACTGGAATCAAGATTGCTGGGAGAAATATCAATGACCTCAGATATTCAGATGACACCACCCTTATGGCAGAAAGTGAAGAGGAACTAAAAAGCCTCCTGATGAAAGTGAAAGAGGAGAGTGACAAAGTTGGCTTAAAGCTCAACATTCAGAAAACGAAGATCATGGCATCTGGTCCCATCACTTCATGGGAAATAGATGGGGAAACAGTGGAAACAGTGTCAGACTTTATTTTGGGGGGCTCCAAAATCACTGCAGATGGTGACTGCAGCCATGAAATTAAAAGACGCTTCCTCCTTGGAAGGAAAGCTATGATCAACCTAGATAGCATATTCAAAAGCAGAGACATTACTTTGCCAACTAAGGTCCGTCTAGTCAAGGCTATGGTTTTTCCAGTAGTCATGTATGGATGTGAGAGTCGGACCGTGAAGAAGGCTGAGCACTGAAGAATTTATGCTTTTGAATGTGATGCTAGAGAAGACTCTTGAGAGTCTCTTGGACTGCAAGGAAATCCAACCAGTCCATTCTAAAGGAGATCAGCCCTGGGATTTCTTTGGAAGGAATGATGCTAAAGCTGAAACTCCAGTACTTTGGCTACCTCATGCAAAGAGTTGACTCATTGGAAAAGACTTTGATGCTGGGAGGGATTGGGGGCAGGAGGAAAAGGGGACGACAGAGGATGAGATGGCTGGATGGCATCACTGACTCAATGGATGGGAATCTGAGTGAACTCCAGGAGTTGGTGATGGACAGGGTGGCCTGGCGTGCTGTGATTCACGGGATCGCAAAGAGTCAAACACGACTGATCACTGAACTGAACTGATGTAAAACAATCGCCCACTATCACTCTGCATATTTCTCTAATAAAACAGTATCACAAAAATATGCATTCATTTATTTCCTGTCCTTCCCTCATAGGTCTGAGGACTGAAGAAAATATTTCCTGACGAAGTGGTGATTCAGCTGAGTCATAAGTAGGAATAACCACCAAGAAATGGGAAGAAGCACATTCAGGTAAAAGGGTTAGAAATAATAAGGCCCTGGATCTAGAAAAGGCAGGCACAAAAGTAACTGTATTGTGAAAGGACAATGTAAATCATACTAAGGAGTTTGCCTTTTATCTCAAGCACAAAGAAAGATTCAAGGAGTAGGATTTTATGATAAGAATTTCATGTTGAGATGATGCTTTTAGCTGTTTCAAGAAAAGATGGATTCAGTGGGGGACAGAGATGTTTAGGAAAGTCAGTAAGAGACTCTTTCAATGGCAGATGTAGGCGTTTCATGTGATGGCTTCTGAGATTCATCTTCTACAGTATTAACCATGAATCTCTTGCAGCCTCTTGTTCCAAATCTCTCCTTTAATTTATTTTGAGATGGTTATATTGTCCCTTGGTTTGAAGACCTGGAGCTGACTGTGGCTCAATCATGAGCTCATTATTGCAAATTAGGGACTTAAATTGAAGAAAGTAGGGAAAATCACTAGGCCATTCAGGAATGACCTAAATCAATTCCCTTGATTATACAGTGGAAGTGACAAATAGATTCAAGGTATTAGATCTGATAGACAGAGTACCTGAAGAAATCTGGACAAAGATTCATAACATTGTACAAGAGGTGGTGTAAAAACCACCCCTGAGAAACAGAAATGGAAGAAGGCAAAATGGTTGTCTGAGGAGGGCTTACAAATAGCTGAGAAAAGAAGAGAAGTGAAAAGCAAAGGAGAAGGAAAGATATACCCAAATGAATGCAGAGTTCCAAAGAATAGCAAGGAGAGATAAGAAAGCCTTCCTCAGTGAACAATGAAAAGAAACAGAGAGAAACAATAGAGTGGAAAAGACTACAGGTCTCATCAAGAAAATTAGAGATACCAAGAGAATATTTCATGCAAAGTCGGGCACAATGAAGGACAGAAATGGTAAGGACCTAACAGAAGCATAAGAGATTAAGAAGAAGTGGCAAGAATACACAGAAGAACTGTCCAAAACAGGTCTTAATAACCCATATAACCACAATGGTATAGTCACTCACCTAGATTCATACATCCTGGAGTGTGAAGTCAAGTGGATCTTAGGAAGCATTACTATTAACAAAGTTAGTGGAGGTGATGGTATTCCAGCTAAGCTATTTAAAATCCTAGAAGATGATGCTGTTAAAGTACTACAGTCAATAAGCCAGCAAATTTGGAAAACTCAGCAGTGGCCACAGGACTGGAAAAGGTCAGTTTTGATTCTAATCTCAAGGAAGGGCAGTGAAAAGAATGTTCAAACTACCATACCAATGTGCTCATTTCCCATGCTAGCAAGGTAATGTTCAAAATCCTTCAAGCTAGGCTTCAATAATACATGAACCAAGAGCTTCCAGATGTACCAGCTGGGTTAGAAAAGGCAGAGGAACCAGAGATCAAACTGCCAAAGTCCCCTGGATCATAGGAAAACAGCAAGGGAATTCCAGAAAACCCTCTACTGCTGCTGCATTGACTATGCTAAAGCCTTTCACTGAGTGGATTCCAACAAACTGTGGGAAATTCTTCACGAGATGGAAATACAAGACCACTTTACCTGCCTCCTGAGAAACCTGTATGCAGATCAAGAAGCAACATGGAACAACTGACTGGCTCAAAATTGGGAAAGGAACGTGACAAGGATGTATATTGTCACCCTGCTTATTTAACTTATATGCAGAGTGCATCATGTGAAATATCAGGCTGGATGAAGCACAAGCTGGAAACAAGACTGCCAGGAGAAATATCAATAACCTCAGATATGCAGATGATACTACTCTAATGGTAGAAAGCAAATAGGAACTAAAGAGCCTCTTGCTGACAGTGAAAGAGGAGAGTGAAAAATATGGCTTAAAACTCAACAGTCACACAACCAGGAAAATAGAGCATAGATTTCAAATTGTACACATTTTGCTGTGAATATATTCATGTCTGCAATTCACAAATGGAATAATTTTCTTTTACAAGATAATGATGTCCATGAGATGGAGACCCAGTGGGATAGCTCTATAGTCAAACATATGTGCATGTTTCCATTCATTTACTTTTACAAATGAAAGTGACAAAACAATCTTATGTCCTTGATGATATAAACTTTAGTGCTTTGAACTGGCAGCTCCTTCTGTAATATGTATAGATTTTCTTTGCTGTTTCCAACCTCATAGGTGCCTCTTTTAGCCACTGAGTTTGACCCTAGTCTGTCATTTTTAATACCATAAAATGACCAGAGAACATCTGCCAGGGAGGTTCATAATAGCCGAATCAGTAACTATCTCAACTAGTAAGCAGTTTCATATGGTTAGGAATTTATCATGTGATCTTAAATCAAGGGTGTTTGGACTTAGAAATTAGTTGCATTTTTACCTTATCCCTAGTCTATTTTTACATGTTTAATTTATAACTACACATAAAATTCCTCGTATATATAATGTTGTTGTTCGGTTGCTACGTTGTGTCCAACTCTTTGCAACCCCGTGGACTATAGCATGCCAAGCTACATGAATAATAGCTAAGGGTAAAAATTTCTATTAAATACAATATTTTGGTTTCTGAATCTGTGCGCATGTGTGTCTATGTGTGTGTGCATGTGCACATGTGCACGCACGTTTGAAATTTCTTTACTAGATACAGACAGTCTTTGATTCTATGTGAAAGTTTCTGACTCTTTGCGATCCCATGCACTGTGGCCTTCCAGGCTCCTCTCTCCATGGAATTCTCCAAGCAAGAATACTGGAGTGGGTTGCCACGCCCTTCTCCAGGGGAATCTTGTTGATCCAGGAATCAAGCCCAGGTCTCCCACATTGCAGGTGTATTGTTTACATCTGAACCACCTGACCCATCCTGCAGTGGTTGTTCTTCCCACTGATTCATCTTCATCATCCTTGTATCCTGCCCATTCCCTTCTCTCTTCCCCCAGCTTCCAGGCGAAACTAGGGGAGCAGGGGTGGTACCATTTATTTCAATAAATCTTCTCTCTCTCCACAATTTTTTTTCCATGTAAGGTAGCCATACTTGGTTTCTGTTGCTTATAACTCAGGTCCTTGAAACAGAAAATTAGGACCAGAAGTCAGGTTAACATTAAGAGACTCTAAAATGTGGTCTTGGCAGAGCCAAGGAGATTGGGTAGAGGTCAGTGGGACACATCTATTCAGTGGCTGGAAGATTCTAGTTATTAATACATGATAATGGAAATAATCGTTTTTATCCATTCGTACCCTGGAAAACCAGATCATGTGTGTATTGAAGCTTTTGCATGAAGGAACTATGGAGAAAAAATAAGGCTGTTAGAGTGTATTGACTATATTTAATGGCCTTCAATAAATTCCTACATAAAAGAGGTACAATAGTTTTGATACTGCCATTGGAAAGCAGAAGGGTGAAAATAAGAGCTTGACTAGCGAAACACTGTAACTGATGCCTGTTCAGTCGCCAGCAGTCTAATACCTGGAATCCAGAAAGATTGGAAGAGCAGTTATCTTTGTGACTCAGGAAAATGCTGTTGCTTCCTGTTCCCCATCCAGGCCTCCAGTATTAATAATTAGCTCCTACTAATAAGAAAAAGGCTCTTTCCTCCCCTTGAGAAGAAGCCCTCACATGAAGCCTGCAGAAAGAGAGCATTTTCATGGCATTTTTATCTCCAGCTGATTGTTTCAGATTGCCCCCAAACAGCATCACTAAAGCTGTTGCCTCAAACTTTATCTTACTTCCAGTGCCTTTTCCACCAGATTTCTGAGCCCTACCCTCAGAGTTTCTGAGTAGGTCTGGACCCAAGAAATTGTATCTCTAACCACTCCTCAGGTGATGTTGCTGCTGACCTAGGAACCACTTTGAGAACCACAGAGTTTGATAAATGAGCAAAGCAGAGAAATGGAGGCTCATTAACACAAAAACTCTGGTAGCTAGAACTGAACGTCAAGACTTCAACTCATCAGGATCTCTGTCTTTGGCTGCTGGCCTATGAAACTTCCTGGAGGCCTCTATACATTTAATGAACTTTACTGCCAAATAAGCTCCACAGCTGGGACTTCTTAGGTCCTGAATATAATCTCTAAGCTCCTTAACTAATAGGAAGTAAGTCTCTAAGCAGCAAAGGGAAAGGGGTAACAAACCCAGTGACCCTCTCAGAGACAGTGGTGAAGGACTGTAGAAAAGAAACATCATAAGCAAGCCAGAGGTAAGCAGACTGGCAAAGTGAAGACCTCGCAGGTCAGAGAGTCCACACCATGGATGTTCGGACCAGTCATCCCTATGTGATGTGTCCTCTTTTCCAAATGGGAGTTTTCACTTTAGTCACTCTTTTCCTTCTGCACCACTCTGTTCTTACATGTGCACCATATAGATAACTGTCTCTTTACCCATAAATTATTGAATCATGAGAAACTATATTTGGACCCAAGAAAAGGAATGTACCTCACCCAGGGTCAACCACTCACTCTCTGAAGAGCTCCTCAAAATAACTTGCTGCTAAAACAAAGTTAAGTTTATTGCTTACCACTGTAAAGGAAACCACTGATGGGACATTAGTAGCATTTCAGAATAACAAGGTCAAAGATTAGGGTTTTGTTCTGATTTACTATATCTGGGGATATTTCCATGTGACAGGCAGATGAAGATTGGGCCAAGTTTATTATGTAACAGTTTTGGGTTAGTGGACACAGTGAAAGAAAAGTTTTAAAGTAAGCCTTTGAAGAATAAACAGTCTAATGATCATAGTTGAGTGATCTACTGAGATACCCTGCAAGGGCAAGTTCAGAAAAGTTATTTGCTACTTCATCTTCCAAACATCAGACTCACTGGGATTGCAGTCAATCAAATACAAAGCATATTTAATGTAGACCTTAAGCTGTGTTATTATATATGATTTTTATTTTTATCAGAGCTCTTAGAATCTGAATTCAGTAACTTACTCTTTGGATTGCATTTTCTGAGGTGACGTATGTGCTTTTAAGGGCTGTTTGTGTGGTGTCTGCTTGTTCTATGTAAACTCGAGCATGTTTTAAGCCACGTGTTGAAAGAAGTGTGTGTCCAGCTATTGAGAAGCCTGAGGAGTAGGCCAAAGTGGGCATTTCTGTTTGTCTCCAGAATCCATGTCCCTTTTTAGTAGTGCCTGATTTCCATTTGAGATTAGTTTCCAGGTTGTCTCTGGCCAATCGTTCTGACTCAGGGGACTTCCTGGTGCTACACGCATTGATGGAGGAATGGATGCCAGAGAGAAGGATTTTGGGAGGTGGTAGAACACATGGCATCGCCTTCTGACCGTTCTTGAACTCTTCCATTTGATCGTGGCTTGTTCTGTGCTCCTTACTAGTACTTCAGTCATAAAATAGCTCACACGAATGGTTCACTATTGTGCCTGGCCAAGGCGAGTGTGTTTCCCCTGCCACTATGATCCAAGTCATAGGTAGGTATCTCGATATGTGAAAAGTGTCTGAATTCCAAGAACTTTTTTTCTTTTCTTTTAAAACTCTGTTATTCAAGACAATTATTTTACCAGGTGTTCAAAAAATGTCTAATGCAACATTCAGAGTTCAGCAATGAATTCTCTGTCAGGTGCTATCTGCTATCACCCTGAAACAATTGAAGCCTAGTCAATGCATGGGAATATCCAGGACAATATACATTATGGGAATCCAAAATGATTCTATTTTTATTATGCCTTCATCCAATTCCCCTTTACCCCACTACCTCCACCTCTGGCAACCACAAATTTGATCTTTTTCTAAGTCCATTTGCCTGTTATTGAGGCATATTTTACTGACAATGCTGTGTTCACTCTTGTTACACAACATAGCAATTCAATAATTCTGTACATTTCAACATGATCAGCATGATTAGTCTAGTTACCATCTGTCACCATGTATATATTAGGTAGTTAGAATAGGAAAAAGAAGTCCAGAATGGTGGTGGCTAAAAAAACACAGGGAAAAACCTGTGAAAATAGAACAAAGGTCCAAGGACCCAAGTGACAACCTCAGGTAAAACAAACAGCCCTCCTGGCTAGACCAATTTACATAGGGCAGGCTCAGTCGGGGGAGAAAAAACATATAAAAAGAGGAGCCAAAATTGGGCCTTTGTCTTCTCTTCGGGTCTTTTGGGTCTGCCCGCCCTCATGCCTTGAGGATGTATTTTTCTTTGCTTGCCAAATAAAACTGAGCTGTAACATGGAGCTGTAACAGTGGTCTGTCCACTGCTTCAAATTTTTGCTACAGCGAGACAGAACTGAGGAAATTACAAACTCCCTTGACATATATGGTGCCATGACTAGTATTTAACCTGGTTGAAACCACCTCAGCTCAGCCCCCATGAGGCAGAAGCCAAGCACAGCAGAAGCCCAACTCAGTGAAAGCTTCTGTGGTGGAAACTGAATGCAAAGAAAACCCAGCACAGGGGAAGCGATAAGAATCCCAGTGTGCTGGAAACCGGGACAGCAAAAATAAACTCAGCAAAAAGCTCACAGGGCTCAGTCTCGGATTTCAGCAGACCTGATTAAGGTAGGAGGTCCTCGCTCCTATGGCTGGAAGGACATATGGCTAACAAAATCTTAATTTCTTTACAGTCTCTGGTTTCTTGTTTCCTTGAATCCGCCACACTCCACCCCACCGTGAATAGGAGAGTGGTAGTGGGTACAAATGAGGGACTCAGGCAGGGGCTACTTAGTAGTTGTTGCCCAAATGCATGGGAGTTTTTCTGTCCTTAATCTTCTTTAATCTTCTTTGTGCCAAGGATCCAGCCAATGAAAACTGTGAGAACAGGTCAGGTATTTAGCAGATTTTCTGGCAGTTATGAAGGGGATTCCTTGGTACTTTTTTTCCACTGCTTTTTCCTCCCATCCTTTAGCTCCTCTCTCCCAGGACTTAAGCCCAGCCAAAACCCACAGTGCCTAGTTTCAGGACATGATAAAGCTCAGGCTCTTGATGTCTCATTGCAAAAAAATCTAGTGAGAGACACAGTGATAGGTAAGAGGTGGATTTGTTCAGATTCAGAGAGAAGCACATTCCAAGAATGTGGGCCATCACAGAGGGGGAGTGCAGTGGCCGTGGAATGTGGTGTGGTCAGTTTTTGAAGGCTGGGTTATTTCATATGCTAATGAGTAGGAGGGTCATTCCAACCATTTGGGAACCACCCATTCCTTTTGACAGTGCTTTGGAACTATCCTGGCATTTCTGGGTGTGTCATTTAGCTTGCAGACTGAGGATCAAGGTTTAGTTGAATTTGACTTGTTATCTTGGACCCATTTGATTTTAATTGGTTTATGTTATGCCCTTGGGCTATGTCATTCTTTCAAAAGTTGTGCCCTGCCCTCTTTCCCTTCTTTTTCATACTCTTCCTGAGCCTCATCTGGGCTCACAATGTTGCCTTTACAATCTTTTGGAGGGACAACAAGAAAATACCTGGCCCTTGGGAGGGAAATACTGTATAGTATCCAATCCTTCTAGGTACTCAGGCCTTCATCTTCTAAGTTTCCTACAACATGTGCAACACCAGCATCTCCCAGAGAATCCACTAAGGTAGGTGACAGGCACACAATGCCTGCTGGAAGTCCATCTGTTGGTGGCATCCCTTCAAGGGCAATTGGGCTTCCAGGAATAATGTTTGCCACTTTGGGAGTTAGCCCTGCAGGCCATTTAGGCCCAAACCCTTGCTACCCTTCTCTTCAAGTTATAAACATACCCCAGGTCAAATCTCCACTCCACTTTTATGGAACACCTGGTCTGTTGCCTCTTATCTGTTTGCTCTTAAGCCATTTACTAACTCCTACAACCAGGACCCTGTTGTAGGCAACATTGCTTAACTCTGCTTATTATTAAAATACTCCTAATGCCCCTGACAGGACCGGCTAACCTACTCCTTAGTCATTACTGTAGGTTTATGACAATGAACTGTTTACCATTGGAGACACCCTAAGCTATTCTTAGAAAAGACCAGGGGAGGAAATCAGTGACTTACATTCCCTTAGAGAGAGCAATAGGAGGATAAGTCTTACGGCTGTTTCACCAGGTTCCCAGTCTCAGGGCACTGACTTGGATTGCTTTACATCATGATATCTATTCCCATCCATGGTGGACAAACCAGCAATGAGTTAAGATTACAACCCCTTAATCCTACCCAGCTCTGGTCATACTGGAGACCTTACGGACACCCAACTCCAACCCAGGGGTCCCAGGAGGTCAACCTGCCTCAAACTGCCTAGAGATCTGGTCTTCAAAAGGTTGTCCTACCTCAACCTGCTTGGGGATCCACCAGTCCAGGGTTCCCAGGAGTTGACATGCCTCAACCTTCCCAGGGACCCAAACCTCAGGAGTCCAACCTGCCTCGACCTGTCTTAGGATTCAATCTCCAGGAGGCTGTCATGCCTCAGCATGCCTGGGGATCTGCACCCTGACCTGGGGATGCCTGGCTCGCAAGTTGCAACAGTACTGGGTAGGATAAGCATCAAAAAGACTCACCCCTAAGGAAGTCCACCCATGGAAATAGAAGGAGGCCTGTTAGTTTTTGTTTTTGTTTTTGTTTTCTTTTCCTCCCTGTCATTACTGTCTTTCAGATGGGAAATAACCAATCCACTTCCCAACAGACACCCTTGAGATGCATCCTTGATAACTAGAAGCTGTTCAGTCCTCTAACCCTAAGGAGAAGTCACTTAAAATTCTTTTGTGCCACTGCATGGCCACAGTATCCTCTGGGGGACAAGGAACACTGGGCTGAGGAATACCATCCTGCAGCCAGACTTATTCTGCAAAAAAACAAGGGAGATGGACAGGGATCCCCTCTGTCTACCTTTTCTTCTGACTAAGAGATATGAAGGGACTCTGTCTTACGTATGGGATTGTTGTATGCCCTAAAAGGTAGCCTACTAGGTAAATGGTGTTAGGCACAGACAAGCAAGAGAAGGAATCCCCCTGTGAAGGCTCACCTCCTATGGCTCCCAAGTTGCCTGGTGCCCCTTTCTTGTATCCAAACATGCCCCCATATCCAAGAGCAACCCCTCCACAAAAGCCAACTTGAGTCTGTCCCTTAGTTGAAACTGGAGAATTCAGACCAAGCAGATCCATAAGCCTTTCTCCCTCTTAGAACTAAGACAGATCAAATAAGACCTGAGAAGCTACACAGATGACTCAGGCAAATATATAGATACATTCCAACACATTACCTTGGCCTTCAACTTGATGTGGAAGGACATCATGGTCATACTTAATCAAACCCTGAGCATGCTAGGGTCTTAAAGGAAGCCCAAAGGTATGCTATGTTGGGCTTCCCTTGTGGTTCAGCTGGTAAAGAATTCACCTGCAATGCTGGAGACCTGGGTTTGATCCCTAGGTTGAGAAGATCCCCTGGAGAAGGAACTAGCAACCCACTCCAGTATTCTTGTCTGGGAAATCCCACGGACAGAAGGAGCCTGGTGGGCTACAATCCATGGGGTCACGAAAGAGTCGAACACGACTTAGCGACTAAACAACAGAAAGTATGTTACAGGGCTTGCTTCACATGTCAAGTGATAAACATCCAGTAGAGGAAACTGTGGTCCCCTCCTCAGATCCTAATTGGAATTATAATGACCCTGAGCACATCTGGGAAAGGGATAATTTTCTGATCTGTGTAAGTGAAGTGAAGTCGCTCAGTCATTTCCGACTGTTTGTGACCCTGTGGACTGTAGCCTACCAGGCTCCTCTGTCCATGGGATTCTCCAGGCAAGGATACTGGAGTGGGTTGCCATTTCCTTCTCCAGATCTGTGTAAAGGCAGAACTAAAAGCAGCCCAGCAAAAAGTAATCAGCTATACCTGGGTCTTAGCAATAACTCAGGAGCCCAATGAGAACCCCACTGCCTTTCTGGAAAAGATAAAAGAGGCCCTCCAAAAGTTTATCAATCTGGACTTAGACTCTTACAAAGGACAGGTGATTTTAAAGAGCAAATTCCTGTCCCAATGTGTATCAGACATCAGGATAAAGTTATAATACCTACAACAGCAGGACCCTGCTGCCTCTTTAGATGAGATGGTCCAAACAGCCACCAACACCTTTTTTAACAGAAAACAGGAGAGGGAAGCCAAGGCCCAGGAAAGTAAGAAAAGGAAAGAGACAAGGCATGCCCAGATGCTGGTCACCCTCCAAGGAAGCCCTATGGCAAACCCTGAGTCCTTGAAGGACAAGGCACAAGGCAAATGCCTAATCTGTAGACAAGCAGGACACTGGGCCAAAGAGTGTCCAAATCATGACAAGTCTCCTAAGATGGCTTGCTACAAATGCCATCAACTGGGACATTGGGTGGCACTCTGCCTTCGGGACTCAAGAGCCTCAAGGTCAAACACCAAGCCTTCCCTCACGATGGTCCAACAGGACTGAAGCAGCCCACTCCAGCCAGCCCATCAGTCACAGATAACCATCACAGGGCTGGAGCCAAGGGTGCAACTGGATGTGGCAGTTAGGTCTGAGAATTTATTGGTTGACACAAGGGATACCTACTCTGCCCTGACCTCCTACTCTGGAGCCTTCTCCTCCCAAACCTGTACCATTTTGGGTGTTACAGGAAAAACAATTACAAAAATATTCACCTGAGCAATTCTCTGTTGCTGCGATGGACAAATAATTTCCCACCAGATTCTGGTGCTTCCTGAGTGTCCTACTCCATTATTGGGAAGAGATATACTCACTAAACAGAGGACCACCCTTGTGATGGGAAGCTTTTAGCCCCTAGAGCCCTACAGCTTCTGATTACTACTGAGGAACCCATTACACCCGCTCCAATAGGGAGGGACCAAAAACTATGGGAAGACTTTCGTCTTCCATAACCCCCAGGTGTGGGACCAGGGGACTCCTGGACAAGCCCACCAAGCTGAACCAATCATCATTGTCCTCTGAGATCCCACTGGGTTTCCAAACTGGAAACGATACCCTCTCAGAAGAGAGGCTCAGGAAGGACTACAGCCTCTAACAAATAAATTCCTTGCCTGTGGGCTATTGGTCCCCACCAATTTGCCATGTAACACCCCAATCCTCCCTGTAAGGAAAAAGGACAGGACCTGGCGAATGGTTCAAGATCTCTGGATCATAAATGAAGTTGGAGTCCCCCTCCATCCCACAGTACCCAACCCCTATGTAATCTTGGGAGAAATTCTGCCCAGTGCCAAGCGGTTTACAGCCCTTGATCTCAAAGATACATTCTTTTGCATACCACTGGCTAATGAATCTCAATACCTTTTTGCCTTCTAGTGGGAGGCTCCAGGAGAAAAACACCAACAGATGACTTGGACAGTATTACCTCAAGGGTTCAGAGATAGCCCCCATCTGTTAGGGCAGGCTCTTAGTCAGGATCTCCTAGATATGGACCTGGGACCTAATGGGAAAATATTACAATACGTAGATGACCTACTAATCTGCTCTTTAGATGAGAAAAGTGCCCAACAACATGCAATTCAGGTTCTAAACTTGTTGGCAGAGAGGGGATATAAAGTCTCCTGTGCTAAGGCACAGATGGTCGAGACAAAGGTCACTTACCTGGGAGTTCAGATTACACACGGGTCCAGGAGTCTGCCCTCTGACTGAGTACAAGAAATCCTCCAGTTACCCTCCCCCACAACTCAAAAACAGTTACAAGCTTTCCTGGGGCTAAATGGGTATTGTAGAATTTGGATACCTAACTATGGTCTAGTTGCCCAGCCCTTAAATGAAAGCTTGAAGGGACGGGATGATTCAATCCCACTGATATGGGGAACTCCTCAAAAGAAGGCAGAGGCTACACTAAAAGAAGTCTTAACTCAAGCATCTGCCTTGAGGTTGCCAGACCCAGAAAAAGCATTCCAACTTTATGTCCATGAAAAGAAAGGAATAGCCTTGGGAGTGTTAGCTCAAAAGGTTAGGACCTGAGCCCCAGTTTGTAGCTTACTTGTCCAAGAGGGTCGACCCAACCACCTGAGGCTGGCCTCCCTGCCTTTGAAATCTTGTAGCTATTGCAATTCTGATAGAAGATGCTTTAAAATTCTCTTTTGGGGGCAAACTAACTATTTTTACCAACCACTAAGTGAAACAACTCCTGAATGGGAGAGGCCATTTATGGTTGTCTGATCAAAGGATCCTCAGCTATCTAGTATAGCTGATGGAAAATCCAGGCCTGACTATATCCCCTTGTGATGTTCTTTACCTTCCTGCCTACCCCCAAGGGCTCTCTCCCTTTTCACTCTTGCCTAGAAACCTTGGACTACTGGACAAAACCCCAAGACAGGTTGTCAAAAGATCCTCTGACCAATCCTGAGGAAATCTGGTACACTGATGGAAGCAGCTTTGTCTTGGATGAAAAAAGAAGAGCCAGATATGCAGTAGTCTCCAATTTTGAGACCATAGAGGCTAAACCTTTGCCTCCAGTTACTTCAGCCCAATTAGCTGAGCTCATAGCCCTGACTCGAGCTTTAGAGCTGTGAAAAGGAAAACGAGCAGCCATTTACGTTGATTCCAAGTAAGTCTTTCTGGTGCTACATGCACATGCTGCTACTTGGAAAGAAAGGGGCCACTTGACCACCCGAGGGTCCCCAATCAAATATGGTGATCAAATTCTTAGACTCTCGGAGGCAGTCCATCTGCCCACTGAGGTTTCAGTTCTCCCATTGTAGTTCAGTTCAGTCACTCAGTCATGTCCAACTCTTTGTGACCCCATGAATCGCAGCACACCAGGCCTCCCTGTCCATCACCAACTCCCGAAGTTCACTCAGACTCACGTCCATCGAGTCAGTGATGCCATCCAACCATCTCATCCTCTGTCGTCCCCTTCTTCTCCTGCCCCCAATCCCTCCCAGCATCAGGGTCTTTTCCAGTGAGTCAACTCTTCGCATGAGGTGGCCAAAGTACTGGAGTTTCAGCTTCAGCATCATTCCCTCCAAAGAAATCCCAGGGCTGATCTCCTTCAGAATGGACTGGTTGGATCTCCTTGCAGTCCAAGGGACTCTCAAGAGTCTTCTCCAACACCACAGTTCAAAAGCATCAATTCTTCAGCGCTCAGCCTTCTTCACAGTCCAACTCTCACATCCATACATGACCACTGGAAAAACCATAGCCTTGACTCCCATTGTAAAGGACACCAAAAAGGGAGCACAGAAGCGGCATGAGGGATCCAAGCAGCCGGTCAGGCAGCTCAGAGAGCAGCATGATAGAACAGTGACCTAATATGGTTGCCACCCTAGTTCCACAGACTAATTTTCCAGAAACTCCTTCATATCCTGAAGGTGAGACTCTTAAAGCTAAGAGTGAGGGCTTTCAAGATCATATGGGGTGGTTCCAAAAGGAGGGACTCTTTTTTCTGCCTGGGAACCTCCAATGGAAGTTGGTTAACTCCTTACATGCCACCACTCATTTAGGGAAAAAGGGCCTCCAAAGATTACTAGAAAGGTCCTTCAGAGGAACAGGCCTCCAAACGACTATAAGGCAAGTGGTCTCCTCTTGTCCCACTTGCCAGTTAAACAACCCCCAAGGATCTCGAAGACCAAAGCTGGCCCAGCCCATCCAATGACATGGGACCTACCCAGGAAAGGACTGGTAGATGGACTTCACCCAGATGCCTGTTTCTCAAGGGTATAAATACGTATTGGTCATGACAGATACATTCACAGGATGGACTGAAGGCTTTCCCACCTGGACTGAGAAGGCTGAAAGTGAAAGTCAGTCATGTCCGACTCTGCGACCCCACAGACTATACAGTTCATGGAATTCTCCAGGCCAGAATATTGGAGTGGGTAGCCTTTCCCTTCCCCAGGGGATCTTCCCAACCCAGGTGTTGAACCCAGGTCTCCCACATTGCAGAGAAGGCTGAAGAGGTGGTTTAAAAAAAAAAAAAAAACACTGCTCCATGAAATCATTCCGATATTTGGTCTGCCCAGGTCATTACAAAGTGAAAATGAGACATCATTTACTTCTAAGGTCATCCAAGGGGTCTCTAAAGCATTGGGCATTACTTATCTCCATAGTGCCTGGAGACCTCAGTCTTCAGGAAAAGTAGAAAGAGCCAACCAATTCTTAAAATCAACAATAAAAAGGATAGCCCAGGAGACCTCCCTGGGATGGAAGGCTTTACCAATAGTTCTCCTACACAGTCGTATTGCCCCTAAGGAACAGGTTGGTCTTAGTCCTTATGAGATGCTATATGGGGACATTTTGTTTATGTCAATGACCAGAGGCTCAAACCCTCTGGTCTTATACCATGCCCATTGGGAAATTGCAGTAAGATATACACTTGTAGGGTGTCCACCAGGACCCAAAAGATTCTAAACAGCCACCACTATACGCTCCAGGGACTTAAGTCCTAATTAAAGTCTGGAAAGATGGGTCCCCAAAGGCTCAGCTCCAGCCCACATGGAAGGGCCCCTATCCTATAATACTTTCTACCCCCACAGCAGTCAAGGAACCAGGACATGACTCCTGGATTCACTACTCACAAGTCAAGCCATGGAAGAAAACAGAAGAGGACACTCAATACACCTGTAAGCCCCTGGGAGATCTCACATACCTATTCAGGACTACAAATGAGTCCCATTCTAATGAACACCTCCAAAAATTAAGTTTCTGGGGATAAGATTTCTCAGGATAGCTGTAAAGAACCAACACAGCTTGGCAGGGGTTGTACTCCAAAAGAGACAAGAGACAGCTCTCCTGATCCCTGAACAAGGAGAGACTTGAGCCATCTTGAATGAGACATGCTGTTTCTGGGTGAATACCTCCACTTAAGTTAAAGAAAGTCTCACAGTCTTCAAGAAAAACAATCAGATCCTACAATATCTCAAAGAATGAGCTAGAGAGTTCTTGGGGTGGCTACAATCTCTCTTTGGGGATCCTTCTCCTGGCAATGGAGAATCTGGAGTTTGCTAATTCCCCTATGAATCCTTGTTATCACCATATTGATGCTACTTATGATTGCTCCATGTATTATCAATTGTCTAAACCATTTTGTCTCTGCCCAGGTCAACAAGCTACACCATGCAATGCCAGTTCAACTAGGATATATAAAACTACAGCAGACCACTGAAAATATCACTCACCCTTAGATGGACACTGCTATAAGGACTCGGAGGCTTGAGACTAGCAAGAAGGGGGGCCCAATGCCAATGCCATCCCAATTCAGCAGGAAGTAACCAGAGAGAACTCAACGCCCCTATTCCCAAAGAATTGGCCTCCCATCTCTTGAGAGGGGAATGTTAGGTAGTTAGAATAGGAAAAAAGGAGTCCAGAATGGTAGTGGCTAAAAAACAAAGAAGGGAAAAGTCTGTGAAAATAGAATAAACCAAGGTCCAAGGACCAGAGTGAAAACCACAGGTGAAAAAAAAAAAAAAACAACAGCCTTTCTGGCTAGATAAATTTCCATAGGGCAGGCTTGGGGCATGGGGGAGGGACATATAAAAAGAGGAGCCAAAATTGGGCCTCTGTTTTCTCTTCTCTTCATGTCTTTTGGGTAGGCCCACCCTCATGCCATGAAATTAAAAGACACTTAATCCTTGGAAGGAAAGTTTTGACCAACCTAGATAGCATATTCAAAAGCAGAGACATTACTTTGCCGACTAAGGTCCGTCTAGTCAAGGCTATGGTTTTTCCAGTGGTCATGTATGGATGTGAGAGTTGGACTGTGAAGAAAGCTGAGCACCAAAGAATTGATGCTTTTGAACTGTGGTGTTGGAGAAGACTCTTGAGAGTCCCTTAGACTGCAAAGAGATCCAACCAGTCCATTCTAAAGGAGATCAGTCCTGAGTGTTCTTTGGAAGGACTGATCCTAAAGCTGAAGCTCCAATATTTTGGCCACCTCATGTGAAGAGTTAACTCATTGGAAAAGACTCTGATGCTGGCAGGGATTGGGGGCAGGAGGAGAAGGGGACGACAGAGGATGAGATAGCTGGATTGCATCACCGACTCGATGCACATGAGTTTGGGTAGACTCCGGCAGTTGATGATGGACAGGGAGGCCTGGCGTGCTGCAATGCATGGGGTCGCAAAGAGTCAGACACAGCTGAGCAACTGCACTGACTGACCCTCACGCCTCAAGGATGTATTCTTTGCTTGAAAATAAAACTTAGCTGTAACATGGAGCTGTTACATTGGTCCATCCATCATTCAAATTTTTACTGTGGTGAGACAGAACTGAGGAAATTATAAACTCCCCGGACATAAAGACATCACAGGGTTATTGACTATATTCCCCACACTACACATCTCATACCCATGACCCATTGACTTTGCAACCAGAAGTTTGTACCTCTTAAACTGCCTTACCTATTTCTTTTTTTATAATAGATTCTTTTTTTTTTTTTTTTTGGAAAATGTCCCTGTTATAGACATAAACCAAACTCACACAACATGACCAAAAATATAAACCTCCACGCTAGTAAAGTCATGCTCAAAATTCTCCAAGCCAGCCTTCAGCAATATGTGAACCGTGAACTTCCAGATAAATAGATGGTTCATGACGTGCCTCTTGAGAAACCTGTATGCAGGTCAGGAAGCAAGAGTTAGAACTGGACATAGAACAACAGACTGGTTCCAAATAGGAAAAGGAGTACATCAAGGCTGTATATTGTCACCCTGCTTATTTAACTTATATGCAGAGTACATCATGAGAAACACTGGACTGGAAGAAACACAAGCTGGAATCAAGATTGCCAGGAGAAATATCCATCAGGTATGCAGATGACACCACCCTTATGGCAGAAAGTGAAGAGGAACTAAAAAGCCTCTTGATGAAAGTGAAAGAGGAGAGTGACAAAGTTGGCTTAAAGCTCAACATTCAGAAAACGAAGATCATGGCATCTCGTCCCATCACTTCATGGGAAATAGATGGGTTAATAGTGGAAACAGTGTCAGACTTTATTTTAGGGGGCTCCAAAATCACTGCAGATGGTGATTGCAGCCATGAAATTAAAAGACGCTTACTCCTTGGAAGAAAAGTTATGACCAACCTAGATAGCATATTCAAAAGCAGAGACATTACTTTGCTGACTAAGGTCCATCTAGTCAAGGCTATGGTTTTTCCCGTGGTCATGTATGGATGTGAGAGTTGGACTGTGAAGAAAGCTGAGTGCTGAAGAATTGATGCTTTTGAACTGTGATGTTGGAGAAGACTCTTGAGAGTTCCTTGGACTGCAAGTAGATCCAACAAGTCTATTCTAAAGGAGATCAGTCCTGGGTGTTCATTGGAAGGACTGAGTTGAATCTGAAACTCCAATACTTCGGCCACCTGATGCGAAGAGCTGACACATTGGAAAAAACCCTGATGCTGGGAAAGATTGAGGGCAGGAGGAGAAGGGGATGACAAAGGATGAGATGGTGGATGGCATCACTGACTCGATGGACAAGGGTTTTGGTAGACTCCAGCAGTTGGTGATGGACAGGGAGGGCTGGCGTGCTGCAGTTCATGGAGTCAGTTGCAAAGAGTTGGACACGACTGAGCAACTGAACAGAACTGAACTGACCCAACTAGGACAACCAAGAATGCCTCCAGACTTTTTCAAAATTGCGGTTGAGAATCCCTACTTTAGGACTCAGGTTAAGTGTCACATTTGCAAGGAATCCTTTCTGGGCACCCTCACCCTCACTCACTTACTTGAGCTCTTCTGTCATAGCACCCATATCAGTTTGTAATAAAAACTATTGGGGGATGATTATTTATGATTATTATTGGTCCCTTCCTTAAGCGATGTTAAGTTTGATGTAAACTTTGATGTAAAGTTCCTAAAGGTAGAGACTGTATCTAAATTTTTTTCTTCTTTCTTTTCTTAAATTACTATTTGCTAACCATTCCCTCTCTAGAACAATAGCTATGCATTAACATTTATTAGCAAACAAATGCTTGTTAAGTGAATAGATTAAGAGCTGGCTAAAGAAACAACACAAAAACTCCCATGTCTGGTAGTCACAAATCTGAACTCACTATCTGCTCTTATTTTGGGGATAGCACATAATTATTTAGGGACAAGGAGAAGGAGAAGAAAAAGAGAGAGGAGGAAGTAAGAGAAAGACAAAACCAAGAGCATGAATGAAAGTATGGTCTAGGAAACTAGGTGTTGCCAGAATAAAGGGTGTTACTGAGAAACAGGACCACAGCATCATATTTCCAAGTATGAATATGGTTGTATACTGAAACAGTTATTTGCTTGCAAGTGTCTGACTTTTCTAAGGTCAGAAATCTGCTGAGTCAAACATGAAACTTTCTCCAGGCCCTTCCTATGTTCCCTATTCCTGGTATGCACAGCTACTCCTTGTGAAATCTCACACTATATGTGTATGTGTTAAGTCACTTCAATCCTGTCTGACTCTTTGCAACGCTATGGACTGCAGCCCACCAGTATCCTCCATCCATGGGGATTCTGCAGGCAAGAATACTGGAGTGGGTTGCCATTCCCTCCTCCAGGGGATCTTCCCCACCCAGGGATTGAATCCATATCTCCTGCAGCTCCTCAACAGCTATCCTTGGAATTTCTTACCTTCCCCTAAGTTTTTCCTAAGTGTCAACAGATGAATAGATGAAAAAAATGTGAGATAATACATATGAATTAATATTATTAGCTTTAAAACACAAGAAAATCCTGCCATTTACAAGATAGATGAACATTATGATAAGTGG
Source organism: Ovis canadensis (assembly GCF_042477335.2). Classification (NCBI taxonomy): domain Eukaryota; kingdom Metazoa; phylum Chordata; class Mammalia; order Artiodactyla; family Bovidae; genus Ovis; species Ovis canadensis. The sequence goes on from NC_091250.1 coordinate 51,676,696, forward strand.
GATAAATCAAATAGAGAAAGATAAATAACGCATCATCTCACTTATATATGAAATCTGAAAAAGTCAAACTCACAGGAGAATAGAACTATTGCAAGTTTGGGGGGATACGGAATCAAGAAATGGAGAGATGTTGGTCATAGGGTACAAGCTTTCATTTATAAGATGAATAAGATCTGGAGGGGTCTAATATACAGCATGGTGACTATGGTTAATCACAATATATTTTACACTTGAAATTTGCTGAGGGAATAGATCTTAAGTGTTCTCATACAGAAAAGGCAAGTACATGAAGTGACAGAAGTGTTAATTAGCTTGATTTTGGTAATCACAATGTACACATATATCAAATTATTGTGTTGTACCCATTAAGTATATATAGTTTTTATTTATCATTTATGCTTCAGTAAAGCTGGGAGAAAAAAAGAAAGAAAAGGACAAATGTAATACATGATTGCATGCACAACATGGTGAACTTTAAATACACATACAAAAGAAGAAAAACAGAATAAAACCACCTATTAAAAAAAAAAATCCAGTATGCCCAGGGCACATGCGCTGCTGCTTCCTGAGTCCACTGCTCTGCCTCAGCCTGCTTCTCTGACCATGCCACCTGCTGTTGGGGCTTGGCAAGCTCCAGCAGCCTGGAGTCAGACAGCCATGGATGAGTGTCTGGCACCTCATGTGCATATCTTTGAGCTTGCAGCCCTGAACTAACCCCTTTCTTGGTCCTCCAGTCAGCCTGGATGTAGACATTAAGGAAGGGAACACAGACACTTGGATGGCAACACATCTGATATGGGACACTGGTTGCATCCTTGGTCACACATGCCTCGCAGCAACTAAGCCAGTGTGCCACAACTACTGAGCCTAAGTGCCGCCACTACTGAAGCCTGCATGTCATAGAGCCCTTGCTCCACAATAGGAGATGCCACTGCCCTGAGAAGCCTGTGCACTTCAACTAGAGAGTAGCCCCTACTCTCTGCAACTAGAAAAAACTCGAATGCAGCAATGAAGACCCAATGCACCAAAAATAAATAACTGTCATTCATGCAATAAAGTTGATAGCCAGTAGAGGGATTCAGGCAAGGGAGGTACAGCAGCCTCCCAGGGGCTCCTGAGCTTCAGGAGTCTGTGACATAAAAGAACCTTGAACACATGAAAAGATGCTCAATATTGCTCTTCATTAGAGAAATCAAAACTACAATGAGACATCACCTCACACTGGTCAGAGCAGCCATCATCAACAAGTCTACAAACAATAAATCCTGGAAAGGGTGTGGAGAAAAGGGAACACTCTTGCACTGTTGGTGGGAATGTAAACTGATATAACCATGATGGAAGACGCAATGGAGATTCCTTAAAAAACTAGGGATAAAACCACCCTATGGACAGCAGACCTAAGATGGCAGAGGAATAGGACGGGGAAACCACTTTCTCCCCCACAAATTCATCAAAAGAACATTTGAACGCTGAGTAAATTCCACAAAACAACTTCTGAATGCTGGCAGAGGACATCACGCACTCAGAAAAGCAGCCCATTTTCTTCAAAAGGAGGTAGGAAAAAATACAAAAGATAAAAAGAGAGACAAAAGAGGTAGGGATGGAGATCTGTCCTGGGAAGGGAGTCTTAAAAAAGAGAGAAGTTTCCAAACACCAGGAAACACTCTCACTGGCAAGTCTGTGGCGAGCCTTGGAACCTCAGAGGGCAACATAACCGGGAGGAAAAAAACAAAACCCACAGATTACGTGCCCAACAGTAATTCCCAGTGGAGAAGCAGCGCAGACACCTGCATCCGCCACTAGCAAGCGGGGGCTGGGCAGGGAGGCACTGGCTGCATTGCTTAGAGTAAGGACTGGGCCTGAATGCCCCGAGGGCAATCTGAGGGAACTAACTTGAGATAGCAAACCAGACTGTGGGATAGCTACCCTGCAAAAGCCCTAACCTAAGACACTGCCAGGCCCTCTCACAGAACAAAGGACTGACTAGAGCTAGCCTGCTGCGGACTGGCCCATTCCCTGCTGGAGATAAGCAGGCAAGGGCAGCCAGAGCCAGAAGGAGGCAATCGTGGCTCCAGAGAGGCATCATTTACCAAACTGCAAGCAGGCTTTGTTGCTAACCAAAACTTGGGATTCTGGATGGTCGACATCCACCTGAGAAGGTGCGCCAGTTGTACACCCAGAAAACCAAGTGGGAGCAACGGGGGAGGTGATAAGTCCCAGTGACCATGCTCACCAAATACCTGGTCACCTGCTTGGACCTGAGAAGGGCACAAAACGCAGGCCCAACCGAATCTGTGCCTTTGTGGACTACCCGAGAACCTGAACCTGAGCGGCTTAGACCTGGGAAGTGCATACAACCCAGGGCTAGCCTTAGACAGTTCCTGGCAGAGCAATCTAGAGCCTAAGCAGTGTAGACAGGGAAAGCACACACGCCGTGAGCGAGCGCAAACCCAGCGTGGCCGAGACACTGCGAACCCATGCCAGTGATATTTGTTTGCAGCATGACTGAACAAGTAAGCCTAAAAATGTGTCCACCAGTGTCCCCTTGTGTCAGGGTGGAAATTAGACACTGAAGAGACCAGCAAACAGAAGAAGCTAAAACAAACAGAGGGAACCACCTTGGAAGTGACAGATGGAGAAGTCTTGAGGTTACTGTAAGAATAAGACTGAAAACCAAATCCTGAGAACACCAGAGAACTCCTGACTCCAGGGAACATTAATCGATAGGAGCTCATCAAACGCCTCCATACCTACACTGAAACCAAGCACCACCCAAGAACCAACAAGTTCCAGAGCAAGACATACCACGCAAATTCTCCAGCAACACAGGAACAATATACAGCCCTGAGCTTCAATATACAGGCTGCCCAAAGTCACTCCAAACCCACTGACATCTCATAACTCAGTACTGGACCAGAATATGGAAAGGCCACCCCAAACACAGCAATATAAACAAGACAAAGAGGCAGAGAAATACCCAGCAGGTAAAGGAACAGGATAAATACCCACCAAACCAAACAAAAGAGGAAGAGATAGGGAATCTACCTGATAAAGAATTCCAAATAATGATAATGAAAATTATCCAAAATCTTGAATACAAAATGGAGTTACAGATAAATAGCCTGGAGACAAGGATTGAGAAGGTGCAAGAAAGGTTTAACAAGGACCTAGAAGAAATAAAAAAGAGTCAATATATAATGAATACTGCAATAAATGAGATCAAAAACACTCTGCAGGGAACCAACAGTACAATAACGGAGGCAGAAGATAGGATAAGTGTGGTAGAAGATAGAATGGTAGAAATAAAGGAAACAGAGAGGAAAAAAGAAACATGAATTAAAAGAAACGAGGACAACCTCAGAGACCTCTGGGACAATGTTAAACGCCCCAACATTCGAATCATAGGAGTCCAGGAAGAAGAAGACAAAAAGAAAGACCATGAGAAAATACTTGAGGAGATAACAGTTGAAAACTTCCCTAAAATGGGGAAGGAAATAATCACCCAAGTCCAAGAAACCCAGAGAGTCCCAAACAGGATAAACCCAAGGCAAAACACCCCAAGACACATATTAATCAAATTAACAAAGATCAAACACAAAGATCAAATATTAAAAGCAACAAGAGAAAAACAACAAATAACACACAAGGGGATTCCCATAAGGATAACAACTGATCTTTCAATAGAAACTCTTCAGGCCAGGAGGGAATGGTGGGACATACTTAAAGTGATGAAAGAACATAACCTACAGCCCAGATTACTGTACCCAGCAAGGATCTCATTCAAATATGAAGGAGAAATCAAAAGCTTTACAGACAAGCAAAAGCTGAGAGAATTCAGCACCACCAAACCAGCTCTCCAACAAATGCTAAAGGATCTTCTCTAGACAGAAACACAGAAAGTGTGTATAAACCCAAACCCAAAACAATGAAGTAAATGGCAACGGGATCATACTTATCAATAATTACTTTAAATGTAAATGGGTTAAATGACCCAACCAAAAGACAAAGACTGGCTGAATGGATACAAAAATAAGACCCCTATAAATGTTGTTTACAAGACACCCACCTAGAAACAAGGGACACATACAGATTGAAAACGAAGGGCTGGAAAACCATATTCCATGCAAATAGAGAACAAAAGAAAGCAGGAGTAGAGACACTCATATCAGATAAAATAGATTTTGAAATAAAGGCTGTGAAAAGAGACAAAGAAGGACACTACATAATGATCAAAGGATCAATCCAAGAAGAAGATATAACAATTATAAATATATATGCACCCAACATAGGAGCACCACAATATGTAAGACAAATGCTAACAAGTATGAAAGGGGAAATACCCCACTCACACCTATAGACAGATCAACTAAACAGAAAAATAACAAGGAAACACTAATTCTAAATGACACAATAGACCAGTTAGACCTAATTGATATCTATAGGACATTTCACCCCAAAACAATGAATTTCACCTTTTTTCTCAAGCGCACAAGGAACCTTCTCCAGGATAGATCACATCCTGGGCCATAAATCTAGCCTTGATAAATTCAAAAAAATTGAAATCATTCCTAGCATCTTTTCTGGCCACAATGCAGTAAGATTAGATCTCAATTACAGGAGAAAAACTATATAAAAAAATCCAACATATGGAGGTTGAACAACATGCTGCTGAATAACCAACAAATCACAGAAGAAATCAAAAAAGAAATCAAAATATGCATAGAAACTAATGAAAATGAAAACACAACAACCCAAAACCTGTGGGACACTGTAAAAGCAGTGCTAAGGGGAAGGTTCATAGCAATATAGGCATACCTCAAGAAACAAGAAAAAAGACAAAAAAATAACCTAATTCTACACCTAAAGCAACTAGAAAAGGAAGAAATGAAGAATTAGGGTTAGTAGAAGGAAAGAAATCTTAAAAATTTGGGCAGAAATAAATGCAAAAGAAACAAAAGAGACCATAGCAAAAATCAACAAAGCCAAAAGCTTGCTCTTTGAAAGGATAAATAAAATTGACAAACCATTAGCCAGACTCATCAAGAAACAAAGGGAGAAAAATCAAATCAATAAAATTAGAAATGAAAATGGAGATATCATAGCAGACAACACAAAAATACAAAGGCTCATAAGAGACTACTATCGGCAACTATATGCCAATAAAATGGACAACGTGGAAGAAATGGACAAATACTTAGAAAAATACAATTTTCCAAAACTGAACCAGGAAGAAATAGAAAATCTTAACAGACCCATCACAAGCACAGAAATTGAAACTGTAATCAGAAATCTTCCAGCAAACAAAAGCCCAGGTCCAGATGGCTTCACAGTTGAATTCTACCAAAAATTTAGAGAAGAGCTAACACCTATCCTACTCAAACTCTTCCAGAAAATTGCAGAGGAAGGTAGACTTACAAACTCATTCTATGAGGCCACCAGCACCCTAATACCAAAACCTGACAAAGATGCCACAAAAAAAAGAAAACTATAGGCCAATATCACTGATGAACATAGATGCAAAAATCCTCAACAAAATTCTAGCAATCAGAATCCAATAACACATTAAAAAGATCATACATCATGACCAAGTGGGCTTTATCCCAGGGATGCAAGGATTCTTCAATATCTGCAAATCAATCAATGTAATACACCACATTAAAAAATTGAAAAATAATAGCCATATGATTATCTCAATAGATGCAGAGAAGGCCTTTGACAAAATTCAACATCCATTTATGATAAAAACTCTCCAGAAAGCAGGAATAGAATGAACATACCTCAACATAATAAAAGCTACATATGACAAACCCACAGAAAACATTATCCTCAATGGTGAAAAATTGAAAGCATTTCCCCTAAAGTCAGGAACAAGACAAGGGTGCCCACTCTCACCACTACTATTCAACATAGTTCTGGAAGTTTTGGCCACAGCAATCAGAGCAGAAAAAGAATCCAAATTGGAAAAGAAGAAGTAAAACTCTCACTGTTTGCAGATGACATGATCCTCTACATAGAAAACCCTAAAGACTCCACCAGAAAATTACTAGAGCTAATCAATGAATATAGTAAAGTTGCAGGATATATAATCAACACACAGAAATCCCTTGCATTCCTATACACTAAAAATGAGAAAATAGAAAGAGAAATTAAGGAAACAATTCCATTCACCATTGCAACAAAAAGAATAAAATAGGAATATATCTACCTAAAGAAACAAAAGACCTATATAGAGAAAACTATAAAACACTGGTGAAAGAAATCAAAGAGGACACTAATAGATGGAGAAATAAACCGTGCTCATGGATCAGAAGAATCAATATAATGAAAATGAGTATACTACCCAAAGTAATCTATAGATTCAATCCAATCCCTATCAAGCTACCAAGGGTATTTTTCACAGAGCTAGAACAAATAATTTCACAATTTGTATGGAAATACAAAAAACCTCGAATAGCCAAAGCAATCTTGAGAAAGAAAAATGGAACTAGAGGAATCAACCTACCTGACTTCAGGCTCTACTACAAAGCCACAGTCATCAAGACAGTATGGTACTGGCACAAAGACAGACATATAGATCAATGGAACAAAATAGAAAGCCCAGAGATAAATCCACACACCTATGGACACCTTATCTTCGACAAAGGAGGCAAGAATATACAATGGATAAAAGACAAGCTTTTTACCAAGTGGTGCTGGGAAAACTGGTCAACCACTTGTAAAAGAATGAAACTAGAACACTTTCTAACACCGCACACAAAAATAAACTCAAAATGGATTAAAGATCTAAATGTAAGATCAGAAACTATAAAACTCCTAGAGGAGAACATAGTCAAAACACTCTCAGACATAAATCACAGCAGGATCCTCTATGATCCACCTCCCAGAATTCTGGAAATAAAAGCAAAAATAAATAAATGGGACCTAATTAAAATTAAAAGCTTCTGCACAACAAAGTAAACTATAAGCAAGGTGCAAAGACAGCATTCTGAATGGGAGAAAATAATAGGAAATGAAGCAACTGACAAACAACTAATCTCAAAAATATACAAGCAACTTATGCAGCTCAATTCCAGAAAAATAAACGACCCAATCAAAAAGTGGGCCAAAGAACTAAATAGACATTTCTCCAAAGAAGACATACAGATGGCTAACAAACACATGAAAAGATGCTCAACATTACTCATTATTAGAGAAATGCAAATCAAAACCACAATGAGATACCATCTCAAGCCAGTCAGAATGGCTGCTATCCAAAAGTCTACAAGCAATAAATGCTGGACAGGGTGTGGAGAAAAGGGAACCCTCTTACAGTGTTGGTGGAAATGCAAACTAGTATAGCCACTATGGAGAACAGTGTGGAGATTCCTTAAAAAATTGCAAATAGAACTGCCATATGACCCAGCAATCCCACTGCTGGGCACATACACTGAGGAAACCAGAATTGAAAGAGACACATGTACCCCAATGTTCATCGCAGCACTGTTTATAATAGCCAGGACATGGAAACAACCTAGATGTCCATCAGCATATGAATGGATAAGAAAGCTGTGGTACATATACACAATGGAGTATTACTCAGCCATTAAAAAGAATACAATCGAATCAGTTCTAATGAGGTGGATGAAACTGGAGCCTATTATACAGAGAGAAGTGAGCCAGAAAGAAAAACACCAATACAGTATACTAACGCATATATATGGAATTTCGCAAGATGGTAACAATAACCCTGTATGTGAGATAGCAAAAGAGACACAGATGTGTAGAACAGTCTTTTGGACTCTGTGGGAGAGGGCGAGGGTGGGATGATTTGGGAGAATGGCATTGAAACATGTATATTATCATATGTGAAATGAATCGCCAGTCCAGGTTTGACGCATGATACAGTATGCTCGGAGCTGGTGCACTGAGATGACCCAGAGGGATGGTATGGAGAAGAAGGTGGGAGGGGGGTTCAGGATGGGGAACACATGTATACCTGTGGCAGATTCATGTCAATGTATGGCAAAACCAATACAATATTGTAAAGTAATTAGCCTCCAATTAAAATAAATAAATTTATATTTAAAAATTTTTTAAATAAATTTTAAATGAAAAAAAAAAATTAAAACCACTCTATGACCCAGCAATCCCACTCCTAGGCATATACTCTGAGGAAACCAAAACTGAAAAAGACACGTGTACCCCAATGTTCATTGCAGGACTATTTCCAATAGCTGAATATGGAAGCAACCTAGATGTCCATCGACAGATGAATGCAACAGATGAATGGATAAAGAAGTTGTGGTACATATACACAATGGAATATTACTCAGCCATAAAAGGAGAAAGCAGTGGCGACCCATTCCAATACTCTTGCCTGGAAAATCCCATGGACGGAGGAGACTGGTAGGAGGCAGTCCATGGGGTCTCGAAGAGTCGGACATGACTGAACGACTTCACTTTCACTTTTCACTTTCATGCATTAGAGAAGGAAATGGCAGGCCACTCCATTGTTCTTGCCTGGACTCCATCTTAGGCCAAAGCTGCGAACATTAGGCTACACGCATGGTCACCCTCCCATGGACTCTGAATGTTGTGCCCGGTGTCTATAGAAGTGGCATACCAATGGGAAACCAGACCCCTTCCGCCCCCTCCCCTCCCCCACCTCCCCGGATAAAAGAGCCTCAGGACTTGTACTTGGACTCTCCGTTGCCTAAAAGAAAATACTAATTATCTTTGTAACAGAACAAAGTCATAAATTCCATTATGTTTACTGGGATATGACCACAGTCCTATTGATAAATGTCCACTGTTTATCTAGTCTTGTGACACATGAATCATGGGCTAACTTTGATCGTATCTCACTTTTACCTTGTCCAGATTAGTTTCAAGGAATTTGGGGAGGTGGTTTGAGCACGTACCCTTAGGGTATATAAGGTTTTCACAAAAACTGGTTGGGGTCCTTGACTAAAAGGAGACTCTGCCTTGGGCCCGCCGGTGTAATAAAGTGCCTCCACTACCTGCATTGTCCTTCTGAGTGAGTTTGTTTCCCAGAAGCATGGCTACAACACAGGGACGCAGGAGCCTTGTAGGCTGCCATCCATGGGGTCGCACAGAGTCGGACACAACTGAAGCGGCTTAGCAGCAGCAGCAGCAGCCATAACAAGGAATGCATTTGATTCAATTCTAATGAGGTGGATGAACCTAGAGCCTATTATGCAGAGTGAAGTACGTCAGAAAGAGAAAGATAAATACTGTATACTAATGCATATATATGGAATCTAGAAAGATGGTACCAAAGGATTTATTTTTAGGGCAGCAATGGAGAAACTGACATAGAAAACAGACTTGTAGATACAGGCAGAGTGGAGGAGAGGGTGAGCTGTATGGAGAAAGTAACATGGAAACTTACATTACCATATGTAAAATAGATAGCCAATGGGAACTTCCTGTATGTCTCAGGGAACTCAAACAGGGGCTCTGTACCAACCTAGGAGGGTGGCATGGGGAGGGAGATGGGAGGGAGTTTCAAAAGGAAGGGGATATATGTTTACCTATGGCTGATTCATGTTGAGGTTTGACAGAAAACAATAAAATTCTGTAAAGCAATTATCCTTGAATTAACAAATAAATAAATTTAAAAAAAAAAAAGAAACTTGAGACCCTGATCTAGAGGAATCTGAAGTCAGAGGCTGCTGAAGTGTGCCTTGAAGAAGGGCAAAGGTTACCTGTACTCAGTAGAGTCCAAAGGAAACAGAAATCATCCAGCATGTCAGGCTTGCAAAACACGCTTTGTGGGTGATTCATTCCTGTCCTGTGGACTTTGGGGTAGATACACTGGAAATCTTTGTCAACAGGTTACTTCTCAAGGTTTAAACATAAAGCAGGCTACTTGGGGCCTGGATCTATGAACCAGGATTAGAGACTGATGCTGGGAGGGATTAGGGGCAGGAGGAGAAGGGGACGACAGAGGATTAGATGGCTGGATGGCATCACTGACTCAATGGACATGAGTTTGGGTAAACTCTGGGAATTGGTGATGGACAGGGAGGCCTGGCATGCTGTGATTCATGGGGTTGCAAAGAGTCGGACACGACTGAGTGACTGAACTGAACTGAAAGCAAGATGGGGACTTAGTCAAGACTCCATAGCTATTTGGGGTAGATTTAAGATTGGACGTTGAGCCTCCTGACGCTACACTCCTCCAATGTTCCAGACAGAAGCCAACAGCCACATAGAGCATCTGACTTGCAGCATCCTTTCCTGCTCAGCTGGGGCAGCAATGCAGCCCCTTCTGCATGAGGTGAAGGTAGCGCTGAGCCCCTCATTCTGCTAAAGTTAAGGTTCTTGTTAACCAGAGTCTCACAAATGATCAGGAAAAGAACTGCATGCCTAAAATTATGGTTTTGCTTTATCAGAAATTAAAGATCATTGGCCTAATTTTCTTAATGCACATTTTAACTTTTTTATTTTTTTGTTATTTAAACTTTTTTAGAACGGAAAAGAATCATCTTTTCATTTGTAGCAGAAAGCTAGGCAGAAGAAATAAATCTAACAGAAAACATTGTTATTTCCTAAGAATACTGCAAGGATTAAAATAGAGTCATATCCAAAAAAAAGTCTGGTGAATGGCTGTATGTTTAAGAGACACTTTTATTATAGCTGTCTATGTATTGCTTGGAATTCATTTTTACTTGCTTCCAGATTACTGCTTCTATTCCTGTCAAATTCAAAACATTTAAATAGACAGTGATGCCTGATGACTAAATCTCAGGCAGTTTACAGTCAGTAAAGAATGCCAACAACTGTATACAGTACCTTTAAGTAGTGTGAAGATAATTATAACATCATTAATGTTATTCTCAGGTACAGTGGTATGAACTGAACATATCAAACAAGAAATTCCAAAGAACTGAGAGGCTTTCTATTCTGCTAACTTGGGTTTGTATGTTCTGCAAAGGTGGATTAGACAAGTTTACCCATCTATACTCTCATATCCAATATTTCCTTACTCTCTCACACTACCACTTACCAGTTGTTTACAATTTCCCCATATAATTCTACTCTTAAATAGTTTTCATTTACCCAAGACACTGTATATTGTTGATTAAAAGTATTGTAATGGAAAAGCTGAAGTACACACCTAAGAAGGCATCTAAAGTACTTCCCTGATTCACAAACTGGAATCTTTTGCAGCTTAATTAACTTGGAGTAGGTGCGAAACATCTTATTTGATTGTGCCTAACTTGAGAGTACATCATGAGAAACGCTGGACTGGAAGAAACACAAGCTGTAATCAAGATTGCCGGGAGAAACATCAATAACCTCAGATATGCAGATGACACCACCCTTAGGGCAGAAAGTGAAGAGGAACTAAAAAGCCTCTTGATGAAACTGAAAGAGGAGAGTGACAAAGTTGGCTTAAAGCTCAACATTCAGAAAACGAAGATCATGGCATCTGGTCCCATCACTTCATGGGAAATAGATGGGGAAACAGTGGAAACAGTGGCAGACTTTATTTTGGGGGGCTCCAAAATCACTGCAGATGGTGATTGCAGCCATGAAATTAAAAGACACTTACTTCTTGGAAGAAAAGTTATGACCAACTTAGATAGCATATTCAAAAGCAGAGATATTACTTTGCCGACTAAGGTCCATCTAGTCAATGCTATGGTTTTTCCTGTGGTCATGTATGGATGTGAGAGTTGGACTGTGAAGAAGGCTGAGTGCTGAAGAATTTATGCTTTTGAACTGTGGTGTTGGAGAAGACTCTTGAGAGTCCCTTGGACTGCAAGGAGATCCAACCAGTCTATTCTGAAGGAGATCAGCCCTGGGATTTCTTTGGAAGAACTGATGCTAAAGCTGAAACTCCAGTACTTTGGCTACCTCATGCAAAGAGTTGACTCATTGGAAAAGACTCTGATGCTGGGAGGGATTGGGGCAGGAGGAGAAGAGGACGACAGAGGATGAGATGGCTGGATGGCATCACTGACTCGATGGATGTGAGTCTGAGTGAACTCCAGGAGTTGGTGATGGATAGGGAGGCCTGGCGTGCTGCGGTTCATGGGGTTGCAAAGAGTCGGATACAACTGAGCGACAGAACTGAACTAAACTGAACTGAACTTGAGAATACACTCAATTTGATCTCCTTTGGAAAACACTGACTTAGCTGTACAGCAGAAATTAACATAACATTGTAAATCAACTATACTTACAAAAGTAAAAAAGAAAACACTCAGGCTCCTGAAAGAATCACAGTTTACATCAACAAGCAATTTTTCCCTGAGCTTACTCAGACTAATCTGACAATAGGATATCATTATGAAAATTAAGGATTTAAATAGTTTTCTATTCTTCTTTTTATAGTTTTATATTTTATTCAATTTTTTAAAAACCCTGTTTCTATTGTTGTTTTTAAATTCACTCTTTTTGTCATATCTGTGACTTAGGCAATCAAGAGCTCATTTGTTTTTATTTGTCTCTCTCTCCTTTTCTCTGTTTGAAAGTGAATAAATACTTTTATCTTATCTCGTTTGTACATGAAATTCTGCACATAAGTAATAAGTCAATTCCTGCAGGTTTATTTTTAAAGTTTTAATCATAATTAAAAGATTACTAGTTTCATTTCCATAAGCCATTCACTCTTAGTAGTTAATTATAAAAGTGAATTCATAAAGCGTATGCCATTAAAACATATTGATAAGAAACTGAACACAACAAAGATTACATACAACAGGACCTACAGTGTTGTAGAGCAATGTTTTTATCTGTTTGTTCTTTTGTAAATAAATTTTCCCTAGACGTTTTGGAATAAAATTGGAATAATTTTGTTCTCAGCCATTAGATTTCTGGATACTCTTTGTGACCACTAGAGGTCTACAGCACCTATCTTGAGAAAAAATGCTTATTTTTGTTAGTTATGCTGTTTAGGACCTGCCCGAATGTGTCCACTATTTACCCATATTTTCACACACTGAATCACTAATCCATTCATCATTGTTCTGATGCTACTTTCAGAGGAGGAGAGAGTTGTGAGTTTCTTACATCTGCCTCTTTCCCTATCCTTCCTTGTATGTAACATTCTACCTCCTGCCTCCCCAGGCCCTTATTCTATCAGGCATCTCTTATCCTCTCTCGACCTTCAACTCTTGCCTTCTTCTTTGGTCTCCACTCGTTACCTTGTAAACTTGCTAATAAGGCTCCCATCCTAAAATCTTCCTTCACTCTGGTCTTCCTCTAGTGACTCTTCTAAGCTTAGGACTAAGTCCTAAGGCTCATCACCCATTCATTGATGAGTTCTTACTGCTATGTAGGAACGCTCATGTTATCTGTGCTCCCATTGTCACCTCCCATGGCTCCTCCAACACAGTTGCACTCAACTGAAATGGCTGTAACAAGACAGTTACATCCTTGATGCTTCCTATCTTTCTCCCAATAGCATCATTACTGAGTCCTGAGGCTCTATCTCTTTAATAGTTCCAGAATCTGCTTGCTTTCCTCCTTGTCTCATCTTCACTCAGGTCCTCTTTTCTTCTCATCTAAATTACACCCACAACCTCTAACTGGCCTCATGACATTGGCCTTCTTTCCTTCCAACATTCTCAACCCTCCTGCCAGGGATCTTACTAAGGGACATCTAACCATGTCACTACCTTGCTAAGACCATTCTGTCATTCCCTGAACCTTCAGATAAAGCCCAGACCCATAGTAAAGACAAGAGGAGCCCATCACAGGCCTCCGCTGACCTCTCCCCTGGGTCTCTCTCCACTTCTCTCTTCCCCCAGATCTTCACACACAAACTTTCCGGCTTGTCCTCACTCCCTTTGTTACCATTGATTTTTGCAACCACTCTTTTCTTCTGTGTTGAACTTCATCGTTGAGAGGACATTCTTCAGAAGTCTGTGGGTGATAAACACTTGGTCTTTGTGTGTCTTAACATGGCTTTATTTTATTCTCTTTTTAGTTTTACTGATTAAAAATATGTCTTTTTAAAATCTGAGGGCACCAATCACTTTTTCCTGGAAAAGTCTGCGCTTTCATCTTTCCCTTCATCCTTTCTATTCTCTCCTCCTTTTAGTCTAATTACACATATGTGGAAATTGATCATATTATCCTATCTATCTCTTAGCTTTCTCCATGTTTTCATCTCTTTATCTTTATATTGTGAATGGGCATCTCAAACCTATCTTTCAATTCACTTTCTTTTTTCGTCTGCTATTTCTATACAATTGCTTAAATTCGCCTCTCAAAGAAGGCTTCTTGAAAGCTAAACCTGAATTAAGTTTTCTTTCTCTGGGTCACTAAAGGTCCATGTACAGGCCAACATATAGTACATTTAAAAGTTTATTTTAACTTTCTGCTTATTTCTGTCTTCCATTTCAAATTTTCTATTTGTTAAAGGCAAGACTGTTTTTTTTATTTTTATACCTACTGTGCCTGTGACATGAGTAACAATCTGTAAACATTGATTATTTCCCACTTTTAACTTCAATATGCATACCTGTCTGGTACTTGATAATTTTATTTTCACTTGACATCTACTTATACACCTTCCCCATATAAGGGTAAGAACTATATTTACTTTGTGCACTATTATATTTCCTGTGATTGGGACATAACAAATACCCATATATATCTGTGTTTTCTTTATGATGTGCCTCTCATTACCTTGAAGAAAACCCAAAAGAATGGTCTGTGATTTGAAAACACTGGCAATATTACTAGAATTGTGGTGCTATTGAAGGATCCTTATTTTAACAGCACAGCCATCTCCTAACTTTTCTTTGACAGTGATGGGTAGATCCCAGTTTTATATTTGAATAGTTCTTTCCATTCCAAGCATATTGACTGACTTTTTCTATCTCCATGGGTTTTCTGAAAGCAACAGCAACATTCCAAATATCTTAAATCTATTACTTTTAGCCAAAAACAATTTCAAGAGAGAAATAATACAGGTATCATTCAGGGAAAACTCTTCTTTTCCATACCTGATGTTTTCTTCTGGATGAAGATATATTTATTAGAGTAACACTTCCAGCCTCTCTCCATACTCTCACACACATTCCTCTATATTCACTTCAACTGCTCCATCTTATACCCACCTCCAAGAAGGAAAACATGCTATTTTTTAATTTGGAGAAAGAAACCAGATGAACAGCCCAGCTCCTTCTCTCTCCTTATTCTGAGGCGTGGGAATTCTTCTCCGCTTCTCCATGAACTTATTCTGCTCCTGTTCGGAGAGATTTTCCATGGTCCAGTATTGCTTTGTAGCCATATATATATATATATATATATACATACATACATACATACATACATACACACATACACACACACCTAGTTGGGGGATTCAGTGTTAGGTAACTGACATATTGCCTACAGACATATGCATGTTCTTTCACTGTCCTTTCAGTAATAAGGTGATATTTTTGCCATCTTTCCCCTGAAATTAAGCTTTATTTATCAATTGCTTTAGACCTAAACCAAGCAGGGGGAGCTATTTATTAATGCCCCCCCCACCCCAAAGATACTAACACATTTCAACAGAAGGTGGTAGCACATATCATAGTGATCCAAGCACTCATTTCTGCCACTGTCATAAAATAGCAATTCATTCATTCATTCAACAAACATCTATTGAACATCTGTAATGTGCTAGTTTCTGAGGGTAGCTCAGTGAACAAAACAGTCAAAATCCTTTTCTTCATGAAGTTCATATTCTAGTGGAAGACAAATAAAGGAAGATATAAAAATAATACTGGGTTGGCCAAAACTTTCATTCAGGTTTTTCTGTAACATCTTAACATCTGTAAGAAACTACAGAAAACCCAAATGAACTTTTGGTCAACACAATAAGTGCTATGGGGAAAAAATAGGTTGAAGAGATTGAGTGGGATAAGACAGGGAGGTCAAGGGCAGTCTCAGTGAGAATATAACATTTGAAGAATTGCTCAAAGAATGGATAGAAGTGAGACAGTAGTTGATGGAGAGATCTAGGGTAGAGGAAACAGCTATGAGGCAGGAAGAGTGAGGAGGTCAGTGGGGCTGGAGAAGAAGGAGTACAAGGAAGGAGAGACAGAGTTCATGGGACAGGAGGTCAAAGAGGTGACGGGAAGAGAGAACAAGTCATGTAGAACCATGAAGACCGTAGGAATGATTTGAGCTTTCATTCAGGGTGATGTGGGCTGTCAGTACAGGATTTAAACAAAGGAATGACATTGCCTAACATGTTTTCAGGGGATTTCTCTTGCTGCTATATTGAGAATGAACCTACAGGGAGCAGTATAGAAACAGGGTAATCAGCAGATTATGGCAACAATCCAAGTGAGAGGTGATGGTGTCCCGGAAGAGTGCCGGCAGAAATGGTAAAAGATGTCAGCTTCTGGATATAGTTTATAGATGGAGCCAAGAGGAATTCCTGATGAACAGGCAATTGGATATGACAGCCTGTGCTATTAACTACTTCCCAGGGTAAGTGCCTCTTAAGAGATACTGAATAAGCCTCATAAAGTCCATCAGTGATCCCTGCTTCTAGGCATCATATTTCAACACTTTAAAATGTAGCTTTTGCAACTCAAGTTACTCCTAGTGTAACTGGGAAGTGAAGTCTGGTCTAGAAGGACTCACTCACTTCAACATTTCACTTGGTAAATTAAAATGCTTGCTCTCTGATATCAGCAAACACTTGTAAGAATACATCGTGTGTATAAATATATAAAACATACAGCTTTAATAAGAAAATGTATTGATAAGCCAATATCTAACTTCATATCCTATAGTAACTGCTAAAAGAACATCTCCTATGTACCACATTTAGAGTCTATTAAAAGGTGACAATGCATCTGATATTTTGTGAAATCCTAATTTAAATCTTTATATTTTTTAGGAGTAATGGAAAAATCTTTTCTAGCCTTGCATAAAAGACTAAACAAAGATCCAATCAATAAGTAGAACATATTAAAGTTTTTTTTAAAAAAAATTACAGGCCATTTAAATCAAGTATGACTTGATGAACTCAACCCACAAATGATTTCAAGATTATGAAATAAAACTCCAGAGACATTTCTTGAAAGACTAAACTTGCTCATACTCTACTATCTGAGGTAAGCTTGTAAAACTATCAATGTACCAAGGTAAGTAATAAAATGTTTGACCAATCATCAATATTATTTTTTACTATCATCCAAATGTAACAAGGAAAGTCAAAAAGCAGCATTGTCCTCACAGCAGTATCACAAACATTTGTTGGGAACAAAAGGAAAATATTAATGATTCCTTGCTATTTGCATAAAGTTATCAAAATTAGAACATGAAGGAAAATAGTCTATAGTCACCAACATGTGTAAATAGTATAATCACTCTCCCCGTTGACAGCCGCTGTCCATGCCAGTGCCACGTGTCCCTTCCTTTTATCTGCCACCGTTCTGTGTTTGAAGAAACATCCAAGCATCAGGACATGAATGACCTGCGCTCCCACCACCAGAGGCAAAGATAACAAAGTAGGTGTCACCGTCTCCCTAGACGAACAGGAAAAATGTCAAGGACCCGTTTTTAAAACATACTAATCTGGGGATTTTTTTCATTCAGAGATTCTATTGTTTTTTTTCCACAGCCATCTGTAACAAAACAGGGAAATGAGGTTTTTAAAAAAATCAATGTTAAATGTAAACAAATCATGTGGACTCCACTTGGCTCCATAGTGTTGTATGTTTACTTTACAGATGTAACCTTTCCAGGCATTGGCTAATTCCGGTGTGATAAATAAAATTATCTTCAAAATTGGAGTACAACGTCATCACAAATGGTATGATAGAAACAAAGTTATAGCCAGTGCCCATTTATCCAGAATGATAGGAAATTGGATAATTGAATAGTCTCATTAGGTAAGAATTATGGTATATAAATTACCAATTTTCCAAGAAATAGAGTAAAAATAGAATATATTTAAACCATGGTAAAAGAGGAGAGTGAAAAAGTTGGCTTAAATCTTAACATTCAGAAAACTAAGATCATGGCATTTGGTCCCATCACTTCATGGGAAATAGATGGGGAAACAGTGGAAACAGAGTCAGACCTTATTTTGGGGGGCTCCAAAATCATCGCAGATGGTGATTGCAGCCATGAAATTAAAAGACACTTACTCCTTGGAAGAAAAGTTATGACCAACCTAGATAGCATATTTAAAAGCAGAGACATTACTTTGCCAACAAAGGTCCATCTAGTCAAGGCTATGGTTTTTCCAGTGGTCATGTATGGATGTGAGAGTTGGACTGTGAAGAAGGCTGAGCGCCGAAGAACTGATGCTTTTGAACTGGGGTGTTGGAGAAGACTCTTGAGAGTCCCTTGGACTGCAAGGAGATCCAACCAGTCCATTCTGAAGGAGATCAGCCCTGGGATTTCTTTGGAAGGAATGATGCTAAAGCTGAAACTCTAGTACTTTGGCCACCTCATGTGAAGAGTTGATACACTGGAAAAGACTCTGATGCTGGGAGGGATTGGGGGCAGGAAGAAAAGGGGACGACAGAGGATGAGATGGCTGGATGGCATCACTGACTCGATGGATGTGAGTCTGAGTGAACTCCGGGAGTTGGTGATGGACAGGAAGGCCTGGCATGCTGCGATTCATGGGGTTGCAAAGAGTCGGAAACAACTGAGCAACTGAACTAACTAACTAACTAACTAAGCACAAATTAACCCATTTAGTTCACAGCAGTAACCATACCATGCTAGTAATTTTGAATATCAATTTAAGCTGCCAGATACTGGGTTGAATCAATGGTAGCTTTCTAATTTGACCTGAAAGTTGTTCAAATTTCTGCCATATGAATACATTGTTATCATTTGTCTTTCTTATCAGTTAAGTTCACGTCCATTGAGTCAGTGATGCCATCCAGCCATCTCATCCTCTGTCGTCCTCTTCTCCTCCTGTCCCCAATCCCTCCCAGCATCAGAGTCTTTTCCAATGAGTCAACTCTTCACATGAGGTGGCCAAAGTACTGGAGCTTCAGCTTTAGCATCATTCCTTCCAAAGAAATCCCAGGGCTGATCTCCTTCAGAATGGACTGGTTGGATCTCCTTGCAGTCTAAGGGACTCTCAAGAGTCTTCTCCAACACCACACTTCAAAAGCATCAATTCTTCGGCGCTCAGCCTTCTTCACAGTCCAACTCTAATATCCATATGTGACCACGGAAAAATCATAGCCTTGACTAGATGGACCTTTGTTGGCAAAGTAATGTCTCTGCTTTTGAATATGCTATCTAAGTTGGTCATAACTTTTCTTCCAAGGAGTAAGCATCTTTTAATTTCATGGCTGCAATCACCATCTGCAGTGATTTTGGAGCCCCAGAAAATAAAGTCTGACACTGTTTCCACTGTTACCCCATCTATTTCCCATGAAGTGATGGGACCAGATGCCATGATCTTCGTTTTCTGAATGTTGAGCTTTAAGCCAACTTTGTCACTCTCTTCTTTCACTTTCATCAAGAGGCTTTTTAGTTCCTCTTCACTTTCTGCCATAAGGGTGGTGTCATCTGCGTATCTGATGGATATTTCTCCCGGCAGTCTTGATTCCAGCTTGTGTTTCTTCCAGCCCAGCGTTTCTCATGATGTCCTCTGCATGTAAGTTAAATAAGTAGGGTGACAAGACTTTTTCCTGCTTTGCTATTATATAACATCAAACAAAAGTTAGGGAAAACTTTCAAGAGGCCAATTCATCTTACTCAGCCGAAGTGAAAAGTTTTCAACACTGCTTATACAAAAGTGAAGTCGTTCAGTCGTGTCTGGCTCTTTGTGACCCCGTGGAGTGTAGCCTACCAGGCTTCTCCATCCATGGGATTCTCCAGGCAAGAATACTGGAGTGGGTTGCCATTTCCTTCTTCAGGGGATCTTCCTGACCCAGGGATTGATCCCGGGTCTCCCACATTGCAGGCAGAGGTTTTAACCTCTGAGCCACCAAGGATACTGATAAATACATCTTCTACATAAAAAGTCCGTATCTATTACATGAATCTCATATTTAAATATATGTGGAAAATGTGGGAAAAGGTAGAACAGAAATAAGTAAGGAGGAGCTAGAAACAGAATAATAAAAATGAGAGGAGGAAAATATATGTAAAATTATGAAGAGAAGAAGAAAGAGTAGGAAATACCAGAAATTGTGTTTTCTCCTACCTCTCTCCACACACATTAAACTCTTCACTCAGTACCTGGCATTCTTTTCTATTTCTCTGTCAACACTGAAGAGCTAAACTGATTTTCACGTCATAAAATTGTTTAAAAAAATATGATTTTTAATGTTTTTTTAGTTAGAGATACCATAAACATGTCTTAGTGTTTTTTATGACCAGATAAATATATTTCTATCCTACCAAAATGTTTATGGGTCATATTACCTCTATTGGAACTACTCATGTCTATTGTGTAGTGTGAACAGATCCATAGATGACAAAGAAACAAATGAATGTATCTCTGTTCTAATAAAAATTTGTTTACAAAACAGATATCCAACCTATGAGATATACTTTGCCAACCCCTACCTTGGAGTAAAATGTACTATTCAACATACACACATACATTTGTGCAAAGTGCCTCATGTATGTTTGAGTTACTTAATGTGTCTTTCATATGGATCAGGGTATAAATTATTCTAGGGTTCAGTCTGCATTAAATTATTTATACAATATGAAGCATATTTTAAGAATACTATAATATTCATCCTTTACTGTTTATGAGACAGTATCTGATTTATATATACATTAATCTTTGCTTTTTATGATCCTCGATTTAGTTTTTCATTATTCTTTATAATAATACTGCCTTAATGCAAATAGCAAGCTTGATATACTTGTGCATGTATGTGTATTATTAATATTCTTAATCACTTTCCCCCTCTATAGTTCATGTAACTTTAACTGTGAATGTCATTATGTAGAAACAGATCTAGTCATCTAATCCTTCAAATTTATTTTTTCAATCATTAAAAGTTATGCCTTATAGGTAGGACTAATAATGACCTTTTTTCCTATAGAAATATATTAATACCACTGGGTAGTAATTGACCTCCCCTCCCTAGGAGACAATGCAAACATTTCCAGGGGAGTTACTTTAATATAAAATGTCTTTAGGCCTCTTTTTCCAAGTAGAAGACTTTAAGAGGAAGTACACTCTTAATTGTCTGCAGAAGGGCAATGGCTGACCCATCACTCAGGCCCTGTCAATTTTCTCAATTGAAAATACAATCAGAACCCAGCAGATGACCTCTTTACTTTCCTTTTGCTCAACTCAGTATGCAGTTTCCATGACTCAGTTACCTTGGCTCTGTCAGTGGTGTACAAGGCAGGACTAGAAGCCAAGCAAAGGCACCTTAAAGACAGTAAAGATGACTGGATATTTATAGAGTGAAAGTCAAAACTATGTACCACGGAACGGGAACAGGCACAAAGCCAACCTAATTTCTTCTAAACTTGAGGTTTGTGTTACATGGTCCTTAAGTCTGAGCTCACAGAAATGAAGTTGACAGCTAAATTACAGGCAAAAGTCACGGTTAAGAACCGATCTCATAGCCTTTACTCACCCATCTAGATATGGAGCTATTTCTGTGTTTGAAATGTTCATCTGATCCTGCCAGCTTTACCCAGGTGAAACTCCAGATGAAGCCTGAGAAATCAATAGAAGGATTGTTACGCAGACAGGATCCAGGAAGGCAGGAAAGCAAGGTGGGGCTTAGGGCCCCTGGAAAGACAGCAGGCTTGAATTGGGCCTTTGATAATTCATCAATTAGGCCTGACTAGCATGACAGGCAACAACATTCTTGTCCTGAATTTGTAGATTCAGCTATGTTTCCTCAAACCACAAAGTGAAGGAACACAGGCAGCCTTTTCTTAGATTATGGCAAATACCTGGTTGATCAAGTTAAATGTATATTTATGTATTATATATCTCTATATATTTACAGAAACATATTATATATCTCCACATATATGGGGCTTCCCTGTGCCTCAGTGGTAAGAAATCTGCCTGCCAATGCAGGAGACACAAGTAAGTGCAATCCCTGAGTCAGGAAGATCCCATGGAGAAGGAAACAGCAAGCCACCCCAATATACTTGCCCAGGAAATCACATGGACAAAGGAGCCTGGTGGGCCACAGTCCATGGGGTCACAAGAGTCAGACATGACTAAAGCAACTGAGCATGCACCATTTATAGATATATAGAGAGATAATGTATAAATATATTATCTATAAATAGTTATATACACACACACACACACACACACACACAAGAATGACCTGGCCTAGCAACCTCCAAGTTTAGCAATCATACTTAAGTGTACTACCATTATTTCAGCTTTTAAATTTCCTTTCTGCTTACATCCTTAGCAAGAATACCAGTTTAGTAACATCAGTTAAATTTGAATTTCAGTTAAATAATGAATAATGCTGTAGAAGTATATACCCTCTGCAATAGCTGGGACATATATTCATTTTTGTCTGAAATTCATATTTAATTGGGCATTTGCATTTTACCTGGCAGCTCTAGTTCTTAGTAAAGCATGGAAGATGGAAAGGGGTGATGTTTCTTATGGAAATATTAATTGCTGGATGGATAAATTGGCACTGAAGTGTTCCATGTTGTGGTTCATTAAAGATCAAATGAGACCAGTTTATTTTTTCTTATATAGACATACATAATTAATTCAGAATAACAGGAGAAGGTCAGCCCAAAATGGTAAGATATTTTAAAGTAAATGATACAATTTAAGGAAAGGAGTCTTCCAGAGTGAAGTTAACCACCAGGAAGTCAAAAATATTTATTGAAAGATTATGTGAGATAAATTGTTCATTATCATGTAGTTGGCGTGACTGTTAATTAATTACAATTGAGACTGATAGAGTAAATTGATTCCCTGGAAGAAAACAGATAATTGTCATTTAAGGCCCCTGGAGGGTTAGACAGCAACACAGAAAGGAAGAAATAATAAAGATTATTGGACAAAGATTAAAGGAAAAAACTCTCTTCTTGAAGTAAACCCACAAGATAATAGCACTTTATTGGATGCTTACTATTGTTCATATATTTGGGTTGCACATTTTTGCCAAACACTTTACATAAATCGACTCATTTTCTCTTTTAATCCCTACAGTATATCTCTATGAGAAAGATACTCCTTTGGTCTCCATTTTCTAGATAAGGAAATCAGGCCTTAAGACTGATTAAGAAAAATTACACAAAGGCAGGCCAGAGTCCTTAATCCAGATTTTACTAATACCGTAAAATTCCATACCCCTAGCCATGAAGTGATATCAACCCCAACAAGTCAAGACCAATCTGATGTGTATTTGAACATAGGGAATATGTTAGAATATAATAATAAGTAACCCAAGGTTGAAAGACTCAGAAATCAGAAGACATACAATCATATAAAACATAAATAAGGAAAACAAACTAATAACTTGTCCATCTGTTTTTGGACTTAATTGGATGGGACTCTGACCATACGGCTAGAATCTTGTGCTTGGGCTGGGAAGGATGCTACTGTGGAGGGCTTATGAAAGCCCTGAAGTGAATCAGCCACAACCTGATCTGCACAGGTGTACTTTACTAATACATACAAGTGATCCATTAGGCTGCCATATGTTGGGGATATTCATTGAGACGCAGAGCTGAATGTGCCAGGAATGGAACTGTTGTCATTAATCACCACTATAGAAATTGGCTTCCACTTTGGGTGGCTACGAAGGACAGGACATTGATAGAGACCCTGTTAGGAAAACATCCTTTTGTAAAAATGGAATACTTCATTAAAGTTGCTAATGGCTCAATCAGCAGTACAGCAAAAAGGGAAAATAAAAATTCAAATATCCAAAAGGATCAAGACAGGACAGAAATAAATAACTAAATGTCATAGCGTACCTTTTATAAAGTGCTTAATTGCTTTGAAGTTAAACATGTTTATGCCTTGCATGAATTTTAGCTCTCAAGATTTAGGAACACAGAACAGCACAGTTGCCTTCCACTTCTGGGTTCAAAACTATTGAGAGAAAGGTACAGAGATCAGAGGGATGGATATTAAAATATAGGCTTTATTATAATAAATTTCTGATTGGAAAGTATGACTTGTCTTATATTTATGACCACACCAGGCCTCCTCTACCTCCCCTTTAAATTGCACAAATGTCCTGAGTCAGTAACAATGCAGCTCTGGGCAATCACAGGCCTGATTTTACAGGTTTGTAACAGAGAGGAGTAGAGAATTAATACTCCCTGCAGGTACGCTGCATCAAAAAGCGAAAGACAGGAGAAGGTATACAGTGGAACGTTCTAAGCAGTTTTTCCAAACTTCATCAACACACCACTCATCTTCCCTGGGGAGAGTGAGTGAGGGGCTGGGGAGAGGCCAGGAGCGACCCTGGAGCAGAAAACAAAAGGGAGATTCTTCCAAAACATGGACTTTTCTCCATCCTATTCAAGCTGAAGCATCACTTGCTGAACTCACTTAGCAACTTCTAAGAGACTCAAAGAAACTGGATACTCTGGAATCAAGATTTTATACTATTTGAATTTTACAGTAAAATTAACTATAATAGGAACACTTATTTAATACTTATGATATGCCAGGCCCTGTTCCAAACTCTTTACATATATACATTCATTTAATCCTTCAAATTCTTCTAAAAAGAGAGATTCATTATGATCTACAACTTACAGTTGGGAAGACTGAGACACATGGAAGCTAAAAAGAGTCCTCCAGAGACTTCCCTGGTGGTCCAGAGGTTAAGACTTGACTTTCCAATGAAGGGAGTGGGCACGGGCTCAATCCCTGGTCAGCAACTAAGATCCCACATACTGCATGGTGTGGCAAAAAATAAATACACAAATAAAACATTTATTTAAAAAATAGCCCTCCACATTTTTGCTGGTGGACTTTTTATTGTAAGCCCCTTCCACCTGTGGTAGAGACACAGGAAATTTTAGCATACTTTTCTGTATATTTTCTTTAGACAGTACAGCTTCAATTGCGGGCTCAAATGCCACATTCTACATAGAACTGGATAAGCCTTGGATTTTTTTTAAACCAAGCAACTTCTTTCCCTGGTCCTTGTTCATACTTTCCCCTAGATGCTTCAATTGTTAAAACTTCCTCAAGAGAGGCTATATGTCTGCCTTCCTTCTGATCTTTTCTTCATTTGCCCATCTAACTTTTCTAGGTTTCTTCTTCTCAGGCATCTGCTCAGGTCATCTGCAAACTTAGGTGAATCGTGACTCCCTGACGACCCACAAGACAAGAAGCTGGCCCTTCTCTGCCTACAAGGCACAACACCGGTTCCACTATGTTTAAAATTAAGGCCCATTTATTTGAAAGTTACCCCACCTGTCCTTCCACTGGGTCCACTTGACTCTTTATATATACATGTTTTAAAAATCTAAGTGTACTTTCTTCCTGAATTTTTTTCTCTGTGTTACCTTGATTTGTTCAAGTCTCTGTTATTTGAAATTTGTTTGCTATCTGCTGCCCCTATTCTGTTACGAAGTTCCTGATACAAACTTTGGTCTTTAGCTTTTCCTTTTTAGTTTGGCTCATGCCTATCTGCAGACTGGACACTTGGTCTCTCTCTCTCTAGACCAGTGCCTTTAAAACTGCAGTCTTCAACTAGTAGGCATGACCACTGTTTCAAATACAGAATATAATTAAATGAAATAATGTATAACAGATTGCAACTCTCATGAGTACTGGGGGGGACTTTATTCCAGGGGTGTGTGCCTGCGTTGTGTATTAGAAATCATGAGGTCAGTGCTGGGTGAAAAAAGGATGCTAGCCCAGTGAGGCTATATTCAGGCAGAGAAGTACAGCTATATGATGAGGGAACAGAAGGAGGCTCAGGGAAATATTCTTTTTTTCCTATTTCTTTAGAAGGAAATGGGTATCACTGATGATACATGTTCCAAACTAGAGTGAGGGCATGGGGCAAAGCTATTGAGATGTAAAGGTATCAAATCATAGAAGAAGGCAAGTGAGTCCCAGTGACCTCTAACTTTATGTAAAATGATTTAGGTCATATCTTAGAAGCCTTGAATATAATCAGTTGGGCATCTTGAAAAATTCTGGGACAACTAACTTCCAAACTGTTAGCAATTTAAGAAGGCTGAATTTTTAAAAGCCTTGTTGAATGACAGTGAATGTTTATTTGAAATTCAGTTCAGTTAAGCTCAGTTCAGTTGCTCAGTCGTGTCTGACTCTTTGCAACCCCATGGACTGCAGCATACCAGGCCTGCCTGTCCATTACCAACTCCTGGAGTTTACTGAAACTCATGTCCATTGAGTCAGTGATGCCATTCAACCCTCTCATACTCTGTCGTCTCCTTCTCCTCTCACCTTCAATCTTTTCCAGCATCTGGGAAAGATGGAAAAAGTTGGGTCTTTTCCAATGAGTCATTTCTTCGCATCAGATGACCAAAGTATTGGAGTTTCAGCTTTAACATCAGTCCTTTCAATGAACACTCAGGACTGATCTTCTTTAGGATGGACTGGTTGGACCTCCTTGCAGTCCAAGAGACTCTCAAGAGTCTTCTCCAACACCACAGTTCAAAAGTATCAAATCTTTGGCACTCAGCTTTCTTTATAGTCCAACTCTCACATCCATACATGACCACTGGAAAAACCATACCCTTGACTAGATGGACCTCTGTTGGCAACGTAATGTCTCTGCTTTTTAATATGCTGTCTAGGTTGGTCATAACTTTTCTTCCGAGGGGTAATTTGAAATTAGCACAGAGTAATTTAGAGTAGCTCTGTTATTGCTTATCAGCCCTAGGAACCATAGAAAAAGAACTAAGAAAGTGGTAGCTTAAGATTGGCCACAAGAAGATATGGCAAAAAAGGCTAGGGGTGTGGGTGAGGCAGTCCAGCAGGCTGGATGACAACTACCACCATGGAAGGCCTGGTGAGTGCTGGGGGTAAGGGCACTGAAACTGCGCCAGGTGCAGGCTGTCTATCTGTCCATAATGAGGAGAACGAAAGGATCCTGGGAAGACAATGTGCACCACTTCTTGAGACTGATATACTTACTATGCATTAATAAACAGGATGCCTGAGGCAAAACAATTAGGTAGACGTTTGGGTATCCTTGTTTAAATTTCCGAGCTCTGGTTTTCCCTAAGTAAACTCAATAACAACATAGGTGATGGAGGAAGATGGGGGCTTGGAAGTGGGATGCAATTCTGAAACAAACTCCTCTTTCTTCATTCTCTAGCACTTCTTGAATCTTCTTTCTACTTTCTTTATAATTGACTTAAAAGATTAATAAGTCTTTTGAAAGTATTGAAAGTAGAATTGATTAAATCTTGAAAATCATCTTGAAATTCTAAAAAATCACTTATTCCTTATTGTTGTTTAGTGTTCCATTGTCTATTGCTATGTAAAAATACCAATACTTAGTGACTTAGAATGATCAATGTTGTTTCCAAACGTGCAGTTTAGGCAGGGCTCAGTGATGGCATCTTGACTCTGATCTACTCAGCTTCAGCTGTGTGGCTCCAAGCCTGGGTCTGGAATCATCTAAATAAATGTTCTATCCCATGTCTGTCCGGCAGTGCTGGCTGTTGACTGGGACCTCATCTGGGATTGCCAACCAGAGCACCTACACATGGCCTTCTCCATGTGGCCTGCACTTCTGACAACATGGATTTTTAGGGTGGGCATTCCAAAAGAGAGAGAGATGGAAAAGAGCCAGATAGAAGGTGTGTCACTTTTTGTGACTGAGCCTCAGAAGCATCACTTCCCCTGCATTTTATTAATTGGGGCAGTTATGAAGGGCAGTCATCTGACCCATTTTCAGTCATTTTCAATCATGCAAATGGGTCAGATGACCTCCACAGTGCCTAAGCGTTTTTTTGTCTGCTGTCAGAAGTACAGGATGACTCCCTACATCTCATGGTTTTGTACTTTTATTCGCATCATTTCCTCCCTACTTCCAGCTCAATCATCAAGCCTGATCATCCACCCAGGTTCAAGAGAGAAGAGAAATAGATATGGTATGTCATTTGTACCACATTCTTTTCATTTAGGCAGTCACAAAGGTCTGCCACGTTTCAAAGGGAAGGGAAGTAGACTCTTCTTGATGGGAGAATAGTAAAGGAAAAAAATGCTGGCCCTGGGAATATTGCTTCGGCAATTTTTGGAAAATAAAGTTCACCACATTTAGCAAACTTAAAAAAAAAAGAAAGAAAGAAAGAAAATGTCCAACTTCATTTAGGTACAGAGAAAAGAAAGTCAAAAAAACTTTCTCAAGTGGAAGCAGAGAGGTAGGTATTGTTACCTTTCTTCTGCCAACCACAGATTTCCTGAGGGTTTACGTCAATGGGAATTTTATCCTAGCAGTCAAAGGCATGATTTGACCCTAGAATTTTTATGGGTGAATCTTAGTGCAGAATCTGAGGAGTTAAGTAAAATGCTCTTCTGCTCAAAGCTTATTTTAGAAATAAGTAATGGATGAATCACTAAATAGCTTATGGTTATGTTTTTATTGATATGTGACTCACCATGTGCTCCTATCTTTCAGGTGAAAATAATGTCTTTCCATGTAGGTGATTTGCTTTATTAGACCTCATGGGGGTAAAGAGCTCTTTGCTTTATGTTTTACTCTGACACAGTAATGGTCCTTGTCTTGCTCTTGAGAAGTGACTAAGATCCTCACCTGGGAAGATGCATTAACTTTTCAAGCTATATAAATTCCATTTATGAAATTATGTCTACCAGGCATTGTTATCTTTTAGATAATAATAATAATAAATAATAAAACTCTTTTAATGAATAATAAGTAATTTAAATAATAAATAATAAAACTTTTTTAGAGTTAATGCTCTTTCTCAGCATATGAGATTTACTGCTGAGACCCCTGCCCTCCAGTATGCACAAGGTATCACAAAAAGAATCCATTCTGCGAAGTTGTGCTCAAGATCAGGAAAATGGAGGTCAGATGAGTGCTTAAGTATTTTTTGTCCACTATCAGAAGTACAGGATGACTCCCTACATCTCATGATTTTGTACTTTGATTCACATCATTTCTTCCCTGCTGAGATAAACCTAGTTCCTGCTCAATAATAATCACGTCCACTGAAAGCCTTTCCATACTTCACCAAGTTTATAATTACTGTAAGTCTATCAGAATGAGCTCAACGTCAAATTTAATTCATATATATTCAATATTCAGAGAAGGCAATGGCAACCCACTCTAGTACTCTTGCCTGGAAAATCCCATGGATGGAGGAGCCTGGTAGGCTGCAGTCCATGGGTTGCAAAGAGTCAGACACGACTGAGAGACTTCACTTTCACTTTTCACTTTCATGCACTGGAGAAGGAAATGACAACCCACTCTCAACTTGCCTGGAGAATCCCAGGGACGGTGGAACCTGGTAGGCTGCCGTCTATGGGGTCGCACAGAGTCAGACATGACTGAAGCTACTTAGCAGCAGCAGCATATTCAATATTTATCATCTTTTTAGCATAACACAATATGCTAAATTATTCTTTATTTTCCTTTCCCATTGGAGATATCGAAAATCTTCGTTCCTCTGCTACCCAAAATAATCCCTGCCAGATAGAACTGAATTCATGTTAGAATCCTCAAGCACCTTTTTGAAAATACCAACCCCTGAAATTCATCCTAAACCAGTTAAATCAGAATCTCTAGGAAGAAAATCCAAGTATCACATCATCAGGATTTTTTAAAAACTTTCCTGGGTAATCCAATGGTCAGCCACAGTGGAGGACCACAAACATAGTGGATATTCAATGGTGTTTTCCTGAATGGCATTTGTCTATTGAGTACCAAGTTCCCATTATAGATCCTCGAAGTATCTTCATGCTACAAAATGTAAGATTCCTAGTTAATGTGGTAAGCACTTTCCTTTTTCCCCAGCTAGAATAAAGTAGGAACTGCATGCTGCTGCTGCTAAGTCGCTGCAGTCATGTCCGACTCTGGGTGACCCCATAGACGGCAGCCCACTAGGCTCCCCCGTCCCTGGGATTCTCCAGGCAAGAACACTGGAGTGGGTTGTCATTTCCTTCTCCAGTGCATGAAAGTGAAAAATGAAAGTGAAGTCACTCAGTCATGTCCGACTCTTAGTGACCCCATGGACCGCAGCCCACCAGGCTCCTCTGTCCATGGGATTTTCCAGGCAACAGTACTGGAGTGGGGTGCCATTGCCTTCTCCTAGGAACTGCATACACAAATATATTTCAAGTTATTCAACACAAAGAGTTGAATGAAAATTATTTCTTTCCTAGAGTATAAAATTTTAGGTAACAACTTAACCTGATACAGAAAAAGATATTAAAGATTCTCCAGATGTTATCATGGGCAACATGTGATTAATTATAAAATAGAATAACCTAGACTATGGTATTCAAATGTGTTCAGGGGAAATGTTTAAGCTAAATTCCATGATTTGTGTTCAGTTGACCCTTGAACATGCAGGGCTGAACTGTAAATATCCACTTACAGAAGGATATTTTTCAATAGTAAATATTATAGTATTACAGGGTCCCTCGATTCAATTTGTAGATGTGGAGTGAACCACAGAGGAGTTATAAATTATACATGGATTAATGCCCCCATGTTGTTCAAGGGTTAATTTGTATTTTCACATAGTTCAAATATGCCATATACTATAATGTAACATATTGGTAATTACCAAAATATTAAGATATGTTTGTTATTAAAATTACTTTTGCAGAACTTCTGACACATATACATGTACACATGCATACACACAAATGTGGAAATCAGGCTTGCCTTGGTTTGCTCACATAAAACCGCATGAGTTCATTATTAAAGCATATTAGTGCTACTCTCAACCATATGCTGGCAAGATTTAGGAGCTCTAGCTTACAGGCTGTATTTCTCTCAGCAAAAAATAAGAGGAAAAAACAGTTGTTAGATGTGAAATAATAATTCATAATATATCACATTATAATAGTTTAATGTCATAGATCACTTAACGCATTTATATTTTAGATACTCCTTTTCAGACTTTCACATTATATGGAATGCAAATATTATTAAGTATTATTAGTGATACAGTTTTGACCTTAACATACCAAATACTGCTCCTTCATGCTTCTGGATCAGTTCAGTTGAAAAGTACCTGATGTTTTAAAGTAATCGTTTTAAACAACGATCATTTACCCTTTTATAACTTCTTACTTTTATGAATTCAGTGCATACAACTAAAAATGTATTAAATAAATTGTATACAGATGCTAAAGTACAGCAGTTCTCAACCGATTGAAACTTACAGTGTGCAGTTAGTATTTCAATAAGGGTCTCTAGTGTGTGTGTAACTGTGTTCTCGCAGAAAACCAAACATCCTTTTTAGTAAAATAGAATTTTTTTCAACTACTTCTCAGGGAGGATGGGAAATGTCAGCAATATATACATTAATGCTGAAAATCATGTTTGAAACTAGAGCCAATAGAGGCCTTTCAAACCTATCAGACTGAGAGTATGTCTGTCACTTGCATATTGTGAAATCACTACACCTCAAAACCTCAGATTTGTGTGCAAGAGGGACAGTGGAAGAATTCTCTGCTTGTCCATATTCTCCTTGCCATATTTTCTAAGGATGTCAACTCTTAGGGATCCTACTTCATTTGGTTAGTGGACCGTTAAAAGAGTAGGCTAATAATTAGGAAAAATAATACTATCATGTTAATGGTCTGCAGCCACATCAACCCAAAATTCTCCTGTCGTTTCAAGTGGCAGGAGGGGAAAGGAGAACAGGAGCTGAATTTAGTATTTCTTAAAAAAAAAACAAAGTACTCTTATTTATTCGGCTGTGCCAGGTCTTGGCTGCAGCACACAGATCTTTTAGTTGAGGCATTTGGGATCTAGTTCCCTGATCAGATATAGAACCAGGGTCCCCTGCATTGCGAGCATGGAGCCTTAGCCACTGCACCATCAGGAAAGTCTCCCAATTCACTATTTCTTGTTACCTGTTAGAAATAAGGTTTGGCATCAAAATGTCTCAAGTTTGGCTTCACTCTGAGGGCTATTGGGTTTAACTGCTTTTTTACTGAGGACCTGGGCAGTTTTCTAGTTTAGCATAGAGGACTACTCTGTAAAACTCCTAGAAGCATCACAGGCAATTTTAGGAAACGAGGAAAGCTATACTTAACCAGAAGCTGCCTCTGCATGTCGCAGGTAGAACGAAAGGAATTCTGCAGAAAGACCCTTGGAGGATTTGGTGGAAGGCTTCTGTCTCCTTTCCAAAAGAAAAAAAAAGCATGCTGGGGTAACAGATCATTTCGGAGGATGAGGCAAAGAACTGCAGGATTTGGTTTTGGTTTCCAAGGAACTAGGCAGTGGAACTGCCTTTTCTGCTTTTGTTGGAGCAGCAGAACTCAGAACTCTGCCCTCTGAACTTGGACTACCTGGGGCGTCCCTGCAAGGTCACGTGGCTATGTCAAAGGACTAGGAGCTGAGCACGGAATTCAACCTCTCACTGCCTATATTCCTCCTATGAAAACGGAGCATTCGCCATAGCTATGTTGTGAGGGTTTAATGAATTAATACTCATAAATTACATAAAATAGAACCTAGCACAAGTAAGTCCTCAACTACTTAACAATTTTTGAGAATATTAGTTCAAAATAGTTCCAAATTAATATCTACTCAGTGATGCCCACCAACCTCTACGCTTATTTAGCCTTGTCTTTGATATTTCACCAGTGACTTCTGTAAAATGTATTTTGCATTTTTAGACCTGAAAGACAAACTATAAATAAGTTGTGTAGACCACAAATCTATAATTAAGTTTGTTCCTCTTCTTAGAGAAAGTCAGTCAATTGTGGTTAAAATCATGACAAAAATATTTCTTCCTTAGAATAAGTATCTCTCCTTCAGCTTTTTTATTCTGGGAAAACACAGACCTGAATGAGCTGTTGAATTCTCTGAAGTACTGATCTGAAAGTCTAAGCTTTTAATTTTCCAGTATATATCCCTTCATGACTGTCACCAGAGCCTAGCTCTGTAGGATGTGCAGCAAACATCTCTCATTTTGGGGATCTGTGTCTTTGGTTTCCTAGTAACAAAGAAGACACCACACACTAATGTCCTATCCATTTGTAACATTGTGACAGCAAAGCCAACAGCTGTAAAGTTACCCAGTGATGTACACTGAAAAATATTTGCCAAAATTGGCAACAAGATAAGCTACTCAAGGCAGTCCTTTTGAAAAAGTTGAAAATACATCTATAAAACATGATTATCTGTTGCTTTAAAGAACATACTGTATTTATTTTTCCATTATTTAGAAGGATCCTCAAAAGCAAAATGAAGTCAATATTTGGAATTTCATTGGATATTTTACTGAATAAAATGAAACGATTGCTTTCCATGTATTGTGTATATAGTGTAGGGAACAACACAGACATAAATCCTAATTTATAGAACTTAATCTAAGCACTCTGTTTCAGATTTAAGGTACTTTAGAATTACTCAGGAAGCTTGTTTAAAATGGTGTTCTCAGGACTTGAATTCTGATTCGGATCATCTGGGAGAAGCCCCTAAAGCTGCATTTTTCAAAGGTGCCCCAGATAACAGTGCAGATCACCCACCAACCACATACTGAAAACTGGAGCAGAGGATGATCCAGGCAAATCTTGTTAAGAAAATAAGGGTTTGTAGTTAACATTTTTATAGTAGTGATTTATGATGAAGGACACAGAAGATAAGTGTCAGCCTACCATATCATCTTGCAAGCTCAGACACAGTGTATCTGTAAATGGAAAAAAAAGAGTCATTTTACAGGGAAATTCTGCATAGGATGCAAGCTTTGTCCGTATTCAGACTTCTGATGCCCCATCTTCCAGCTGTGACCAAGCCTCTCAGGACTCTCAGTGTGTGTTCAGCCTCTCTCCCAAGCCCCTCTGATACTCATCCAGCTGTTCAGAGAACAAGCCAACTGAATCAACACAAGCTATATTTACCACAAGTGAAAGACTATCAATACTTGAGATAGCAGCAGGGAATTCTGACATCTGGTAGCACCAGATGATTAGGAAAGGCGTTTGGCAAATCCAAATAGGTGAAACTTAGGAAAGACAGCTGCTTTGTGGGTTCAGGATTAAATCGAGCTGGTGAGAGGAAGTAATAGCAGACTTGCCTGCCAATTTGCAAAACTTCTCCTTAATTCCCCAAGGTGTCATTTTTACAGATAACTAAATGAAGCAATTTTATTACTGTATGTGTTTTTATCTAAATCATATGTAAAATTCAGCATTTATTCATAGATTATCTTTCTGTACCTGATGATTAAAAAGGAGAATTTCTTACCAATACTGAAAAACTGAATGGCTTTCATTGGTCAGATTTTTTGGTGGGAACTCTAGTCTACTCATTCTGTTGGGACAGGTGCCATAAACAAATCATGTGCCCAAAGGAGGCATGATTTTTAGCAAAGCAAGGAAGGCACCCTTCTCAGTTTCTTAATAAGACAGCCTGCTCAATGATCCTGAAACACCATTCTAGGAAATACAGAAATTCCCATATAATTCTCCACTTTAGGTTAATATCGATATATCTGTTTGAAATGCTGATTGTATTTTCCACAGTGGAAGCACAGAACAGGGAAAAGGTCTGGAATTAAGGAGCAAGGAGAAAAAAACTTGCGTGGCAAGGCAGAACGTTTGCATAACAATAGTTATTAAACAATTTTCAGAGACCCAGTTGATCTGGACAGGAGAATCAGGAAGAGGAAACTTAATTAAAAGACACTACACCTGAAACAACACAACATTGTAAATAAACTATACTAAGTCGCTTCAGTTGTGTCCGACTCTGTGCGACCCCATAGACAGCAGCCCACCAGGCTCCCTCGTCCCTGGGATTCTCTAGGCAAGAACACTGGAGTGGGTTGCCATTTCCTTCTCCAAACTATACCCCTATATAAAATAAAAATTAAATTAAAAACTAAAGTGTAAATAAAAAGTAAAAGACACTGACTTGTAGACAGACCAGGCCTTCTCCAGCTTTAAGGTGCATATGACTCACCTGCGGATCTTGTTGAACTGCTGGTACTGATTCAGTAGATCTGAAGCAGGCCGAGATGCTACATTTCCAACCATCTTTCAGGTCACGCTGAAGCTGCTGAGGATTGAGGCGGCAGGGGACCACACTGGCTAATGGGGAAAAGATGGAAAAGGAGTTCAGTGTTTGCAACATGACCTTGGATGCAGTATTCTTAGATTTGCTTATTCTTCATTTCCGCACTTATTCATTTCTTTAGCAACTGTTTCACTAAAATGCCCACAATGTGCTTCATACGGCACAGGGGGTGTCAAAGGGAACAAAACAGGGACTTCCCTGGCAGTCCAGTGCTTAAGGCTCCAAGCTTCCAAAGCAGCCGGCACATGTTCGATCCCTGGTCAGGGAACTACCATCCCACACACTGTGCCCTATGGCCAAAAAATTAAAAAAAAAATAATGGGGGAGCAAAACAATGACTTCCTGACATCCTGCTCTGCTTTTCCTGCCTTCCTCAAAATTAGGAGATTGTGCTAGATGACAAGGACGGAAGTATGACTGAGATGCAACAGTCTCCCTGGAATCTTCTGATCCCCTCAGGCGTCTTACCTTTCGTCTCTGTACTAATTACCAAGAAGTCACTTCAGTGAGTTGCACTAAAACACATCAATTTTAAAAAGAGCAGATTAAAGCCATTAAATAATTATGAAGTGATTTAGTATAGCTTCAAGTTCTTTAAGGACTTTTAATACCCTTAAAGAGAACTTCAACCCGAATTTTCCCATTACCCAGATCATTTCCTGGCAGACTGAGAAGAATATTAAATCTTTTTAATGCTACCAATGTGACAATAATGTGGAATTAATACATTATAAAACATTCTAATGTGTCAATAATAGATCATTTTAAAAGACTTGCTACGTAAAAGAGCTTATTTATTTTAAAGTTTGTCTCATCAGTGATAGTCCTTAACAAATTTAAAGAGTTCAAACCTTCTTTCTTAGGTCTCCTTCACTTACTTTCACAGCTCCTTTCTGTTGTTAGCTCTCTGTAAAACTCTTTTTCAAGGCTATCTCAATAGAACAAACGGAGAAGTCTGGAAAGGCATCTATATTCAGTCTCCTTGCATGGTATCTAAGTTCTCTACCATCCCAGTTCTCAGTAATTAGTAGCAGGAATGACCGTGCTAAGTGCCAAAGTGGGCCAGGCACCATGCTAGATCTTGCATAAAGCATTTGCCCGTTACCACCTGCAACAGTTCCGTCGAGTAGGTCTTATTCCACTTTCACAGCAGACCAGGGCTCAGAGAGGTGGGGTTTATATGTGCTGATAAATAAGAATGACAGATCCAAGCCAGGAGGACAAAATTCCTAAGTCTGTCCCTTCAACCCCATTCCACCATACCAACACCTCATGAAGCCTTCTGTTGGTTCTTAAGTACATGAGTGTGGGACATTATGAGTGTGCCATAAGGAAAGAAACTTCAGTCTCTTTTTGTCATGTATAGAAATAGATATTGTGATATAGATGATTAATCTGATAATTTTAATATTCAAATTCTTTATATGTGATGGGGTTTAAATACAGCAAATATGCTTATGGAATATCCTAAGCTGAAGGATTTTGAGAAAACAACAGAAGCAGGAGGGTCACCCAGACTATCTTACAATCCGTCTACTCCTTCTTCTCTGAAACATGAAACAATCATAAACCTTCATGTGAGTGATGCCCTCCCTACACTCAGAGGAAAAGAACATCCTTTTCTTCAAAGATAAATGAACATCAAGAAGAGCCCACATAAACAAGCCTAATTTTACTTCATTTTCTTCACATTCCCTGATCTCTCCTATTCTGTCATGATCTCCCATGTTTCATCAAACCTAGCACAAAAATATACAGTTCTGCTTCTTTAGGTCTTCATTTCAGAGAAGGCAATGGCACCCCACTCCAGTACTCTTGCCTGGAAAACCCCAAGGATGGAGGAGTCTGGTGGGCTGCAGTCCATGGGGTCGCGAAGAGTCAGACATGACTGAGCGACTTCACTTTCACTTTTCACTTTCATGCATTAGAGAAGGAAATGGCAACCCACTCCAGTGTTCTTGCCTGGAGAACCCCAAGGATGGGGGAGCCTGGTGGGCTGCCATCTATGGGGTCGCACAGAGTTGGACACGACTGAAGCGACTTAGCACTAAGCAGCAGCAGTAGCAGCAGGTCTTCATTTCCTTCTGAAGGATCATATCTCATATGAAACTTATATTTAATAAATGTATATGTGTTTCTCCTGTGTATCTGTCTTTGCCAATTTAATTTTCAGACCCAGCCAAAAACCCAAAGAGAGTCAATGAAATCCTTTTCCTCTCCGACATATGTTTACTTATTCTTTCGTTGTTTTGTCTATCAGATTCTCTCAAATGATGTTTGGTCTGCCTATTAGGCTCATTTGATCTAAAAATACAAAACTTCTTCAATTCGGAATTTTTTCTCTTCCTTTTCTTTTTTGTTTTTGTTTTTGTTTTTGTTTTTTGAGCTATTGCTTCTCTTCTATCTCCTTTTTCTCCTTTTAAATGTGTTACTATTTGCATACTAAATAACTGGATCTAGCTATCTTGTGTGTGTGTGTTAGTTGCTCAGTCATGTCCAACTCTTTGCAACCCTCTTACCTTTTAAATCATGATTCCCATTTCTTGGTATTTTTGCTCCAGCTTATGAGGTTGTACATCAAATTGATCTTCCAGATTATTAATTCAACTCAGCAAGGTCCACTCTCTTCTTATTTTCTCTATTATTTTTAATCGTGTGTTCATCCAATAGCTATTGAGCATCTGTAGTGGTACTAGCTCTAGTCTAGGCACTTGGGGAATATGAATGAATGAAATAAATCAGATAACTCTTATCTTCTAAAATTACTTTAAGGCAATTTATCAGAAAGGCTCACACAGAAATTCTTCCTGTGGCACCCTGACTTTCCGCTCTCCTCCCCACAAACATCCTGTAACTCCAGACACTTCTGAGACTCAGAAGTTTAAACTTCATGTTGAATCCACTATAATTTGTGATTGCTTCTAGCCCAATTTACTTATGATTCTTCACACTGAGGAGCTGTTTTCTACCCTGGAGTTTACCATTGCTAGAAGATTACTTTTATAGAATCAAGTTATTTTAAATTATTTGTTCTTGACTTCTGGGTATAGTTGAAGGGTAGGTTACAAGTACCCAATTTACAGAACATACAGAACTGAATATCCCATAGTATTCTATATTATTATATTATTATAGTATTATAATTTTTAAGATTTTTTTCATGGGGCCTACTCACTAACCCATATAAGTAACTTAAGGCAGTTTGTTTTATTCATCTCTGAATTTCTAGAACCAAATAACATGCCTGGCACAGACATTAAATAATTTTTTGGAATAAACAGTACAAAGGGCCAGTTTCAATGTGTGTTTTTCATTTCTTTACCTATTGATAAATTCACAGAAAATTGAAATGACAGACTAAACACACGAATGAGAAAAGTATGCTGAGATTCCACTTAAGAGGAATAAGGAGCAAACCACAGATTTTCCTTCAGCATTTTTATTAAGTGAAAAATTAAAATAACTTCTTCCTATATGTGTCCCTCAGAGAAGGCAATGGCACCCCATCCCAGTACTCTTGCCTGGAAAACCCCATGGATGGAGGAGCCTGGTGGGCTGCAGTCCATGGGGTCGCTAAGAGTCGGACACGACTGAGCGACTTCACTTTCACTTTTCACGTTCATGCATTGGAGAAGGAGATGGCAACCCACTCCAGTGTTCCTGCCTGGAGAATCCCAGGGACAGTGGACTCTGGTGGGCTGCTGTCTATGGGGTCGCACAGTGTCGGACATGATTGAAGCGACTTAGCAGCAGCAGGAGGATATGTGTCCCTATTACTAAAATTAGCATTTCGTGGGATTTTTACTTGCTGTTCTTTGATTTTTCAGCAAGAAACAAATTTATGTCTTTTTCCATATCTTAACTTTACTCTCTTGTAACAGGTTTCTTGGACCGGAAGGTGCAGCTTTTCAAAATACTTGGATTATCCTACCATTCTTCTGTTGCTTTTTATACATTCACATCTCTTATATCCACAATATTAGCAAAACATTTTTTAAGTTAGTTTTTGTTCATATTTGGTTTTTTATTTTTGATGGGAGGAAGTGGGAGCTACTAATATGTACCTTGATTTTTGCTTTGTGGACACTTAACAGAAAAGATAAAAATGACTTTTCCCTCCCTTAATATAAGAGCCAGTTCTCTTTGTTTGAAGAAGCATCTCAAAGAAAATTTCCATGAGTTCTATACAGGCAATATAACTGAATGATATGTATAGACAAGGTGTCTGTGAATGGTGAAGTGCACGTTCTTTCTAAACAAGATGGCTGCTGTTCAGCTCCAACTCTGCAGGAATACAGCCCAGTCTCCACATTCTACATCATCCAGTTTTCCATGAGAAGCCAGGAATATCTTTGTTTTTGTTTTTTGTTAATTTCAGCTTTACTGAGGTATAATTGACATATAAAATAATAAAATATTTAAAGTGTACATCATGGTACATGTGCATACATTGTGAAAGGATTCCCTCAACTAGTTAATTAACACATCTATCACTTCAAATATTCCCATGTATTTCTCTTTTTTTCTTTTTTTTTTTGGTGGAAACATTTCAGTTCTACTCCCTTTGTAAATTGCAATTATATAATTCAGTGTTATCAATTATAGTCACCACATTCTCAGACCCATTCTGAAAGTTGGAAGTTTATGTTCTTTTACCAAAGTTCCCTGTTTTCTGCATCCCCCAGCCTCTTTTCTAATTTTTTGCTCATCATTTCTATGAGTTTAACTTTTTTTTCAGATTCTATATATATGATATCATGCAGTATTTATCTTTATCTGCCTGGCTTATTTCACTTAGCATAACTCCCTCAAGGAGGTCCATCCATATTGTTATAAATGGCAGGATTTCCTTTTTTCATGGCCAAATAATATGCCATTGTGAGTGATGTATGTATGACATATTCTTTATTAATATTTGT
Source organism: Ovis canadensis (assembly GCF_042477335.2). NCBI lineage: Eukaryota > Metazoa > Chordata > Mammalia > Artiodactyla > Bovidae > Ovis > Ovis canadensis. The sequence continues at coordinate 51,716,756 of NC_091250.1, forward strand.
GGGTTGATGGACACAGGTGGTTTCTATATCTTGGCTATTGTGAATAATGTTCAATGAACATTGGAGTACAGATATTTCTTTGATATCCTGTTTTAATTTTCTTTGAATGTAAATCCAGAAGTGAGATTACTGAATTATGTGAAAATTGCTGGATTATATATTTTTCTTTAGTATTAGTAAGTGATATAATTTTAAAACAATCCCATACACACCGCAAAAAAAATTCCTAGACAAACAAACCTTGAAAACCAAACTAAATATATCAGTGGACTCAATCTGTCCACAGCTGCCAATTTGTGACATCCAGTTTAATATCTAATTTTCTTAATCCTGGAGGAATTAAAAATGCATTTTGATTTATTTTCCTGAAAACATTCTTGAAAAACAACTCCTACTCTTTAAGTGGTCAGGGCCTTTGAAGAACAGAATAGAATCGTCTCAGGATACATGGGTAGAGAAACTTCCTTTAAATTTGAAGGATTTAAAAGAAGAAAGTGGCACAAACACAGAAATGAATTGTTCCCTCCCAGACAGACAGACCCAGGGGAGGCAGGTTTCCAAATGGTAGAGTCCTTCTATTGGCCCTAGAGTCATGTTATTTCTGGGAGATGACTGGGCTGACTGTATGGATGGATGGATGTTTACAAAATGAACACCAAAAGAGTGGAGCACCCTATGCTCAGTCCACCCTATGGTGGACTTGACCACCATAGTCTCAGTGGCAACCACTCTGGGCTTCAATCTCGAAGCCAGCTTCTAATTTTCTTCAATTATAAAAGTGGAGGGATTTCTAACTAGTCTGTGTTTACCTTTTTCCCATGGTGGTAGAATTTTTAGTGAGGTACCCAATCAGTAACAATTACTACTAAGTTTCTTTGCCACTAGATATGGCCCTATGCCCACCTTCTGGTCATTAAAGAATTATGTGTACAACCTTAAGGTCATCCCCATGAAAGAAGTTGACCAGACTTTCCCTCTTCCTTTTCTTTAGTTGGAATGTGGGCATTAGGATCAAGAAATGAAAACCTTGAGTCAAGAAAAGTAAATCAGTGACACAGAAGGTGATCCTACCAACTCTTGCCACCTACTCAGAAGTTTATGTGAGAAAGAAACATTTTTAACCTGTGCAAGGCACTAAATTTATAGGTCTCTTTGTTAATTTAGCCAAACTTTTTTTCCTAATGAATTCAGGAGGTCTTAGAGTTTTTACAAGAACCCAGGCAAATACCTTATCTGCCTCTCCCACCGCCCCCCACCCCCCGCCCAAAACTTCCCTGGTGGCTTAGATGGTAAAATATCTGCCTACAATGTGGGAGACCCAGGTTCAATCCCTGGGTCAGGAAGATCTCCTGGAGAAGGAAATGGCAACCCACTCTAGTACTCTTGCCTGGAAAATTTCATGTACTTAGGAGCCTGATAGGCTACAGTCCATGGAGTCGCAAAGTCGGAGACGACTGAGCGACTTCACTTTCACTTTCTCCCCGCAAAAAGGAAGAAAGGCAGGATTGACTTGTGCCTAATTACAAAGGCAAAGAGGATGGAGTCAGTATAAAATTTAATTTAATTTAGAAAAATACTTTATGTGCTCAAGTGTTATGGAATAATTCATGTTGATTACATGTTTTTGCCACTGAAAGAAGAATAAAACTGAATGCTTATCTTGGCATTCCAGCCTTGAAGTATTTTCTTTGATGTCCACCACAGCTGAAGCCTAATTACTTGGAGATATTTGCCATGAGGATAATGAAATTTTTCCCACAATGAATCTATTCTTACATATAAAGGAATATCATAGATATGTTTTATAGGTGATGGTAACTTTTTTGGATGATGTACTGATTATGATTTGATTACTTTGTGCCTTGATTACTTTGGACTGTGGTCTGAAATTTTTCCAACAGCAAATCTTTAAAAGAAGATAATTTCTCAACAGTAAATTTAGGCACATGGATTTTTTTTTATCCACTCACTTCATCATACTTAATTTTTTTTATTCTTCTTTTCAAAATGATACTCAAAATTATTTTATTTAATAGATCAAGGAAATATGAATATGGGAAAATAGGTAAAAACCCAGTTCAGTAAAAGAAACTGGTGAGGTATAAGAGATCATAAATATTCATGACAATCTCAGCTTATTATTAGATGTATCATTTATGAGGACAGGCCTCAAAGGTGCAATTAAATCCAATACATATTAGAATGAACATCAACAATCCCTTTCAGATATTGTATAACCCTTAATTTATAATTGATAAGGGATTCTCTCGTAGTTCAACTGGTAAGTAATTCACCTGCAATGCAGGAGACCCCAGTTCGATTCCTGGGTTGGGAAGATACACTGGAGAGGGATAGGCTACCCACTTCAGTATTCTTGGGCTTCCCTGGTGGCTCAGCTGTTAATCCTCTGGAGAAGAGAACAGCTACACATTCCAGTATTCTGGCCAGGAGAATTCCATATTCCACTGTATAGTCCATGGGGTCGCAAAGAGTCAGACACGATGAGTGACTTTCACTAACCCTTAACAGCATCAAAATATTGCATAGAATTTTATTATGGTTGTCCTAAAGCTTGGGGACATTTCCCTTTACAGAAAAATAAAATCCAGGATCAATTTCCTTCTTCTATCCTATATCAAGATACATTTTAAAAAATCAAGCAATTCTTCTATTTTAACTAATACATAAGTGAATGACCAAAGCCTGTGCTGAGAGTGATTAAATAAGTAATCTGTGTCAAAACATTTTCAACAGCTGACAGTGTGTCCTGCATTCCTTGAAGTTCTTCACAGTCCTGTGATCTGGGAGAGCCTTACGTAACAAGCATCTTTCCCAGAAAGCCTTCATTAACATCTGTGGAATACATTAATGTGTGAGGAAAGGAATAAATGAATACCAGACAAATATTAACAAGTTAAAACATTAACCACTTAGATGTAGCAACTGACCTTGGTTGAATTATTTTGTTTACTTATATTCTTATTAAAATTTCTCTCAAAATGTGGAGACCATTTGCAAGTTTGCCAGGAAAAGTGTGGACATCCGAGTCCACAAAGATGCATAGCAGGGCATGTTTGGGCATTCATTAAACTGAGGAAGACATGGAAAGCTGGAGTTTATCTTGAGAGAAAAAAGCATGGAATATATTATATATATAACACATAACTAGACATTTCCTGAACTGGGAAGTACCTAAAAAGGTGGAATACATTATGGAATATGACTCTGGTGGAACAGAGTAGGGGACAATGCAAACCAACTCCATCCAACAGAAATATGACGCAAGCCACAAATGCAAACTATATATGTCATTTAAAATTTTCTAGTAGCCACATAAAAAAGTAAAATTAATTTCAATGATATATTTTATTTAGCGAATGCTATCTAAATTACTATACTTCAGTAGGTAATCAATAACAAAGCTATTGAGATATTATATACTCTTTACAAACCAAGTCTCCAAAATCTGCTGTGAATTTTACACTAAGGCATAAGTCAGTTTGGACTAGGCATTCTTGAAGCTCTCAATAGATTCATTAGGTCAGTGGCTACCCTACTGAGCCACCTAGAGAATTTGGTTCTTTCCCTTCTGAGTGATCTCTTTTTCAGAGAGGAGAGGAGACATATAACGCACATTTTTGTGGTTTTGTTTTGTTAAAACTATTGTTAATGTCTAAAATATTAAACAATATTGCATAGGAACCTGGAATAATGATGAAAGAGCTTCCTCTGTGGCCTTATGTAGGAATGCCCTTGTGTAGACTGCATACAACAGGCAACTTTGGCAGACTGCCTGGACCTGAAGTGGGTACAGATAGGAGTGTCTTGGGGCACACTTTCACAGTCACCTTGGAAAGTGGTGGAGCTGGAGCAGGTCCAGATAAGGAGAGTTTCAGTGCACACCAGGGCCACTTTGGCAGAACAGTTGGAGCTGGAGTAAGCAGATCAGGGAGTCCTGGGGTGTGAGGCACTAAGGCCCCTTGACAGAATGACTGGAGCTGGAGCAGGTGTGAGCCAGTAGATTCCTGGAGCATACCACACTAGGGCCACCCTGATGGCCAGCTGGAGGTGGAGCAGGGACGGGCTGGGCTGAGGCCACCATAACAGGACAGCTAGAGTGTGCATAAGCCAGGGAGTCCTGGTGAGCACCATGCCAGGGCCACCTCGGTAAGACAACTGCAGCTGGAGCAAGTGCAGGTTGGGGGAACAAGGCACTCTACTCGGGTTGCCCTGGGGAAAAAATTGTAACTGGCATGGGCCAGGGAACTTGGCAGGTGGGTCAGAGCACCTGGACCATATTTTTGTTCACACTATCAAGGTGAAGGAAGAATGGAAAAAATAGCACTCTCTGGTGACTCTGATCCTGAAGAGAGTTCCAGCAGTTCCTTTCCTGTTTGGCAGCACTCTAGGATTACTAAATGGATTTCCTTCAGTATCATCTAGGTGCCCTTTAAGCTGTGATTTTTTTTTCACCATTTTCAGGGTGAGAGTCTGCAGGCAGGTCCCTCAATGATATCCCTCCTTATTGTAGGTTGCTGCATCAGGGATGGAGTTTCTGTAGATACTGTGTCTTCCTCTCTTCAACCCATCTCCATGAGGTCTTCTAGCATTTGCTTTTGCTGATGTTCAATCATCCCTTGCCTCCTTCAGGAGGAATTGCTTTATTTGTAGGCATTAGTTTTGGTGTGTCTGTGGGAGGAGGTGAGTTCAGGGTCTTCTTGTACCACCATCTTGGATCATCTTCAAAATGTGTTACTTTCAATTAAGTGTATTAATATAATTCTTTTGTTTAAAAGTATCATGTAAAATCACTGCAGACAGTGACTGCAGCCATGAAATTAAAAGACGCTTACTCCTTGGAAGGAAAGTTATGACCAACCTAGATAGCATATTCAAACGCAGAGATATTAATTTGCCAACAAAGGTCCATCTAGTCAAGGCTATGGTTTTTCCAGTGGCCATGTATGGATGTGAGAGTTGGACTGTGAAGAAAGCTGAGCACTGAAGAATTGATGCTTTTGAACTGTGGTGTTGGAGAAGACCCCTGAGAGTCCCTTGGACTGCAAGGAGATCCAACCAGTCCATCCTAAAGGACACCAGTCCTGGGTGTTCATTGGAAGGACTGATGCTGAGGCTGAAACTCCAATACTTTGGCCACCTCATGTGAAGAGTTGACTCATTGGAAAAGACCCTGATGTTGGGAGGGATTGAGGGCAGGAGAAGAAGGGGATGACAGAAGATGAGATGGCTAGATGGCATCACCAACTCAATGCACATGAGTTTGGGTGAACTCTGGGAGTTGTTGATGGACAGGGAGGACTGGCATGCTGAGATTCATGGGGTCGCAAAGAGTCAGACACAACTGAGCGACTGAACTAAACTGAAACTCTAAGTATTTCTAGAATTACAAAATAGGGTAAGCCTATCATATTCCACGGAAAGTAATAGGTTGGACATTATCATTGATAATAAATAATTGACTGAAAATATCCATTTTCAGCCTGTGATTTGTTTAAATGTTTACTAGATACTAGAAGACTAACCTGGAAGAGTTTGGAGTCAAATTGGGGTAAAAAATCACCCATATATAACAATTCAGAGACAATAATACTAAGTTTAAAACAGACAGCAAAATTTGACATCAAATATAACTCCTAGGTTTTTTCCCTAGCCTGCGCAAAGCTGAGATTGAGAAAACCTTATTTTTAGCACTGACTCTGTCAGTTACCAGCTATGTAATTTATATAGCAACTCTGAGCCCACTTTTCTACATTATACAAATAGGAAATAGGGAGAATGCACTCTACATTTTCTCAGTTTTTGTCAGTATTAACATTCTGAAATTCCAATTCTACTTTTTTAAATGGTGGTTCATCGTTGATTTATTTTTTAATTGAATAGAAACATCTGACACAATATAAAATTTCAGGATTAGGACAGAAGACACAATTTTATTAGAGAAACTAGAAATGATAAGCATCAAACTCTTCAAATTTTTTGGAAGCTAAAGCAAATAGAAACAGGAAATTGGTTATAACTCTTATTGTCTGATGAGGCAGTTTCTTTTTTACATGGTAAAACTCAAACAATTTATATGAGATAATATTTATGAAGGCATGCTAAACAAATTCAACATCAGCATTGTATAAAATGCAGTTACTGCCTCATATTATCATGTTGATGTGAAATGTCCATGTAAGTTCAGAGAAACTAATCATAACTATCTAACTCTAAAGTTATCAACTCAAAAATAGGGATCATTCTTCAGATTTTTACAATCAACAAAATGAGGAAAATAATCTAACTACCAGTAATTGACACCTGAAGAAACAACATCTGCCAAATCTCCACTCCTCAATTTTTCTTCCTCTAAAAAAAAATATTTTTTAGTTAAAGTGATTTTTAAAAATAAAAATTAAAAAAAAATGTATCTACATTTTTGGTTAGGATTGGAGCTAACTTTTAGTGAGCTCAGTTTTTCTGGAATATATGGCAATGGATGACGGATTGACCATACTCTAGTTTGCTTATGCTCTATAAACAGCCATAGAGGAAATAAGAGGGAGAAACTATTTATACACTGAGAGCAGAGGGTCTCCTGGTTTCAATGGCTGTCCTTTCTGAGGATAATACTAACACTTGCACTAAAAACACACTTGATTTCAGCTCAGTCTGTATAAAAAAAGTGTCCTTTCTAACAAAAGAATCTACATCAAGGCAGGTCTGAAAAGGAAATTAACTGCACAATGCTTAATTGAAGTTTACAGTTCTGGCAAGGTTATGATATGAACTCCTCTTTCTGTATTTTTGGCTTCATGCTTGTTCTAATCCTATAATCAATATAAAAACATAATACGGGAAGAAACCTTAAATCAATGTTTATGAATCTTTCCAGTTGAAAAGAGTTTCTACTCCTAAGCATAGAGAGCCTACAAGTTGGGGAGAGGACAAATTTCAGGTATAATTGAATGGCTAATGGGGAATTTGATTGTAGGCCAGAATTTAAAATGAAAAATGCTTCCTGCACTTTGTAAAGGTCTACCAATCCAAAATGCATTGATAGCCTTATGTCTCTCTACTGGATTGTTAAAAATTTCAATCAAGTGTTATACAGTTTAATCTCATCTAGCCAGGTAACTTATCTCCAGATATCTTATTTTCCCGTATTGATAGGAAAAGAATCACACTATATCTTCAGATGTTTTGATTCAACATTACACAGCAAAGAAATGAAGAAATGCTCAACTATTTCTTTTCTTTAGTATTCCTTTTCAACAACTCTCCTTGACTACTTTTCTACCCCATCAAAGCCGACAGCCCACAGATTCAATAGCTTTTTCACTATCACCTTCAACCTGCACTCTTTCCTCTCTAGCTAGAGCTTAGTTTCCATGGTCCATCACTTAAATAATTTATTGTCACAGGCTGTTTCACTCATTTCTCTCTGCATCATATTCTCTTGGCTAAATCCCAGTTGTAATTAAACTCAACTAACACATTGAGTCTCAACCTGCAACCAAACAATTTCTCCTGGAGAAAAACACATACTTACTGAGTCCATTCTAAAGGAAATCAATCCTGAATATTCATTGGAAGGACTGATGCTGAAGCTGAAACTCCAATACTTTGGCCACCTGATGGGAAGAACTGACTCATCTGAAAAGACCCTGATGCTGGGAACAATTGAAGGCAGGAAGAGAAAGGAATGACAGAGGATGAGATGGTTGGATGGCATCACCGACTCAATGGACATGAGTTTGAGTAAACTCTGGGAGTTGGTGATGGACAGGGAAGCCTGGCGTGTTGCAGTCCATGGGGTCTCAAAGAGTCGGACACAACTGAGCAACTGAACTGAACCGAACTGAGTTTGAATATATTATATGGCCACAAAACAAAGGGGCATACAACAATGCTTAGAAATTTTGTTTAGCTTATGACCTTTCAAAATGACTATTTCATCATTATGGCATGGCTACTGACTCCAGTATTCTTGCCTGGAGAATCCCAGGACAGATGAGCCTGGTGAGCTACAATCCATGGAGTTGCAAAGGGTCATACATGAATGAGCTATTAGCACTTTCACTTACATGTTCAATTCTACATCCCTTCTCTTCTAAATCTTTCTCATTTGACAACTTTGCTTTATAGTCAGCCCTAAAATAGAAATATCAGACTGTATTTCATGCATCTTTACACCTTGAAATAACCAGCCTACCAATATCTGTACCCCTTTTTTCTGTCCTTCCCAGAGCCTGCCAGTGTTGTAAAGGGAACTAGTGTCTGAATGATGGTGGCCTTTGTTTCCAAGCTGTTGCTCAAAAAGCCAAGAGGATGCCTCTTTTCCTTTCCCTCTTTTACCTGGCCCCAAGAAGAGCGCTGTCTTTTGTCTCAGAGACTTGAAGGAAATAACTGTCTTATTTAATTTTGTCCATTGAGCTTAATTGCTAGGACTCAGGTAGTACAAATTCCTGTGTCTGTGTTAGGAAATCAAGAGCTATATGTGCCATACAGGATAAGAACACAGGATCATATAAACTACACACACTTATTACCTGACTCTTTCCACGCAAGTCCATGGTCTTAAACCTCTCTTATGAATTTCAAATTTTTCATGGTTCATAAGTTCCTTTTTTAGTAGTTTCTTCATATTCAGAGACTAGTCTTCTGGATCAGACACTGCCTATACATACCTGATGTCTAAAATGAACCTGTCTCAGTTGGAAACCAAAATATGCTGCTTTAACACATTTAATCACAAATGATTCTCCTACAGCTATTATGTTTTTGACTAGTTCAAAGAATCATGGAAACCACAGACAGGAAACAAAAATGTCTATTTGAGATACCTTCTTTTCCAACTGAGGTGAGAAAGATTAAATGTTGACATTATCTTGTGGCTTTTTCTATAATAAATTGGTATAGCTAAAAAGTTGAGATAACTATAGCATTATCTAAATGAGGACTTAATTAAGGTTCACCAAAGCCAGCTACACTTTCCTAGGGGCCTTTCAATGTTTTCACGGCCACTTATGACAGAACATTTAGAAGCGAGCTTTTTTTTTTTTCAGATGAAACCTTTGATAAGTTCCGGGAGTCATTTTATCATGAAATCTGCAATAGTTCTGATTCTCAGCTGTTGGTACTTCTTGGGGTTCAAGATTCTGCTCTGACCTCTTGTCTATTTGTTTGTTCTTATATACTATCTCCTTGAGTGAAGTCATCCACTTTCACCATTGTCTGAAGCTGTCTTCAGATGATGGTCAAATCTACATTTCTGTCTTCTCCACTGTAGCCTCATTTTGTTCTATGAGGTATCATTTTTCTGTCGGTCCTAATATCACTCAACCTGAACCAAATCAAGGTTATCTTCCCACCCTAATAACCAAACTTCATAATGTCCTTTTGTCAGTTATACCTTCAGTATCTCAGGGAGGAGGCAGTGGCGAGGGTGGGGAGGGGGGCGCTGGGGGACAGGAAGGATCTAGGAGGTAGAGCCTTTGAGAGGTGATTAAGTTATGAGGGTGGAGTCCTTGTGAATGGGATTAGTGTCCTTTACAATCCACAGAGTGGCAAAAGAGTCAGACGTGACTTAGTGACTAAACAAGAACAACAAAACAAGCTTCCAGACAGACCTCTAACCCTTCCACCATGTAAAGACATGGTAAGAAGAGCCTGGCTGTTAACCAGGAAGAAGGTCATCACCCGACCATGCTAGCTCCTGAGTCCTAGATGTCCCAGCCTCAGAACTGGGAGAACCGTATTCCTGTTATCTATAAGCTATCCCTGTGTATGCTATTTTATTATAGCTGCACAAACTGATTAAGACATCTTCCAAGGCCTGTTAAAATGTCACATTTTTTTGATGAGCCTTTCCAAGTCACCCCACAGCCCCAGTGCCTTTCTTTAAACCCCTAAAAAGCAATTGCATTTTACTCTGAATCACTAAAAGTTTCAGTGATGTATAATAATCTACTCCTAAACTCAATATCTTCAGAGAAGGCAATGGTACCCCACTCCAGTACTCTTGCCTGGAGAATCCCATGGATGGAGGAGCCTGGTGGGCTGCCGTCTATGGGGTCGCACAGAGTTGGACACGACTGGAGTGACTTAGCAGCAAACTCAGTATCTTACAATAGCAAGTTTCTGTCTGCCATGATTTTGCAGGTTGTCTTGGGAGTTTCTCAGCTGTGCTCACTCATGTGGAGCATCACCTTGAGTGTCAGCTGCACAGGAGGATCTAAGACAACCTCACCTGCTGTCTGACAAATGGTGCTGGTGTTGATTAGCACACCTTCATTTTCCTCCATGGGCCTTTTATCTTCCAGTATGTTAGACCAACTTTTTTTGCCCTAGTCCTAGGGAAGAGTTCTAAGAGTGTCAGGCCAGAAGTTGCATTGTCCCTGGAGAGGTAAACTCTGGGACTCAGTATAATATCACCTCCACTTTATTCTGTTGGTCCAAATAAGGCACATAGTGAGTCCAGACTCAGAGGTCAGGGAAAATAGTCTCCATCTCTTAATGGAACAAGTCACAAAGGCACATTGCAGAGAAGAATGGGAGAGAATAGGAGAAAAGTTGTGCTTATCCTTGAAAACCATATACAACACTTGGGATATAATGACATACTCTATTGTATTGCCGTCTATCACATGTATTTTAGTTTAATTGGTTCTCAAATTATGATATAATTCCCCTGCAATAAAACTTCAAAACATAGTTTTCTTGAATTTTTTTAAATATTTAATACAGACTGGACACTGCTCTGCTGCCGCTCAGTTGCTAAGTCATGTCTGAATCTTTGCAAGCTGATGGACTGCAGCCCACCAGGCTCCGCTGTCCATGGGATTTCCCAGGCAAGAATACTGGAGTGGGTTGCCATTTCCTTCTCCAGGGAATCTTCCTGACCCTGGGACAGAACTCACATCCCGGCATTGACAGGCATATTCTTCACCACAGAGCTGCCTGGGAAGTCCAGACTGCACACAGATAATATTGATTATATATATACTTCCCTTGTGGCTCAGCTGGTAAAGAAACCGCCTGCAATGAGGGAGACCTGGGTTTGATCCCTGGGTTGGGAAGATCCCCTGGAGAAGGGAACAGCTACCCACTCCAGCATTCTGGCCTGGAGAATTCCATGGACTCTATAGTCCATGGGGTCACAAAGAATGGACAAGACTGGGTGACTCTCCCTTCACTTTTCTTCTTTGCTAGACACTGTTCTACGTATTAAAGTCATTTAATTCTCAGTATATTAAATAATTTAGCTATCACAGTGGATGTATGAGATAGGCCTATTTTAGGACTCATTTTACAAAGAGAGGAACAAAGTCAAATTGTAGTTAAGTGCCTTTCTCAGTGTTCACAACCACCAAGGATTTTTTTTTTTTTTTAATGTGACTTTTTATTCACAAAGCGCAAATGCCAGGGGACAGCCTCAGTGACTTGGAATTCATGTTAGGGAAGTGTCTTAAACACTTGAGTAAAACAAGTGGCTACAATAGCGGTCAATTAAAAGGCACTTTCATGAGAAAAAAAAAATACTTCCTCAGGAGGTATTTTCTCAGTGAGTAACCTACTGGACACTCTACTTTGCCTGTGACACCTGTTGCTGCTTTGCTGACTAGTTTAGTACAAGGTTAGGAGTCAAACCCACACATTCTGGTTTCAGATTTCATGCTGTTAATCAGCATGCTATATGCATTGATATTAAGATGGTACAAATATTGTCATCATTTTATATCTATACAAATGTACTTTCTCAAAACTACCTAGAAAATACTTTAGCAGCCAAATGATGTATTTTCAGACAGAATGTGTTTCTATCTAAAATACTGAGCTATTTTTGAAGAAAAGATATACAAAAAAATGTAATAATCACTGAAATCATACCTGATGTGAAGATTCCTTTTTCTTTCTCTCACTCCATCCCTCTAAAATCTCTTATCTTGATGGGAACCCCTGGCCTTTTCTGGTATCTCTGCGGGAAACACTTCAGTTAGCCATCTCATGAACAATACTTTATCTGAGCTTAGGTAATATCCTCTGGTGTTCACATTAGCAGGATTTAGCATTCATCACAAGTGAGACTCATACCCATGTGGGTCAGTTAACATGCCACCATTTCATCTTCTTAACCAGTTTTCCTTAGTCACAAGCAAAATATGGGCTGGGAGACTGGAATAAACCTAGTCTCTACGTCATTACTTCTGGGAAAAATCGTCAAAGTGCATGCATTTATAGTAGAACAGTTTTTAACATCCTCAGATGCTAGATATTTTGTGTATTAACCATGTGAGCAATGTTATGGATGCTAGAGTTCAAGTGAACAGAAAAAGTAACACTTCTGAGTTTTCTTGCTTATTTTGTGGATTCTCAAGAAAAATCTAGTCTCAGCTTGCTAGATATTTTTCATATATTGAAACAGATATCCTATTTTTTTTTCAGTTGTTTCCAAACAACTGTGAAATCTCTGAGGCAGTTTTCCTTATGATTCCCTACCTATAAGCAAGGGTACATATAACAATAAAATCTAGGGGATTTAAGGTGGTTGATGCACAACAATGGGGTTACTGGGAATATAGAAATGGTCTATTTGATGGTACTTTACATGGTAGAATAATCAATCTGACAAAATCCCTTGACAAAATAGCAGCAGGAATTGGGAGGAGACTTTAGAATTCATAATAAAAGTGGGTAAATAGCTAAGTCAGGTGTGGACAAGGATGTTGTCTAACTCTTGACAAGGTTTAAGTGATGTTCTCAATAAAATCAAAGGTCTCACAATATAGTCTTTTGGGACTGAATTATGTCCCCTCAAAAGATGTCAAGTCCTAACCCCCTACCTGTGAGTGTGATCTTATTTACATGTGATCAAGTTAAGATGAGGTTGTACGGGTGGACCTTAACCTAACAGACTGTGTCCTTTTATAAATGGGGAAATTGAAAACAAAGACAGACATGCAGAGAAGAAAGATGATTTGAAGATGCAGGAAGACGAGGATCATCTATGAGGCAAGGAACACCAAAAACTGCCAGCAAACTCTCAGAACTATGAGGGAGGAACAGCATAAATATGATAAAATAAATCTGTGCAGTTTAAGCCATCTAGTTTGTGGTAATTTATCATGGCAGCCTGAGAAAACCAGCAATAGACTTCACACACACTTGGTTACTTAGGCCCCAGGTAGCTATGGCTACTGGAGGGTAAGTTCCGGCACCAATAATGAGGTCCAGGATATTCAGAAAACAAAAAAAAACTACAACACAGATAGAAGCATGACTTTCTTAACCTTACATTCTTATAAGTCATGACTCTACCCCTTATTTTCAGGAAAGAAAACAATTTTCCATGGTAATAATCTCATGAGCTCATAACTTTAATACTTATTTTATATCCCACACTCATTTAAGAAATATATAAAGAGTAAAATTCTATCATGAAAGAGTTTATAATTAGTTGGAGGTAGGTACAAACATTAACCAAATTAAAAATCAATAAAAGGTAAACACTTAATGGATTTCCAAATTGAATCGTGTACGTGTACTCTGAAACTCAACATTAGTATAACGATCTCATAGGGAAACTATCTTTTTAAAGTATGCATTCAATACACACAAGTGTAATAATTAATACTCAAAAAATAAATACACTTTTTAAATCAACTTTACTTTAAAGGTTTTACTCGAGCTCTCCACCCTTAACTACAAGCCTCTCGACTGCAATTGTGATTTGTGATTTGATGTCCCCATTGTCTAAGTATCTACACACAATACCTAAAGATAACCCAGTTACCAAGAGGGGTTAACTGAAAACAACTAAAGCGGAGATGTGAAATGTGAATTATATGGCTTTTTTCTTTCCATTCAATTTGTTATATTACATATGATTATATATTAATTGTCATATCATTTATATCAAACCATAAACACCAGGTTCACTATGAAGTTCTTTAAAGGCACAGGTTATGTCTTGTTCCCACATATGATCTGGATCTTTCAAAAATATTGGTTGAATAAACAAATAAAAGAATAAATGGACTTCTGATATTAACTCCTCCCTAAGGAGCACATTTACACTCTTAACCACTTATTCTGGTGCAATACATGCTTCCTTCTTGTGTTGATTAATTTCTATTGATCTTATAGTGTGTGGCCCACAAGGCTCTTGTCTCACACCACTCAGTGCTAGGTTATTGATTCCCTGCCTGGATCAGGACACTTACAATATTTGCAGGAAATTCTATCTTTGTTGACATGCTTGCTCAAAGTTCACTTCAAGTACAGAATCATTACATTGTGAGGTTGACTCTGGTACTCTCCAGAATGTTCTACAACAAAGCTTATTTGTTTGTTGATTGATTGCTTGCTAGTTTTTTGTTTATGTGTTTTTGTTTGTTTTGCTTGTTCTGGTAACTACAAGTCAATACCCATCAGAGTGTCAAGAAATTAGTCCAGTGGACTGAGATGAGCTATTTTGGAAAGAAGGCATGAGGATGGAGAAAAGAAAAAAAAAGGAGAGGAAGGAAAGGAAAGTTAAAAGTACATCCACACTATGGGTAAATATTCCTTATAAAAATTGCTGTATTTGTTATTGAGGACCACAGTCAAAATTTTTGGAAAGCCACTATCTAGTATTACTCTCCATCAGTAACTTTTGGCCACAGAATGATTTCTTTTCATTTTTTGCATGACCCCATTACTTTGGCTTCTTTGAGTTTATTGAGCTTGTATCCAGCTTTCTCTGAAGTCTGCTCTCTTTGTATCACTGATGCTTACATTTGCATCTTCTTGTGAAGAAGGCTGAGCACCAAAGAATTGATGCTTTTGAACTGTGGTGTTGAAGAAGACTCTTGAGAGTCCCTTGGACTGCAAGGAGATCCAACCAGTCCATTCTGAAGGAGATCAGCTCTGGGATTTCTTTGGAAGGAATGATGCTAAAGCTGAAACTCTAGTACTTTGGCCACCTCGTGCGAAGAGTTGACTCCTTGGAAAAGACTCTGATGCTGGGAGGGATTGGGGGCAGGAGGAGAAGGGGATGACAGAGGATGAGATGGCTGGATGGCCTCACTGACTCGATGGACATGAGTCTGAGTGAACTCCAGGTGTTGGTGATGGACAGGGAGGCCTGGTGTGTTGCGATTCATGAGGTCGTAAAGAGTCAGACACGACTGAGCGACTGAACTGAACTGAACTGAACTGACAAGGATGACTTCCAGACTATGCCCACTTTGAGAACAATCCCCGGGTTGTACAGGACATCTAAATCAAGAAGCTCAGGTGATTTGCTGTAGAATTCTTAACATATGAGTGACATTTGTCCTAGACAGGTAACATAGTAAATATATTGTTAGACTCTATCTTTGTCCTTGGGCACAATCCTAGCCAGCATCTACTTTTTGTCCATTACACTCAGGACTCTGAGCATTTAAAGTGTCCTATGAACTAAATCCCCACTGATCAGATGATAAATTCAGCATTATGTGCAAAACTGTATAAACTAAATGCTATTACATTTAGGATGACCCTGCTAAATCTAAACAAAAGGTTCTCTTGAATTCCCAACAGGAAAATGTTCCCCAAATCAGTTGGATTTGGCCAGCTTGTGTACAGAAATGGCCTCAAGATATGACTCCAAACTCACCTATGGAGAGACCAGGGCCAATGCCTGGTAATTACTGAGATATTAAGGACTTTGGCTCACTGAGAATGTGATTCTGAAGAGAACAAAGACACTTATTTCTATCTGATATGTGTGTTGCAAGAGAGGTGGCAACTCAGATCCTGGCATTGGAAATAATCCTCCCCATTAGCCCAGCTTTGCAGAACAATGTTGCTCCTTAAAGATTTTGAAAAGAAAAGTAATACCCTCATCCCCTTTTACTGACAAGAAAACTTTTGTTAAATGAAACAAAAGGATTCAAATAAAAGATCAGTGTGACCTCTCTGTATGGTTGACACAGAAACAAAGCATTTTCTAGCTTCATGCCTATTTGGAATTCACTGCCCTTACTGGTATTCATTCTATTTATCAGCTCAAACTAAATATTCAAAGCACCTATGAGTACACAGTGCTAGAGGTTTTATATCTGCTTTCAAGGGTCTTACTCTCTCAGTTCAATTCAGTCACTTAATTGTGTCTGACTCTTTTTGACCCCATAGACTGCAGCACACCAGGCCTCCCTGTCCATTGCCAAAGCCTGGAGTTTACCCAAATTCATGTCCATTGAGTCGGTGATGCCATCCAACCATCTCATCCTCTTTCATCCCCTTCTCCTCCTGCCTTCAATCTTTCCCAGCATCAGGGTCTTTTCAAATGAGTCAGTTATTCCCATCAGGTGGCCAAAGTATTGGAGTTTCAGCTTTGGCATCACTCCTTCTAATGAATATTCAGGACTGATTTCCTTTAGGATGGACTGGTTGGATCTCCTTGCAGTCCAAGGGACTCTCAAGAGTCTTCCTCAACACCACAGTTCAAAAGCATCAATTCTTTGGCACTCAGCTTTCTTCACAGTCCAACTCTCACATCCATGTGACTACCGGAAAAACCATAGCTTTGACTAGACGGACCTTTGTTGGCAAAGTAATGTCTCTGTTTTTTAATATATTGTCTAGGTTTGTCATAACTTTTCTTCCAAGGAGCAAGTGTCTTTTGATTTCATGGCTGCAGTCACCATCTGCAGTGATTTTGGAGCCCAAGAAAATAAAGTCTGTCACTGTTTCCACTGTTTCCCCATCTATTTGCCATGAAGTGATGGGACCAGATGCCATGATCTTAGTTTTCTGAATGTTGAGTTTTAAGCCAAGTTTTACTCTCCTCTTTCTCTCTAGTATGGGATATAAATATTAAGTGAGTAAACTGAAAAATATATCATGGAAACCACCGTGCTATTAAAAAATAACAACAAGGGATGGGGGTTACTGTGAATTAAGCCATGATGGATTATGTTTAACATTGAGACATGAATGGTAAGGAGAAGCAATCTATTTGAAGGTAGAAGAAGGGCCTTGCTGTAGGTGGAAGGCAAGGCAGAGCTTAGCTAACTAAAGAATCAGAAGGAGACAGAAGACACTACTTGAATGACCTGGACAAAGAGAGCCATGGAAGGAGCAGGAGGAAAGGCACCTGGGACAATAGGTAGGAGGTAGTAATACAAGTGATCACAAGGTAAGCAAGGCGGATTTTACTCTAAAAGCAGTGTAAAGCCATAAAAGGGCTTTTAGCAAAAGAGGAAGCTAATAAGACTGAATTTTTAAAAGACCACATGTCCATGTGGTATGATGAATATGTTGGGGATAGGAACAAAGGACCAAGAAGGACCACGGGGAGAACAGTTGGGGACGATTTTTATATCCAGATGAGAGATGATGGTTCCTGGGATGAGGAAACGGTTGAGGAAACCACTGAGGAAACGGGCAGATGACTTTATATTTCTAAATATAAATAAATTATATTTAGAAAAAGAAGGTAGGAGGCTCAAGAATGACTTCAAAGATTCTGATTTTAAAATTTATGTGAGTGATTATGGGTGAGAGATAGGAAGGTTAGAGGAGTCGCAGACTTTGGGGGGAAATGAAGTATTTAGTGGGGGACAAGCTAGCAGAGCAACTTTGAGTGGAAGAGTAAAGTAGACAGTTGGAGAGCAGGGACAGAGACTCTGAGAGGACCTCTGCTGTGATCATCTGATTTCTCTGCTGCCCCATGTAGTTGCCTAGAACTCTAGCAGCCCCTAAATGAGGAGATGTGGTCAGCAAGAGGAACCTTGATATTTCATTTAATCAAATCACACATTCTGTATTGCATTTGACTTGGCAACTCCCAGGTGACCTGCTGCCAAATCCAATTTTTAGCCAGACAGTGAGCTACATGTATCTCTTGCAACTTCATTTGCTTCTTGGTTTGTTGGAAGCAGAAAAGTTACCACCAGGTAGAACAATAGACAATATCAGGAATGGGAAACAGCTGGTGTCAGTTGATCCAACAGTGAGAACACCTTGGAGATGGAAAAAGTATATTCAAAACCAAAATAAGTCAAAGAGGATTGAGACATAAGGTAAGAAGTCACCTTCACATTTTTCAGAGGGAAATCAGTGGGTCGGTATTGAGAAGACAGCACGAGTGCTGAGAGTGTGATTGATGAGAGGTCAAGGCCATTAAGTACCATGGTGCCTGGTGCACTTCCAGCATTCCCCAGTAAGCCAGTCTCCCTGTCTTATGTTGTTATCTAGCGACATCTGTGGAGAAGGCAATGGCACCCCACTCCAGTACTATTGCCTGGAAAATCCCATGGATGGAGGAGCCTGGTAGGCTGCAGTCCATGGGGTCGTGAAGAGTCGGACACGACTGAGCGACTTCACTTTCACTTTTCATTTTCATGCATTGGAGAAGGAAATGGCAACCCACTCCAGTGTTCTTGCCTGGAGACTCCCAGGGACGGGGGAGCCTGGTGGGCTGCCGTCTATGGGGTCGCACGGAGTCAGACACGACTGAAGCGACTTAGCAGCAGCAGCAGGGACATCTGTACTGGTCTCCCCACAGTACAATATACCTCTTTTTCAGCAGGACATGAAAGCATTTAGACAACTCGTCAAAAAGTAGATCATATGGTGTTTTCAAGCTTGCATTGCACTACAGCTGAGTAGAGACATTCAATATATTCCACCTAACTCTTGCCGTGTGCCTGTATTTGCCATCCCCATTTTACACATAAATAAATAGAGGGTCAGAGAGGTTGAGAAATGTGTCCAAGGTTATATATCTGGTAGCAGAGGTAAAATTTAACCCAAGTTGGTATATTTTCATGCCAGAATGTTACTAATGAGAATGTGTCAAATAAATTTGACTAGGAAATTAAAAGAATAAGTAGATCCTTAATCAACAAACTTCCCGTGATTTTTCACTTTAGTAGTCACTTGCAAAGCTTAGTGTTAATAATTTCTACAGTCCTCTCAATGAAACTATACCATGAATATTATTAAAAATTTCACAAAGACCAAACACATGGGAAAAAAAGTTTCCCAACATGCAAAAAAAAAAAAAAAGCCAAGGAAATAGGTAGAAAATGTACTTTAACTTAGGTGACAGCATGTTTCTTTGGCACCTCCATTGAGAATAAAGTGTATACATTGCTTATTTTTTAGGACTATAGGAAATTTAACATTTCTTTTCCAATAAATAAAGAAGTCATGAAGATGGAAATGAAGAAATTTCAACATGATACCCCCAGGCAGTTTATGTTTCAGTCCAATCGGTCTATTTGCAATTTTATGAACTTACAATATACTCTGATATCTCTGCTTTTGCTCAAACTATTTCTTTATCCTCTAATATCCATGGGTCTGCTTTTACTCTTTAACTCTTTGTACCAAAATCCCATCTATCCACAATGATGGCTCAAATGTGACTTCTCCCATGAACACTTCTACTAATAAAAGAAATAAAAGAACATCACCATTATCTTTTGTACCTTTTCATAACACTTCACATATTTGTTTCTATGTTATACATGTAAGGTCCCCTCTAGTCTAAAAGCCTCTTGAGATAAGAAGCTGTGTTTTATGCGCTTTCGTGTCCCTCCGCTTTCATTCAAATGCTAGGCGTGATTCACCACAGAGGGAATTCAAAGAGTTCAGCAAAAAGAAAAAGAAAGAGTTCAGCATATGAAATACTCTCATAAAAGCTTGAAACATTCTCAAAACTAGCACAGAAAGCAGGTTTATTTCAGGCATACTCTTAGATTCTCAATAGAACTGATATCATTGCTCTCCTGTAGAAGAAACATAGCGTTCAGTCTTCCTAAACTATCCTGATAGAAATTTAGCTTGCTCTATCAGTCTTTCCAAGATAAATTTTGGAGCAAGGCTCCTTGGAGGACTCGGAGCATCTTCTTTAGGTTTACAGAAAAACTGCAGAGGTAACCTGAGTATAGAAGGCATCCAGTTTCCATTGTTTACCCTCAGAACTACTCCCTTTTCTCTGCTATTCCTATTCCCATTAAAGATAAAGATCAAAAACAAACAGTTTATTAAAATTAAATCGTGAAACTAAAATAATGTCTATAGCAACAACTTGATAAACAAAATTATCACTAAGAATCTGACAAAAGCCCTTACATGAATTAGAAATCCATGAATAAAATAGACTACATCATGACTAGAAAGTGAGATTTAATTCAGGATCGATTCATGAGAGAGCATCATAGGTGAAGATCCTTAAAACTAATGTTCTTGGTCAGAAAAAAAAAAAAAAAAACACAGGACCAGAGTCCTGACCCTAGAGACTTGCAAGTCTATTGGTAACAGCATTACCAGAATTGATGAGCACCTCAGACTTCACACCATGGCCAGGGAAGAGGAGAACTAAGTGAAAAACGGTGATGGGGAAAAGTTCAGTTCAGTTCAGTCACTCAGTTGTGTCTGACTCTTTATGACCCCATGGGCTGCAGCACACCAGGCTTCCTTGTCCATCATCAACTCCTGCAGCTTACTCAAACTCATGTCCATTGAGTCGGTGATGCCATCCAACCATCTCTTCCTCTGTCATCCCCTCCTCCTCCTGCCTGCAATCTTTCCCAGCATCAGGATCTTTTCTAATGAGTCAGTTCTTCCAAACAGGTGGCCAAAGTATTGGTGCTTCAGCTTCAGCATCAGTCCTTCCAATGAATATTCAGGACTAATTTCCTTTAGGATGGACTGGTTGGATTTCCTTGCAGTCCATGGGACTCTCAAGAGTCTTCTCCGACACCACAGTTCAAAAACATCAATTCTTCGGCTCTCAGCTTTCTTTATAGTCCAACTCTCACATCCATACATGACTACTAGAAACACCATAGCTTTGACTACATGGACATTTGTTGGCAAAGTATTATCTCTGCTTCTTAGTATGCTGTCTAGGTTTGTCATAACTTTTCTTCCAAGGAGCAACTGTCTTTTAATTTCATGGCTGCAATCACCATCTGCAGGGATATTGGAGCCCAAGAAAATAAAGTCTGTAATTGTTTCCGTTGTTTTCATTGATCACTGGTTGTTGTGATCCACACAGTGAAAGTCTTTGGCATAGTCAATAAAGCAGAAGTAGATATTTTTCTGGAACTCTCTTACTTTTTTGATGATCCAATGGATGTTGGCAATTTGATCTCTGGTTCCTCTGCCTTTTCTAAAACTAGCTTGTGCATCTGGAAGTTCATGATTCATGTACTGTTGAAGCCTGGCTTGGAGAATTTTGAGCATTACTTTACTAGAGTGTGAGATGAGTGCAATTATGTGGTAGTTTGAACATTCTTCGGCATTGTCTTTCTTTGGGATTGGAATGAAAACTAACCTTTTCCAGTCCTGAGGCCACTGTTGAGTTTTCTAAATTTGCTGGCATATTGAGTGCAGCACTTTAATAGCATCATCTTTTAGGATTTGAAATAGCTCAACTGGAATTCCATCACCTCCACTAGCTTTGTTCATAGTGATTCTTCCTGAGGCCACTTGACTTCGAATTTCAGGATGTCTGGCTCTAGGTGAGTGATCGCACCATCATGGTTATCTGGGTCGTGAAGATCTTTTTTGTATAGTTCTTCTGTGTATTCTTGCCACCTCTTCTTAATATCTTCTGCTTCTGTTAGGTCCATATCATTTATGTCTTTTATTGTGCCCATTTTGTATGAAATGTTCCCTTGGTATCTCTAATTTTCTTGAAGAGATCTCTAGTCTTTCCCATTCTATTGTTTTCCTCTTTTTCTTTGCAATGATCACTAAGGAAAAAGCAGAGGCATTTGGGATAGAAGTAACCACTAACAACAACATTGAGCCTAACTGTGTACCAGGTGCTGGGCTAAGAGTTTTATTGCTTCACTTCATTTAATTCCCACAACAGCTTTATAAGGGAAGTCCTATTTTCATTTCTTTTTTAATTAAAGAGAATGATGTTAACAGAGATTCTGTGGCTCTTACAAGGTCAGCATCTAACAAATACTGGCACTGGAACTAACTCAGCAATAGGTCTGGTGACCAAGGAAGCTATCCTGTAGTTAAAATCATCATGCCCAGCCAGGATCCATTATGGCAGCAAATACCTAAAAGAGTTTCTTGGAAGGAGCAGTGCTCACACTGCAGCAGGATGAGGACAGTACCAGGATCTCAGGTAGTCTGTCTGGTACAGAACCCAGTTTCCTGGGAGTGAAAGTGCTAAACACATTTCCAAGGTGATGTATGCCAAAGTTCGTAGGTAGGTTAAACCGTCAGCAAGGAATTGGAGGGTGGAATAGAGGTTTTTGTGTCCCTTGCCCCCTCCACTTGACCCACCAACCACTGTAGCCATACTGAGATGATCTGAGCCCCATGCCTGTGGCCAATATCCCTGCTCATGTGCTCACTGCGCCTCCCCACTTTGCTGCCTCGGGCTTTCCCTGAAGCCACAGGAGCACACTCAGTCTGCTCAGGATAGCCCAGAAGTGCAGACAGTTAATGTCCCCAAGGCCAGTCTTCAATTAGTGGGGATGGAGGTTGTCCCAGTCTCCTATGGTAAGCAGCTGCAACCCCCAAGCTAATTCTGAGGACTTCTTAGAAGGCTCCAGAGGGCTTGAGCCCCAGCTGCTCGGAGCAGTAATCAGCCCAACGACACCTGTGCTGATTGTACTTTCTACCTTGTCCCACTCCCCTTGTGCCTCACTCCTGCCTCCTGGGATCACTTCCAGGAAAGAAAACTGCACAGTAGTTCTTAGCAGATGATCAGCTTTGAGAGGAACCAAAACTAAGACATGGACAACTAGGCAACCAAGAGAAAGAAGCACGCCTAGCATTCTGAGCAAATATGACAGGAAATGAGGGAAACAGCTGAAGTGTAGTAAGAGCCAGTTTGGGCTCCAAGCCATCACCACCTCTCACCTGAACTACAGCAGTAGCCGCCTAACTTGCCCGTCTTTTTTCCTGACAACTTATTCTCCTCACAGAAGCCTGAGTGGCCCTTTAAAATATAGTCGAAACTGATCATAACTTCAGAAATCGTCCAATCCTTCCAATCACCAATGGAATAAAATCCCAAGTCCTTATCATGGCCTAAGGTCCTGTAGTATCTGGCTTTCAGAAGCCTTCACGTTCATCTTCTGCTACTGTTCTCAAATTCTACAACCTTGGAGAGATTTTCTGCTCAGTCTTTTCCTAATTAGTAATTCTTCCAGCCCTATCACATATATCCCTCTCAACCCTCATAGTCCACACAGCATTTATCACTGCCTGAAAGTGAAAAGTGAAAGCATTACTTGCTCAGTCATGACTGACTCTTTGTGACCCCATGGACTGTAGCCCACCACCAGTCTCCTCTGTCCATGAAATTCCCCAGGCAAGAATATTGGACTGGGTAGCCATTCCCTTCTCCAGGGTATCTTTCCCACCCAGGGATCGAATCTGGGTTGCCTGCATTGCAGGTGGATTCTTTGCCATCTGAGCCACCAGGGAGCCAATCACTGCCTGTCATTGACTGTATTATATTACAGCCAATTCTTGCTACATATGGCAATTATGCTTTATAAAATCACTGTAGATAGTGAATTAGCAAATACTGAACCAATACCCCTGAGGGAAATATAAGATTAAGTTCCTGTGAGCTTCTGAACACAAAATGTTCACCTCCTATCCATTTGTTTCATGAATGCTTCTGTTCAAAGACACTGTATGTAATACACACTGCTGATTTGTTAACACTGAACTCACATTCAATGGCTGTGTCTAAACAAAGCTTATCTACTTCCCATATTTTCTCCATGAGGCACATAATAACGTTCTTAAGCTTAGGAAGACTAGGCAGTACTTTAGCACTACCCTGAGGGGGATCATTGGAAACAGCAAAATCAGCCCCCTAAAAAACAAACAAGAAATGTAAAAATCACAGCACTAAATAGTCCATGAACAGGATACTTGTTTTTAGAATGAGAGCAGAAACAGGAAGAGCATTGCCTTGATTGGCTTCAGCCAAGAACGTGCTTGCGCAGTGACTCAAATTTTTTACCACTCAACACATACCTGTGAATGATTGCAAAAATACTACAAATACTGATTTAGGGGGTTAGACATATTTTTAGCAACCAGGCAAATTCACAGAAAACCATGAATAATGAGGATCAACAGTATTTATTTGTTCACCTTATGTTATCTATCTCTTCTTCCTGATATCTGCGGCACTAGCGATAAAGAACCCGCCTACCAATGCAGGAGACATAAGAGACTCAGGTTCGATCCCTGGGTCAGAAAGATCCCCTGGAGGAGGGAATGGCAACCCACTCCAGTACTCTTGCCTGGAGAATCCCATAGACAGAGGAACCTGGCAGGCTACAGTCCATAGGGCTGCAAAGATTTGAACATGACTGAAGCGACTTAGCACGCACGCTCTCCCTTCCTGATATCTAAACTCTGTAAGAGCCTTTTTCTGGTTATTGGCTTGTTTTTCTTGTTTTCACTTTTTCCTCAGCATCTAGACCAGCACTGTCCACTAGAAATGTAATGTGAGCCACATATGTAACTATATATGTCTCAGTAGCCGTATTAAAAAAAAATAAACATACAAAACTAATTTTCATAATGTACTAATTTATCATATCATATCAACATCTAATCAATATAAAAATGTTAACCCAACAGTTTACATTCTTTTGTTTATTTGCTCCAAAGCTTTGAAAACCAGCATTTATTTTTACTTACACACACTTCCATTTAAACCAACCACCTTCAAGTGCTCAATAACCACATGAAGCCAGAGGCTACCATATTAGACAGTTTGGGTCTGGAGCAATTATTGGTACATAATAAGTCCCCAGTAAACATTGTTGAGTAAATTCATTTATTCACTATTTCTACATTCCAAACACTGAAGCAAGAAGTTTATATCCTTTAGATCACTTAGTTCACACAACCACCCTGTTGTTAGCTACTGTTACCTTCTTTGTACAGTTCAGCACCTGAGATGCACTAACTTGCCCACAATCACGAAGAATTCCAAAACAAGACTTGAGTACCCAACCATCTGACCAAAGCTAATGTCTCCAAATATATCTTCATTAAAAGATACTAATACAATTTTACTTAAAATATCCATTAAGATATTAGTCAAAAGATGTTTGGCTGTGGAAAAAAAAAAAACCTGCATGGTTCTGAAAGCATTTCAGGTTTCGCTTGCATGTTTTACCTTTTTAAGAACCAAGAAATGCTAATTAATGCAATTATTCTATGCTTGAGTGAGTAAGCACACTGTCATGCAAAAGCGTGTCTGTCAGGAATCCTTGTAACTTGCCAGTGGCTCAAGGGGAAAACTTGAGCACCACTGGCTAGGCTTTGGAGCACAAAACATCAGACATCTTGTTATTTTACATCATTGAAAAGCACGTTGCTATCCTTCTAAACAATAGGACTCCTCTCATTTTTCTATTGTATGGAAGAACTTCTATTTTTTCTTATCTGTGAAACAAACTCTACTGCATTTTTATACAAGCATCTGCAGTAAGAAATACTTTATAACAGCTGTAGAATGGCAACATAATAATCAATTCAAAATATTAACCTTCTTTAGATTCCCAAAAAGAATGGCTTTAGGGTGATTTAATCAATTAATATGAACAATTCACAACTGATTAACACAAACTATTTTTTCTGCTCAAATTCTGCTCAGGTAAAAAACCGCAAGATTAATCAGAGGTAATTTGTTGCAGAGCAAAAAAAGAGATAAGAAAAGGTTTTTCAGTGAGAGCAGTTGTAGAATAATAAAGCTCATTTTGATTCTGTAAAAATTGAAGTTTCAGAGTAAAAATTGCAAATCGTGTTTTCAATATTCCTGTAACTCCAGATTCTAATTACAATGTTGTATCATCTTAGCTGCTCAGCTTGCAGTATGTTACCCACACACTCACACAGAAAGCAATCTGGACACACTAGCCCATGGAGGGGGCACCAGAAGCCAGGCTTCTGTGATGTGGGCTGCAAGAGTGCTCCTTACATCATATTTTCCTACAGTGACAGAGCTTTTAAATAGGAAAATTATCAGCACTTGTTTCATAAACTGAAGCTTACTTTGAGGGTCTTGAACATAATCTTGCTAGCATATGAAATGAGCTCAGTTGTACGATTGTTTGAACATTCTTTGGTATTGCCATTCTTTGGGATTGGAATGAAACTGACCTTTTCCAGTCCTGTGGCCATTGCTGAGTTTTCCAAATTTGCTGACATATTGAGTGCAGCACTTTAATAGGATCATCTTTTAGGATTTGAAATAGCTCAGCTGGTATTCCACCACCTCCACTAGCTTTGTTCATAGTGATGCTTCCTAAGGTCCTCTTGACTTCACACTCCAGGACGTCCAGCTCTAAGTGCGTGACCACACTATCTTGGTTATCTGGGTCATTAAGACCTTTTCTGTATAATTTTTCTGTGTATTCTTGCCACCTCTTTTTAATCTCTTCTGCTTCTGTTAGGTTCTTACCATTTCTGTCCTTTATTGTGCCCATCCTTGTATGAAATATTCCCTTGATATCTCCAGTTTTCTTGAAATGAGCTCTAGTCTTTCCCATTCTATTGTTTTCCTCTATTTCTTTGCATTGTTCATAAGAAGGCCTTCTTATCTTTCCTTGCTATTCTCTGGAACTCTGCATTCAGTCTCCAGGTCTTATTTTTGCTGACTGTATAGAACTTCTCCACCTTTGGCTGTAAAGCACATAATCAATCTGAATCAGTATTGACCGTCTAGTGATAAAAAATGTGTAGAGTCATCTCTTGGATTGTTAGAAAAGAGTGTTTGCTATGACCAGCATGTTCTTTTGACAAAACACTGTTAGCTTTTGCCCTGCTTTTCTTTTTGTACTCTAAGACCAAACTTGCCTATTATTCCAGGTATCTCTTGACTTTCCACTTTTGCATTCCAGTTCCCTGTGATGAAAAGGACATCTTTTTTGGGTGTTAGGTCTAGAAGATATTATAAGTTTTCATAGAACCGGTCAACTTTAGCTTCTTTGGCATCAGTGATTGGGGCACAGCCTTGGATTACTGTGATGTTCAGTGGTTTACCTTGGACATGAAACAAGATTATTGTGTCATTTTTGAGGTTGCATTCAATTTTCTGACTCTTTCTGACTCTTTCATTGACTGAGGGCTACTCCATTTCTTCTAAGGTATTCTTGCCCACAGTAGTAGATATAATGGTCATCCAAATTAAGGTCACCTATTTCCATTCAGTTTAGTTCACTGATTCCTAAGATCTTAATATTCAATCTTGCCATCTTCTTCTTGACTACATCCAATTTACCTTGATTCACAGACCTAACATACCAGGTTTCTATGCAATATTATTCTTTACAGCATCAGACTTTACTTTTAACACCAAACACATCCACAACTGAAAGTCATTTCCACTTTGTCCCAGTCACTTCATTCTTTTTGGAGTTATTAGTAATTGTCCTCTGCTCTTCCCCGGTAGCATACTGGACACCTTCTAACCTGCGGGGCACATCTTCTGGTGTCGTATCTTTTTACCTTTTCAAACTATCAATGGGGTTCTCTAGGCAAGAACATTGGAATAGGTTGCCATTTTCTTCTCCAGTGGACCACATTTTGTCAGAACACTTCACTATGACTTGTCCATCTTGGGTGCCCTGCACGGCATGGCTCATAGCTTCATTGAGTTATACAAGCCCCTTCACAACGACAAGGCTGTGATCTAAGAGGGGGTAATCACTCTTACTAGTAATTAAACAAACACATCAAGCAGAAATTATGTTTCTTTATGTCATTTTTAATGATAGAAAGGAATATGTTATATATTCTCAAAACTGTTCTTGGATATGGATTTTGTGGCAAAATTTTAAAAATTAATTTGGTTTCAGTCATCAAAAACATTCCAATTATTTTACTTCTAGCTATCACATTTAATGCAATAATGTGAATTACATGTCAATATTTAGGTATAAAGACATTCATTATCAAGTTACTTGCTATAGCAAAAAAATGGAAACAGTAAGCTTCTAAAATGAAGAAAGCTTCAAGTAAATGACCATCCATAATTACAATGGAGGAGACTTTAAAAATGACATTCCTGAAAAATTTAAATAACAAGAAAATGCTTAAATATTATAATCTGATGCTAAAAGAGACAGAAGGACATAAAGCTACTTGGCTATGTATGTATATATAGGTATGTGTATATGCATATATTTGTGTGTTTTACTAGTGATCATTAGTCTTAGTTCAGTTTGAAAAAATACACCAGAATATTATCTAATGTGGAAACACATCAGACTATCTTATCTCCAAATTTTTATGCTCTCCTGTATTTTCAAATTATTTTAAAGGGAGATGTGCTCATTCCCTAATCAAAAATTTAAAATTTCCACCTATTTATTTCAGAAGGTTCTTGGATTTTTCTAAAAGGACAATATTAGGAAAGAACTTGTAAATGAGAGGTTGCAGACTGGTTCTCTATGGGTTAGGTTGAAACTACAGATCTGTTTTTGTTTGGCTCATGGTGTGTTTTTGTAAACGATTTGTTGCCAGCATCAACATGTAGGAAAATGTCATATAAATTTTATATAAAAATCCAAATATCTGGTCTTCTAGAAAAATCCGAAGATCTCATGAGGCTGGGCCCATCTTCCCATGGGACAGCAGTGACTGCAGCTGAGGATCGGCTAGTCGTTCTCGTGGGCCACAATCTTTCCTCACAGCCTCGTTCTCCCATGACCTGCCCTGATCCTCACAAGAATTTGACTTTGCTATGAATATTGGTAATGTAAAGTTTTACTAAAACCAGAGCACCCTACAGAGTCAATTCACCTTCCAGTTCAAAACCACTGAACACGGCTATTCGTCAGCCTGGAGTGGAACACATCCATTCCTGTGAGGGGTTTGCAGTAGAAAGGTATGCTCTCTGCGTCTCAAGACATCCAAGCTGCTTGGCCAGCTGTCTCTCCTCTCCATCATCAGTGTTTATTACACATCATCAACATAGCCACTACTTTATTTAACTTATTTTTTTAATTAAAGTATAGTTGATTTACAATATCATGTTAATTTCAGGTGTATAGCACAGTGATCCAGTTATATGTATACATGTTTCTTTATTCCTTTTCAGATTATTTTCCCTTTTAGGTTATTATAAAATATTGTGTATAGTTCCCTGTGCTATACAGTAGGTCTTTGTTGGTTATTTATTCTATCTATAGTAGTGTGTATATGTTAATCCCAATCTCTTAATTTATCCTTTTTCCCACTCCTTTTTCCCCTTTGGTAACCATAAATTTGTTTTCTATGTCTGCCAGTGTCTTTCTGTTTTGCAAATAAATTCATTTGTATCTTTTTTTGAATTCTTAATGTAAGTAGTTATCATATGATATTTATCTTTCTCTGTCTGGCTTACCTCGCTTTGTGTGATAATTTCTAGGACCACCTACGTTGATGTCCACCGACAGGTGAATGGAAACAGAAGATGGGGTATACACACACACACACAAAATGGAATATTGTTTGTGCTAAGTCACTTCAGTTGTGTCCAACTCTTTGCGACCCCATGGACTGTAGCCGGCTGGTCTCCTCTGTCCATGGGATTCTCCAGACAAGAATACTAGAGTGGGTTGCCTTCTCCAGGGGATCTTTCCAACCTAGGAATCAAACCCATGTCTCTTACGTCTCCTGCATTGGCAGGCATGTTCTTTACCACTAGTGCCCCCTGGAAGCCCTACGATGGAATACTGTGCCATTTGCAGCATGGCCAGCTCTAATCTGTCAGCTCTAATCTGTTATGGCTGGTGCTCTTCATTCTTTGCTTCTTCCACCTCTTTACATGCTCTATTCTGTTTCTTAAGCTTCCAATTCTTTCTGAAACACTTTTCAATTTTAGACTTTTATAAGTTATATTTTTCATAAATAAACTTTTATATAGTTATATTTTTTATATTTTTATATAAAAAAGCTTTTGTTTGTTTAGATCTACCCAGTTCATTAAAGCACTTTTTCCTTCATACTAGGCTATCCAATTACAAGTTATTTACTCATTCATTCAACAATAGTAACATTACAGTGACAGGAAGTAGCAATGAACAAACAGAAAAGCCCCTCTACTCCCTAACTCTGGTGCAGTTATATTTTAGTAAGAGAGACACAGTCAACTAGGAAATGAAAAAGAAGATTATTTCGGAGTAATCCATGCTATAAAAACAAAATAAAACAACGTGATATGATAACCACCAAAGGATGACTTTAGAGTGACTAGATAAGGAAGGTCTCTCTGAGACAATAACCTTTGAGTTGAATGACGAGAGGCATTAAGTCAGAACTGGGAGGAGGATATTGCAGGATGAGACAAGAGTCAGTTAAAGGTGATAAATCAGGAAGATGACTGGCATAACAGAGTTGAAGAAAGGCAAGGTGGGCAAGACCAGTTCTGTTCAAGGAGGTGGAGTTTGCATGTACTACTAAAGAATTTCTATTTTCTTCTAAATGCAATGGGAAGCCACTAAAGAGTTTGCAGGGAGGCTGTTTAGGAGACTTTTGCAATAATTACAGTTGTAGATGATAGTGGTTTGGACCAGGATAGTAGTAATAGGACTCAAAGAGAGATCTTTGGACTTTTCCAAACTATAGACATTTTTCATTACTTTTTAAAAATTTTTAATTTTATATTGGAGTATAGTTGATTTAAAATATTATGTTAGTTTGAGGTATACAGCAAGGTGATTTAGTTATACATATAGTTAGAGAAACCAAGGGAACAGTTCTTGCAAAGATAGGCACAATAAAGGACATAAATGGTATGGATCTAATGGAAGCAGAAGATATTAAGAAGAGGTGGCAAGAATACACAGAAAAACTAAGCAAAAGAGATCTTAATGACCCAGATAACCACAAAAGTGTGGTCACTCACTTAGAGCCAGACATCCTGGAGTGCAAAGTCAAGTGGGCTTTAGGAAGCATCACTAAGAACAAAGCTAGTGGAGGAGATGGAATTTCAATAGAGCTATTTCAAAAACTAAAAGATGATGCTATTAAAGTGCTGCACTCAATATGCCAGCAAATTTGGAAAACTCAGTAGTGGCCACAGGACTGGAAAATGTCAGTTTTCATTCCCATCTAAAGAAAGGCAATGCAAAAGAATGTTCAAACTACCGCACAATTGCACTCATCTCACACACTAGCAAAGTAATGCTCAAAATTCTCCAAGCTAGCCTTCAACAGTATACAAACTGAGAAATTCCATATGTTCAAGCTAGATTTAGTAAAGGCAGAGGAACCAGAGGTCAAATTGCCAACATCCGTTGGATCATAGAAAAAGCAAGAGAATTCCAGAAAAACATCTACTTCTGCTTCATTGACTACACCAAAGACTTTGACTGTGTGGATCGCAATAAACTGTGGAAAATTCTTAAAGAGATGGGAATACCAGACCACCTTTCCTGCCTCTTAAGAAATCTGTATCTAGGGCAAGAAGCAAGAGTTAGAACCAGACATGGAACAACAGACTTTTCTAAATCAGGAAAGGAGTATGTCAAGCCTGTGTATTGTCACCCTGCTTATTTAACTTATATGCACAGTACATCATGTAAAATGTCGAGCTGAATCAAGCACAAGCTAGAATCAAGATTGCCGAGAAAAATATCAACAACCTCAGATACGCAGATGACACCATATTTATGGCAGAAAGTGAAGAGGAACTAAAGAGCCTCTTGATGAAAATGAAAGAGGAGAGTGAAAAAACTGGTTTAAAACTCAACATTCAAAAAACAAAGATCATGGCTCCAGTCCCATCACTTCATCGCAAATAGATGGGGAAACAATGGAAGATGAAGCTATGAGAAACCTAGACAGGATATTAAAAAGCAGAGACATTACTTTGTTGAGAAAGTTCTCTCTAGTCAAAGCTATGGTTTTTCAGCAGTCATGTATGGATGTGAGAGTTGGACTATAAAGAAAGCTGAGAGCTGAAGAATTGATGCTTTTGAACTGTGGTGTTGGAGAAGAATCTTGAGAGTCCCTTGGACTGCAAGGAGATCCAACCAGTCCATCCTAAAGAAGATCATTCCTGAATATTCATTGGAAGGACTGATGCTGAAGCTGAAGCTCCAATACTCTGGCCACCTGATGGGAAGAGCTGACTCACTGGAAAAACCCTGATTCTGGGAAAGATTGAAGGCAGGAGGAGAAGGGGACAACAGAGAATGAGATGGTTGGGAGGCATCACGGACTCAATGGACATGAGTTTGAGCAAGCTCCAGGTGTGGGTGATGGACAAGCCTGGCATGCTGCAGTTCATGGAGTTACAGAGTCAGAGAGGACTGAGCAACTGAACTGAAACTGAAACTGAATTCACATACCCATTCTTTTTCAGATTCTTTTCCTGTATAGGTTATAATAGTGTTGAGTTTCCTGTGCTATGGAGTTGGTCCTTCTTGATATCTATTTTATATATGTTCTTGTCGTTCAGTCTCTGAGTCATATCTGACTCTTTGTGACCCCATGAACTGCAGCACACCATGTTTCCCTGTCCTTCATTGTCTCCCAGAGTTTGCTCAAACTCATGTCCACTGAGTCAGTTTTGCCAGCCAACTATCTCATCCTATTTTGTCCCCTTCTCCTCCTGCCCTCAGTCTTTCCCAGCATCAGGGTCTTTTCCAGTGAGTTGGCTTTTCACATTAGCTGGCCAAAGTAGTGGAGCTTCAGCATTAGCATTAGTTCTTCCAGTGAACATTCAAGGTTTTGTTCCTCTAGGATTATTTATTTTGATCTCCTTGCTGTCCAAGGGATTCTCAAGAGTCTTCTCCAGCACCACAATTCGAAAGCATCAGTTGGTGTGCATATGTTAATTCCAAATTTCTAATTTATCCTCAGGTCCTCTATTTATTTGCTACCAAAAAGATATTTTCCATAGTCATACAGACGTAAGTGTATAGTTAGTATTGAAGTCAAAAAGTTATTGAAGACTGTGTTTTGCATAGCTCATGTTTCACTACACCTTAGGGAATACCAGTTCAGTTCAGTTCAGCTCAGTCGCTCAGTCGTGTCTGACTCCCTGCAACTCCATGAATCGCAGCATACCAAGCCTCCCTGTCCATCACCATCTCCCAGAGTTCACTCAGACTCATGTCCATTGAGTCAGTGATGCCATCCAGCCATCTCATCCTTGGTCATCCCCTTCTCCTCCTGCCTCCAGTCCCTCCCAGCATCAAAGTCTTTTCCAATGAGTCAACTCTTCGCATGAGGTGGCCAAAGTACTGGAGTTTCAGCTTCAGCATCATTCCTTCCAAAGAAATCCCAGGGCTGATCTCCTTCAGAACGGACTGGTTGGATCTCTTTGCAGTCCAAGGGACTCGCAAGAGTCTTCTCCAACACCGCAGTTCAAAAGCATCAATTCCTTGGCACTCAGTCTTCTTCACAGTCCAACTCTCACATCCATACATGACCACTGGAAAAACCATAGCCTTGACTAGATGGACCTTAGTCGGCAAAGTAATGTCTCTGCTTTTGAATATACTATCTAGGTTGGTCATAACTTTTCTTCCAAAGAGTAAGCATCTTTTAATTTCATGGCTGCAGTCACCATCGGCAGTGATTTTGGAGCCCCCAAAAATAAAGTCTGACACTGTTTCTACTGTTTCCCCATCTATTTCCCATGACGTGATGGGACCAGATGCCATGATCTTCGTTTTCTGAATGTTGAGCTTTAAGCCAACTTTGTCACTCTCCTCTTTCAGTTTCATCAAGAGGCTTTTTAGCTCCTCTTCACTTTCTGCCATAAGAGTGGTGTCATCTGCATATCTGAGGTTATTGATATTTCTCCCGGCAATCTTGATTTCAGCTTGTGTTTCTTCCAGCCCAGCGTTTCTCGTGATGTACTCTGCATAGAAGTTAAATAAGCAGGGTGACAATACACAGCCTTGACGTACTCCTTTTCCCATTTGGAACCAGTCTGTTGTTCCATGTCCCATTCTAACTGTTGCTTCCTGACCTGCATACAGATTTCCCAAGAGGCAGGTTAGGTGGTCTGGTATTCCCATCTCTTTCAGAATTTTCCACAGTTGATTGTGATCCACACAGTCAAAGGCTTTGGCATAGTCAATAAAGCAGAAATAGATGTTTTTCTGGAACTCTCTTGCTTTTTCTATGATCCAGCAGATGTTGGCAATTTGATCTCTGGTTCCTCTGCCTTTTCTAAAACCGGCTTGAACATCAGGAGGTTCATAGTTCACGTACTGCTGAAGCCTGGCTTGGAGAATTTTGAGCATTACTTTACTAGTGCAATTGTGTGGTAGTTTGAGCATTCTTATGCATTGCCTTTCTTTGGGATTGGAATGATAACTGACCTTTTCCAGTCCTTTGGCCACTGCTGAGTTTTCCAAATTGCAATTGTGTGGTAGTTTGAGCATTTTTTGGCATTGCCTTTCTTTGGGATTGAAATGCAAACTGACCTTTTCCAGTCCTGTGGCCACTGATAAGTTTTCCAAATTTGCTGGCATATTGAGTGCAGCACTTTCACAGCATCATCTTTCAGGATTTGAAAGAGCTCTACTGGAATTCCATCACCTCCACTAGCTTTGTTTGTAGTGATGCTTTCTAAGGCCCACTTGACTTCACATTCCAAGATGTCTGGCTCTAGATGAGTGATCACATCATCATGATTATCTGGGTCATGAAGATCTTTTTTGTACAGTTCTGTGTATTCTTGCCACCTCTTCTTAATATCTTCTGCTTCTGTTAGGTCCAGACCATTTCTGTCCTTTATCGAGCCCATCTTTGCATAAATGTTCCCTTGGTATCTCTAATTTTCTTGAAGAGATCTCTACTCTTTCCCATTCTGTTGTTTTCCTCTATTTCTTTGCATTGATTGCTGAAGAAGGCTTTCTTATCTCTTCTTGCTATTCTTTGGAACTCTGCATTCAGATGCTTATATCTTTCCTTTTCTCCTTTGCTTTTCACCTCTCTTCTTTTCACAGCTATTTGTAAGGCCTCCCCAGACAGCCATCTAGCTTTTTTGCATTTCTTTTTCATGGGGATGGTCTTGATCCCTGTCTCCTATACAATGTCACGAACCTCATTCCATAGTTCATCAGGCACTCTATCTATCAGATCTAGACCCTTAAATCTATTTCTCACTTCCACTGTATAGTGATGAGGGATTTGATTTAGGTCACACCTGAATGGTCTAGCGGTTTTCCCTACTTTCTTCAATTTAAGTCTGAATTTGGCAATAAGGAGTTCATGATCTGAGCCACAGTCAGCTCCCGGTCTTGTTATTGTTGACTATATAGACCTTTTCCATCTTTGGCTGCAAAGAATATAATCAATCTGATTTCGGTGTTGACCATCTGGTGATGTCCATGTGTAGAGTCTTTTCTTGTGTTGTTGGAAGAGGGTGTTTGCTATGACCAGTGCATTTTCTTGGCAAAACTCTATTAGTCTTTGCCCTGCTTCATTCCGCATTCCAAGGCCAAATTCGCCTGTTACTCCAGGTGTTTCTTGACTTCCTACTTTTGCATTCCAGTCCCCTATAATGAAAAGGACATCTTTTTTGGGTGTTACTTCTAAAAGATCTTGTAGGTCTTCATAAAACCATTCAACTTCAGTTTCTTCAGCATTACTGGTTGGGGCATAGACTTGGATAACTGTGATATTGAATGGTTTGCCTTGGAGATGAACAGAGATGCATTTCTTTGACTCTCTCAAAGATGGTACTGAAGATGTACCATCCTTTTATGTACAGCTGTTGTTGTTCAGTCACTCAGTCTCGTCCGATTCTTTGCTACCCCATGGACTGCAGCATGCCAACCTTCACTGTCCTTCACCATCTTCCAGAGCTTGCTCAAACTCATGCCCATTGAATCAGTGATGCCATCCCACCATCTATCCTCTGTCATTCATACTGTAACATATTACAAAATAAAGCATTCTAAACTTGTGAGGATAGAGTAAAAGTCAATTTTTCTTCTTCCCCACTTAGTTCAATAGCTCACTGAAGCCCCAGCTCAGTGTTCCACTCTACCATTTATCTTTGTTGTCCCTCTTAAAGCCCTTCTGGCTGATCCAGAAGAGGTGGGCAGCCAGGATGGACAGCCACCCCAGAGGGACAAAACTACAACCATCATGGGCAGTGGAGCTGCCAAGTGACAGGGGACCGCTCCAAACACATGGTTAAAGACTTGCTACTTCTCATCCTTAAGGACTGAGCTGAAACGGCATCTGCCAGAACAGAACTTAGTGGACAACCTAATTTACATTCCTCCCTTTACCACATTACTATCTGTTTTGGCACAGTTTTATTTCAGTTCAGTTCAGTTCAGCCGCTCAGTCATGTCTGACTCCCTGCAACCCTTTGAATCGCAGCACGCCAGGCCTCCCTGTCCATCACCAACTCCCAAAGTTCACTCAGACTCACATCCATTGAGTCAGTGATGGCATCCAGCCATCTCATCCTCTGTCATCCCCTTCTCCTCCTGCCCCCAATCCCTCCCAGCATCAGAGTCTTTTCCAATGAGTCTTTTTACTTAGCAAGTCCCAAACTGTAACACTGTCTACCTCTCTCTTCTTTTGAACTAAATTCCATAAGGGCAAATTTCAACTCTATCTTGGTCATTATTGATCTCCAACACATAAGAAAATGTCAGAAAATACTATATGCGCAAAAAGTATTTCTTGAATGAATGAATAAATGAATGAAAAAGAAAAGATGACAATTTTGTCCTATACTTGGCAGATGGAGACTGATTAGTTCACAATACAATGAAGTCAGGAGCATACTGGCTAATTCAGCTCACATCAGACTACTCTGAGCATCCCTGGAGTCCAAGTTCATCTGACAGCAGACTTTCGAAAGGATACATGCCAAATGGATTATGGGTAGCAGTAAGGGCTAGCAGAAGAGAGAACAATGCCATGGAATGCCATAAAGAAAAGGAAAGTCTTTTAAGAAATAAGACATTTGGGACTATGATAATTCTCTTCAAATATTTGAAGGGCTATTAAATATGGAAGATACAGTTGTTTTGTTTTGGTTTGATTCATATGTTTGGTTTTTTTTTTTCCTGTTTCCTCAGAAAGTAAAACAGATATCACCAAGTAAAATGTATAAGGAAGCAGACTTTGGAAGAATTTTCAAGCAGGTAAATGTAGTTATTGAAGTGTATGTCATTAGAGATATTTCGGTTGATACTAAATAATCTCTTGTCAAGGTAATATGGAAATGATTCAAGCATTCAAGAACCCAAGGAGAATGAGATGGAGAAAGAAATCGGATTATATAGTTTCAGAAGTCCCTTCCAATTTTATGAATACATGCACCTATAAAAAATGGATATAACATCTCCAAGTATACCCAGATTACTAAAAGTACGAATTGAACCTTGGATTTTTTTGTTTTGTTTTGTTTTAACCTTCATCACATTTGTTTGGGAAGGTCCCCTGGAGAAGGGAAAGGCTACCCATTCCAGTATTCTGTCTAGTCCATGGGGTCACAAAGAGTCGGAGACGACTGAAAGACTTTTACTTTCACACTTGTTTTCAAATCTTCAGAGTTTAGCATCAGTTAATACCATTTGTTAATACTTTTCTACTCTTACAATTATAAAATTTTGATTATTTGCCTCTAGTAATACAGTTTTAATAGAGTTCTTTTGCACTGTGCTGTTTTATTGCCAAACATGATACTTCCAGGGAGAAGGCAATGGCAACCCACTCCAGTACTCTTCCCTGGAAAATCCCGTAGATGGGGGAGCCTGGTGGGCTGCAGTCCATGGGGTTGCTAAGAGTCAAACATGACTGAATCAACTTAGCAGCAGCAGCAGCATGTTACTTGGAAAGCACAAGTACCTCAGGTTTACTTTAGAGAGAACACATTGAGGTCGGGAAGCAATCCATTTAATAAATAAGGCTATACTGTAGTTTAATGACTTACCAACACGACTTACCAACATGACTTAGCAAGTATTAAGTAGGATTAGAATTTGTGTCTGCAGATCTCCTATAAAGTGCAAGCATTCTTTGCTTGGAGAGGAGGGAGTTTGGTTTACTGACTTGTCAATTTCAAGGGTTGGTGAAAATGATAAAGTCACAGGGAAGACTGGCAAGACATTTTAATTTACCAGTTTTGAGGGAGCACATCTGGACGATCCTGAAAGTAAATCAGCCACTTGGCAAGAAAATAAAATCAAGATGTTCTGAGAAATTATGAAATTTCATCTAAAAAAAAAAAAAAAAGAAATTTCATCTAACACAAACCAGAATAACAGAATAAAAATGATGAATGTCCTAAGCACCTTAAAATGGAGAAAATAATGCACATCATAGGAATATAATAGATTTAAGATATATTCATAGTGTAGATCCACGTTTTATTACTTAGATGAAGTGCATCTTATAGTATCATACATTGCTTGCTGGAGAAAAAATTACAGAAATAGGTGTCATGTTACTAGGAAATTTACACAATTAAGACTGGCTATAAACACAGATCACGGTTGGACTTCTTCCGTACATTTCTGTTCCCATTTACTTGGGAAGGGACACAAATCCTCTTCACTACGATGTGCTTGCAATTAAATATAAATAATTGTGTGGTGCACAAAGGTGTGGGATGCCTTATTAGTGGGGAGGGGGACATAGGTGGCAAAGGAAGGTGATAGAAATAAAACATGTAAAACCCATCCACAAAGTGTATACTTATTAAACTGATTGATTCATGAAGCATCATATCCTGGAGATCTTTTCACGGCAAACAAAAGACCCCCTGACTATTTACTACTTCTGATTTTTTAAGTGATATCAATAGAGAACCATTTCTCTTTTAGAAACACCTCTCAATGCTGCTTTTTACAGCCACTATGAAGCAATTGTGATGTCTCACTCACCTCAGCCAAGACACAGCATCTGTTATTTGATTAGTACATTTCAAACAAAATTAAACTTTAGTAATTCAGTCAAAATGATTTATCATATGCAAACAATGCTGAGCAGAAGTAAAGTACTCTCATTACCCAACCTCACTGGGGGCCTGTAGCACTTATTATAGCTTTCTAGTAATAACCACAGCAAGGCCCATGTCACCAGGACACAGAAGCTTATTTTGTGGTTGTCACTTCCTGAGTGAGTTCCTTAGCTACTTGGGATCCTCACTAGGCCACACGGTAAATCTTTGGGATTGAAACGGTAACTGATAAGACTGCTGAGTCATATTTATGTTTATTTCAAAAGCAATTATCATGATTCATACTTAGGAAGAAAACATAATAAAGGGGCTCTTTCAGTTCTCCATTTCTCACAACCAGGAATTTTAATTGCTTGTTATTATTTTGATTCAAAATGCAATGAAAGAACCTACATATTTTCTCAAAGCTTGGTGTACATTTCAAAATCTAAAATATTTAGAATATGTCAACATATTCTTGGAGGCAGATCTTTGGCCTGAAAACACAATTCAATAACACAATTTGATCAATTAGCTAACCATCAGCTCAGAAGCAAGGCCTGGAGTTGTCAGTAACAGAGCTTCTTCCTATAATGAATGCTAAGCTACTAAATAAGTTAAAATTTTTTTGGATTCAAAACAATTTTCTAAAAAAGCCTTCCCCTTTGAGTTATTTGTATTTTATATAACAGAGAAATATGCTTTTAAAATATGATTCATTCATTTAGAAGTAACTATTATTTCTCAGAAATTATTCTATTTACATTATTAAGGATGAAAAAAAGCACTCTTGTGGTACTCACATGTCTAAATACAAGAGAAATAGATTTTAGAACAAAGGCAGGTATTTTGTTCTTTGGGAGCACAAAACTACAAGTGAAATAAGAGATAAGGGCTGAATATAGGTGATGCAACCAATTACTTCCAACTCTCCGTTTGAAGCCTTATTATTGAGATGCCACTATGGACATCTTATTGCAGGAAATTCTAGTCTTTGTTGAAATCTTAGTCTGCAAGATACTGCCATACAAAATACCATTGATTGATTGGCTTAAACAATAGAAATGCATTTTTTATAGTTCTGGATGCTGGGAAGTGCAAGATTAACGTGCTGGTAAGACTGGTTTCATTCTGAGGGCTTTCCTCTTGGCTGGTAGACAGCTGTCTTCTTGCTTCATCCTCACCCAGTGGAGAGAGGAAGTGCTGCTGTCTTTTTCTCTTCTTATAAAGACACTAATCCCATTATGGGGCCTCTACACCCCAACCTCCTCTAAACCTAATTATCCCCCAAAGACTCTGCCTCCTAATATGACCACATTGGGGGATTAGGGCTTCATCACATGAATTTGGATGGAAACAAACATTCAGTCTGTAACAACTGGCCTAACACATGTGTGTTAGAAG
Source organism: Ovis canadensis (assembly GCF_042477335.2). Lineage (NCBI taxonomy): Eukaryota > Metazoa > Chordata > Mammalia > Artiodactyla > Bovidae > Ovis > Ovis canadensis. Next base: position 51,757,065 of record NC_091250.1, read on the forward strand.
TTGGAAAGTAAAGGAAGGCAAAATACTGCACTGAAATTCAAAAGCTCAAAATATTTTCTGAGCTTAGTTTGGGGAATAAAAAGATGATATCTGGAGCACTTCAGGCAAAATAAAGTAGTACTTTAAAAGAATAAGAGGAAAATTTTGCAACATTTACCTGAATACTTTATAGAAATAAATCTTTTTGAAATTTTGAACGATTTTGATAAAAAGTGGTTGTAATCATTCAACAACAAAATACCTGCTATTCTAAGTCCCATGGAAAACACAGTTAAATATGTGACATGGTTTTCCTGTGCAGTGAACTTTTTACTTCATTTGCTTCTAATCAGAGCACACAACACACTGTAAATGATGCGTCACTCTGTTCTGAATTGCTGACTCAACATCTGGTTCAAGATGTCTGGCTTTATCTTTCTTACTTCAAAAAACATCACATTGAAATGACATAAAAACAAATCCTCAGCAATCCTGTCAAGACAGAAAGTGTCTCATCAGCACAGCAGAACAGAAAGGATTTTCTGATGAGAATCAAGTGCTGGGAAGAATGCAACAGAGCTGAGTCATGGAGTAATACTTAGTTCAGAGGTAGTAGAGTCTAGGGAAAGAGTGAGCTATGACTCCCCTTGTTGGCTGTACCAGTCCCCTACTTCCAGAAGCTTACTCTGAGCCACTGCCTTTCACAAGTAGAGTCCTTTAAAAATGGAAGCCTGGGGACAAAGCAGTTGTTCCAGGTGACCTAGTGCAGTCATGAAGGACACAAAGTGCCTCCTTGCACATGGAAGATTCATAATAAGCATTTTCTAAAAGAAAGCCAGCCTGCCCATGTTCCTGCTACATGCACACATTCACATATATGCACACAGAGAAGGAGTGAGGTCATCATCCAAATCTATATTCACTACCAAGACTTCATAAACTTTTATCTGAATCCGGAAATATTCTCCTGCTGCCAAGAGCAATCTCAAGTATCAACTAGAGGTATAATAGACAACAAACATTCAGTAACCATTTCAGGAACAGTGACATGAAGGAAAACTAATAAAATCTGCAAGCAAAAGAATAAATGTCCTGAGCAATTAAGGAGCATTTGAAAACAAGTACAGCTAGGAACCTATGAAAGACTCAAAGGATAACTCCCTCATTAATAATGAGGCTGCTAAGAGAAAGAAATTAGTAAAACAATCAATAAGTGAGATGAACAGAAAATGAAATGCAGCTGAAAAATCAATCATAGAGACTGCCGCAGAATGCCATTCAAAAGAGAAATAAAAGCTAAATGACCCAAAGTATGAGGGAACATTTAGGAGATGAGACACGAAGTATAGATCCATGAATTCCAACATCTGTCAACCAGGTCTTTCTGTGCAGAAGTACAGAAAGCCCAGAAAAAGAGAGGCGAAAGGAAATTAGGTAGAAACAAAATTATAAACTAAAATGACTTATTCTTTCAAAAAATGCTCAATAGGTTGAATGACCACAACTCTGGTCAATAACGTAAAGCTGATATCAAAATTTATATGAAAGAGTAAAGGATTGAGACAGTTTGGTAGACAAAATAGGAGGGCTTGCCTTCACAGATATCAAGATACAGTAAGCCAGAGTAATTAAGACAGTGTGGTCCAAGACAAGGAAAGACAAACAGTGCTACAGAGCTTAATAGAGAGTCCAGAAACAGAGCGATGCCTTTAGGAAAATTGCACGTAACTAAAGTGCTAACAATCAGTGAAGGAGGAATGGACAACTCAAGAAACCATGCTGGGACTGTTCATTAGCCCGATGACTAGGGTCCCTACCTCCCTTCTACAAAGATAAAAGCATTTCCAGGTGGATTATAGACTTAATGTGAAAATCAGAACTTTTAACTTGTGAAATTTAATTTAGAAAATATTTGTTAATGAGGGAAGAAAAAATGGGGGAATCCACACACTCATGGTTTGAGTGGAATTGGTTCCACCCCTCTGGGAAATAAATCTGGTCATATCTGTTAATATTTATTAATAACAATTTAAGTTGAGTGTATATGCTAAGACCCAGATATTCTATATCTAAAATTATAGAGAAAATACTTATGGATATGGGGGTAGGGTAGGAAGGACAGAGTGGGACAAAGAGAGAGAGTATCATGGAAACATATACTCTAACATATGTGTGTGTGTGTGTGTGTGTGTGTGTGTGTGTGTGTAAAATAGATAGGGGGAATTTGCTGTTTGACCCAGGGAACTCAAACCAGGGCTCTGTGACAGCCTAGAGGGGTGGGATGGGGTGGGAGGTGGGAGTGAGGCTTAAGAGGGAGGCAACATATGTATACCTATAGCTGATCCACATTGATAAATGGTAGAAACCAACAGAATATTGTGATTATCCTTCAATTAAAAATAAAGAAAAAATAATTAACATTTATTTTAGAAAAGCCGAAACATATTCTCAAAAACACATCACAGAGTTATTTAAATAGCAAAGAATTTTTGTTATATGAATGTGTTTGTTTAAAATTCATGGGAATAATGTTTATCATTTCACAGTAGCAGTGAAGGAGGTATTGGGGTTGAGGTGGGGTACACAGATGGCTTCAACAATGTCGGCAATACTTTTTCACATGTCTAGAAAATATGACAAAATGTTAAGAGCTGATAAAATTAGTGTTAAAACAATTAATCAACTTTTTTCTCCATAATTTTTCTGTATGTTAGAAAATTTCATAATAGTCAAACATTTTATAATTAATTCAACAAATACTGATTATTTTTAAACCAGTGAATAAATGAATTGGTAAAACTTGCAATTAAGTCAGATAAGAGTTAATACAAGATATTATGAAATTATTAATAATCTAAAGAACTTTAGTGTCTTTCCCATTGTCAAAAGGCTAATAAATAGAGCCAAAATTTAAAACTGAAGTTTTCATGAGCGCCTAATTCCTCTGTTTAAAATACTAGAATAAAATATAGGAGCTAATTTCAAATATTGGGCTGAGTAGGCCTCCTTAAATAAGAAATAATACCCAAAATTCATAAAATCAAACAATACCACAAGCACACATAAAATGTAAATATGTGCTGGGAGAAAATATTTGCAATGAGTATCTTTCAAAAGGATTAACTTTCAGAATAAAAAGAGCTTCAACTCTGAAAGAAAAAGATGACATAATAAGAAAAAACGTAGAGCATATTAAGAGGCAACTCATGAAAAAAGTGAAGAGGAACTAAAGAGCCTCTTGATGAAAGTGAAAGAGGAGAGTGAAAAAGCTGACTTAAAATTCAACATTCAAAAAACTGAGATCATGGCATTCAGTCCCATCACTTCATGGCAAATAGATGGGGGAAAAAATGGAAACAGTGACAGACTTTATTTTCTTGGGCTCCAAAATCACTGCAGATGGTGACTACAGCCATGAAATTAAAAGACACTTGCTCCTTGGAAGTAAAGCTATGAGAAATCTAGACAGCATATTAAAAAGTAGAGACGTTACTTTGCTGACAAAGGTCCTTTATAGCCAGAACTATGATTTTTTTCCAGTAGTTGGATGTGAGAGCTGGACCATAAGGAAAGTTGAGCACAGAGGAGCTGATGCTTTCAAACTGTGGTGTTGGAGAAGGCTGTTGAGAGTCCCTTTGGGGCCACCTAATGTGAAGAGCCAATTCATTAGAAAAGACCCTGATGCTGGAAAGGACTGAGGGCAAGGAGAGAAGGGGATAAAAGAGGATAAAATTGTTGCATGGTATCATTGACTCAATGGACATGAGTTTGAGCAAACTCTGGGAGATAATGAAGGACAGGGAACCCTAGAGTGCAGCAGTCCATGGGATCTCAAAGAGTCAGACACAACTTAGCAACTGAACAACAACAAAATTTATATAGGTTAATTATAATGCATGATAATAATAAAAAATCAGCTATGTATATGTGTACTAAAATGAAAATATCATCAAGAAAAAAGGAAGTAAAATTTTAAAAGCACATAACAATAATTTATTTAGGCTAATTCTATAACAATAAAAAGAACAACAGAATTTAATTATATTATATGCAATATAATTATATAGTACAATCATGACAAGAACACACATATATTTTACAATATATTATACACATGCATTTATCTATAAAACTTCTCTAGGGAAACATACCAAATTATTACCACCAGAGATGCCCAGATTGAGAAGGATGAGAGGTCAAATAGTAAAAAGAACTTAACATTTTACTGTATGTGTGTTGTTCTATTTTTTACAATGTGAATGTATGACTTTGAATTACTTTATCATTAAAAATTATAAAATATTCAAAGTACAAGTTTCATGCCTTGACTGTTTGTAATAAGCAAATACTTGCTATTGTGGACTGAATCATGTCCCTTGAAATTCATATTTTGAAGTCCCAACCCTCAGCACTTCAGAATATAACTATATTTGGAGATAAGATCTTTAAAGAGGTAATTAAGTTAAAATGAGGCTATAAGGGTAGGACCCTCAGCCAGTAACACTGGTGTCCTTATGAATGAGGAAGAGGTCCCAGGGATGCTGTGCACAGAGGAAAGATCATGTGAGATCCCAGTGAGAAGGTAGCAATCCACAAGCCAAGGAGAGAGGATTTAGCAGAAATCAACATTGCCAACACCTTGATCTTGGGCAGAGGGGATTCCAACTCAGGCAGTCTGACTCTAGGACTTGATTTTATAACCACCGCCCTCTCTAGCTCCCAGACTCCAAACCACATTACTTCTTTTCATCTCTTCTGTATTGCGTTTGATGCCTTTGGGGCAGTGGGGTATATACAAGATTAAATCAGTGTATCATCAAATCACTTAAATCCTCAAGCTTAATACATTTAACAAAATTCAGAATGAACTGGCCATGTACAATATTACTAATTTACTCACTGTACCAGTAATAATTATTCCTTTGAATTGACTAGATGTTATCGAGTCAGGACATCTCGTCAACTGTTATTTTGGTGTTCTTTTCTTTTACTGACTACTCTACTTCATTCAGAGTGACAGTAAGTACGACCTTACTTATCTCTTTTGTTACAGAGCATCAATATTGATCCTTTTTCTAGCTCAATACTCTTAATATGATTGAATGCTAGTCTTAACTGAAAGTATGATAAATGATGATAAGATATCAAATTCTAGAAAACCACTAATTTTGGATAAGTTAAAAAAGTTTAAAAATTGTTTGTTATTTAAATTTAAAGGGTATTGTTTTGAGGGTATCTTCTTTCCCTCCATTGAACTGTGATCTGAGTATCAGTCTCCTCTCTCTTCCACCATTACTGTCTTATACTTTAATTGGAAAAAGAAGAGATTTGTCTAATATTTGTTCCTGAACCATCTTTCTGCCACCTAGAAACACCTAGATGTTTGCTCATCACCTAACAAACTCTGGTCACAAGTACCACTTTCAGCAATTTGGGACGGCAGATCATTCTCTGATGGGTCTACCCTGGGTCCTGAGCTATCACAGGATTTTTCACCTCCACATCAGAAGAAAGGTAAATATGAGATGTGCCTCATTGTTTGTTACTGACTCATCCCTTTATCCTCCTCATCATCATCAGAATGTAATGGTGTTACCAAAGGATTAAGAAATATACATTGATTTTAAATACTGAAAAGAAAAACAATTTTAACTATATGAGTTTAACTGTTTTATTAGTCAAAGAAATAGACATCAAAAAAAGTTGCCCTTTTACATTTGATCTTTGAACTCTCTAGTCATGCTTCCCCATGGTCAAATGCAGTGCATTCCGAACCACTGAGGGGAAGCTCACTCCATGTCCCAAGGCTGGTTTTGCTTTAAAGATGCCTGTATCATTAAACATCTCTTGGAATAGAGAGATATCCCAATGATGCATGTCCCAGCACCACGATCATTTACTGCAGACTAATTAACCTCTGGACTGGAAAGAGGAGATTCTAGACAGTCCAAGGTCTTTAGTGCACTAGAGTGAAAAGAGGGGAATCCAGGTTCTCCTAATCTTCTGAGGAGCATCAGTTAAATCATACATAAAACTCTTCCACAGAGACGCATTCATTCTTAGAGTAGTTTCTGGCCAAGTTTAGGAAGAAAGAAATTTCCTAAATGTACCACAGTCTGCACAGGCCCCTCACACAATAGAAATCAGGCTTATGGTAACCCACTCCAGTATTCCTTGCCTGGAGAACTCCAGGGACAGAGAAGCTTGGCAGGCTGTAGTCCATGGGGTCACAAAGAGTTGGACACAACTGAGTGATTAACACTTTTTTTCACTTTACACTTTCTTTCACTTTATACTGTTCAAAAGAATCATGTCAGTCCTGTCCCTGCCTCTCTCCTCAGCTTTTGGATACTTTATAAAAAGGGCATAACTGCAAACCATCCAGTCTTCTCTGCCTAGAAAAAGAAGCATTAATATTTCCTATTTTTCTACACCTTAGACCTATTCACATTTGTGTGCTACTCTTTGTATCAGAATAAAGAGTGAATATTTATGACTTTCCTGAGAACACCCAGGATGGCAAGAAGGAGAGTGACCCTCTCTCCTAAACAGAGAAATAAAGATGACTTTATCATGTATTTAAGTATAAAGGACATCTGCCTTCATTTACTTTAAGTGAGTTGGTTTTATCTGTACTTGGACATATTGATAAAATCCTTTAATAAAGTTTTAATCTTGAATGATTGCAAAGTTTTTTTTTTTACTAATTCCTCAGATTTACAAAGTTATGAAATTAAGATAAATTTTAAAAGGATTATTTCATATATAAAAATATCTGTCTATGAAATGCAAGTTAAATTATGGGTTTTGCTCTAGTAATATTTTTTCTCACATTAATGTGGAGCAGGATGATATTTTCAAAGGAAGCAGAATAATGATCTAGTCAATGAATGGTATCTCTTTCTAGAGAAAGTGATGTTTGTAGTTTTCTACAATAATTCCTGTTATCTATTCTTCCTTCTGAAAATACCTACTTTCTTAGCTTTATTATTATATGGAGGATTTCCTGTTGGAAACGGCATTGATATATATTCAGTTTATAATGTATGATATTTTGGAGATGTTTAAAAATAAGTGTTTCAGAACAACTTATTTGCATATTTCAGAAGAGCTGAGGTTTCTAAACACATCACTATTACACTATCTTACAAATAAAGAAGATGATTCAGGATGAAGGACCAGCTCTCCACAACTTGAAGATTCTCCTGGTTGGACCAAATGCCCTGTTGGCAGGTAGGACAATGAGTAAGCTGTATAAGGGCAGAACCATTGTTTTGCTTACTAATGATATACTCCACATGCCTGAGTTGGTTAGCAATAAATGCTTGCTGGATGATTTAATCAACCATTTACAGGTCAATATTTTTACATTAAGAAAATAAGACTGAAATGATTTCCCATTTAGCTCTCATATTAGAGTAAGATTCCATTTGCAGAAAATCACAAATTGTATTATATAGATCTCTGTTCTTCCTCTGCCCTAACACATAATTAGGGACAGGTGTGGTCAAACAGGAGATGGCAAGAGTGAACGTCGACATTTCAGGAATCAGTGAACGAAAATGGACTGAAACGGGTAAATTTAACAAAGATGACCATTATATCTACTACTGTGGGCAAGAATCCCTTAGAAGAAATGGAGTAGGCATCATAATCAACAAAAGAGTCTAAATGCAGTTCAGTTCAGTTCAGTCACTCAGTCGTGTCCGACTCTTTGCGACCCCATGAACCGCAGCACGCCAGGCCTCCCTGTCCATCACCAACTCCCAGAGTCTACCCAAACCCGTGTCCATTGAGTCGGTGATGCCATCCAACCATCTCATCCTCTGTCGTCCCCTTCCCCTCCTGCCCTCAATCTTACCCAGCATCACAGTCTTTTCAAATGAGTCAGCTCTTCATATCAGGTGGCCAAAGTATTAGAGTTTCAGCTTCAACATCAGTCCTTCCAATGAACAACCAGGACTAATATCCTTTAGGATGGACTGGTTGGATCTCCTAGCAGTCCAAGGGACTCTCAAGAGTCTTCTCCAACACCACAGTTCAAAAGCATCAATTCTTGGGCACTCATCTTTCTTTAATCTCAAAAACGACAGAATGATCTCTGTTCATTTCCAAGGCAAACCATTCAATATCACAGTAACCCAAGTCTATGCCCCAAGCAGTAATGCTGAAGAAGCTGAAGTTGAACAGTCCTATGAAGACCTACAAGACCTTTTAGAACTAACACCCAAAAAAGATGTCCTTTTCATTATAGGGGATTGGAATGCAAAAGTAGTAAGTCAAGAAACACCTGGAGTAAACAGGCAAATTTGGCCTTGGAGTACAGAATGAAGCAGAGAAAAGGCTAATAGAGTTTTGCCAAGAGAATGCACTGGTCATAGCAAACACTCTCTTCCAACAACACAAGACAAGACTCTACACATGGACATCACCAGATGGCCAACGCTGAAATCAGACTGATTATATTCTTTGCAGCCAAAGATGGAGAAGCTCTATACAGTCAGCAAAAACAAGACTGGGAGCTGACTGTGGCTCAGATCATGAACTCCTTATTGCCAAATTCAGACTTAAATTGAAGAAAGTGGGGAAAATCACTAGACCATTCAGGTATGACCTAAAGCAAATCCCTTAAGATTATACAGTGGAAGTGAGAAATAGATTTAAAGGACTAGATATGATAGACAGAGTGCCTGATGAACTATGAGTGGAGGTTCGTGACATTGTACCAGAGACAGAGATCAAGAACATCCCCAAGAAAGAGAAATGCAAAAAAGCAGAATGGCTTCTGAGGAGGCCTTACAAATAGCTGTGAAATGAAAAGAAGCAAAAAACAAAGGAGAAAAGGAAAGATATAAGCATCTTAATGCAGAGTTCCAAAGAATAGCAGGAAGAAATAAGAAAGCCTTCCTCAGTGATCAGTGCAAAGAAATACAGGAAAACAATAGAATGTAAAAGAGTAGAGATCTCTTCAAGAAAATTAGAGATACCAAGGGAACATTTCATGCAAAGATGGGCTCAATAAACAACAGAAATGGTATGGACCTAACAGAAGCAGAAGATATTAAGAAGAGGTGGCAAGAATATACAGAAGAACTGTACAAAAAGATCTTCAGGACCCAGATAATCACGATGGTGTGATCACTCAATCACTCACCTAAAGCCAGACATGCTGGAATGTGAAGTCAAGTGGGCCTTAGGAAGCATCACTACAAACAAAGCCAATGGAGGTTATGGAATTCCAGTTAAGCTATTTCAAATTCTAAAAGATGATGCTGTGAAAGTGCTATACTCAATATGCCAGCAAATTTGGAAAACTCAGCAGTGGCCACAGGACTGGAAAAGGTCACTTTTCATTCCAATACCAAAGAAAGGCAATGCCAAAAAATGCTCAAACTACTGCACGATTGCATTCATCTCACACGCTAGTAAAATAATGCTCAAAATTCTTCAAGCCAGGCTTCAGCAATATGTGAACTATGAACTTCCAGATGTTCAAGCTGGATTTAGAAAAGGCAGAGAAACCAGAGATCAAATTGCCAACATCCGCTGGATTACTGAAAAAGCAAGAGAGTTCCAGAAAAACATCTATTTCTGCTTTATTGACTATGCCAAAGGGTTTGACTGTGTGGATCACAACAAACTGTGAAAATTCTCAAAGAGATGGGAATACCAGACCACCTGACCTGCCTCATGAAAAATCTGTATGCAGGTCAGGAGGCAAAAGCTAGAACTGGACATAGAACAGACTGGTTCCAAATAGGAAAAGGAGTATGTCAAGGCTGTATATTGTCACTCTGCTTATTTAACTTATACGCAGAGTACATCATGAGAAATGCCAGGATGGATGAAGCACAAGCTGGAATCAAGATTGCTGGGAGAAATATCAGTAACCTCAGAAATGCAGATGACACCACTCTTATGGCAGAAAGTGAAGAAGAACTAAAGAGCCTCTTGATGAAAGTGAAAGAGGAGAGTGAAAAAGTTGGCTCAAAGATCAACATTCAGAAAACTAAGATCATAGAATCCAGTCCCATTACTTCATGGCAGATGGATGGGGAAACAGTGGAAACAGTGGCTGACTTTATTTTGGGGGGCTCCAAAATCACTGCAGATGGTGATTACAGCCATGAAATTAACAGACGCTTACTCCTTGGAAGGAAAGTTATGACCAACCTAGATAGCATATTCAAAAGCAGAGATATTACTTTGCCAACAAAGGTCTGTCTAGTCAAGGCTATGGTTTTTCCAGTGGTCATGTATGGATGTGAGAGTTGGACTATAAAGAAAGCTGAGCACCGAAGAATTGATGCTTTTGAGCTGTGGTGTTGGAGAAGACTCTTGAGAGTCCCTTGGACTGCAAGGAGATCCAACCAGTCCATCCTAAAGGAGATCAGTCCTGGGTGTTCATTGGAAGGACTGATGTTGAAGCTGAAACTCCAATACTTTGGCCACCTGATGTGAAGAGCTGACTCATTTGAAAAGACCCTGATGATGAGAAAGATTGAAGGTGGGAGGTGAAGGGGACATCAGAGGATGAGATTGTTGGATGGCATCACCCACTCACTCAATGGACATGAGTTTGGGTAAAGTCTGGGAGCTGGTGATGGACAGGGAGGCCTAGCGTGCTGCCATCCATGGGGTTGCAAAGAGTCTGACACGACTGAGTGACTGAACTGAACTGAACTGAATCATCAAGCTGAAGGTAAGGGGAAAAAGCTATCATAAAATTAAAGAATTCTAATCATTGTGTATTTGAAGAGCTCTAAAATTCCTTATATCTTTCACTTTGGATGTTTTAACTCAACATCTACAAAATAATTATTGAATATTCACCTTGTGCCAACCACAGTTTTAGGCACTGAAAATATAGCCATGATTAACACAGATGATGATTCTTCTTTAACTGCAGAGACTGATAAGTAAAAACAAAGTAGAAAGAATAATTGATTGAATGATTGATTTCAGATGGCAATAAATGCCAGCAAATAAGTTCTAAGTGAAATAGGTTGATGAGCTAGAGAGAACAAGTGAGCATATGTATATTAGGAAGGGACACCAGGGAGAACTTCTTGAGAGCAGCTAAAGTAAAGCAGGAGCTGAGATCTGAATGATGAGACAGAGTCAGAGGAGGGAAGGTATGAGAAATGTTTGCCTTGCTGGGAGTGGGAATCCAGAGGCTCCCAGATAGAAATAGTTATGGTGGTTTTAAGGATCGGATCTTACATTTTATATACATCTTATAACCAGAGGCTAGCAAGCCTGAAATGAGGTAAGAGAGACTGAGATCAGAAAGGAAGGACAGACAGCCATGGAAATACTATGTTCCCAGCTCAGTGGGAAGCTACTGAACATTTTAAAGCAGGAAAATAATGAAGCCTGACATTGTTAAGATGATCATATTTATTGTTTTGCTCTTCCTGTTGGTGCTTTCTAGCTCTAGAGGTATAAAGAGGTGAGCCCAAGGCATCTTCAGGAGAAAAGATGAAAAAGGACACTTAGCAGCATTCCTTACTAGTTTAGAATTCTTAAAGATCACCAAGAGTCCTTGTTTAAACTACAGCTTCCTAGAATCTCCTCCTGAGAGATACTGATTTGGGAGGAACTAAAAGTTTGCATTTTAGCAATGACCCCAAATGATTCAGATGTAAGTGATGGCCTACAGATCACTTTGGTTTAGAAATCATCCCAATTTTAAAAGAAAAGTTAAGAATTTTTTTAGGTTTACCAATCCAGCTTGCCATTAGAGGAAAATAGGAATTTGATTAAAGTCTAGTCAAGCTGGACCCTTCACTAGAATTGGATCTCTGATGGATGTTTTCTGATCTCCCTTTAAAAGAGGGATCAAAATAGAAACAGACAGTGTGTAAAGAGTATGGATATAGGTTTGGTAGTGGATGGATTCGGCTTGACTTGAAGGTTTATGTACACATCACATTAAGCAACATCTAACATGTTTATCCCATGACTCAGTTTCCTAACCTACCCATCCATCCCATTCCTTATTTCAATCCTTGCCCTACTTCTCTACACAGTTGTTGTTATTGTTGTCACTGCTTCTAAGCTCCTATTTCTCCTTGAAACACTGCAAGCCTCGTCTCTCATGGTTACAGGTCTTTGAGTCTGGCTTTTTTGCATCTCTCTTCCCTGGGTTGGGACGATTCTCTGGAGAAGGAAGTGGCAACCCACTCCAGTACTCTTGCCTTAAAAATCCCGTGGATGGAGGAGCTTGGTGCAGGCTACTATCCACGGGGTCACAAAGAGTCAAGCATGACTGAGCGACTTCACTTTTTTTTCTTTTCACTTTTCAGCAACACACAAAAAAACCTGCACAAAATGGGCGTCTGGATTCTCCCCTCTTCTCCCTTCTCAGCAATACTAAGATAACTTGTCTGGTCTTTTTAATAACTGAAAGGAGACACACAAAACACCATTTTGCACATGCAATCAAGGACTGCCTTCCTTTAAAATTATACCCCTTTCATTATGCGACTAATGATGGTAGAAATTCAAACCTGGCTTTCAGCCCCCAAGAAAATAGAGAGAGCTCTGCACGGAGTTCACTGCGGAATTCCACACACTTTCATGAGATGCGGTCTGAAAGGATGTTACCCGAGCATTTGGCTTCCAGAGGGGTTGGCAAGTTTCCTGTGTGACAACAAGCTCTTGATACCATAGGCAGACAGCCAGGCCACACTGTGCCATATTGTTTATTACCTGTAGGGCAGGCTGGGCAACAGCCACTCAGGTCAAGGGTCCAAGATGCCCACATCAAATGTAAAATGGAGCAAATGCTAACAGAAAAAGGCTGTTGCCCACAGCCAAGAATGCAAGGGCTTAAGAAGTAGAATGTGATGGTGCCCAGAGAAGGTACCATCCCATTGTACTGATGGGGGGACCTAAGCAGAGGCCAGGAGACAGTCCTGCCCACGTGGAAAGAAGGCACTGTCCACATTCCTCCCTTCCCTCCTGGAGCTCTGAACTTGATAGCTCCACTGGAGCGAAGGGAGCTCAAATAGTAAGTGCTGCGAGTCTGGAATTCCTATACTTGAGGAATAAATTCAGGCCACTGATCCAATGGTGATGCTTAGATTCTTAGACCCATTGCTACACATTCTTTCTAATCTAGATGTTCCACCCTTCTAGGTACAAATACAGTCTTTCATGGTCAAGAACCATCCAAGCTCTTTGTTCTGACTAAAAAGGCAAAGGAAAAATGGGATAGAGCTGGATTATCCAGCTATTAAAATGACTTAGATTTGTACTATTATTATTGCAAAAGTCATACACAATTTTAATAGGCTTATATGCATAGGTATTTGGGCGTCACCATCTGAAAGCTGCTGTTTTTAAAAATATGAACCTAGTTGATTTCTCTTTTAAAAAAATATGAACTTAAGCCTGGTACAGCATTTTATTGGCCACAATTGTGGACATGTCGGCCTGCAGCACCTGCAGACAGGCCTGAGGATGGCCCTCCTCTAAAAGTGTTCTGGACAATGCTGCACACAGATTTTGTTCTTCAGTGTCCGTCTAACACAGATCAGGTACTCAGATAGTTACTATGTGATTTGATAGGAAGAAATTTTTCTTCATAATTCTGAGGAGAAACATTTTTCCTTCCCAATAGGTGTCTAGTGACAATATTGAGAATGCGCAGTTTGGGATGTCCATTCCCAACCTCGTCCCAGCACCACTACTAGTGTCTCGCCTCCTAACTGGTCATGCTGACTCGGATTTCTCCCCTCCCATCCATCCTCCAGACTACGGACAGGGTGTTATTTCTGAAATGTAAATTTAATCTTATAGTTATCTTGCTTAAAATAGTTTCATCCTCATCAAGAATAAAATCAAATCTATTTGTCTATGCACAGGTTCTCAAGGATCCTTCCCTCACATTACTTGTTTCTTTTTTTTTTTTTTTTTTACCAAAGTGTGGTTGATATACAATGTTGTGTTAAGTTTCAGGTGCAGAACAAAGCGATTCATATATAAATGACAGATTATTTTCCATTACAGGTTGTTATAATCTATTGAATATGTTCCCTCTGCTATATAATAGGTCCTTTAATTTTATATATAGTAGTGTTTATCTGTTAATCCCAAACTCTTAATTTATCCCTTCCTCGACCCTCAACTATCCCCTATGGTAGTCATAAGTTTGTCTTCTGTGTCTGCGCTGACACTATTTTTGAGCCACACTAAACTACTGGCAGTTCAACATCTCTCAGTTTTGCACATGTTATTTGTCTGACCTGGGATACCTTCTTTTCTTTCATGTCTGGACAATATCTACCCTTCCCTTAAGGCTGCTCAAGCACCAGCTGTCCCCTGAAATTGTCTATGAACCCAGAAAGTTTTAATCACCGAAAGCACAGCCCTTGGTTCCTCTTCTGATGTGTTAGAATGTCTGTGCACAGTTGTCAGGAAGGGCACTGGGAAGCCAAGCTGCCTGCAATGGAATGCTAGTTACCACTTAATCTGTCAGCTGTGTGACACTGGGCAAGTTAGCAGAAGGCATAGTATCTCAGTTTCCTCATTTATAAATGAAAGATAATATAATACCTACTTCAGGAGACAGTTGGGAGGGTTAATGAGTTAATATACGAAAAGTGGTAACTAATATGTTCAATAAATATTATAATTGTTACTAAATAAAATTTATATTAAGGCAGAACCTACTTAAAGTGTTCAGCTCTTAAATATACAACTCCATTAGTTTTCTCATAGTGAAACACACCTGCATATCCACCCAGATCAAAAGTGAAAAACAGACCCTCATCAGCACTCTAAAAACCTCCTTCCTGGCCCCTCCCATACCCATCACTCCTACCTCCTGCAAGGTAACCACAGTTCTGACTTCTATCAACATAGGTTGGTTTTCCTTGATTTTAATTCTATATAAATAGTATGATACAATAATTTTGTGTCTGGTTTAATTCACTGAACATGGTGATTGTGTGATCCACCCATCTTGATAGCATTAGTATAGTATACCATGTAGCAATAATTCATTCATTTTGATTACTATAATATGTAATATTCTGTTATCTAAATGCATCCTTAATTTACTTATTCATTCTCCTGGGTTTTTTATTGTGGTTAGAAAAAACATGCAACATGAGATATAACCTCTAAAAATTTTAAGTAAACAGTACATTACTGTTAACTCTAACTCAACCTTGTACAGCAAATCTCTAGAACTTTTTCATTATATGTAACTGAAATTTCACACACATTTAACAACTCCGCACTTCCTCCAAACCCCAGTCCCTGGACACCACCATTTACTTTCTGTTTCTAGACACATGATTACTTTAGGTACCTCATGTAAGTGGAGTCATGCAGTATCTGTCCTTTTGTGACAGACTTATTTCACTTTGCTTATCTTGTATCTTCAGTTTTGTCCATGCTGTCACATGTAACAAGATTTCCTTCTTCTTTAAGGCTGAATATGTAATATTTCACTGTGTGTATTTATGTTTTCTTTATCCACTCATTCTTTATTCACACCTAGTTTGCTTCCCTGTCTTGGCTATTGTGAAAAATTCTACAAGAAACATGGGAGTGCAGATGTCTCTTCAAGATTCTGATTTCAGTTCTTTGGATAAATACCAAGAAGGTGAATTGCTGGACTATATAATAGTTCCATTTTTAATTTTGAAGAAATTACTTACTGTTTTCAATAGTGGCTGCACCATTTCACATTCTCACAAATACAGCACAAGGGTGCCAATTTCTCCACATTATCATCAACACTTGTAAATTTTTGTTTGTTTTTGACGATGACCATCCTAACAGGTGTGAGCTGATATCTCATTGTGGTTTTGGCTTACATTTCCTGCTGACTAGTGACACTGAGCTCCTTTTTCATTGACCTGTTGGCCAGTTGTATGTCTTCTGTGGAAGTATGTCTATTAGGATCCTTTTCCCATTTTTTAATTGGGTTATTTGCTTTTTTTTATTGAGTTGTAGGGGTTTCTTATATGTTATGGATATTAACCACTTAGCAGATATGTGGTTTGCAAATATTTTCTCCTGTTCAGTGGGTTGCTTTTTCATTTTGTTTGTTGTTTTCTTTGTTTTGCAGAAGCTTCTTAGTTTGATGTAATCTCACTCATCTAATTTTGCTTTTATGGCCTGTGCTTTTGGTGTCATATCCAAGAAATTATTGCCAAGACCAATGTCATGAAGATTTTTCTCTATGTTTCCTTCTAGTTGTTTTATATTTCAGGTCTTACATTTAAAAACTTAGTCCATTTTGAGCTGATTTTTATGAATGTTGTGGGGGTAGGAATCCAATTTCATTCTTTCGCCTGTGTATATTCAGTTTTCCCAGCATCATTTGAAGAGGCTATCCTTTCCCCGTTGTGTAGTTTTCATTCCACTATTGATGGACAAATGACTAACTTCTAGTTATTGTTTTTGTTTTGTTGTTGTTGTTGACTCTTAACAAAAAATGCTCTATTAACATTATTGTTCAAGTCTTTTGGTAAACAAGTACACATTTCTCTCATTTAAGAGTAGTATTTCAGAGGCTTTGAATAATGTATGATCCTTTAGTAACTAACTGCCAGTTTTCCAAACTGGTGGTATCATATCTTCACCAATACATGCTATTGTCCGTTTCTTTGTTTGTTTAACTTTAGTTTTCTTGTAAAGGTGTTTCACTGGTATTTTAATTTATTAATACATGTCCATGATGACCAACCATGCCTATCACCTTTGAAAATGTGTATTGGTCAACTGCACAGCTTTTGTGAAGTGCTTATTCAAGTGTGTTGCCCATTTCTAATTGTGTTTTCTGAAATATTTTTTAATTGATATAAAAATAGTCTGAATATAGCTCTTTGCCAGATATCTGTATTACAAATATTATCTCCTATTCTTCAGTGTGCTCTGTTACTAGTGTCTTTGGTGAACAAAAGTTTTTAACTTTAGTGAAATTCTACTTATCAATCCTTTCTTAATGTTTTTGATGTCTGGCTTATGAAAATCTTTCTCCCCAAGGGGATGAAGATATTTTCCTAATGTTCTTTTCTAGAAGTTACTGCTTTTATTTTTGTATTTGTCTATGATCCATCTAGAACTAATTTTTGAGTATGCTATAAGCTGGAGGTCAGTAGATAGCTGATTAACCATTTTTTGAATTTAAAAAAAATCCTTCTCCCTATTATACTTCTATCATTATTATATCATAGTCACTATCATTATCATCATCATGACCATCATCAGCATTTATTTATAAGCCTGTCTTCTCCACTAACAATTAGCATCTTTGGACAAAATTGTGCTTTGTTAACCATTTTCCTCTATACCTAATATAGCTGCCAGTTAAGAGTTTGTTCAATCAACATTTACTTAATAATTACACATGCCAATTGATAACATGGGTAGAGATATTGTAAGAAAGCACACAATTATTTTCAGAGTTCTGGCATCCTGCCTGAGTATATTATATGGAAAGTTACTGACAGAATGTGGGAGGGCAGTGAATCACTATTGTGGATCTGCAGAGACCAGAGTATTGCCAGAAGATTGGCTATGGGCTAATATTCAACTTTTCACTATATTCTGGTGAGTTTGATGTGGATTCTTAAGAATACTCTCAAATGGACATTTAAGATGGAATAAAGGATTGTGGGAGCCAGTATCAGTTAACTGTAACCAAGTCATGCCAGACTAAACTTTTGTAACAGGTTTATCTTAGTAAAGTAGGAAATGTAGTCTATGTAGCTTAGAAATATATTTGGTGTGCTCTCATGATTCCCTAGCAAATAAGGGGTATGACTCCTCTCTGTGACTCATAGAAACTATGACTTTTTAACTTTTTAACTATGCTTGACACCTCATACACTGTAACAGATCACAGTTAATGAATGATTTATAATAGAGTTAGATGAGTTCTTATATAGTAGAGTGTCTTGGAGCTTGAACTTGTACTCAGAATCTCGCTATTGAAGACCTGGTAGTCTATTTGTGTGTTTTGATGATGCACGGGTCTTTTTCTTCTGGGGCTGAAATAGAATGGAGGAGTTGTAAAGCCTATGAAGAAAGATAAGGTGAATACAGCTGAAGAAGACAGGGATTGCTTCAATCTATCTGTTTTTGGCTTCAGGTACTAGATTTTAGTGATAAGAGGGATTAAGAGCAGAAGGTTTAGGAAACCAATAAAAAAAAAAACACTGGAGGCTATGAGCACAAATATTACTGCTGGTCCTGGTGAACATTCCTCCCCAACTTTGCCAGGTATCACTGAGAGGCTTTGGCAGCCAGCCCATGGGCTCAGAGGAGCCACCTTAGGGGTGTGACACTTAAAGAAGAACATTAGCCAATTTGTTCCAGGATACTAGTGACACAACTGGACAGCCCAGAAGTAACTAGCGGTAACTTTGACAGAGAACTGGAGATGTCCTTCAGTATCAAAATCAGAGGCTAAGTACTATAATTTTGAAATTAATGTTAATGTGACTTCAACAGGCTGGTAAGAACTGGGGGAATTCTAGAACACCTAAGTACTAAATAACCATACACAAAACTGCAACTTAGGCTTCCTTGGTGGTCCATTGGTTAAGAATCTGCCTGCCAATCCAGGTGACATGCATTCTATCCCTGGTACAAGAAGATCCCACATGCTTCAAGGCAACTAAGCCCGTGTATCACAACCACTGAGCCAGAACCCTAGAGCCCTGGAGCTGCAACTACTAGAACCTCCCACAACAAGAGAAGTCCCAGCAATGAAAAATCTGCATACCACTAGAGTAGCCCCTGATCACCACAACTAGAGAAAGCTTTCACAGCAACCAAAAATAAAAATAATTTTTTAATTGCAACTTATTGAAATTCTAATTAATCTCAAAATTTTTGTATACAATATTTTATTTCAACCTTTTTTATAACTCTACTATTTCCCAGGTGGCTCAGTGGTAAAAAATTTGCCTGCCAATGCAGAGATGCTGGAGACAGGGTTCAATCCCAGGGTGAGGATGATCACCTGAGGAGGAAATGGCAACCCACTCCAGTATTCTTTCCAGGAATATCCCATGGACAGAGGAGCCTGGTGGGCCACAGTCCATGAGGTCACAAAGGGTTGGACACAACTGAGTGACTGAGAATGCATGCATGCACTAACTTTCATTAGCAATAAATTCAGTTCTTTTTATCTAATTTTTTCAGACAAACCTTGGAAACAGTTATAAAGTTTTTTTTTATTTTTAATCCCATTTGAATTTTAATTATTTAGTTTACATACATATTTGTTTGAAAGACAATAGCATTGTGATATTCTGTCTTCTCATAATTAGAGTACAATATTTTTCTCCAAATATTCCAAAGGCATTTTGTCTACATGTTTATAAAAAAAAAAAAGTTTACTTGAAACAATAATTGTAGTTCTTGATAAGGTTATTTCTAACTTAATTTGTGTATTTTGTTAATTTTGTGAATGAGCTCTTATTATATTTTCTAAATTAGAAGTACTGGAATAACACATAGCTATCATTAAATGTTTTCCATGTATGCCATTTTGCAAAACTTTTTTATTATGGTATTTTTTTAGTTTAATCACATATATTTTCTAGGTATATCTTCACATTTGCAAATAATAATATTGCCCTCAGTTTCCAAAAGTATATACAACTTGCTTCTATTTCAATCTTATTACATTAATTAGAACGTACAGAACATTGTTAAATGACAATGTGATTATGAGCAGAATAAGCTATTTTTAAACCCTCCCATGTGGCAAAATGGAAATAATTTAAACACTTCCTGGTTAAATTAAATTGAAGACCAGAGGAGAAATAATCCTCTGTGAAGGATGGAAGGTGAGAGGAAGACAAGCATATCCACAAATCTACATAGGGGAAACTGAAAATGCAGATACAAGAGGGAAAAAATGAGGTCTGATGACATTAGCCTGAATTAGTATACCAGATCCTTCCCTGAAGAAAGACTTTGGGCTCATCTCCTCCCATAGATACAGCAAAATCAGAGGCAAATATAGAACAACTCTCTCAGAGAAGGACCTAAAGCTAACAGGGCAGATTTTCTAAAGAATATAAAGGAAAAACTACATTGATATATAGGTAGGTGGGGCAGAGATGCAATGAGCCAGGACCAACAACTCTAGCAGGCAACCCAAGATAGGAAGAGGATATTACAAACTCAGAGGTGCTCCCTAAAGAGCAAGCAGTTTGAGGTCCACATTGGGTATCCAAGCCCTGGGGACTGACACCAGGCAAACAAACCCTGTTAATGGATTTTAAACCAATAGGGCTTACAACTGAGAGAGGTAAAGGACTGTAGGATACTGAGACTCCACTCTTAGAGAGTGTACCCACAAACTTACTCCCTCTGAGTCTCAGTGCAGAGGAAGCTGATTGAAAACCACCAGGCACTCTTTCTGCCCTGCCAAGACCACCCCAGCAACCCCTCCAGCTCAAACTAGTTTCTGGCTCCAGCACCGCACTCCCAACTCTGATGAAGCAGTGGCCCTTGGTGTGCCCCAGGAAAATGCCAACCCACACCAGGTGCTGGCTCCAACATACCCCATCCTCTGCCACATTTGCCTTATAGGGATCCTAGAAGGTAAGAAAGAGAATAGCAGAACACTTATTTGATAAAATAATGGCTGAAAACTTCACCAACCTAGGGAAGAAAACAGATATCCTGGTCTGGGAATCAAAGAGACTTCCAAAACAAGATGAACACAAAGAGAATCACATCTAGACATACCAAAATTAAAATGGCAAAAGATAAAGAGAGAATTTTAAAGGCAGTAAGAGAAAAGCAAAGAGTTACTTATAAGGAAACCTTCATAAGGCTATAAGCTGATTTTGCATGAGAAACTTTGCAGGTTAGAAGGGAGTGGCATTATATATTTGAAGTGCTGAAAGGGAAAATTCTGTAAACAAGGATACTCTACCCAAAAAGTTTATCATTCAGAACTGAAGAAGAGATAAATAGCTTTCTAGACATGCAAAACTTAAGAGTTCATCACCACTAAACTGGTCTTTCAAGAAATGTTAAAGGGCCAGCTTTAAACAAAAAAGTAAAGGCTACAACAAGAAATAAGATTAAAAAAAAAAAAACTCACTTGTAAAGGCATATACAGTTGACCTTGAATATAATGAGCTTGAATTGCATGTATCCACTTATATGTGGATTTTTTCAATAGCAAATACTGCAGTACTACACAATCCACAATCCATGGTTGGTTTAATCTGTGGCTACAGTAGAGGAAATTTGGAAGAATCATATATTCAGATTTTTTGCTGTCTGGAGGGTCAGAACTCTTGGCACCTTCATTGTCAAGAATCAACTGTATACAATAAAGACAGTGGATCAATCATTTTAAAAGTTAGTATTGATATTATAAGACAGAAGTCATAAAAATCAACTATGATTAAAATAAGTAATTAAGGTATACACAAAGGTATGAAATATGATGTTAAACACCAAAGTGTTAAAGAGTGAAAATTTTGAGGTTTCAAACTTAAGTGACTAATAGTTTAAAACAAACAGTTATATACATAGGTCAATATATATGAACCTCATGCTAACCACAAACCAAAAACCTACAATAGGTGCACACCCAACAAAGAGAAAGGAATCCAAACATAACACTAGACAATATCATCAAACCACAAGAGAAGAGAATAAAAAAGTAAAGAACAAAAAAGAGCTATAGAAACAGACAGAAAGTAAGTAACAAGATGGCAATAAAGCATACCTATCAATAATCACCTTAAATGTAAATGAACTAAATGCCTCAATCAAAAGACATAGGGTGGCTGAATGGATGAAAAACCAAGACTCATCAATATGCTGCCTACAAAAGCATACTGTAGGCAGAGTTAAGGATATATATGGACTGAAAGTGAGGGGATGGAAAAAAATATTAAATGCAAATGGAAATCAAAAGAACACTGGGATAGCAATACTTAGAGTTATGTTTCAGATCAAACAGACTTTAAATCAAAGACTATAACAGAAGACAAAGAAAAGCATTACATATTCAAAAAAAGAAATCAATTTTAGAAGAGGATATAACAGTTGTGTGTGTATGTATGTATGTGTGTATTCAACACGGAAGCACTGAAATACATAAAGCAATTATTAACAGATAACAGGAAAAAATGTACAGTAAGATAATAATCATAGGGGACTTTTAACACCCCACTTACATCAATGGATAGAACATCCAGACAGATAGGCAGTAAAGAAACACTAGCTTTAAATGACACAATAGACCAAAGAGGCATTTATATATATATATATATATATATATATATATAGTTGTTGTTGTTTACTCTCTAAGTCATGTCCAACTCTTTGCAACCCCATGGACTGTAGCTTGCCAGGCACCTCTGTCCATGGGATTTCTCAGGCAAGAACAAGAATCCTGGAGTGTGTTGCCGTTTCCTTCTCCAGGGGATGTTCCCAACCCAGGGATCAAACATGTATTTCCCACATTAGCAGGTGAATTCTTTACTGCTGAGCCACCATGTGGCTTATATATATAAACATTCCATACAAAAGCAGCAAAATACACATTCAAGTGCACATGGAACATTTTCCAGGATAGATCACCGCTAGGTCACAAAATAAATCTCAGTAAAAAATTCAAGAAATTATATCAAGCATCTTTTTTGACCACAATTCTATGAAGAGAAATAAACTACAAGAAAAAACTGCAAAAAAACAAACACATATGTTTTTGCTTAGTGGAGGCTAAACTATATGCTACTAAAAAATCAATGGGTCAATAAAAGACTCAAAGAGGAATCCAAAAAAATACCTTGAGACAAATGAAAATAGAAACACAACTTTATAAAATCTATAGAATTGCAAAAAAAAAAAAGCAGTTCTAAGAGAGAAATTCATAATATTACAGGCCAACTTAAAAAAACAGGAAAAGTCTCAAGCAAACAAACTAAACTTATACCTAAAGAAATTAGGAAAAGAACAAACAAAGCCCAAAGTTAGTAGAAGAATAACATAATAAAAATGAGAGTGAAAATAAAAGAGATTGAAAAAAAAGAAAGAAAGAAAGATTAAAAAAAGATCAATGAAACTAAGAGCTGGTTCTTTGAAAAGATAAACAAAATTAATAAACTTTTACCCAATTTATTAAGAAAGAATAGGAAAGAGCCAGAGAAATAAAATTAGAAATAAAAGATAAGTTACAACCTCTATGACAGAAATACAAACAATCATAAGAGAATACTGCAAACACTTACATGACAACAAACTGGACAATCTAGAAGAAATGAATACTTTTCCAGAAATATTCAATGTTCTAAGGCTAAATCAAAGAAAAATAGAAAATATAAATAGATTAATTATTAGTAAGAAAATTGAAGCATGAATATGAAAAACTCCAATAAATAAAAGTCCAGGATCAGATGGAACCACAAGTGAAATTCATCAAACTTTTAAAGAAGATGTAATATCTATCCAGGTCAAACTACTCCAAAAAGTTGAAGATAAAGGAATATATCCAATTCATTCTATAAGGTCAACATCACCCTGATACCAAAACCAGATATAGACACCACAAGAAAAAGAAAATTATAGGCCAACATCCATGATAAACATAGACACAAACATTATCAATAATATATTAGCAAACCTAATTCAACAATACATTAAAAAGACTATCCATCATGATCAAGTGGGATTTATTTCAAGGATGCAAAAATTATTCAGTATCTGCCAGTCAATGTGATACACCAAATTAATAAAGCAAAGGATAAAAAGCACATGATCATCTTAATAGATATAGAAAAAGTATTTGAAAAATTCCACATCCATTCATGATAAAAATTCTCAACAAACTGGGTATAGCAGGAACATACCTAAACATAATAAAGCCATTTATGACAGACCCAGAGCTAACATCATACTGAATGATGGAAAACTTACAGCTCTTCCTCTGAGGTCAGGAACAAGACAGGGACGTCCACTCTTGCCACTTTTACTCATCATAGTGTTAGTAGTCCTAGCTGCAGCAGATAAACATAAATAAATAAGAGCACCCAACTTGGAAAGGGAGAGGTGAAACTGTCACTATGACAGATGACATGTATTCTATATAGAAAATAGTCACCAAAAAAAGATTGCACCAAAAAAAATATTAGAACAAATAAATGAATCATTAAATTTGCACGATAAAATCTGTTGTATTTCTGTGTATTAATACTGCACTATCAGAGGGAAATTTTTTAAAATCCCATTTATAGTCACACCAAAAAGAATTAAATACCTAAAAATAAAATTAATCAAGAAGGTGAAAGAACTATACTTTGAAAATTAAAAGACATTGATGGAAGAATTGAAGACAACACAAATAAATGGAAATATATGCCATGCTCATGAACTGGAAGAATGAATATTATTAAAATTTACATACTACCCAAAGAAATCTACATATTCAGTATAATCTCTATCAAAACACTGATGGTATTTTTCACAGAATTAGAACAAATAATTCTAAAATTTTTACAGAACCACAAAGACAAAGCAATCCTAAGAAGGAAGAACAAAGCAGATGGTATCATGCTCCCTACAAACTATACTACAAAGTTATAGTAATCAGAAGAGTATGGTATAGCCATAAAACCCAAAATATGGTCAATGGAAAAATAGAGAATTTAGAAATAAATTTATACAAATATAGTCACTTAATCAGGGAAAAGTAAGGCAAGAAAAAAAAGGGGAAATAAAGCTTCTGTAACAAGCAGTATTGGGAAAACTGAACAGCTACATGTAAAAAGAATGAAACTAGGCTATTTTCTTACACCATGTACAAAAATAAACTCAAAATAGTTTAAAGACTGAATGTAAGACTTAAAACCATAAAACTCCTAGAAGAAAACATTGGCAATAAACTCTTTGACATCAATCTTAGCAATATTTTCTGGATCTGTCTCCTCAAGCAAGGGCAAAAAAAGCAAAAATAAACAAACAGGAATATATCAAACTAAAAAGATTTTGCACAATAAATGAAATCATCAACAAAAAGGCAAATAACTGAATGAGCAAAGATACTTGCAAATTACATGTCTGATAAGGGATTAATATCCAAAATATGCAAAGAACTCATACAACTCAATATCAAAAACCAATCTGACTAAAAACTAGGCAGAGGACATGAATAGCTGATTTTCCAAAGAAGAAATGTAGGAGGCCAACAGGCACATGAAAAGATGCTCAGCATCACTGTGATTTAGAGAAATGCAAATCAAAACCACAAGATAGCACCTCATTGAGATATCACCGGTTAGAATGGCTACTATCAAAAAGACAATAAATAACAAGTGTTGGTCAGGATACAGAGAAAAAGTAACTGTCGCGTATGGTTGAGGGAAACGTTAGTTGACGTAACAACTATGAAAAACAGTATGGAGGGTCTTCAAACAATTAAAAACAGAGCTATCATGTGATCCAGCCATTGCATTCCTGGGTATATATCCAAAGAAAGTGAAAACACCAATTCAGAAAGTTACAGGCACCCCTGCATTCCTGGAAGCATTATTTACAATATATATAACTTATAATGGAGAAGGAAATAGCAACCCACTCCAATATTCTTGCCTGGAGAATCCCATGAACAGAGGAGCCTGGTGGGCTACTGTTCACAGGGTCACAAAGAGTCGGACACAACTGAGTGACTAAGCACATAACCTATAAAAATAGCAAATCATTGTTGCACACCTGAAACTAATATAATATTTTAAGTCAACTATACTTCAATTAAAAACATGAAAGTAAGAAATAAAATTCAGAAGATAGCTTTCTGATATTAAAAAAAAGAAATAAGATTGTTAGATATAGTGTTATGAGGTGGATATAAATGCAAGGTGGTATTGCTAAGAAAGGAGTGGACCATATAAAGGAAATTTTATCATTCTAGTAGTTTTACTTAGGATCAAGCATGAAAACACATACAACATATTATATGGTGCTAACTTTCAATGTTAGCTAGAGCAATGAGTTCATGTATTTATTCTGTATTCCTATTTTGAATTCAGAACAAAATTTCATTGTCACTGCCTTAAGCATGATCTATTTAATTCATTATGGGAATGGGAGGAACAGTTTTTCTAAAGAATTTGTGATGAGAATAAAGATGAGGTTTAGTGTCAAAGCAACAAATAATTGAGAAAGATGCAATGAGGTTTTTCCACAAGGACAGTTTCAATTTTTTAAATAGAATCAATGTGTTGGCAGAATTTACTGGAAGAGAAGTGTTTATTAGAATTGACTACCCAATCACACTGAGATATACTTTCATAATAGATGTCACAGTGCACATGGAACCTGTATCCTAGATTATTTTATAGATAGATTCAGGAGCATGCCCCCAACAATTGACAGGACTTCAGCTGATGATGGAAACCTCTTCTTTACAGAAAAATGCTCTTTCCCAGTCAGATGCTTTTCATTCAGAGAATTAAATTTTAGGGAATAAGGGGTGAACTGTCAAAAGCAATAAGTGGGAAAAGAATGTCTTTTGGAAGCAAAATGTCAGCTTGAATCAAGGCCTACCTCTTATTGCACTAAACAGTTTGGGCAAGTAACTTGAAATCTGCAAACCTCAGTTTACCTACCAGTAAAATGGAAATAAAACTACCTATATGAGGCTACAGTAAAGATTAAACAATGTAAATTTCATGGCCTGAAATTGGCACCCTTAAAGGAAATTAAAAGTGTTGATTCTTCTTCATTGTTATTTATGTAGCATTTTGAAATATGTTATTGCTTTAATATTTGTGCTTTTTAAAATCTGTTTTATAAATTTATCTTTTTAAGCCAGAAGTTTTCATTGCCTCAGAGAAATTTAGTATCTTTACAGCTGGGATGGAAACATAACCAAAATATTTTTATTCATTTCTAGACTGCCAAAACAGGCACTAGAATCCCATCTTTGAAACAACAGTCCTAAAATCCAGGCTTTTGATTATAACTTTTGGGCCTTTGTGATTTAAGACAAAAAAAAAGGCGTTTTACATCCCAAAGTCTTATCACTAAATATCAGGGAACAAACCTGACCCTCATAGCGTAATGTGCTGTAAGCCGCAGACCAGAAAGATGCAGCATAAGCGCCTACACTATAGCAAAAGGAGATATTAATAGCTGAACCACATGCATTTTGTATTCCAAGGACTTTAGACACTTTGATTCCCTCATCCTCGTGACAACCTCCTGTACAGATAAGGAAACTGATGCTCAGAGAGGTTAAGTAACTTATCCAAGCTGACACAGCTTGCAACGGATGGCTCTAGTATTTGATCCTGGGCAACCTGGCTGTTCTCTTTACTATGGCGCCATGGTGCTATAAAAGCAGATCCTGGGCTTGGGAGACGGTGCTTGGAGATGACTGGTAAAACAAATCTGAAATCCAAACACTTTGAGGAAGCAGATTTTAAAATCTCCAGTTATGTTTCAAAATTCAGAAACAAAGCAGGCTGTGTAAAGATAACCTCACAGAGGGTCCTCGTGCCCCATCTCCACCCCCACCCCTGCCACACACACCGATCCTGGAGCAGTAGGTACACTGACATGGAGCATTTGTTCAGAAACAGGACTTGCAGTAGTATGCCCTCTGCTTCACAAGGCCTACACGTCCCTGCATGCCAGTAGAGTATCCCAAATGTCAGGGGGGACCCCAAATGTCACTGGGGCATTATATGCTCCTAGCACTCAGAAATGGGGTGAGGTGTGCTGAAATGCATGCGCTCAGGAAACACAGGCCTAGAAGACAGCTGCAATCTGGACAATGAGAACACACAGTCACTGCATAGGGGCCGGAATCCAAGCCCCCACACACAGCAATGTTTACCGCGCAAAGGACAGAAGGAAAGCTGAATAGGGTTCATGGTGCATGAAGTTTGCCTACAAGCTTTGGGGATCCCTGTGAGGAAAAAATAATATAACATGATAAATATAATGTTAAGAATGAAAGTAAATGTTTCTTTAAATATTTGAGAAAAGAAAAAAATAAATATGTAAAAGCTAACAGATATATCATAAAATCTAGATAATAAAAATGGTTTTATAAATTTATAATTATAATTTAATTATAATTAACAAATTATAAATTCTCCATAAAACATTTTTCATACATTTGTGGCTACATACTTTTTGACCACTTATTCATATGATAACTATTTTGTAATAGTTTCTACAGAAAGAATAAAAAGGTACATAATTGAGGCTTTCTCAAGGATCACTGACATTTTTATAACTGGTAGTTGGAAGGCATAAATCATGTGGCCTCACACGTGGATGCACCTGCTGTCTGTGCCCGTACCTCACAAACAGGAATTCTAAGTTCTACTTTGCATAATTTCTGTCGGAAAAAAATAGATGTAACATTTATAATTGCACATGCTGCATTATTGAATGTATTCCTAACCTAAAAAGAAAAATCTCTATGTCAAGCTGTCAATGAGAACTAAATTTTCTGCTTACGATGTTACCCCTCTGGTAACTGAATCTTCCATAGGCCTTTTCCCAAGTTTTTTCTCCTCCATTTGCCCACATACTTCTAATGCCAGGCATCGTAGGCGCTATATCCCCATATGACCCCAGCCTTCTATGGTTTTGAATTGGCACAGCAGGTGACAGGAGTATTTCTATTAGAGAAGCTATTTCTAGCCAAGATTGACCAGTCCATAACTTAACTATTCACGGAAGTGACTGTAAACCACATGAATCTATCACACTAAATACAAACTGAATATACCCCATCTCAACTTCCCCATAATCAGACCCCCAAAATTCTTACAGCTATCCCAAAGCTATTTTATAAAAGGTGAAATTTTGGTGGAGTGAAAATCAGGTGGCAAACAACACTTGTCTTAATCAGTTGCTGTAAAAGTTATAAAATCTAGGACTATATGAACCCATCACTGCTGCCCCTTCCAAGGGTTCAGAAAAAGCCCTGAAGTTTAAGCTTCATTAACAGTATAGTACATTCAGCTCCAGGTATGAGATACTTCAGGCAAGACCAAGGAGGACAGGATGATACAGCAAGGACCAATGGCCTCTCCCAGAGACCTAGGGCTTACCCTGGGGGTTTGACTTATTCTGGAAAATAAGATTTTTAAACTGAAAGTGACTAAGAAAACTTGAGTGAGCAATTTATAGTTCTTCCCCATTCCTGACCATAGTTGGGGTCTCACGGACCAGTTGAGTTCAGTTATAGAAAATAAATTACATCTCTGCACATCTAAAGGGTGACTTGAAATATAAACCCCACTACATATGAAAAGAAAATGACTGAAACACAAAAGTCAAGGAATTTAACCCTCTGTCCTCAAAAGATTGAGTTAATGTGAAATGCTAAAAAAAGGTACAGATAGCAGTTTGGATAGCTTTAAATAGCTTTCTGTGGTAACCTCTAAATCCCCATGGTTCTGGATGATTTTGACAGAGAATTGGACCCAGAATGGGTTTCTCTTGCTTTGGTTTGAATGTGACACTGGTCATTCAGCCACGTTTGGAAACACCAGGGGGTGACTGGCAATAAAGTTTACTGCTTTTTTAACCCTTCTCTCACCAAAAAGAGTAATGGATACAGTTGGAATAAACGACTCCATCAAAAGATGATGCAAAAAATAAATTTAGTTAGCCTTGTTATAAACTGAATTGTATCCCCCAAGTTCACAAGTTGAAGACCCACTGCCAGAACCTTATAATGTGACTGCATTTGAAGACAGGGCCTTTAAAGAGGTTGAAATGAAGGCATACGGGTGGGCCCTAATGTAATATGGCTGGTGTCCTTAGGCGAGAAGGGCACCGACAACGTAGACAGAGGGAAGAACGTGAAGACACAGTAAGAAGGCTTCTGTCTGTAAACCAAGGGAAAAGGCCTCAGGAGAAACCAACACTGCCAATACTTTGCTTTGGGACTTCCAGCCTCCAGAAATGTGAGGGAATGAAGTCCTGTTGATTCAGTCACCTTGTCTGTGTTACATTGTTATGGCAGCCTTTGCAAACTAATACAACTCAAATTGGAGTCTTGGTGGGGTGGAAGGTTCCTTTTATGCTCGAGAATGAACATGACAGTCAATAAAAAGTTTTAATGGCTTCACACCTATATCTACCACCTCTAAGAATTTTCTCCTATATATGCCAATTCCTTCCAGGCACTGAAGAGGCTTTTTTAAGGGGAAATATATTAAAATTAATGTTTTACCCCTTAAGACCTCTGTTGGGTGTCTTAAGCATACATTGTGGATCCTAGGGACCCACGGCAATTTCTGTGTAAAAATTATTCTTTCCCTGTGATTTCTCTCCCTTTATCTGGCAATTGAATATTTCTCTGGGAATTTAATATTTTTACCTTTGAACTAAATTGCTAAGCCTATATATGATATGGGTTTATCCTCTATTATTTTGTAAAAAATATCTCTGCGTGTGTGTATCTGTTTGCTATTTAAACTATCAACACTTCCTTTTAGTGCCAAAAAAGAGTTGTCAGTTTTTGAGGATATGCACATGTTTCATGCTTCCCTGGTGGCTCAAATAGTAAAAAATCTGCCTGCAATGCAGGAGACCCAAGTTTGATCCCTGGTTCAGGAAGATCCCCTGGAGAAGGGAATGGCAACCCACTCCAGTATTCTTGCCTGGAGAATCCCATAGACAGAGGAGCCTGGTGGGCTACAGTCCATGGATTTGCATAGAGTCAGACATGACTGAGCAACTAACACACACACATACACACACACGTGTGTTTTACACACCAAATACTGGGAAAAGAGTTTACTCGTTTTTTTAATATTTTGCAAGCTTTTGTGTAACATGAAGTAGCAAGTCCTTTTCCAGTAGCAACTCATCATCCAAACACAGAGAGAGATTCGGAAAGGCTACACTGCTGACTGTGAAGGTGGAGGAAAGGGCCAGTAGCCAGAGAACACAGCTGGAAAAGGCATGGAAGTGGATTTTCCCTAGAGCCTCCAGAAGGAACACAGTCCTGCTGACCATTTTAGATTTCTGACCTCCTGAACTTTCAGATGACAAATCTGTGTTGTTTGAAGCCACTAAACTTGTGGCAATCTGTTATAGCAGTTATGGGAAGCTAAGCTGCCGTCTATGGGGTCGCACAGAGTCAGACACGACTGAAGCAACTTAGCAGCAGCAGCAGCAATACTCAGTGTATACTGCAGTGTATCCTAACAGTCCAAGCCTTTCCTGGTCCTGAAAACCTCACGAGAAGGCCAGGAAAGGTATCAAACTCAAAGTTCCACTCTCCATTGGAGCATGAAATAAACAGTGCCCTCAATTTGACCCAACAAACAACTCACTCGGGAGCTAGGTGGTGATTTCATAGCCCTTGAATCCGCATTGCTTCCTGTCCACTCCTTCTTCCCCAATCTGTGTGGACTTCTTTTGGACACTGAGCTCCTATCTGGACCCTCACTGGTCCTATGTTGACTAAGGCCTCAGAGTTTCAGAACCACAGCTATTCATAATGGGTGTAAATCCAGCCGCTCTGGGAATGAGGGACCCACACTGACACAGACCAGGGTCTCAGCAAAGCAGAACAGAGAAGCAAAACCTTTTTACGAAAGAAATCAACATCCTAAGCCACAAGTCTGAGAGCAACTTCTTAAGATGTAGACTAGCTGCTGCTGCTGCTGCTAAGTCATCTCAGTCATGTCCGACTCCTAGCGACCCCATGGACTGCAGCCTACCAGGCTCCTCCGTCCATGGGATTTTCCAGGCAAGAGTACTGGAGTGGGGGTGCCATTGCCTTCTCCATTTAGACTAGCGGAAGGACATAAATAATAGCTAACATTTCCCCGGTTTGTGCCATGGACTTCACACGCATTATCTTATTTAATCCTGAGTGCCTACGAGGAGGTATTTTATTACCCTCATTTTACAAATGAGAAAACCAAGAATTCACAAACATCATTACTTTGACTAATGTTACGCAGCTGGGGCTTGAGCCCAGGCAATCTGACTCAGAACACCTACAAAGACTTCTGGCCAGCAATGCAGTGAGGTTTTGGGCAATGTGTTTTCAAGCTACAAGTAAAGCCTGTCAGCAGCACCACTTCCTAAGGGAAGGAAGCTTTAAGAAGCCAAGTGGGGAGGGGGCAAGAATTTTAGGGACCCAGGTAAAGAGAGTGGAATTCAGGACAGGGCTCCAATCTCAGAGATGCAAAGAACAAAAAGGCAGGAGAAACACCAGAAAGGCCAGCCCCACCCCCAATAGGACCTGGAGCAGAGTGAAGCCACGGCCCCACCTGGCAATCAGATAACTAAGTTTCTCCAATGAGACTTGGGCGGGGAAGGAGGTTAGGCAAGCAGCAAACTTTTTCAGACTTCACTGACAAGAGAGAACAAGGTTCCCGTTCATCTTCAGTGCTGGTTTTCCTTGATTTGGGGCACAAGAGGAGCTGTGACTTTGGGTGTTTATTCTTTCTGGCTGACCACAGGAAAGGGCTGGACTAGGGCCAGGTGGATAGTGAAGTACGTCATATAGTGGTGATGAGGTGGGCAGTGGAGGCCCTCTTTCGGGGCTCACATCCACCCTGCTGTTCGCTAGCTATAGACCTCTAGCAAGTTACTAGACCACATACAAATGAATGCACACATACTCTGCATCTTGATTTCTTGTAAACAAGTATTAACCAAGAAATTCTTAGTGGGCATCTAGTTGTAGACCCAGTACAGTGTTATTGGACAGATAGAACAGTGAATAAGAAACATATCTTGCCATCATGGAGCTTGCAGAGACTCCTACTTATCAGTGGTAGTTAGCCCTCTATAAGAAAAAGGGGATTGAGAAGAGAAATATATAGGTTCAAAACCATATCCATTTGGGCTAATTAAACGAAACTTGATTTAATGATGAACAGCAAGGAAAGAACATCTTGGAAGGATGCAAATTTCATGTTGGCAGTGTTGCTAGTCTGACCTCAATTTGCCTTCGGTTTATGTTAAATTAAAGTTAACTTCAAACAGCATTGATATATTTAAAACTATCGGAGTTTTCCTTAGAGCTGAATCGATAAAGAGGCCTAATGGCTTTAGAACAAATTGATCAAAATTTCATTTCAAGCCTGACATTTAAAGTAGAACATTACAAGCAGCTTACTTGCCCTCAAGGAAAACTTAGATATAGAAGTGCTATAATTTATACTGTTCTTCAAACACTGAGAAAGCTCGCGTTTATTGAAATAATGATAAGGATGATAACAATAGCTGTCATCCATTAAGCATCACCCAACTACCAGACATGCTGGTAGATCCTCCACATTTATTATCTCTGTGCGTGTATGCCAAGTCGCTTCAGTCCTGTCCGACTCTTTGCAACCTTATGGACTGTAGCCCTCCAAGTTCCTCTGTCCATGGAATTCTACAGTCAAGAACACTGAAGTGGGTTACCATGCCCTTCTCCAGGGAATCTTCCCAACCCAGGGATTG
This sequence comes from Ovis canadensis, assembly GCF_042477335.2. NCBI lineage: Eukaryota > Metazoa > Chordata > Mammalia > Artiodactyla > Bovidae > Ovis > Ovis canadensis. The sequence continues at coordinate 51,790,488 of NC_091250.1, forward strand.
AACCCGCATCTCTTACATCTTCTGCATTGGCAGGCGGATTCTTTACCACTAGCACCACCTGGGAAGCCTGGTATTATCTCTAGTGCCTGCAACAACTTGGCAAAGTAAGGACTATTACTTTTGAATATGAGAAAATTGAGATTAAGTAATGTGCTTAAAATTAAAAGTCATTTTGATTTACTCACATATTTTGTATCATGCATTATAGAAAGGCCACCTATTTCTGTTTTCTCTTACTCTTGCAACTTATATTTTTATTTAAATCTCTAGGTAGTATTTTCCTAAAATTCTGAGAAATAATGGTAGACATATGTTGCTTTTACTTAGTATTCACACCCCTTCAAATAATAGAACCTCTATCCACTTTCAATCCATGTGATTTCATGGGCCTGACCCCATCACCTGGCTCCAGAGCTAGGCATGTGAGTCATCTCTAGACAATCAAAGCACCAAATTATCCTAACTACAGGGTGTTTGCTTTTAAGATGAATATGACAAAACAGGGTAAATGAGAATTTTCTGCCAAACATTTGTTGGAATTCTTGAAAAATAAAACCTTTCCTTTGACTGGTGTTGCTAGAACAATAAGGCAAAAACCTAGATACAAAGAAGCAACCTGCCTGAATTTGAAATGAGCACAGAGAAGTGGAGTGGCATGTGAGGAAGAAAGGCAAATTCCTGGATCAATCTGTGCCTGAAACTGCTTGAACTTCCCCATTTAATAATGTAATGAATAACTCCCACCCCCCATATTGATTTCTTACTTCTATCAAAGTCATCTAATGCAGAGCATGATTTCAGTTTGTGACTTTCCATTAAATGCTAGTCATGTATTTTGGAAATACTAACACACAAAGAATTAATGAGCAGGTTCTTTGGTATGCAAAATAATGATAGCCACCACCACCCCCAAGGATATGCACACCCTAATCCCCAGGATATTATCTTACAAGGAAAAATTTCTTTACAGATGTGATTAAGGATAAGGACCTTGAGATTAGATGGCCCAATCTAATCATGTAAATTCTTAAAAGCAGATCTGGGAAGCAGAATAAAAGGTGGAAGAAATGAGGTGGAAGAAGAATAAGGAAAGAATCTAAAAAAAAGAGGGACTCCTCTTGCCATTATTAGCTCGGAAGTTGGAGGAGGCAGGCCAGGAGCAAAAGAATGTGGTGTACTCTAGAAGCTGGAAATGACCCTCTGGAGGCAGCAAGAAAACAAGAACCTCAGTCCTACAATTATAAGAAACTGAATTTTGCCAACAACCTAAATAAGTAGGAAACGTAATCTCCCCATAGCCTGCAGCCACCTTAATTTTAGTTTGATGGACACACACCAGGCTTCTGACCTACAAACTATAAGATAATAAATCTGTATCGCTTTAAGTCACCACATTTGCGGTCATTTGCTACAGCAGGAGTAGAAAACTAATACAGACTCTGTTCACTGTATTTGCCTTGGAGAGTCTGGGAAATCAGACCATAACACTAAAAGTTCTATTAGCAGAACTTCCTGGGTTTGAGGGGAAGAAACTTTGGGCCTAATCTTAGCACAGCCACACAAAGAAGACAAGTAGGAGGAGAGGCCTCAGAAACAACATTAGAGAAGGCAGAAATCTTAGGTTGATAAAATGTGTGCCTCAGTTTGCGTTACTCAGCAATCACTGAGGAGAAATATATTTGCTGTGCTAACCTAGGGCTTTGGTAATCATATCCAAAATTCCTAACAGGGTATTAGTAAGTAAAAAGCAGCCAGGTGGAGCCTTGGAAGACTAGAAAGCACCTACCAGTGATAAAGAAACTTTTCTCCATCATTGTTAGGACTGATGTCAGAAGTTTTGACAAGGGAAAGTAAAATTAGGAAAAGAAAGCAACAAGAGTATTGAATGGGAGCAGCAACAGCAGCAACACTGACACGGTTGGCATGATCTAGGCTGTGGCAGCAGCAAAGTTGCAGCAGCCACTGAGAAAGAATATGAAGTCCCCAGAACCCTGGAGGTGAGAGAGGAAAGGAAAGCAAGGGTGGGGGTTCCCATGAGAATTCTGGGGATGGGGGAGGGAAATCAAGGAAACACAACTGCAATTATTGTACAAAACCTCAGTGACCCCAGGGCCCCACAGTCTGGCATCACATGGGTTGTCGTGCTCACAAGTTTATATTTCAAAACTTTCTCAGAATATTCTAAATGAGCTTATGACTGCTTTTTGAAGAATGGTGCTGCCTTTGGGATGATGCCCTGGAGGCTCTCTCAAGGTCGTCGTTCAAGGTTCACTAGTATGTTTGTAGTGATTTTACACCACTGTGGCAAAGCACAGAGCTTCCAGACTTATGACTCTCTTGAGCTGATGGGACGCAATGAAGAGAAGGCCTGGGTACTTAAAGCAGGATGATTTTTCCACTTTCCAGTTTACCTGCCTCCTGATGTCTTCTGAAGGGAATTAATCAGAGAGCTCCTTGGTCATAAATCTCTGGAGATAGTACTCAAGAGGGAAAAAAAAGGAAAGAAAGCTTAGAAAGTGAAGATCTTAAGTAACATATTCTTTTCTCCAGTCAAGGAAAGTAGTATTTATAACTAAAGCATCAAAGCCAGGTTTTTCTCTTTCATAAATCACTATTTTATTTTCTCTCTTTTTTGTGGCACTAGAATTATACTCTTAAAAATACAATGTTATGTCATATGAAAATATTTGCCTATATTAAAAAAAAACTAAATATTTTAATTATTTAATTTTTCAAAAATGCCCAAGCATTATTTAAACACACCTTTAGCTCTTTGGGTATTTGATAGTACCTTGGTCAAGAAATAAAGAACCAAGGAAATAATAGTAATAGCAAGAATTCATTAGGGTCTATGCTTACTTTTTACTGAGGAATCAAGGAATAAATACTGCATTTTTTAAAGTTGCAGCTAGAACTTTCATCTATGTATTCTTTTACTTCCTCACTCATACATAGCTACAAAGCCTTATTCGTTAATGACAATTGTTTTTGTTAGGTAGTTGGAATAGGAAACAGAATGGCAGTGGCTAAAAGACAAGGAAGGGAAAAGCCCTCGAAAATAGAACAAAGGAAGGTCAAAGGAAGGTCCGAGGACCTGAGTGAGGACCTCAGGTGGAACAAACAGCACTCCTGGCTGGCCCAGTTTACACAGGGCAGGCCCAGGGGGAGGAAAAACATATAAAAAGAGGAGCCAGAAGATGCTCTCTCTCTCTCCCCTGCACGCTGGTTAGCGTCTTTGGGTCAGCATGCCCTCACACCTAGAGGATGGATTCTCCTGCTATTTTCTAAATAAAATAGAGCTGGAACACTGATTTGTCTAAGAGCTATAACACGGTCTGTTTGAGACCTGAGAGCTATAACACAGTCTGTCCAAGACCCAAGAGCTGTGACGTGCTGAGGGCTTTAATGTCCGTCACCTCAAATCTTTGTTGTGACGAGACAGAACCGAGGAGCGTACACTGCCTGACATTTTGAGCCTAGCTGATCTGTAAAATGGGGGCCACCGACTTCTCAACATACACAACCTGGAAGAAAAGGTTCCAGTTCATACTTCTTATAGTCATCTGAGCTTGGGAAATTTTAAAGAAGACAACCAGAAAGAGTTTTCTCTGCAACACTATATTTAGTCTTATTTGTTTATCTTTCATGTTGCTTAATTGAAATGTAAACATAAAATAATCTGATTTCTGGTTTACCAATCTACAACTGCTGAGCAGTAAATAATGGCATGTCCTTTCTAACCTCCAGAAATCTCAGAGTTGGGAAGGGCAGTTAATTGCCATCTTAGAAGTTAACCAGTGGTGAAGAGCAATGCACTGCCTTTCTTTGATCATTAAGGTTAATTGTTCTTTGTAATTCTCAGAGATGGCAATCTGTAAGGTTAATAATATAGAATGGCACAATATAGATTTTTCTGCCCCTGTTTTTCTTAACAAATAAGGGCAAGAGTTTAACATTAAGTAATTATCACTCATTAACTCATGCTCTTAACACAAACAAAAAACAGTTTTGTGAAATTCTGTTTTTCTAAAAATTTTTTGTCCGTGGGTTTATGAGAAATACTTCTATGTATCAGGAGACTGGATTTTAAAATTATTTTTAAGAATTGCTTTCTTCTCCTTACTCATCAGTCTTTCCACCTGCCAAAAAAAGAAAACTAACATTAAAAAAAAAACAGGAATTTAGATTTCATGAATCCTCTAATTTTAGCTTTACTTGAGTAATGGTGGACAAAGTGTCTAAGATGAATCTAAGAGGTGGAAAGACCCTTGACCTCACCTGCTCCATGTTCTCTTTCCCACACCCACAACTCTGGTCCCTGGGCAAAAAACATGCCTGGTTTGTTCTTCACTGAACCCCATTACAGAAGAGGAAGTTGAGGTCCAGAGAGTAGAGACTGTTCTCACTCCACCAGTCATTAAGGGAGCAGGGCTCCTAATTTCCTGTCCAACTTTTATTTCCTGCATCCAGGGTCCCTGGAGGATGTGAAAATTCAGAACAGTAATCAAAATAATGATGTTGATACGATATTAGAACTAAAGGAATGTAGTCATCTAGTCCAATTCCCATGTTTTCTAGATGAAAAATACAAGACCCAGATAGATTATAATTTGTCTGAGGTCATATGGTTTGTCAGAGGAAAAGCAGAACCCAATGATTTTGCTGCATGTCCCCCATTACCATCAGAAATCAATACATTCCTTGTAGTGGGACCTGGAAAAGAGAGGCCAATTCCTGGAATTTGATAGCTCTTTCATGTCTTTGTTTCTCATAGATAAGTCCTGTATAGGTGACTTTCTCCAAATCGAGCACATAAAACTACTTTAGAGGCCAAAATGATGAAGATCTTCAAGACATTCTTAAATTTCTTGGGTTAATGATGTCATACAACTGGCCTTTGAAAGGAAACACATTAACTTGCCTCCTCTCGTCTTGTTGTACATCAAGAACAGGGCCATCTTCTGCCCTAATTTGGGGCTGAACATCACAATTACATTCTAAACACTCCAATAGTAAGTGAAAGTTCCCAGGTGCCATTGGAGCATATATCCAATATGTCACTTTTTAGCTTAAAGAGAAAACACGTCTTAGGGGAGGGGTAGTGTTTAATGGATTGGAGGAAGACTATTGCTTTTAACTGTACTTTTTTACTTAACTTATCTCAATGCTCTGAATATGTGTTTCCCCTCATGATACATACACTGAAATCCTAACCCACAACGTCATGGTATTAAGAAATGGTGCCTTTATAAACTATTTGGTTGAAACATACACATTATGATATGTAAAATAGAAAGCCAGTGCAAATTTGCTGTATGATTCAGGGAGCTCAACCTAGTACTCTGTGACAATCTAGAGGGGTGGGATGGAGCTGGCGGGGGCGGGGGGGGTGGTTCAAGAGGGAGGGGTCATAAGTATACCTGTGGCTGATTCATGTTGATGGTAGAAACCAACACAACATTGTAAAGCAATTATCCTCCAATTGAAAATAAAAAACAATGGGAAAAAAAGAGAAAATATTTGGGTCATGGGGGTAGATCCTCACAAATGGGATATACAAAGAACCCCAGAGAGCTCTCTTGCTCCCTTTCCATCATGTGAAGATACGTCAAAGATGACTGTCTGTGAACCAGGAAGCAGGGTCTCACTAGATATCAAATCTGCTGTAGTCCTTAATCTTGGACTTCCCAGCCTCAGAACAATGAGAAAGAAATGCTTGTTGTCTATGGGAGTCTTAGATATGGTACAAAACTTTTCCTACTTATGATGGAGTTGGAAATATCACAATTCCAAAATGAAGTTAATACACCTAGAGCCTACCTAAAATGGGCTCAGAACACTTACATGAATGAGCCTACTCTGGAGCAAAATAATCTAATACAAAGCCTATTTTATAATAAGCTGTTGAACAGCTCATGCAACTTATTGCATTCTATACTGAAAAATGAAGAACAGAATGGTTATAAGTGTATTGGTTGTTCACCCCCATAATCTCGTGACTGGCCGAGAGCTGTGGTTTGCTGCCACTGCCGAGCATCATGCGAATATCATGCTGCATAATGCTAGCCTGGGAAAGGTCAACATTCAACATTCAGAGAACAGTTTCTAATAAGTTCATAGTGCTTTCACACCATCATTAAGTCAAAAAATTCTAATTTGAACTACTTTAAGTCAGGGACAGGCTGTATTTTTGTTACAACAGCCCAAATTAAGATACCTATAGCCTACACTTTCAATAGGAAGAACAGTGAAATCTACCTTATTAGACCCTCAGACCTGGCAAGTCATTGGGGATCTTGGTGAGGGAAGCAAGTGAGTGGGTTTATGAGGGATGGCTTCTAAATGAGTGAAGACAAATCTTGGTAACAGTCAAGTCTTTTTGATTCCCTCTCACATTTATCTGATATTCCAGGATAAGGACGTGTTTGCCACCATGGCTCTGAAAAATCTCAACTCATTCTTAATTTATTTACAAATCCTATTCTCCATGAAGTAAAGACTAGTAACAAAAGCTCCCATTAAATGAGTTCCTCTTATGTGTAGGTACTGTGCTTTAGATACATGATGCTCATTCTCATGATAAACTACTAGACCTTAGGAAGCTCCTTTTAGAGATGATATGTCTGAGAAGTCCAGAATTTGCCCCACAGGTAAGTTAAGGATAGAGATTACTTCCGCTTGTGTCTCAGCTGATTCAGGTGTTCTTTACAGATTTGTCTTCTCCTCTAACATAATTCTAGTTTACAGTCCTCATGCTTCTAGCTAAACTGAAGGGTTGGAAATGATGCCCAGCCTTGGAGAAACTGCCCCTGCTCTGGCTGGCTTGCCTTACATTCTTACGGTCCCAATAACAAAGAAGAACTGAGGAAGCTCAAAATAAGACTGTTGTTTTCAGTTGTGATTTTTATTTAACCTATAGTCTACATTTTCAATAGGAAGAACAGTGAAATCCACATTACTAGACTTTAACTCAGCAGGGCACTCAGGGACCCTGGTGAGGTAAGATTTGAGTGGGTTTAAGGAGGTGTTTGAGCAAAGGAAAATTTGGAGATTGAAGCTTGACACTTCTTAATCAGAATAATATTCAAATCCAAGAAGTGGAGCAAAAATAAGTACTAACTATGGTATAGAGTGGGAGAAGGAAACAATAAGATTAAAAACGTTTTAGAAATACTAAGTATGATAGAGGGAATGTAGGAGGTGATGAGGGTGATAGTGTGGTTGGCAGGGGTGGAGTTTTGGCATAATTTTCAGTGTATACCTAATAAGACTTAAACGTGAGCTGTCAGAAGAGTAGTTTCTAGGTTAGAACAAGGTATATACAAAGACATGAAGGATCAGAGGTTTATTACTGTCTTGAAACTTTTATAAAATATTACATAATTATGTTGACTCCACCAGCAATAAAAATTGACCTACCCTTCACATAGAAGTTAAATCTCATCCTCGGTTATTCAATAATCTTGTATCATCTAGATATAGCCTAAGCAGACAGGCTTTATGTTTTCAGTAAGACTAAGGATTGAGTTGGTTTGTATATTAAATTTGTGCAAAACTAATTTTCCTGAATCCAGAAGCTTTCTCCTATCCTAGTGATAAATGAGTCACTCATCTGGACCTTAGTGGAGGCTTAGTCGCTAAGTCGTGTCCAACTCTTGTGATCCCATGGACTGGAGCCCACCAGGCTCCTCTGCCCATGGGATTCTCCAGGCGAGAGTACTGGAGTGGGTTGCCATCTCCTTCTCCCTGTACCCTGGGAGTGGCATTTTTATTCTCAAAGGCAGTAGTGGACCACAAACGAGGAAAGGTAGAGAGTACATAACTGTAACCCATAAGTAAAAAATGTATTATCTCTGTTTCCTAGGACTCAGCTATTAAGCAACATAAAAAGAGGAAATCTTATTACTATTCACCCTAATTATACAGGTCTTATTGCTACTGTAGTTATATTGCCAACAACTTGTCCGAGCAACAGATATTGCTATGGAGCAATAGATAGAGGTAGGTAGGTAGGCAAAAAGATTGATAGATAGAGACATAGAAGTGCATATGTCTGTGTCTCCATGTGATGTGTGTATACCTAATTATTTTGATCAAATTTGGTTAATTGAAATATTTCTAGAATTCAGAATTTTTAAATACACATTACTAAACACAAATATGCCTTTGTGGCCTTTGAGTTTCTTGTCATTAGAATATGTTATAAATTACAGAATTAGCCTATGGTGCCACAACCAGAGAAAAAGATACAAAAAGAAAGAAAACAAATACCCTTGCCCCGTAGCCTTTCTTTCCCAGAGACCATCCCTATGCTAGGGTAAACTTCATCGTCTTTTCACCTCTTTATGAGGTAGTGAGCTCAGGTTTGGGGTGAGTCCATTTATCTCAATGTACCTGAGAGGTTTTTTTATGCTATTTTGCAGCCACTAGGTGACAGAAAGGTGTGCCACATGTCCCCGGGTTTATGTTTCCGTGTGTGTGTGTGTGTGTGTGTGTGTGCTTTCTCCTTCAGTCATGTCCAGCTCTTTGCAACCCCATGGACTGTAGCCCGCCAGGTTCCTCTGTCCATGGGATTCTCTAGGCAAGAATACTGGAGTGGATTGCCACGCCCTCCTCCAGGGGATATTCCTAACCCAGGGATTGAACCGAGGTCTCCCACATTGCAGGTGGATTCTTTACATCTGAGCCTCCAGGGAAGCTCAAGAATACTAGAGTGGGTAGCCTATCCCTTCTCCAGAGGATCTTCCCGACCCAGGAATTGAACCCAGGTCTCCTACATTGCAGGCAGATTCTTTACCAGCTGAGCTACCAGGGAAGCCCATGTGTATGCATAAAGTTCTGAAATTTAACATCGAAGAATTCCCTTTACACTTCAGGAAGGCCTATGAAAGCTCGGATTTCTCTGTCATGAGATGAGTGGAGTATCTAAAGAAATAAGTTAATCAATTTTAAGTATTCCTCCAACGACATTCTAGAGGTTGGGTGTCCAATCCTTCCCATGGCTAGAATCTGAGGAGAGTCCTAAAAAGAAACACTCTTAAATGTTTGATCTCATCCATCTCACATCTCAAACTCTATGAGTTAGGAATGTCACTCAGCCAGTCCAGAGTAAGACATGTCTTTCTCACCATTAGTAAGTACACTTCTGTACTAGTGGTTTATATATTTTTAATATTTTAGATAAAAGATGGAACATAAAGTGCCACTTAATGCTATGTAGATCTTCCTTTTCTTATTATTGATTATTTTCTGGCTAGACAATATACTCTAAAATCATTAAAAGTGCTGTAGAAAGTCAGTGGGTATTTCATTCTTAATTCTTAATCTCTTTGCATACTTCTCTGTGTCTCCCATGATGCCATTTCTGGGCTTTTTGCCCACTCTGAAGATCCTCCTTTAATTAGCTCTGAAGCATCTACTTGTGCAGAAGCTGCAGTTAAGATACAGGTAAATATCTTTCAAAAAAAACCTTATGCTCTACATAAGATACCTACAACAAAGTCTCGAGATGATCATAAATGTAAGTTTGCTCAGATATTTGGAGAACACACTCATATAAGCAATAGTTACTGAGTTCAATTAAGGATGCAGGAAAAATGTGCTGCAATTCCTGCCCTCCAGAGGTCACATCTATTATTCCCAGTTTACAAAGAGTTCAACAAGGTAGACCTCGGTGTAGGTGGAGATTAAGAATGAGCTGTGGGAAAATCAGGGAGAAAAGTCCATATGTAAGAAAGCAATGTGAACAGAAATCTCTTCCATCACAAGAGAGAACTTGGCTGGGGAATCTTCACCTAAGTCAGCAGTTGGCAAACACTGCAAAGGCCAAGATGGCAAACATATCAAACTTCATGGTCTACACAGTCTTTTACAGCTACTTATCTCTGTCATGTTCCTGTTAAACTTTCAATTTACAAAAACAGGTGGCGGCCAGACTTGGCCTTAGGGCCATAGTTTGCTGACCCCTGATATAAATAATCACAGCTTCATATTGGTATCATTAATAGAGAAGGAAATAGAAGGGAAAGTAGATTACATGAGGAAAAAAATATGAGATTGGTGTTAATAAACATTTGATTGAATATGACAAATATTCCCTGAGCACTTACTATATTCTAGATATGGTATTAGGTATTAGAGTAGGAAATGGCTACCCACTGCAGTAATCTTGCCTAGAAAATCCCATGGACAGAGTATACTGGAGGGCTACAGTCTACAGAGTTGCAGAGAGTTGGACACGACTGAGCATACATTAAGGTATTAGGTATAAGGGGTAAAGAATCATACAATGTGATAAGATCATATCATGGAGCCACAACTTTCATAAGCCAGCCATGCACATGGGCTCAATAAAGGCCCTCCATTCAAATTACTTTAGTCCCTAAAACATGCTTGTGGCTCAGTAAACTGGGCTAAAATGGGCAGATTGAAGAAGCTGCCAGTGAGTGTTGGCAAAGTGAAGACAGGACATTTGATGACTTTTGAATCAAGTGGATGGAAATGAAATTTAAAACTTCAGACAGACAAAGGCTAAATTGTTACTGGCAGCTGAAGTCATGCTTATTCCTTTAAGAGGAATAGTGGAAGTTGAAATGGAATGTGATAAAATATTGATATCATAAAGATACTGACTTGTGATAGATAAGCATATCAACTACTTTAAACTGGATGTGCTCTATGTACCAGAAACTACCACTATAAAAAGATAAAACATGCATCACTGATGTTACCATACACTGTGAGTATTCACTCAGAAGATTCGCCTATAGGTCAAGTTTGTGGTTATAATGGGGGAAAGGAATGAACCAATCCCACTCCTGGAGAAATTGAAATAAAAAAGGGAAATACCATTATGATTATCTAGTACAATGATTTTTAGCATTTGACAAGTTTATAGACCCTTAGAAAATGTAATGAAAAATAGATATAAGATTTCCCACACACAAAAAAAGTGTATTTATACATATAAACAAAATCTTGCATGTAAATCCAGAGGATCAAAAACTCACTGAATCCTATCTGTGGAGCCTCTGCAAGCCTGTGTACCAGAAGTTGAGAAACACTGCCTACAGTAAGCCAGACAATTTTCATGTTTATCTCAGGTAATCCACAGACAAAGAGAACAACAGTTGACAAAGGTCCTGTTAATATTATCACCATTTTACAGAGATAAAGGAATAAGGAACACAGCAGCTAAGGAATTTGCCCAAGATCACAAGCTAGAAAGTGGCAGAACTGAGTCTGTGAATACCCAGCTTACTAGTGAAATGGAATTCACATGTGCCTTGTTGTAGCATTCTACTTGCAAACTAGGAGAAAGTAAATGAAATCATTCTTTTATAAAAGCAACTTTCTTTTATAAAAACACACCAACGGAAGCATTCCCCAAAGAGAAATAAGTTCTTTGTTCTTAAATATTGAAAAAGTGTTTTAGGTGAAACTGGCCCACTCCCACCCCTGAAGATATTCACACCCTAGCCCCAGAACCTGTGAATATGGTACCTTACATGCTAAAAGGAACTTTGCAGATATGATTACATAAATGATCTGGTGATGGTGAGATTATGATGGATAATGCTTATAGGCCCAATAAAATCGTAAGTGTGCTAATAAAGAACATGGGCAGGTCAGACAAAGGAGAAGACTGTGATGATTGAAGCAGAGGGTGGACTGATTTGGCCACAAGCCAAGGAATGCCAGCAACCCCTATAAGCTGGAAGAGACAAGAAGACAGATTCTCCCCTAGAGCTTCCAGAGAGAACCAAGCCTGCCAACATCTTGCTCTTAGCCCTGTGCAGTCTTTTTGCAGACCTCTGACCTGCAGAACTTGAAGAGGATGAATTTCTGTGGTTTCAAGCCACTAAATTTGTGGAACTTTCTTAAAATGGAAACTGGAAACCAATACCAAAAGTAAAACCAATTTATTTATATTCAAATTTCATTTTTTTTCCTGAGCTCCATGAGAGCAGGGAGTTTTATATCCTAGCACCTAAAACAGTGCCAAAAACAGAGTATATGCCCAATAAAAAACACAACGAAGCAGTGAATGTTCACTGTGGTACCATGACATTTTACAAATATAGGAGAAATAAAAGTGACAAGCACATTCCTACAGGGAGAAAAAAAAGTTTTAAAATGTTATATATATTAGTAGATATAGAGTACAAAGACAAGTATATCTTTGTCATGTGTTTATACCCCAAAGATGCAAATACAAGAGAATTATTAAATAAATGTTAAGGTGAATTGATTGATTATTCAGTCAAATTCTCTAATGCACTAGTCCTTTCCTCATATAATCTTTTTTTATTTATGAATGAGGAGGTCCAAACTCAATTCTGCTTAGCAAATGACTATATTTTTCTTTTTCCTCACTTCTGATCACTCCTGCTATTCTTCTTGGAACTGGGCAGCGAAAGAATTAAGGAATAATGAATCATTTAGAGGTTTCTGTGGGGAGGAGGCTGAAGCTTATGACTCCTACAAACTGTGAAGTTCATGTCCATACCTCACAGCATCACTAAGACAAAAGATATGACTATCCCCCTTCTCTTTAAAACAAAAGGCTTCAAATAGATCTTCTATGGCCACTTTGCTTATATAAGGTTTTCCCTCCCAAGGGAAGCTGATGGGGTGATGTTTAGGGTAAAGGATTAAGAAAAGAAAAAGAACTCAAGTACCAAATTCAATAGATGCCTCTTTTCAAGTCTCACCTACTAAAAGCTTTATTAGCTAGGGTCAATGATTGCTGATGATACCTGGAATTACAGCCATCAGAGGCAGTACCATTAGATAGATATTATAAGCGTGAAAGATGTCCAAAGACAAGAGAGAAGAGGATGGGAGAGAAGAATTCTAAATCTTGTGGCTTAGCATAGTTGCTTGTATTTTGTTAAAGCAAATATTCCTAGTTAGTGAACAGGAATGTGCTTAGTTAGAGACCAGGACTGCCCAAGGTCTGAGTCCTCCATGAGATGGGAAATCAAAGAAATGAGAGAATTACACAGAACACTTACATGAATAAGACTGGGAGTAATATACAGCACTTATACCACATTCCAGGGGTCAGATCCCATTACTTCATGGCAAAGAGATGGGGAAACAATGGAAACAGTGAGAGACTTTATTTTGAGGGGCTCCAAGATCACTGAAGATGGTGACTGCAGGCCATGAAATTAAAAGATGCTTGCTCCTTGGAAGAAAAGCTATGACCAACCTAGAAAGCATATTAAAAAGCAGAGACATTACTTTGCCAACAAAGGTCCGTCTAGTCAAAGCTATGGTTTTTCTGGTAGTCATGTATGGATGTGAAGGTTGGACCATATAGAAAGCTGAGGGTCAAAGAATTGATGTTTTTGAACTGTGGTGTTGGAGAAGACTCTTGAGAGTCCCTTGGACTGCAAGGAGATCCAACCAGTCCATCCTAAAGGAGATCAGTCCTGAATATTCATTTAAAGGATTGATGCTGAAGCTGAAATTCCAACACTTTGGCCACCTGATGCGAAGAACTGACTCATTGAAAAGAACCTTGATGCTGGGAAAGATTAAAGGCAGGAGGAGGAGGGGACAACAAAGGATGAGATGGTTGGATGGCATCACTGACCTGATGGACATGAGTTTGAACAAACTCCGGGAGTTGGTGATGGACAGGGAAGCCTGGCATGCTGCAGTCCATGGGGTTGCAAATAGTCAGACACAACAGCGTGTCTGAACTGAACTGAGGGGTCAGAACTCTTTCATATGGCTACACACTCCCACCTGCAAAGAATTCCAGGCAATACAGTATGGCTTCAAAACTAGGAAGCAGAGAAAACAACTTCGGTAAAGATAAGTATTCCACATAAGCTGGCCTCTGGCCACCTCTATCAACTCATTTCCTATTGTTCTCCCCTCATTTACTGTGTTCCAGCCATTTTGGCCTCTTTGTTTATTTTTAAACCTATTAAACCAAAGTCCTATCTCAGAATCCTTGTACAGATTGTTCCTAACAACCTAAATGCAGTTCCCATTAGATACTCACACGACTTGCCCTCTAATTTCATTCTACTCAAAACCACTTCTTCAGAGAGGAATTCCCTGACCCCCACCTCCATCTAAAAACAGAACCGTGTTGCTCTCTGGCCCCTCACTCGGATTTTTTGTTTTCCTTTCTGTAACTCATCACTACCTGGTATTATGCCTGCTTGTGTGCTCAGTTGTGTGTGCGACCCCATGGACTGTAGCGCTCCAGGCTCCTCTGTCCATGGAATTTTCCATGAAAGAATACTGGCGTGGGCTGCCATTTCCTATCCCAAGGGATCTTCCCAATCCAGGGATCAAACCCATGTCTCTTGCATCTCCCACATTGCCAAGCAGATTCTTTACTACTGCACCATCTGGGAAGACCATCTGACGTTATAACATCTATTTATTTGTTCATTCCATTTTTATGTTTTTCTCACTAGAATGTAGACTCCTAAATGTCAGAAACTTTAGTATGTTTTCTTAATTGCTGTATTTACAGCACCTAGAACATTGCCCTATATATGATAAAACACTCAGGAAGCATTTTATTGAATGAAAGATGTTTCTTAATAAAGACTTCAAATATATAAATACGGCAGTGACTCTATTTTCTAGTGACCCATTTTGAGCACAACCCAGGTTACCTTCTTTCACAAATATCTCTTATTCATTCCACTTCATCCCACTAACTCCTGTCCATCTTGAATTTAACTCGTCTCGAGGATCCTCTCTTTCCCCAAAGCCCCAGCTGCTCTGTGCTCCACAGTGCTTCACACGCAACTCCTTCCTGTATGGAAGTCAACTGATGATGTGTCTGTCTCCCCCACGGTACAACTAATTCCTCCTGGGCAGGGCCGTGTATTCTTTAACTTTGTGTCCTTATTGCTTAGTGTAATATCTGACATATGGTAGAATCTTAACAAATATCTGTTCATCAGAACTGTTCAGTAAGTTTGAAGACTTCTTGCTGCAGAAAAAGTTATCAAGAGAAAAAAAATCAACCACTCAGACTTCCCTAAGCAGATTTCACAAGAATTTGGCAAAACATGATTCCTCCCAGCTCCTTCCAAACTGTTAGACTACAAACAAAATTGTTCCTTGAATCATATATAATTAATGCAATGGTTATTAGAGCTGGATTGTCTGTTTTAAATGTGTCATTATGATGCAGTAAAGTGGTAATAGTTTAGGGTTATGGATGTAATTTGTACATTGAGATCCATGAATAATTGATGCACACATCCTATTTATGTCATTTTATAAAATTTAGAACATAATCTTATTTTAAATGACTGTGAGATTTTAGTATTTGTTAGTTTTTAACTTTGGATCATTTTGCTGTTGAATTCATGATCAGAGAAGCCAGGCCTAATGGTAACATTATTGCTAGATGAAAAAAAGATCCATTTCACATTGATATGCTTTATGGTGTAACTTGCAGCAATGTCTTATAAAGAAATGCAGAGATTCCTTATAGGAAATGGATAATTGGAAAGACAAGTTAATCCTGGAACTAACAAGTAGAGAGCTTCCTTCCCGGGTGGCTAAGTGGGAAAGAACCCACTTGCCAATGCAGGAGATGCAGGAGACATGGGTTTGATCCCTGGGTCTGGAACCTCCCCTGGAGGAGGAAATTGCAAACCACTTCAGTATTCTTGCCAGGAGAATCCTATGGACAGAGGAGGCTGGTGGGCCCCAGTCCACGGGGTTGCAAAGAGTCAGACATGACTGAGCACACACACACAAGTAGATATAATAACCCACTAAGTGATTAGTAACATCAAGTGTTTTTTCTTAACTAGAGCAGTCTTTATTGCATTCATTTTCCATGTGTATAAAAGGTTTCTAGAAAATATGGTAACATTTGGACAAATGTAACTCTTGTCAGAGACACTTTCAATCTGTAAAAAACAAAACATATTATTTGTGTATCTAGACTCTGTGTATCCCCTACATACATATATATATTCTGTGATACAGACATATATTTATGTGTCTATATTTATGCATAAGGCATTTTCTTTCTCTCTCTATATATATACATATGTGTGTACATGAATATATACATATATATATACATATATATATATATATATATATTTAGTATGGTTAATAACCATGCCTCCCAGGGTAGAGAATCATGGCTTTTAGAAATCCTGTTCCACTGTGTTACTTACATTTCATGAACTGATTAGATGTTTGGTTCTGTCTTCACCCATGCCAAAAGAACAGGCTTAAGACACAGCAGCCAAACCAGATGTGAGTTTACAAAATGCATTTGCTCAATTTCTATTTGGATCTTTACTTAAAAATCAATAATGTCTCAGCCACCAACTCATGGTGAAGTTCACCAGAGAAAACTGAGTCAACTGGATATCATAATATTAACACAGATATCAATGCATATGAGTCTATAAGATCACTAAAACCAAATATAGCTTAAATTTCGCTGGGATCTTGGGTAGGTATCAATCCCATTGACTCATCAATAATGAGTACTGTAGTGACTTCAGGTTTCAGAAAGTAAAGTGAGATACCTGGTAAAATTCTGTTTGGGTGAAGGAAGAGGAAAGATAGGATATAAAGAAACAATTTTCCTTTGAGGTGCCAGGTTTTCCTACCATCCTATCAAATAAGTCAGATTTTCTATTTTGTTCAACTTTGGAAAACACCATGTATATAGAATACAAGTTGAGTTGTGCAATTTCATGATAATTAGATAAACTTAATCCATCTGGGGCAAATGAGATACATTCATCAGTCTACAAACAGTATACTTAGGATATAAGTTTATTCATTCATTAGCTCAGTTCTTATTGATTACTGATGTAGTAGTGATGCTGAAGGCCAAACCACTGTTCATTCTTGCCATGGTTTCACATCTATTACAGAAGACAAGATCAGTAACTATATATTATTTTCATTTATATTTGGTTTATTTTTCTTCTGTGATGTGATACTCTACATTTCCAACAGGAGTCTTTATAGTTTTGCATTGAAAAATAATATTCCATCTAATTTAATGTAGCTTAGACCTGTCAAGAAGAAAGAGCAAGAGGCCAACCTGCTGACTGACTAATAATTTTAGGCAGGGTCTCTTGGGGATTCAGTATCTGTATGTGGCTAATACAGGCCGGACATTTAGCTTTGCAGTTTGCTAAAATCAATTCCATCAGTTCATCTCAAGTGCGATCAAACTCTGGGGGAATTATTTGGACTGGAAAAATCACAAGAGATGGGCATGCAAACCAGAGTATCAATTTATTTGCATGGTTGATGTACTTGGCAGAGTAAGCATCATTGATCAGGGTAATGCACTAAAGAAACTGAATTAGAGATGAAAACCAGTTGCCTGCATGCTCAGCCTTAGAATGATGGGAGTTAAGGATTCTCAAAAAGTACTCCATCCAGCTAAATTAATTGTTAAGATAATATTTTTAAACAGCTTTACTGAGATATAGGTGTCCCTAATGCGAAGAGTTGACTCATTGGAAAAGACTTTGATGCTGGGAGGGATTGGGGGCAGAAGGAGAAGGGGACGACAGAGGATGAGATGGCTGGATGGCATCATGGACTCAATGGACGTGAGTCTGAGTGAACTCCGTGAGTCGGTGATGGACAGGGAGGCCTGGCGTGCTGCGATTCATGGGGTCGCAAAGAGTCAGACACGACTGAGCCACTGAACTTAACTGAACTGAATAGTTCAGTTGGTCAAGAATCCACCTTTAATGTAGGAGACCCTGGTTCAATTCCTGGGTTGAGACGAACCCCTGGAGAAGGGACAGGCTACCCACTCCAGTATTCTGGCCTGGAGAGTCCAGAATGTATAGTCCATGGGGTTGCAGAGAGTCGGACAAGACTGAGTGACTTTTACTTTCACTTCAGTTCAGTTCAGTTCAGTTCAGTCACTCAGTCATGTCTGACTCTTTGCGATCCCATGAATCGCAGCACACCAGTCCTCCCTGTCCATCACTCAGACTCACGTCCATCACTCAGACTCACGTCCATCGAGTCGGTGATGCCATCCAGCCATCTCATGCTCTGTCGTCCCCTTCTCCTCCTGCCCCCAGTCCCTTCCAGCATCAGAGTCTTTTCCAATGAGTCAACTCTTCACAAGAGGTGGCCAAAGTACTGGAGCTTCAGCTTTAGCATCATTCCTTCCAAAGAAATCCCAGGGCCGATCACTGAGATATAATTCACATGTCATACAATTCATCCTTTCAAAGTGTACAACTGAATATTTTTACTGTACTCACCTCTAATTTTAGAACATTTCCATCCCCTCAGAAAGAAATCCTATACCCATTACCAGTTATTACCCATTCCCTCTTCCCCTCAACCCTACACCTCGAGGCAACAACTAACCTACTTTCTGTTTCTATTGATTTGTGTATCCTGGACATTTTATATTAGTGGCATCCTGCAATATCTGTTTCTTTGTGACTGGCTTCTTCACTCAGCATGTTCTATTGGTTTTCCTATGGTGTATCAAATATCAATACTTTGTTACTTTTTATTTCTGAATACGATCATATTTTATGAATATACTAAATTTTATTTATCTTTTCATGGCTGATGTATATTTGGGTTAATACTAATTTGGGGCCCCACGAACAATGCTGCCATGAACACTCACATACAAGTTTTTGGGTGAACATGTGTTTTAATTTCTCTTGGGTATATACTTAAGATGGAATTGCTGGTTCATGGGATAACTCTGGGCTTTCCTGGTAGCTCAGATGGTAAAGAATCTGCCTGCAATGCAGGAAATCCCAGTTTGATTCTTGGGTAGGGAAGTTCCTCTGAAGAAGTCATGGCAACCCAATCCAGTATTCTTACCTAGAGAGTCCCCATGGACAGAGGAGCCTGGCAGCTATAGTCCATGTGGTCACAAAGAGTCAGACATGACTGAGAGACTAAGCACAGCATAGCACAGCACAGGTTAACTTTATGTTTAAAATTTGGGGGGGCCTACCAAACTCTTTTTCAAAGAAATTGTACCGTATGTAATTCCTATCAGCAATTATAAGCATTCCAATTTCTCCCACATCCTCACCAGCACTTTTTATTTTCTATTGTTTGTTAGTAGACATCCTAATGGGTGTGTGGTAGTATCTCATTGTGGTTTTGATTTGCATTTCTCTAACTAAGATCATGGCATCCGATCCCATCACTTCATGGCAAACAGATGGGGAAACAGTGGAAACAGTGACTGACTTTATTTTTCTGGGCTCCAAAATCACTGCAGATGGTGACTGCAGACATGAAATTAAAAGACGCTTACTCCTTGGAAGGAAAGCTATGACCAACCTACATAGCATATTCAAAAGCAGAGACATTACCTTGCCAACAAAGGTCCATCTAGTCAAGGCTATGATTTTTCCAGTAGTCATGCATGGATGTGAGAGTTGGACTATAAAGAAAGCTGAGTACCGAAGAATTGATGCTTTTGAACTGTGGTGTTGGAGAAGACTCTTGAGAGTCCCTTGGACTGCAAGGAGACACAACCAGTCCATTCTAAAAGAGATCAGTCCTGGGTGTTCATTGGAAGGACTGATGTTGAAGCTGAAACTCCAATACTTTGGCCACCTGATATGAAGAGCTGACTTATTTGAAAAGACCCTGATGCTGGGAAAGATTGAGGGCAGGAGGAGAAGGGGACGACAGAGCATGAGATGGCTGGATGGCATCACCTACTCAATGGACATGGGTTTGGGTGGACTCCAGGAGTTGGTGATGGACAGGGAGGCCTGGTGTGCTGCGGTTCATGGGGTCGTGAACAGTGGGACATGACTGAGCGACTGAATTGAACTGAACTTTGGAGAAATAGCTATTCAGATCTTTCATCCACTTTTTAATTGGAGCATGTATTAACATTTCATTTGTTTTATTGACAAACAATGTTATATTGTACAGATATACCACATTTTACGTATCCATTCATGAGTTGACAGATATTGTGGGATAATGTTTGTATTTCTATGGAGAATGTTGTGATGTCAGCAGGATGGAGAACCAGGGAAGTGTGTACTATAGAAATTAATTTGGTTTATGGGCCTAACTGCTGAAAGAAGTAATAGTCCCTGAAAGAAACCAGAAATTTTTATAATATACAGCTAACATATTTAATGTAGGCGGAAGGTGAAGCAGTCTTAGAAGCCTCTGCTCCCCTAAGAAGATGAAGCCATCTTAGGCAAGGCAGCCAGTCTCTAGATAGCAGTTATACTTGAAGCCATGTATTAGTTGCACTCTCTTTCTAGCTGTGTGCATGCTTAGTTGCTTTAGCCATGTCCAATTCTTTGTGAACCCATGGCCTACAGCCTGCCAGGCTCATCTGTCCATGGGGTTTTTCAACAAGAATACTGGAGTGGGTTGCCATGCCCTCCTCCAGGGGATCTTCCAGGAGGTGCATCTAATTTAAAGCCGAACTTCACCCAGTTACTGGAGAAACAGCACCAAGGTACAATTAGCCTATTGCCCTTGGAGAAAAAGGATTGGCAAGGAAAAAGAATGGTCAGGGTCTTCAGCAAGCAAGCTGAAATGCCAGCAGATGGAGCATTACTGAGAAATCAGGCAGAAGTGGGACCATATGAACCAGGAGAAAATAGTAGATAACAGAGATGAAGGTGGATCATCATTGTAGGGACAGTAGCCCAGAGCCCACCTGTCATTTTATGTTCAATGCAGAAACTGAGTGATATTGTTTTCTATATTTTACCAGCTAGAGGGTGGAAGTCCACTACCTGTCTTGGTCAGACTTGGCTTTGGATCTGAAGTCTTGAGCATACATGGTAAAAAACCTATATTAATAGCAACATGGAACAAGAGAAAAGCAGTGACTTCCAAGCCTCTGTAACCAAAAGATACAATCAACACTAGTTCATCTATCTGTCTGTCAGTCTATCAATCATCCGTCAATTCTTTTCATTAGAAGAAAGTGGTAAATCCTCTTTTGGACCCTTTCTTTCAGCACTGGAACAGATTTCTGACCCTTTGGTCTAATACCAAAGCAAGTGGTTGCTAGTGTTTAGATGCCATATTTTATGAGGTCGGGGGAATGGACCTTTAAACATAAAAATCATCCCCAGTCTGTTAAGAAGATGCTACTATGAGAGTCTTACTGAGGGAACAGCAGGTTTTTGTCTCTTATCACATGCTAATCCCTGGTCACATACTAAATGGTAGAACGCCATGCCCAAATCCTGTATAAATTGCTATTGCTGTATTTCTTTTACCATCCCTCCCCAACACTATATATTTGTATTTACATAAGTTAAATGGGCATATAAACTTTCAACTCACACTACAGTTTTCTTTACATAAGCTATATTTCAGCCCTTTTCCTGATGTTACACCTTGAATATATTGAGTGAACTAACTCTGGAGACCCCTTGCTGTTTTGGTCAATGGTATTTCTGATAGAGGCTTGGGATACACCCTAATCTCACTGTTGATTATTTTATTCAATAGTTAACCAAAATTATTTTTTATCTGTATTGTGCTTGATAGAAGTCAAGGAAAAAATCCTGTCCTCAAAGAAATTACTATCTAGGAGTGGTAGTGAAGAGGTGGACAAATAAATAGACAATGAAACGCCTAGTAATAAACAGGTAGATACTTTAGAAATACGGTTCAGTTCAGTTGCTCAGTCATGTCCGACTCATTGCGACCCCATGAATCGCAGCACGCCAGTCCTCCCTGTCCACCACCAACTCCCAGAGTTCACTCAGACTCATGTCCATAGAGTCGGTGATGCCATCCAACCATCTCATCCTCTGTCATCCCCTTTTCCTCCTGCCCCCAATCCCTCCCAGCATCAGGGTATTTTCCAATAAGTCAACTCTTCACATGAGGTGGCCAAAGTACTGGAGTTTCAGCTTTAGCATCAGTCCTTCCAAAGAACACCCAGGACTGATCTCCTTTAGAATGTCCTTGCAGTCCAAGGGACTCTCAAGAGTCTTCTCCAACACCACAGTTCAAAAGCATCAATTCTTTGGCACTCAGCTTTCTTTATAGTCCAACTCTCACATCCATACATGACCACTGGAAATACCATAGCCTTGACTAGATGGACCTTTGTTGGCAAAGTAATGTCTCTGCTTTTCAATATGCTATCTAGGTTGGTCATCGCTTTTCTTCCAAGGAGTAAGCGTCTTTTAATTTCATGGCTGCAATCACCATCTGCAGTGATTTGGGAGGCCCACTGTTTCAACTGTTTCCCCATCTATTTCCCATGAAGTGATCAGACCATATGCCATGATCTTCGTTTTCTGAATGTTGAGTTTTAAGCCAACTTTGCCACTCTCCTCTTTCACTTTCATCAAGAGGTTTTTAGTCTCTCTTCACTTTCTGCCATAAGGGTGGTGTCATCTGCATAACTGAGGTTATTGATATTTCTCCCAGCAATCTTGATTCCAGCTTGTGCTTCTTCCAGCCCAGCATTTCTCATGATGTACTCTGCATATAAATTAAATAAGCAGGGTGACAATATACAGCCTTGACGTACTCCTTTTCCTATTTGGAACCAATCTGTTGTTCCATGTCCAGTTCTAACTGTTGCTTCCTAACCTGTATATAGGTTTCTCAAGAGGCAGGTCAGGTGGTCTGGTATTCCCATCTCTTGAAGAATTTTCCACAATTTATTGTGATCCACACAGTCAAAGGCTTTGGCATAGTCAATAAAGCAGAAATAGATGTTTTTCTGGAACTCTCTTGCTTTTTCCATGATCCAGTGGAGGCAATTTGATCTCTGGTTCCTCTGCCTTTTCTGAAACCAGCTTGAACATCTGGAAGTTCACAGTTCACGTATTGCTGAAGCCTGGCTTGGAGAATTTTGAGCATTACTTTACTAGTGTGTGAGATGAGTGCAATTATGCGGTAGTTTGAGCATTCTTTGGCATTGCCTTTCTTTGGGACTGGAATCAAAACAGACCTTTTCTAGTCCTGTGGCCACTGCACAAAGAAGTACTTAACCCAGTTCCAGAGTCTCAGATAGATTTTGTAGAGGAAATGTCTTTCCCTGAGACTTGAAAGATGCACAGGCATTAGCCAAAAAGAGGTTGGGGGGTGGGGGTGGGGAACCCTGGCACAAGAAAGCATGCCAAAGGGAACAACCTGTAAAAAAGCGCTTCATACATTTAAGGGACTGTATCAAATGCCAATCAGATTCTCTTTCTTGGGAAGTTTGAATGCAGGTTGTGCAGAGAAAAAGAAGATTTCAAAGAACAGTGGTGTAAGCAGAGAAGCAGAAAGAAACACAGTTACAAGGTCATTTGCAGGCTTCAGAAAAAGAAGCAATAGCAGATGGCTGCTTCTAAAAGAATAGTGTGACCAAGTCACCAGAGACCTTCTTATTGGACCGCAAGCGTCACTGCCAAACACCAGGTGTGCTGCTCTATTCTGAGGGACATATGAAGTCTCTCTGTGCATCTGTTATAAGAGCCTACAAGAACCCTTTCCTTGCAGGAGACAAACCCACCTCGGAAATGACTGAGCAATGAAAATTTCAATAGTAGAACTTGAATCTGGGGATAGCTGAATGTAGTGGTTTAAATGACATCACCAGAAACAGAACTCATCTCTTTCTCTTCATCTGCCAGCCCTGCTTTCCTTCCTGTTGTCTTCATGTTTCCCTCATGCAAACTTCCTCCAAGCGGCCCCCACTAGTAGCCTCAGTTTTACATTTTACTAGCCAGGGGACCCCATTCTCCCGAGTTCCAGCAACAGTTTAGGTCTGTCTGTGAACTGACCACTGCAGCCTGGGACAGGTGAACCTTCTATTGCTCTATCCTAGGTCTTCTGTTCTCCTTAGAGCAAGGTCAGACCCACCTACTCACATGGACTGAAGTGTGGTTCCTCAGTGGAAAATTGATCAGCAAGGAGCAAATGGAAGCTCAGAAGACAGAAACAGCAGTTCCCTTCCATAAATTGTCCTTGTGTGTCCTTCCCTCCTTGTATCTTTCAAATAAGTTTGCAGTAGCTGATGTCAACTCAGCACATTTTTGTGGGGTTTTTTGTGTTTTTTTTTAATGTTTTATTAATTGTTTGCTCCTCATAGCCTGAAAACTCCTGGAAGAAAAATAATCATTTGAAACATGGTCCTGTATAAAATAGATTTTTACATGTATGACATACAATTTATAAATAGAATTGATGATTATTACCCTTAAGCACATATGGCTAAATTAGCCAAGTGTAAACCAAACACTGCCACACTGCATACCTATGAAGACAGCGTAGACACAACCAGTTTTCAGAGCCTAAAGTAATTTAGGACTCCTCGCTCATCTTAAAGTTAACTGTATACCTCTTGTTATAAAAGGATCATTCCATCATCTCTGACTTTAAATAGACTAATAAACTTTAAATTGTCTAGCACAACAACTAAAGCATAGTAATACCCTTTAAAAATTAAGTTGGCCTGGAATTCAAAAATTGTTAACAATCAATAGGCAATGTGTCAAGTTTGATAACAGAAATAATATACCAAGATTTAATCCTTCTGGAATTCAGAGTCTATTAGAGGAGAAAAACAAATAAAAATACAAAATTATAGTACAATTTTTAACTACAACAAAGACTGGTACTAGGTGTGTCTACAGAGGAAGAAGTAATTAAATATGGGAATGGGTGGTCTGGGCAAGGATTCCAGGAGGTGATCGCTAAACTAGATATATTCGGTAAGTGGCTCTGAAAAAAGGGCACTGAGGAGGTGGGTTGAGGGGGGCACAGATCAAAACAAAGTCATGGTGCTGTGTAAGAGTATACTTCTGTGTTTTGCAAACTACTAGGGCAGGCATGGAAAATATGAGTTTAGGGAGCCGCAAAACATCACACTGGTACGACTAGCAGTTACTTGAGTGTCTCTTAGCCAATCAGTTGAACAAGCCTATTGTGAGAATATTTCTGATGGTGAGAATCTAAACATTTGACAACAGGGCACTGACTAAATATACAGTAGAATACTAAATATGACCAAAAACGACGCTGCAGAAAGCCGTTTAGTATTAGAGGCGGGGCGAGGGAAAGAGAGAGGGGGAAGGAAGGAAAGATTGAAGGAAGGAGGAACTGAAGGAAGGAAGGAGGGAAGGAAGGAGTGAAGGAGAAAAGGAAAGAGAAGAAAAGAAGAATGAGAAAGGGGAGAGGAAGGAAGCAGGCGAGAGAGAGAGGAGAAAGGGGGGAAACTAGGTAGGAGCCTGACTTAACATGACTTGCAGAAATCGAAAGACAGTCAGGTAACATCAAAATGGACCTTACAGTGAATCTTGAGTATTTCCATCCTGATTTCTCTGTGAAAGAACTGCTAAAGGCTGATCCTAGAGCCTACCTTCTTTCTCTCTTAAAAAGAGAACCTCAGTTTCAATTGGGGCACCGGGACATCTAGCCTAGAAAAACCAAAGCAAGCCTGTACTTCTTGGCTACGTGCTCACTTTCACAAACTCCTTGAGTGATCTGGTGACTGGATTCTGGTCAATGACTTGGAAATAGGAGAGTAGGTTCTGGAAAATATTTTCTCCTCCATAAAAAGAATATGTTCCCTTTTCCAATGGAATCCTTTTCTTTCTATTACAGAGAAGAGAAAAGGCTTTTTTCCCTCTATCCTCCTAGGATCTCTAACTGGGGCCCCGCATATTAGACAGTGAAAATACATATTAATAAGAGAAAAAGAAATAGAGTTTATTAAAATGTATCAGGCATAGATGCAGAAAAAACTCAGTGATGAGTAACTCAAAGAGGCAGTTAGAACTTGGGCTTAGACAGCATTTTCACAAAAACAATAAACTTGTATAGAAATGACAAGACAAAGGAAAAGGGGGTTTAGGCTTTTAGGGGCAGCAAACTGTGGGAAGGCAAATATTAGGGGGAAACCTAATGAAAGGGAAGAATTACTTTAATAAGATTTGTTTGCAGACATCATGGTGCAAGGTTTCTGTCCTCTTCATGGCCTTACACTATCCCAGGAGAGAGGATTTAGGGTAATCCTCACTTCTCAGAAATTTCTGCTTTTAGTCATATAAGGGAAACTCTAAGAAGGCTTCTTTCTGGAACTGTTGGTTCTCATTTTCCTCTGGTTCAAAATAATTCTTATGCCTAAGCGGCATATTTTGCGGTGGCATATTTGAATCCCCTACACTGTCTTGAATGTGGTTTGTAAGGATATGGTTTTTAAGGCAATGGCAGCCATTTTGTAACCATGCAGTGATAAAATCTATTTAGAGTCCAGTACTGGGCAGAATGGGCTTCCCTAGTGGGTCAGTGGTAAAGAATCCACCTGCCAACACAGGAGACATGGGTTTGATCCCTGGATTGGGAAGTTCCCCGGGAGGAGGATTTGGCAACCCACTCCAATATTCTTGCCCAGGAAATCCCATGGATAGAGGAACCTGTTGAGCTACAATCCATGAGGTTGCAAAAGAATTGGACACAATTTAGCAACTAAAGAATAACAACTGGGCAGAATGCATGGATATAAAAAAAAAGCTATAGTCCCTGAGCCAAAAAGTGTAATACAAAGTGTCAAGATATGTACATATGAATTAACTAGAGAACAATTACAAAACAACTTACAGTATGACTCAGCACCACCTAATGCAGCACTGATGGGAGTCCTCAAGAACTGACCATTGCTAACTTCCTCCTGTCAATACCTCTTGCCAATCCAGCTAAAATGATGAAGTTTTTAGGCAAGATGTGACAGTTAGAGAGATTCTCATCTCAAATTCTTTTCCTTTTAAAATACAGTACTGCCCCTGTTTAAATGCCCCTAAGATCTTTCAGTTAGAACTGAACATGGAACAACAGACTGGTTCCAAATAGGAAAAGGAGTATGTCAAGGCTGTATATTGTCACCCTGCTTATTTAACTTATATGCAGAGTACATCATGAGAAACACTGGGCTGGAAGAAGCACAAGTTGGAATCAAGATTGCCAGGAGAAATATCAATAACCTCAGATATGCAGATGACACCACCCTTATGGCAGAAAGTGAAGAGAAACTAAAAAGCCTCTTGATGAAAGTGAAAGAGGAGAGTGAAAAAGTTGGCTTAAAGCTCAACATTCAGAAAACTAAGATCATGGCATCTGGTCCCATCACTTCATGGCAAACAGGTGGGGAAACAGTGGAAACAGTGTCAGACTTTATTTTTGGGGGCTCCAAAATCACTGCAGATGGTGATTGTAGCCATGAAATGAAAAGATGCTTACTCCTTGGAAGGAAAGTTATGACCAACCCAGATAGCATATTAAAAAGCAGGGATATTACTTTGCCAACAAAGGTCAAGGCTTTGGTTTTTCCAGTGGTCATGTATGGATGTGAGAGTTGGACTGTGAAGGAAGCTGAGAGCTGAAGAATTGATGCTTTTGAACTGTGGTGTTGGAGAAGACTCTTGAGAGTCCCTTGGACTGCTAGGAGATCCAACCAGTCCATCCTAAAGGAGATCAATTCTGGGTGTTCATTGGAAGGACTAATGCTGAAGCTGAAACTCCAATACTTTGGCCACCTCATGCGAAGAGTTGACTCATTGGAAAAGACTTTGATGCTGGGAGGGACTGGGGGCAGGAGGAGAAGGGGACGACAGAGGATGAGATGGCTGAATGGCATCACCAACTCGATGGTCATGAGTTTGGGTAACGCCAGGAGTTGGTGATGGACAGGGAGGCCTGGCGTGCTGCGATTCATGGGGTGGCAAAGAGTCAGACACAACTGAGCGACTGGACTGAACTGCACTGAACTGAAGACCTTTCACTCAGAAAGGAAACAGACTATCAAAAAAGCATTGGGCTGGACTCTGGGCTTTAGTCTTGGTAAAGGCTCTGAACAACTGTGGGACATCACAAAGTTTATTTAAATATTTGGCATTTTGATTCCTGATGTATAAATTAGAGTAATGATTCATTTAATTTACTGAGCCCTTAATAAATGAGTGTAGTTTTAGGTGACAGAGATTTAGCAGCAAAAAAAGAGATCAAGTCCCTGCCCTCAAAAACAATAGAGAGACAATAAACAAATATATACGCCATCAGAATGCAGTAGGAAGTCTGCTGGAAACACATAAAGTAGGCTAGGGAGGACAAGAAGAATGACAGGTAAAGGGGGAGGGAGCTGCTATTGCATACAGAGTGGATGAGAACACACCTTTGATAGGAAGGCTGTATTTCCTTCTCCTTGTGGCGTGAAGTGTATATGTGTTCATGTGTCTGTGAACGCATTGCCCTGCTTCTCCAGGGTCAGAGAAGAAGAAATCAAATAACTGAAAATATGTAAAAAGTGCTTGGCAAATTACTGGGCATTATGTGGACATGCTGCTGCTGCTGCAGCTAAGTCGCTTCAGTCGTGTCCGACTCTGCGCAACCCCATAGACGGCAGCCCACCAGGCTCCCCCGTCCCTGGGATTCTCCAGGCACGACCCCTGGAGTGGGTTGCCATTTCCTTCTCCAATGCATGAAAGTGAAAAGTGAAAGTGAAGTCGCTCAGTCGTGTCCAACACTCAGCGACCCCATGGACTGCAGCCTACCAGGCTCCTCCATCCATGGGATTTTCCAGGCAAGAGTACTGGAGTGGGGTGCCATTGCCTTCTCCGTATGTGGACATAAGGTATCATTATTGTCATAATTTCAGGTTAAGTCTAAACTCCGTAACTTGACATTTAAGACGCTTTACAAAACAATTTTCTAGTCTACCTTTCCAGCTCTATCTCCACTCCCCTGTATAAACCTAACTTCCAAATAAAATTTTCACTTTAATTCACTTGGCAATTAATCATGTACAGACTCACATTGCTTCTCCTATTGTTTCTTCTGTTCAAATCCTTGATTATTTTCATTTCCCACAAACCCTGTGTTCCTAATGATATTTTAAACTTGTGTATGTCAGTCTTTCTATAAATTCCTTGAGGTATTCAATAATATGATTTGGCTTTGCTTCATGTACTGGCATACTATTTATCATCACTCTGACAGTTATTATGCTTTGGAATTTGGTGTTATACTCAACTTTTTGTGGGTTTTGAATTGCTTTATTCATCATGGAACAACGTACCTTTGAGAAGCAGAATTTTTTTTTAAAAATTCTGTATTGCTAAAATGAGCCTGTAACTGTGCTTAGGACTTGCCTTAAGGATTACCTGAGTTCCACTCAGACCAACAAGCACCTCCTAATCCTCTGTGTCCACTTCATGACCACAGTCCTAGCCATCCTCTTGGCTTTTTCATGGCCTTGGGGTTTCTCTTGCTGGTATACATTTGCTATTGTCTCTTGAATGACTTTCAAGTGAATTTTTGCATTGAAAGAACTTCCCAGCAGTCTGAGAAATCAAGCAGAAGAGATGGATGAGTAAAATATAGTAGAAACTATAGGATAAGTACTAAGTGAAGCTTTGGTAGACATAATGATCCTACCAAAATAGCTAATCCCTGGAACCTCTGACTATCTTACCTTGCATCACAAAAGGGCCTTTGCAGATATGAATAAGTTAAGGATTTTGAGATGGGGATATTATTCTGGGTTATCTAGATTAACCCAAAGTAATCACAAGAGACTTTACAAAAGAGGGATGCAGGCGAGTCAGAGTCAGGGTAGAGGATAAAAGAGGTCTGAGTGATGTGGTCACAAGCCAAGAAAGGCAGGTGCCTCTAGAAACTGAGCAAAGAACAGGAAGGAACAGATTCTCCCCTTAGAGCTTTCAGAAGGAATCCATAGCCCTGATGAAACTTTTATTTTAGCCCCATAAAACCAATTTTCAGGCTTTGTACCTCAAAAACTATAAAATAATAAATTTATGTTGTATTAAGCCACTAAATTTGTGGCAATCTGTTATAGCAACAGGAGAAAACTACCCTGGGTTTGATCCTTGGATTGGGAAGACCCCTTGGAGAAGGGAACAGGAACCAACTCCAGTATTCTTGCCTGGAGAATCCATGGACAGAGGACCCTGGCAGGCTACAGTCCATGGGGTCACAAAGAGTCAGACATGACTAAGTGGCTAACAGGAAACTAATACAGTAGTTTAATAATTTAAAAAAAAAAAAAAGCCTGAGCTAGGGATCTGTCACAATCTAGCCCCTATCACATGTTTTTAGTTGTGTAATATCGGGAAAATTGCTCTACCTCAGTTTCCTTTCCTGTAAAGTAAAATTATACCTGCCTTACAGAGTCATTATGAAGACAGATGAAATCATTCATATGAGCATTTTGTAAAGTACTTTGTGTTATGTAAATGTGAAGTGTAAAACCACAGAGTCGGACACGACTGAAGTGACTTAGCAGCAGCAGCAGCAGCAGCAACAACGGTTGGGTATGGAATGAAGACACCCATCCTTATATGTTGCATCATAATCATTCTCAATAACCAACAAGTTATTTTAAAAGTGGTAGAAGTAGCCTACTGCCAGGATGGCCACCCAGCACACTTTTCACAAACTTCCCTCTATTAACCAAACTGGACATGGCTAATGGGCTTCCCTGGTGGCTCAGATGGTAAAGAATCTGCCTGTAATGCAGGGGAGCTGGATTCGATCCCTGGGTTGAGAAGATCCCCCGGAGAAAGGAATGGCCACCCACTCCAGTATTCTTGCCTGGAGAACTCCATGGGGGAGCCCAACAGGCTACAGTCCATGGGGTCACAAAGAGTCACATACAACTGAGCAACTAACACACACACACACACACAATGGACTGCAACATTCTTTGTGCAAGAGTCAAGACACAGCCTTAGAATCCTTCTTAACCTACCTTTAGGAAGTTACAACCAATCATCTAGGGCTGGCATAAAAGAAATTTATTAAAATCCCTCACTTAATGCTTTAGAAAGTTTGGTCCCTTGGCCAGGAGCACAAACACCCCCTGTGAACTTGTTAGTAACCACAGATCCACAGGTCCACCCCAGGCCTACTGAGTCAGAATCTACATTTTATCAAGATCCCCAGGTGATCCCCATGAGTGAGAGGATCTCTTTGGCAGTGTTTTGATTCCAGTTATGCAGTTACTACTGTGTGACCTGAAGCAAAGTGTCTAAATCATTGAAGCTTTACTTTTCTCATCAGTCAAGCGGAGAGTATCACTCATTTCACTGGGTCCTTAAGAGAATTACAGAGGCTGTATATAAGGCATTTTGCACAGTGCCTGCCAACAAATAGTCGGTGAACATTACTTCTTTTCAGTTTCATTTGCACCATCTGCAGCTGCTAACCATACTACACATCCATTCAGTGTTGCTGGAGCCATTCCAAAGCCATCTATGCCCAGGAGAGGGGAGTTGGGAAGGTAGGGGGCAGGGGGCAGGAACACTGTCCGCAATGCCATCTCCAAGTGCGCGGGGTATCGTACTTTTTGCAACACCGAGGAAACCTCGGGTGGTCTCCTCGGTTTCAGATCCCTGCACGTGGCTCTCCTAGAAACCGTGTGCTGGAGTCTGGCGGCCTGCGGGTGGGAGCGAGGGCCAGAATTCCTGCGGAGCTGCTCTGGGCCCCGGCCCTCTACCTTAACCTCCTGAACTTTCCGCCTGCAGCCGATCTCCTTGCAGCAGCACCGCAATCCGCCAGCGGGGGCCCGGTTGCCCCCTGGCCCGCAGCAGCCGCCGCCGCAACCCCTTCCCGCGGGACGGAAGGCTGGGCGGGGGCGCGGCGGGGGCGGAGCTCGGCGTCCTGCTGCTGCTGCTGCCGCCGCTGCCGCCGCCGCCGGTGCTGCCGGTGCTTCGGCCGCCGCTGTCTGCACTCCTGCCGCCCCTTCCTCGGATACTCCGGCAGGGCAGCACTGCCCGGCGAGGACAGATAGGTGCAGCCCGGGCCTGACGGACGAGCAGTCGGGGACGTGAACTCCCACCTCCAGTTTGGCTCAGTGCCGGGCGGCAGAGACTGCAGTCCCGGAGTGTGGGGTGGCCCCCGCGGTCTCCGCCCGGTTCCTGCGCGCCGCCTCTGCTCTTTGCATAGTAATTTCAGTTCCTGCTAGCACCCGGCTCCCTCCCGGAACAGGTCTGTAAAGGACCGCTGCTCCCGAGCCCGCTGAGGCTTCGGTGTGGCTCCGGGAGCCGCTGCGTGTGATATGCGACGGGAAGCCCTCGCCAAAGCGCAGGCAGCGGCCCCGCCACGCCAGAGACAGCCAGGCAACAGCAGGTAGGTGACCGGCGGCCGCGGGAGGAGACGCCCCCCGCGCCACCTCTGCCCATCTGGCAACCCTGGGAGACCACAGCTTTGCGGTGTGGTCGGTACTGATGGGGGATGGATTCGGTCCCACATTTTGCCTGGTGATCCTTTTTGCCTGTTGCTCTGGTTCCCATCCCGTCCTGAGCTCCAAGAGGGGCAGCCTTTCTCGCAGGTGATGAATTTCTCGGCAAGGTCATTGCTCCCTTAGGCTCTGGCTTTGAAGGTAAACCGGCGAAGACGCCTGTTGTTCTTGTTCTTGGGAGAGGGGGATTTGCAATCAGGTCTGCATACTGTGAATATACAAATAGGGATGTGTGTGTGTGTGTGTGTGTGTATGTGTGTTGTGTGTTTGGCAATACTACACAGGCATTTTTCTCGTTTTCCTACACTTACTCCGTTTAAGGTCAGCATACTATCGTTCTATATAATATACATGCGTTTGTATGCGTGTGTATACACACATTACATATATAGTTTTTCTTGAGATAGGCAGAGAGAGAAGGGGAGTCAGAGGTTGATAAAGGGAAATCATTGTAGAGACCTGTTCAATATCTAGAGGTGAACTTTGGAATCACATTAAATCAGGGTAGACTAGAGGCTATAAAACAGTTCTTTGGAGATGGATTTTAGAAAAGAAATCACTGAAAAACACTGTCAACCAAAACACACAAAAGATCCCTACGCCATCCAGGCAGATAGAAAAATTTCAGACGCAACAATGGGCAGTGAAAGAGTAGAGGAAAAAAGAAGGGGGAAGAATTTAGACACTGGAAAGTGATTTTGGCTGGTAGGAAGGCAGCAAAGTCTGGTCAGGTTTAAAGTGCTTTTTAGAAGGGCCTAGGGAGAAATCTTGGCTTGGGGTGTAGGTAGTTCAAGGTTAAGATGAAGTAAATGTCTTGAGAGTAGCATAGGTAGTGGGGAAAAGGCAATGGTTTGGAGGGGGAGAGGAGAAAGGAGGCTCTGAAAGTCAAGAAGCAACCACCTTTATTAAGGTATACTCTTCTTCCTGTTAAGGCAATACCTTGGATATTCTCTATCTATTAATAAATATTTTTCACACCACATTTGTTAAAGATCCATTGGATCGTGTTTTCTTTTTGTTTTTGCAAAGAATCTGGGTCATGGTGGGACTGGAGGAAACTGAAGTGTTTACAACACCAGCAAGATTTGGAGAGAGAGTTGATTAAGGCTTTAGCTTCATGAAATATTTACACATCTCTTGCGTGGGCTTTTGTTTGCTCTTGTTGGTAATGCTGCATATTTTACTTTGATAATGATTTGAGTGTACTTCTTCTGAATGTGCTTATTTTCCAGTTATAAACTCTTCTTTCTTTTCCATTGTGTTCACCACTGGCCTGCCCTGAGTAGCAGCTGTGGGAATAAAGATACATGAGTCACAGCATAAAGAAGAAAATCTTCTCTGTTGCTATCTGGGAATGGCAGGAGTTTGTATTAGGGAATATTCTTTTCAAATAGGATCGCAAAGAACATTTTTCAAGAGCTTTGCTGCTTTTAGTTTGTTGGCAGGGTTGAGGGTAGGTTGTTGATTCATAAACAGAAAAAAAGCAGTAACTGCCATGGCAAGCCTAGAGGTTATATCATTGGAATTTATTCTGGAAATAGTGCAAAGGAACTTATGAAGATCCATGCAGAATATGTGTGAGAGACTTCACCTAATACTAACTAGACTAATGAAAATGATGAGGACAAAACTGCAAGTGCATAGCTTCATGTGGGAAATGGAGATCTGAGGCATGGTCAGAACCCCCAACTGGAGGTCAGGGTGGGTTCCAACCAGCAGTTTTTTGTTGTTGTTGTTGTTGTTGTTGTTTAAGAGGCTAATTACTTTACAATATTGTATTGGTTTTGCCATACATTGACATGAATCCGCCATGGGTGTACATGTGTTCCCCATTCTGAACCCTCCTCCCAGCTCCCTCCCCATCCGATCCCTCTGGGTCATCCCAGTGCACCAGCCCGATCACCCTGTATCATGTATCGATCGGTTTTACATATGATAATATACATGTTTCAATGCCATTCTCCCAAACCATCCCACCCTCAACCTCTCCCACAGAGTTCAAAAGACTGTTCTGAACATCTGTGTCTCTTTTGCTGTCTCGCATACAGGGTTATCGTTACCATCTTTCTAAATTCCATATATATGTGTTAGTATA
This sequence comes from Ovis canadensis, assembly GCF_042477335.2. Taxonomy (NCBI): domain Eukaryota; kingdom Metazoa; phylum Chordata; class Mammalia; order Artiodactyla; family Bovidae; genus Ovis; species Ovis canadensis. The sequence goes on from NC_091250.1 coordinate 51,824,807, forward strand.
CTGTATTGGTGGTTTTTTTTTTCCTGGCTTACTTCACTCTGTATAATAGGCTGCAGCAGTTTTAAAATCTGAAAAATTTTTTAAAATTGCCTTAGTACAAGTACCCAATATACTTAATTATTTGTCCCTTCAAAATGCCCTTGTTTGTGCCCTAAATAAAGTTGAAAGAACGTATTAGACACAGCTATCCTTCACTGTATGAATTTCCAGTCACAAAATCTGCACCCTTCAGGGAAACACTAAAATCATGGTCATAGAATCATAAAGTCATGAATGATTGGCCTTGGAGGGTTAAGACACACAATTCCAGTCCCAGATCACACTCAAGCTTTTTCAGTGGCCGTTCTTTATGCGGTCACTTGTTGATTCATTTATGCCTTCTCCATATTTTTATCCTGAATTCAACATGGCCCTAGATTGTAGAATAGAAGTCTCAGCCTGTAAAACTCGGGAGGGAGGGAGGAAGAGCACAGGGTGCTATGACAGTCACATTGTGGGAGAGGAGAGGAGTAAGGACAGTTCCCAGGGATTTGAAGGATGAGGAACTAGCCTGGTAAAGAGGAAAAGAAGGGCATTCCTTGTATAGGGACCAAAATATACAGTGGCCAAAGAAGAACAAGTAGTTCTAGGTGGCTGAAAAACTGAGGAGATGAACATGGAAAGATGGGGATAGAGAAGGAAGTGGATCCATCTTCAAACTGAAGTCCAGAAGAGCTGTTAACTCATTTGATCCAGACGAGTTAGGTAAATACATTCATACCGAGGCTCTGTGTTGTTCACATTACCCAAGCTTATTTCTTTTAAATGTCTAGAAACCATATTTACCTGAATTTATAATAGCCTGATTAAAAGGGAGATGTGTCATTGAGAAAGTCAGAATTCTCTGTGCCTTAATTTCTTCATCCACGAAATGTCTACCACCTACTGTGCATATTGTGAAAATAAAAGAGAATGAGGGAATGGAGATTTGAGTTTTACAGAAATTCAAGGAATCTTATCTTTTGACCAGCAGTGCTCAGGGCAAAAGAATAGAAAATACTGTATAGGCCAAGCATTTAATTGTCCCAGATGACTCCAAAAGGCAAAAAAAATAAATAAACCAAAAATAAAAGTAATACAAGAAAAGTCAGGCCAATGGCCACAAATAATTATAATTTTTTTAAGTAAAGAAAATATATATAGCAGTCCCAGAGTAATCAACTCATCACAACCCACTGTGAGGTCATTTACTGGGTCTGACCTTGGCCTTGGAGGGTTAAGACACACAATTCCAGTCCCAGATCACACTCAAGCTTTTTCAGTGGCCGTTCTTTATGCGGTCACTTGTTGATTCATTTATGCCTTCTCCGTATTTTTATCCTGAATTCAACATGGCCCTAGATTGTAGAATAGAAGTCTCAGTCTGTAAAACTCGGGAGGGAGGGAGGAAGAGCTGGGTCTGACCCAGCATTTTTATTTTCAAAGAACAAAACAGAATAAAACAACAGAAGGGTGAATAAATATTGTTCTTGTAACAATGTGTGTGTGTGTGTGTGTGTGTGTGTGTACACACACATTGGACTATGGTAAAATGGATATCATATCATGCATCATTTTAAAAAGTCTGAAAGCTACTGCTTTAAGTGATACAAAGAGATGCTTCCAGTTTGGAAGTCACCTAGAGATCTACACAAGCATGTACACCATATTCTGAATAGCAATCCGAATATAGGGCTCCCCTTGTAGCTCAGTCAGTAATCTGCCTGCAATGCTGGAGCCCTGGGTTTGATCCCTAAGTTGGGTAGATCCTCTAGAGAAGAAAGTGGCAACCTACTTCGGTATTGTTGCCTGGGGAATCCCATGGACAGAGAAGCCTGGTGGACGACAGTCCGTGGGATTGCAAGAGTCAGACCCAGCTTAGTGACTAAACCACTGAATAGCAAACTTGTCTTGAGAAAGGCAGGTCATCATAATTTACCAGTAAACTCATGGCAGTAAAGTCAGAAGACAGGGAGATCCTTGGGAACTGAATTAATTTAGAAAAGTTCAAAGTGGAGGTAGATCTTAAGGTAGTTTATGAAAGATGGATGGATCCAGATGGGCAGTGAAGAAGATGGTGATATAGGAGAAGTAGAGAAGGAGGTGGGGATATGTGAGATTTATTTTAAAATCATTAAAAAAAAAAAAAAGAAAAACAAATGAGTATCAAGGTGGGGGGAGAAATTAATAGCAGAATTTCTGTTTAGATTAAAATATGACTCGAAAATAGTTATTTATTTTCTAAGGTTTTTTTTCTCAGTCCTACTACTTTAAGAAAGCTAGACAGAAAGGCTATAACGTCGGTCACTTATCTGTTATTTTCTGCCATATTTTTTATTTCTTTTGCAATAATTTACTGGATAAGCCTTACTTCAAATAAATTTAATAGTTGAACTACTGAAATTATATGAAAAACCACAATATTGCATGATTATTTCATTTCTCAGAACACAAAGTGTGATCAAGTGATTGTCTTACGTGGAGCAAACCTTGCTTGCACTATTCTCAACATCCTTCTTTCCTGAGCGCCTTATAGGTGCAGCCTCTCATGCTTGATGCTGGCAGCTCTGTGAGGATGAATCAGACCACCTGATACTCAGAATCCCAAAAGGAAGGGCAGAAACTGCCAGACTTTCTTTTACAGTTGCTCTGTGACTTGTCCATCATTTTAACTAAATCTGTAAATATATCTGTATGCATTTTGAGAAATTAACATCTACTGTAGCTAAACAGTTATTTTAAGTAGATAAAATCAGAGAAGAAAGTGCATTATATGTGTTTCTGAAAACTTTTGGTGGGCTTCTCTCAGCTCTTGCTGTCTTTCCTAAGCAATAAAACAGTCTTAGGAATTTGATATCCTCTTGAATAAACCTGTACCTTTAACCAAAAGAACCATTGCCAGTTAAAAATAGAGCCTCATGTGCTTCAATTAGTTGATTTGGAAGGCAATCAAATATGGAAATTCACTTTTTATAAATATGTCTCGGACTCCTTTTCATCTTTCTCCACTTCAGAATGTTTACATTAGTAATAATCTAACTTTTTTGCATGAGTCAAGTCTGGGATAATAAAAACATGTAGAGGCTGCATTTGAGTTGGAAAGGCATTTGTTAAATTTCATGGAGGAAGACATAAATACATACATATACATACATACTGTTACAATTCAAAGTACTCTCTTGAATGCCAGTGAGAAAAATTTTCACAGCTTTTGATCTGGGCATGTTACAGTTGGCAATACAATAGCAGCTTTCTAATTTTACATGCCTGTGATTAGACTAACAGCTTCATTTTGAAGCTAGCAGCATAACTGAGGGCCTGAATTATTATTTCCAGTCAGTAATAACTGACCCTTAGCTGGAGGCTTAGATGCTGTGACCTATGGAATCTGAATCTATAGGTAGGGCTTAGAAATCTATATTCTATAATAGTTAACAAAGGACTTTAATAGCCAGTTGTGGACACTCCTGTTTAGTGTCCAGCCTTTACTTATAAGGAAGAGGAAAGATTACAGATGAGTCCCAGAGAAGTTAATAAATTGTCCTAAACCACTGGGGCAAAACAACCTAGACCTCCGCTTTCTAGTTCACTGATTCTCTGCAAAGGGGAGGAGGAGCAGGACCTGAAGTGAGGGTCTGAAGGGCTCCTGAGTGTTAGGGGGAGGGAAACCCAATTACTCCTGCCTCCTTCTTCCTGGATTGTGAGTCAGTACAGTGATCTCTGTCTAAAGGGTCTAATGGGGCAGAAAAATTTTGTGGATCTACTCTGTGATCTGAGACCAGGCACCTTCTTGGCCTCACAAATCAGATTCCGTTTTAAAATGTTAATTCTTGGGTCCTAAACCTCATAGATCCCCAAGCCATCCCTAGGAAGATTGCTTTAGTCAGTAGTTGCAGCCGGTGATACTAGCAGAACCAAGAAAATCCTGAAAAAACTCAAGACTAGACAGTGAAAATCTATAAAGTCACAAGCAACTTGAGGGACCTCAGGACTGCTGCTAATTCAGTAATGGAAAGCTAGACAGAGACCTCCAGAGCTCCTTAAAAAATCACATTTGCATCTACTAATTTTCTGGAGGGAAAGGAGTTAGAATACCTTTTTTTGGTTTTAAGCCTGAATTGCAAATGGTCCAACAAAGTAAGAGATCTAGTTTAGGGGGTATTAATCAAGATGGTTTACGTGGATAGATTCTTGATTTTTTTTTTTTTTTCAGAATATTGACTTCTAAATAGACTCAAATTAAGCTACCCATATTGTGTCTATGGGAGACTCTTTCTTTATAACATAAAACTTGGAGTAAATGAAATGCCTGAGGGAGTTAACTGTGTTCAGTATATTTTCTGAGTAATAAGAGCATCTTTTTGTTTGAATTCTTGTTGAAATTTTTTCTGAAATCTAATACCCTATGCTTGTGTGTCTGCCTTAATAAGGACAATATGGCAAATATTATCAGGATTCAGAATTTTGTATCGCCTCTGGGTTTTTATTCTGAATTATATCTGTGTAGGACAGGGCTGTGGAATAAAACAGGATTTTTGAACTGTTTTTTATTCATTCTGATGTAAATGTGTTTTCTCATCATGTACTTTAAAAATTTTTGTTGTTGTTCAAAAATGCAAAACATATTTGATTCATTGTGGGTTTTACTTTGTTGGACTTTGATCTTTGCTTTTGTTGTTGCATCATTTTGGAATGTTTATTTCTTCATCTGAAATTAGTTTCTCAATCCCCTCAAAACATGGTTTAAAGCTCAATTAATTCAGCAAACTCTCCATGCTTCTTTAGACCTGTTTCTAACTACTGTTTTATACATGAATTGGTAATTTATCCTTACTTGTGTTATTGTCTAAGCCTCCCTTCCTTTGAATCCTATAAGTGATTTCTCCTCGAAATAGACAAGCAAAAAATGAAGTGACTAGAATTTTCATGCTAATGAGAATTTTAATCAGAGCTAAGGTTAATAAATCGATGTACATTTCCCCCTGCATCCTTGAAGGAGTAAAAATTGCTTATGACAGATGGGTGTGGAGGACTGGCCTTGTTTTCATGTTGAACAAGTTCTGAAAGCAGTCAGAGAACAGAGAGAAATCTGTCAGGGTCAGGGTCAGGGGCTAAGCTCTGACTGCGTGAAAACGCCTCTGCCTTTTCCTTTCGCCTGGGGGATGGTTTCTTGTCTGCACTTGTAGATTCTCAAAGCAGGAGAGTCCTTTTTCTTGAGCACCTGAGGGGCCGGGTGTGCCTCACTTATACCTCTCCGACAGGGTTGAGGATGTGTGTGTGTGCTGTGAATATGTGTGCTAAGTTGCTTCAATCAGATTCTTGAGTGCTGAGCCACCGGGAAGCCTGAGAATGTCAGTACTAGATCAGAAATTGAAAACTGGCCAGCAGGAAGATCATGTTCTATCTGATCTGCAGGTATTTCTTTTTAATTAAGCCAATATTTTAAAATAAGATCTATTATAAAAATGAGACACCAACCACATTCTCTAAGCCAGAGTTGAGTAACAGTATGTGCCTTTATTACACTTGTCTTTATTACACTTGAGACCCCACTTCTCCCTCTTGTCCCCCTGACACTGAAACTGTGTATAATCCCTTGTACTCAACAGCTTCCCTTAATTGTGCGAGCTATAGATACTGGGTTCTCAAAGCCTGAACTGGATGTTTTCTGAGTACCACTGAGCTCTCCAGTGCTCTGAGTGTGTTCATGAAATTGATGGGACTCTACAGAGTAGAGAGGTTATTGTGCAGTGTGTAGTTAATTACTATACACTCTCATGAGAATCTAAACAGTTCTCATCATCAAAATATATAAATTCTGTGAAAGGGTAATGAATGCAAACTGAGTTGACCTGCTCTGTTAAGAACAGACTAGTGGAAATTTTTATTTGCTCGCATGCTTTTTATGGTACCACATTGGAAAATATAAAACAAAGAAACAAAAAGTTTGATCAGTTATCAATTTTACATTGGATTGCTTTATGTATTGAAGTACAGTTGAATTATAATATTGTTATAGTGTTAGTTTAAGGTATACAGTAAAGTGATCCAGGTTTGTGTGTGTGTGTGTGTGTGTGTGTGTATTCCTTTTCAGAGTCTTTTTCCTTCTGGGTCATTACAAAATATTCAGTATAATTCCCTGTACTATATAGTAGGTCCTTGTTGGTTAGCTTTATATATCTTTAATGTACCATGTCTTTGTTTTATACACAACTCTTTCTGTAGACACTACACATGTGTAGCCTCCTGAAAGCCCAAAGCATATCTCAAGCTTTCAGTGGGCGCTGTGTTCTGTTTCATAGACTGGGGAGTTGAGAATAAACCGTCAGGGGTGGTATTGACTTGCATCCCAGTTTGTGACTGTGTCTCTGCAACTGAGGAAGGGCCATCTAATGATGGTAGTTGGTAATGATTCCAACCCATGGCCATGGCAGCCCGAGTCCCTGTGCACTCTGACCACCACACTGTGTGGAACTGCTCTGTCAATATGGCTGGAAATGAAGTGACCCTGTCAGTGTTGATTTATTCAGGTTGCAAATAAAAGCAAATGCCCTTCGGAGACGACAGGCGGAAAACGCAGGCAGGTCCCTGAAGTCGAGAAAGCCCTTCCCAGCTCTCTGAAATCTCTCCTACTTTCTCAACTTCAGCTGCCACTCTCTTTCCTCGTGCACACTTCATGCCTGCCACCCCCTCATCGTGCCTCCCACTTTACTTCTAAAAACATCCTCGCACCTAATTATTAATCCCAAAGTGTCGGTGCTTCAGCAGCTTCACTCCAAGAAGACAATGCTGAGAATAGTATCAGTGGAAGCCAACAGAGGACACAGTGCCACATCAACTTTATGCCTCCTTGGGACAGAGTGTATTTCCTTCTTGAATATTATCTAAGTCTTAAGTAATAGGCATCATATCCCCTGAAGTATATTGATAATATATATAAAACCAGAGGTGTCCAGTGACTTAAATTGACTTACACTAAAACTTTTATGTTCTCTTATGAAACTATCCTCCTTTTCCCCTGGTGGTTATTTTGACGTTTTAAATTGCAGCGATGGGCTTTTAAAGATCATCCCTCTGGGGGTTGTGGCTTTTGAGTGCTGGGTCCAGGTCTCAGGAGGGATGATAAAAGTTAGTAATCTGAATTGGACTGGGTTGAGGGTATATCAGTACTTCCGTTTGGTAAATCAAATAAACATTCCTCAAACTGGAAATAGGAATTCAGTTAGGAGCTAAAGTACAGAATGTGAGAAGGGATTGGCAGAAGGCCCTGACTTAAGGAAGACGGATGTTTGGATCATTTAGTAAGTTGGATATTAAGTACTTTATAAGTAAGATCCTGTGCTATGTGCTAGGGATTCAGAGTTGAATACAACGTAGTCTGAATTCTCAAATAATTCCCAGACTACTGGATTGATAAATTTATTGATAAATGTGGCTCAGCAAAGTGACAGTGGGCTCTTTTTCTGGTCAGGATCTCCAGGAATTCCCCCAGTAGCCTAACAACCAGGCTCCTTTCTCAGTCCCAACCACACACACCCGCATGCCTCCCTCTTCCTTACTTAGGCTGCAGTGATTCAGATCATTTTCCGTCCGTCTTCACAGCTTCACCACCTGTTCATCACACCTGGGTTCCTTTTTCCCCCAGCCAGGCCAGCATGAAAACTGGAAGTCTTTCCCCCACTGTACTTCCTTCATGAACTTGAAAATAAAAACGCAGACAAATGTATTTTCAACTTTATCCTGCTAAAAACAACCAAGAAACAGAGGATCACAAGAGTGACCAAGGTGGGTAAATAGAAGATCGAGAAATCTTCTGAGTTCCTGCTGGTGGCTGGTCTGAATACTGTAGGGAGTTTCCTCCCCATGAGTACACAAGAAATTCTGTGTAACTCCATCCCCTCTCTCTTTTCTCTCTTCAGGAAAATATCTACAAATGCAAGTGAGGTGAATGAAAGTAACATTATTATAGAAGTGACTTTATTATCGAGATCAGCATAGTTGACATTAGAGAGAACTGCTTTAATTATTCTTTTAATAAATCATTTACTGTCATTGATACTTTATCTTTGCTATAAACTGTTTGTGATACACTAGTGAATTATTAGATGGTTTAAAGGTCATGGTTTTAGAGTATTGCTTAGATTCTCAGGGATCACGTCTACCCTGGGGGGATGACTTTGAGTTAGATCATTACTGGGTTGTGTACCCACTTCAGGGCACTGAAAATACCTGGCTGTTTTCATAGCTGTTTGGCAAAATGCCTCATACTCTCCTGCTGTCTTTTGTTTCTGAGGTGGTGCTCATCACTTTCCCCTGGTTTTCCTCTGTGGAGTTAGGGCCCTGGAGGTTCAGCTGGTGATCCATGTCTCTGCAGAGCCCTGGTGAATGAGCCCATCTCTGCGTGTTTGCCCCTACTTGCAGAACTTCCTAGCCTTGCTGCCTAGAAGGCAGTAGCTCAGGGAGAAGGGAGACGGTACCTGGATTACAGAACCAGTGATGGCGAGTGGAGAGAACAAAAGGCCAGCCAGACACGAGAGAGAAGAGGAATTTAAGTGGGATAAATAGGAGCAAGAGACCAAAGGACCCACTCAGGCCACTTTGCCATCTCGGTTCCGGCGCATGAGAGAATGGAATACGCTTCTTTTTATCTATTTGCTTTCCACTGTGAGGAAACTAAACAGAAGCAGATCATACTATGCCTGGTCTCTCAGTTGTGTCCTACTCTTCATGTCCCCATGGACTGTATCCCGCCAGACTCATCTAAGGGGATTCTCCAGGCAAGAATACTGGAGTGGGTTACCATGCCCTCCTCGAGGGGATCTTCCCAACCCAGGTTTCGAACCCAGGACTCCCACATGGCAGGTGGATTCTTTACCGTCTGAGCCACCAGGGAAGATTATAGGTTTGTATAATTAATGACCTCCAGCTCTTTCAAAACTTCATTCTTTAGGCCCGTCTGCCAATAGCATCTGCTAAACTCATTTCTCATTTAAACAAACCTATGAGGTTTGGGCTTCTCTGGTTGGGTCAGTGGTAAAGAACCCACCTGCCCTTGCAGGAGATGTGCGTTCAATCCTCGGGTCAGGAGTCCTCTGGAGAAGGAAATGGCAACCATTCCAGTATTCTTGCCTGGGAAAGCCCACAGACAAAGAGCCTGGCAGGTTACAGTTCATGGGTTTGCAAAGAGTTGGACAAGACTGGGCGACTACACAACAATAACATGAGGTTTGTATAATACTATTATCTCCCCCATTTTGGAGAGGAGGAAACAGGTTAAATAACATGCCCAGAGTCCCTCAGATACTAAGTGATGGAGCTTAGAATCCAGAGTTGTCTAACTTCAAAGGCTACACCCTTTACCACTATGTTATATACCTTGCAATATATTAATATGAACGTTATTAATACTGTGGGTCAAAATATAAGGAATGGACAGGATCTTACAGACTGCTTTTTCCTATCTCAGATTTCATTTTGTGTTATTTATAAAGAAAATGTGAAAGCTTCTAGATCAGTGATAAGTCATTCTTTGAGCAAACAGGGTGAGCTCACGGACAAACATTTTAAGTTAAAACTTCATGAACCATAGTATGGGCAGAAAAATTGCAGAACAAAATGTCTTATCAGAATATCCAGGTGACACATATGTCGTACACACAACGCCTTTGTTTCTTGAAAGAAAAACCAAATATATTGTATGCAGTCACATGTTTACACATGTGCACATACACACATATAAGAAAGAAAACCGGGCAAGGCTGCGTTTAGCTTTACCTCTGGACTTTGGACCTAGAAACTATTTATAGAACTAGTGTTTCCGTGATTGAGGTTTTAATCACAGACAGTCATTTAGTTATGAAACTGAGCGATCCCTTCTTATAGCTTGCCGCTAACTGTTCTAGTTGCAGACTGAAGGATGAACAAAAGGTAGTCTGTGCACAGGAGGCCCGTTTAAACAAGTTTCTTCTTAAAACTCTATTTCTAATCAACTAATGGTACATGACAGGAGGATGAGTATACATAGATTGGTCTGTTTTGAACATGATAATTCACTCATTGGTTTAAAGTCATGATTTCTGCTTTCATTTTTTAAGTATTAATAATAAGCACTTGATTTTTTTCTACTTAAAAACAAAAACAAAACAGAAGTCCCCTACAGGCACTAGGCTTATTGCTGGACTCTTACCATCAGTCTGGAATGTCTCTACTACTTGGTGTTATTTCAAAACCCAAACTCTTCGTTCCAGAGTGTGGCACAGTAGAATGCACTGCTTTCCAAAGTGCAAGAGATTTCTACCCTGACCTGTGAGATGATCTTAGGTAGTATACATATTTACTTTGTATTGAATAGTTACAAATTTATCTTAATAGAAAAATACTTAGAGTAAAATTTTAAAGTATATATTTTTAAATATGCTATATGAAAAATATATCACTGACACAACAAACCTGTGACTTTACAGGTACCATTTCCTAAGGCTTGGCTAGTATTTTTAACTAGTGCACCAGTTACATTCAATTGAATGAAAAATATTAAGTAAAAAATCATTTAGAGAAGAGGGCTTCCCTGGTAGTTCAGTTGGTAAAGAATCCATCTGCAATGCAGGAGACCCTGGTTTGATTCCTGGGTTGGGAAGATGTGCTGGAGAAGAGATAGGCTACCTATTCCAGTTTTCTTGGGCTTCCCTTGTAGCTCAGCTGGTAAAGAATCTGCCTGCAATATGGGAGACCGGGGTTTGATCCCTGAGTTGGAAGATCCCCTGGAGAAGAGAAAGGCTACCCACTCAAGTATTCTGGCCTGAAGAATTCCATGGGGTCACAAAGAAAACTATTAAGTAAAATATTTTGTAAATGAAAATATTGTGAAAAATCATTTAGATAAGAAGTAGACAAGCCAGAAATCATGAGAGAGGTACACAAATGTCACAATCTGTGCAGGTGGTATATGAAACCATGTCATTGCCCTAGGCATCTCAGATTCTGTCTAGAAATGAGAAGACTGGTCCAGAAATCCCTAAGATCAACTCTAGCTGGAAAGTCCAATTATTTTTAACAGGCTTGCATTTTTTTCTTTATCCTTGGGCCCATTTACTGAATTTTAAGTCCTTCAGCCTTTTGAAGATATCCTTCTTATCTGCCCCCTTCCTCTGTCAGCACCAAGCACTCATGCATTCATTCATTTATGCCAGGTCCTCCTGGAACAAATATTCTATGGAGAACTTACATACTAGGTAACATGGGCAAACAAGAAAGCCACACAATTTCTATACCCTTGACTTCATTCTTAAATGAGTATACATGTCTGTGGTTCCCACTAAAGTTAAAACCCTCAGAAACGCTGGACTTCCGTCATCAATCTATTCTTTGTACTTCCTGAATGACTAAGAGATCCTCAATGGAAAGTCCCTTCATTGATAAAAGCATATTATCAAGGCTCATATTACAAATTTAAAACATGTGCTGTGTAAATCCTGAGTAGGATTATACATGAGAATAGACAAAAAGGACTTTCTATATTTCATAGCTAGAATGGTCTAATGCTTGGGCCATTTTGAACATGAAGGGAAAAATACAGTACTTTTTCTGTAGAGGGTAATACAGTTCGTTGTCTAGACATTTTTACAGGTATGAGTGAAACAAGGAATTTTAACACATCAGGTGTTTTTTAATTCAGTGACACTGAGGGACGAATTGAGTGTCAGCAGTGTTTACTGTTTTTCTGTATAACTTACCTCCAAACACATGATGCTTAGTCACTTATTGTGTCAGACTCTGTGACCCCATGGACTATAACCCTCCATGCTGCTCTGTCCATGGAATTTTCCAGGCAAGAATACTGGAGTGGGTTGCCACTTCCTACTCTAGGGGCTCTTATCAACCCAGGGATTGAACCTGCGTCTCCTGCATTGGTGGGCGGATTCTTCACCACTGAGCCACCTGGGAAGCCCAAATACATAGTTATGGTATAACTATTATTATCACTATTTTTCTTTGGGAATTTGTCCTTGAGAAACATTTAAGAAAGTATTGTAAAGCACCTTAGTGTGGTGAGTAGAAACTGTCACAAACATCTGTGTGATGTCAGTAGAGTTCTTTTATGCTTGCCAGCAATTCATAAGATTTTCCTGTACTGGTAAAAAGGATATAGCTGTGGTTTCCTGCTGGGGTTTCTATATAATAGTGAGAAAAGCATCAGAGGATCAGTTCGTTGTGGTCGTTCATGCACTGCTGCTCTTTTCTTTTTTGCAAAAAAACAGGAAGTTGAAGTTTACTCTTTACTCACTTCAATTATGTTTAATAAGGACTTATCCATGTCCTCCTCTATAGGAGGATATAAAGATGAAAAATGCCTTTGAAGACCATAAACTCTTAATATGAAGAAAAAGTAAAGAGGTTGATGCACATACATTGTGATTAAAAACTGTGAAATTGTTTTCAAAATTTTAATGTTTATGTTTTATCTTAGCATATGTAAGATTCCAAGTGTCACATTGAAACATATTTTGAAGAAACAGCTAGTTAAAAACAGGTGGTTTTTAATGCTAGTAATTATACCAATGTTCAAATTATAATAGTTTCTTAGTTCTGTATTCTCTAGTGATAGCGCAAAATCTTGATTTCCTAGCCCAGTAATTTTGAGGGGAATTGGGCAGAAGAGCATAGTCCAAGTCCTTTTCTCAAAAACAAAGTAAAATTATGTACTTAGATTTAATAAATCAGTATGATTACACTTAACACTACTATACATTTAAAAAGAAAGAAAGCCACGCACAAAAATAACATTTGTAACCAAGTATGTATTCTGAATGGGGCTTCCCAGGTGGCTCAGTGGTAAAGAACCCGCCTTCCGATGCAGGAGAGGCAGGAAATGTGGGTTCGATCCCTGGGTTGGGGAGATCACCTGGAGGAGGGCACGGCAGCCCACTGCAGTGTTCCCGCCTGGAGAGTCCCCGGGACAGAGAAGCCTGGTGGCTACAGTCCATGGGGTCGCAAACAGTCAGACATGACTGAGTGACTGAGCGTGCATGCACATGTATTCTGAACAAAAATGATTTAATGGAAACTGTATCAGTTAGGAAAGCAGTACTATATGGTACTGAGCACACTGAAAAACTGATGCTTCTGAACTGTGGTGCTGGAGAAGACTCTTGAGAGTCCCTTGGACTGCAAGGAGATCCAACCAGTCCATCACAAAGGAGATCAGTTCTGGGTGTTCATTGGCAGGACTGATGCTGAAGCTGAAACTCCAATACTTATGGCCATCTGATGCGAAGAGCTGACTCATTCGAAAAAGACCCTGATGCTGGGAAAGATTGAAGGCGGGAGGAGAAGGGGATGACAAAGGATGAGATGGCTGGATGGCATCACCAAGTCAACGGACATGAGTTTGAGTGAACTCCAGGAGTTGGTGATAGACAAGGAGGCCTGGTGTGCTGCAGTCCCTGGGATCGCAGAGTCGGACATGAGTGAGCAACTGAACTGACTGACTACTATGGTGATATGGAATAATGGTTTTATTATAAATTTTAGACCTTGCACAATTGTGGGAGCTTATAGAAAAGTTATGAAAAGTAGTTCCTTTTGCATCTGGTATTGGGTCTGAAGTCATCATAGGTTAACAGAGCTGGTGTGTGTTGTGTGTGTGTTAGTCAGTCATGTCTGACTCTTTGTGACCCTGTGGATTGTAGCCCGCCAGGCTCCTCTGTCCACAAAATTCTCCAGGCAAGAATACTGGAGTGGGTAGCCATTTGCTTCTCCAGGGGATGTTCCTGATCCAGGGATGGAATCCGGGTCTCCTGAATTGCAGGCGGATGCTTTGCCATCTGAGCTACTAACAGAGCTGGCCACTAACAGAACCCCTAACAGCGCTGGTAGTGGGAAGAAAAGCTGGATGTTAAGTGAGGACGGGCAAAGGCAGACTGGAAGCTGTGTCGGACAACTGTCCCATCCAGCCCCAGTGATCTGGGAGAACTGTGGAAGGAGCTGGCACTCTGCATTGCAAAGCTGTTCATGCACCTGGCCCAGAAGGTGAAGATGGGGATCTGCGTGCCCAGTCATGTCCAGCTCTTTGCAACCCCATGGACTGTAGTCTGCCAGGCTCCTCTACCCATGGGATTTTCCAGGCAAGAATACTGAAGCAAGTTGCCATTTCCTTCTTCATGGGATGTGGATTTGGTGGGAGGCAAAGAACCACAACCTGGCTGCTTCTTGACTTCACCAAGGTGAACTGGAAGATCTGTGCCCAGCACCTGTTGTACCACATTGCCCTTCTGAGAGTAGTAATACTACTGCTTCACTTCTGTCTTCCAAAGCTCACCTAGATTTTCCTTGTAGCCAAGTGTAATGAAGAAACATTTAGAGAAGAGAATTCTGGAACTGGGTTTGCATCTAAGCTAAATTGCCAGCTGGTACAAAACCATCACGGAAACTAGTCAATAAATAGAAAGAGAAATGGCTAAGGTCAGACAGCCCCTTGTTTTTGAGTTCTGTGAGAATCCTTTAAACTGAAGGACTCAGGTTCCAGTCTGCTCATGGATTATGTTTAAGACATTTTCTTCTATTTATACAAATTTTATTCTGCATGCAACTATGAGTTGTTGGTTTACTTACACTCAAAGACTAAAGCTTCAAAAGTAGTATCTGTTAAAAAAAAAAAAGTTCCTGGATTCATGTCATTTAAGCCACTGAGCTCATCACTTCAAAATATATATCATCTTGCAATACAGAAGTTAATGAGATTAACTCAGCACATGGCTGAATGAGGTAATGATGAACATATTTTCTGCCACAATAGATTCCAAACTCCATTTTTAGATTTCCATAGGTGCTACAGAAGGTTCATATAATATAATGTTACAGAAAAGAAAAGGCTCATTTAGAGATAAGCTGCCTTCTCCACCTCTTTGCGACCCCATGGACTATAGCCCACCTGGCTCTTCGGTCCATGGAATTCTCCAGGCAAGAATAATGGAGTGGATAGGCATTCCCTTCTCCAGGGTATCTTCCCCACCCAGCGATGAAACCTGGGTCTCCTGCACTGCAGGCAGATTACCATCTGAATCACCAGGGAAGCCCAACGCAGCATGTGTCATTTGCCTGTTGTTGCAAATCTCTGCACTTGGGTTAGGGTGACAGTGCACTCTATACACAAAGTGGTTACGATTTACTCCTTGTGCATGCTCAGTCCCTTCAGTCACGTCTGACTCTTTGAGACCCTATGGACTGTAGCTCGCAGGCTCCCCTGTCCATGAGAGTCTCCAGGCAAGAATACTGGAGTGAGTTGCCATGCCCTCCTCCAGAGGATCTTCACAACCCAGAGGTCAAACCTACGTCTCCTGCATCTTCCGCACTGCAGGCAGATTCTTTACTGCTGAGCCACTGGGGAAGCCCAAGATTGACTTCTTACCAAGAATAAATCTGTAATCTAGTGAGAGAGATAATACAGAGATTCAAGTGAGGGAGAGGAGCAAGTATTTAATGTGGGCTTAATATGGAAGTGGAGATATTCTGGTTCTAAAAAGATGATGTTTTAAAATACTGTCCCACACTATGCATCTAGAATGACAAGGACAAAACAAAAACTTTACAATACCAAGTGTTGGCAAAGATGTGGTATAACTGGAACTCTCACATGTTCTGGAATACAAAAATAACTGGAATACATAACTGGAATACAAAATGGTACAGCGACTATGGAACGTATTTTGGCAGTTGCTTATAGAGTTAAACATTCAGTTACCCCATGATCTGGCACCTCTACTCCTATTAACTTAAGGGAAATTAAAACCTACAGTAACCCAAAGATCTATTTCTAGTGGCTTTATTCATAATTGCCAAAACAAGACATACTGAAAACATAGCTCAACTAGAGAATGTATAATCAAACAGTGGCACACTTGTGCAATGGAATACTATCCAGCAGTGAAAAGGAAGACATTATCGATACAACCAACAGCACAGATGAATTTCAAATATATTATGCCAAATAAAGAAGCCAGTCCGAAATAGCTCTGTACTTTTACTGTTATGTGACAGTCTGAAAAAAGCAAAGTCAGAAGTGGAAAACAAATGAGTGGTTAAGAGTGGGGGAGAATTTGACTACAGATGAATGGTCAATAGTCAAGGACTTTCTTTGGGAATGACAGGATAGTTTTGTATCTTGACTGTAGTGGTGGTTATACAGCATTTATCAAAACTCATAGAATTGTACCCCCCAAAAGTAAATATTACTGTACATATTTTTTTTTAATTCTTAAAAAAATAAAGTCAGCTTTGAATCATGGTTGAGTTTAGCATCCTCTTTGTTCTAAGATCAGAAAATCAAGCCATATGGAGAAGATGCTAATCCTATTCTCTGTTTATTGACATAGAAAAATGTGCAGACTGAACAGATTTGTGCTCTGATGTCCAGAAATCTTGGGTTAGTTTCGATCTCAAAACTCTCTTTAGATGGATGGAGGCAGGGATCACGGGGCCCTGAATATCAGCTAAGGATTCTGTTGCCAAAAATGCTGTTACGTTAACCACATGGTGGATGTAGGTGAGGGTATTGTGCGCTTGCTGTGTCTTCTACTGGCCGTGTGTGAATGGGCTATGACCCCTTCTCTCAACAATCTCACGTTCACAGACCCTGAAGGTGATTGCTCACTCCAATCTTATTTATTAAGGTCTTATAATATGGGAAGTGCTAAACTACATGCTGTGAGCACTAATACCGAGCTACTTAGAGTCTGTATCAAAAGTGGAGCTTACAACCTAGGGTGAGAGACAAGACATGATAAATCCTGTAATAAAGGTCTCCTCACTGGACTGTGGCTATTGAGAGACCGAAGTCACCACTTCCTGCCAGGAGCATCAGAAAGGTTTACTTTGAGGAGAGCATGGTGTTTGTCCTGAACTTTGAGATTCTTAGTTCCTAAGGTCTTTGAGAAATGGGTCTTTTCTATCTTATTTACTAGTTTCCTCCATATTTCATCCAGTCCCTGATATACTATGTTTTACTGATACATCAATGTTTTATAATTAATAAATGAAATAAAAGACAGAGGTGGAGAACACACACCAGGGGGACATGGGCTGAGCACAGAAATTCAGGCAAATGCTTGAGAGATGCATGTTTGAGAAACAGAGTTGTTCTGTCTGGCTGGAGTATAGGGGGCTTGTGGAAACCAATGTGGTGAAATCAAAATGGTGTTGAAATCAAACTGGAGGTATTCTTCAGTGCATGTTAAATAATATGAACATGTTTCAGTATAGGAAGCCTCTGAAGGATTCTGAGCTGAAAGTGAAGTGATCAGTCTTTTAAGATAATGTCATTTGACAGTGATTATAAGACAGTGACTATTACTGATTATATAAGCTATATTGAAGCAAAGGGAAAAAACCATACCTGAGGCACCTATACCAGCTCAAGCATGACTTGGAGAGCTCAAGGGTTGGAAGATCGAAACTGGAAAACAAGCGTCAGAAGCCCTGGGTTCAAGTCCTAACTCTGCTTCTAAGCTATGGTATAAATCACAGAAGTTCCTGAAGCCTCAGTCTTTTTCATCTGTAAGGTT
Organism: Ovis canadensis; assembly: GCF_042477335.2. Lineage (NCBI taxonomy): Eukaryota > Metazoa > Chordata > Mammalia > Artiodactyla > Bovidae > Ovis > Ovis canadensis. The sequence goes on from NC_091250.1 coordinate 51,842,383, forward strand.
AATGTGGAAATTGTAAGAAAGAATATCTGTGGGAGCTTTGTATATTCAAAAGAGCTACATAAATGTGAGAAGTATTGTTATTTGAGTCTTGGTTATAGGAAGGAAAGTTGCAAATATTTCTGGCAGACCTGTGACAGGAGCTGGGGACTGCATGATTATGGGGGATGAGGGATCTGAAGCTGTCAAAACCATTCCAGGATTTTAAGCCAGACCTGGCTGGGTGACCACTGGTGCTGTTAATAGGAACAGAGATGTCAAGAGGGAAAGTTCATTTTGGCAGAATGATGTCGAATATGGGATAGACAAATTCACCATTCAGTCGCTGTACCCTGCTGAATTTGGGATACTGGCATAACATGCAGGTCCACAGTTGTAAAATATAGGAGGATGGGAGCGTGGGGGAAAGTGGTGCCTGTAAAGAAGTTACAGCTATTAGATCAGCACCATTAGATACCCTAAGTGTGAAAGAGATTTCCAAGGGCAGGAAAGAAGAGGACTAAAGAGAAGAATTCCTGATAAAACCCATGTTTAAGGGTCAGAAAAGGAAACAGTTTGATCTAAGGCTACAAAAGGACTGTCCAAAAGTGGAAATGAAAGTCACCTAGGAAGAGTGTCAGAGAGAAGGGTTCAGTGGTGAAAACCATGCCTGGAGTTCTCGGCAGATGAGGAATAAAATTCAGCTTCCTTATTTTAAAATTGATAAAATAATACTTTCCTTGCTGGCTTCTTGTGGAAAATAAATAAGACAGAGCAATATCTTATACATAATAGTCTTCAAATAGGAGCTGTTACTACAGCATTTCTATTGCTATTAGAAATGAAGTCTCATTTTCAGTATCTTTCAGGAATTATAAAAAAAAATTAATTACTCAGGCCTTGTGAGTTTTGTGTGTGTCATGTTCATTTCTAAAACATAAATCATAGGCTAAATTTGCAGCATAATTAACATCTACCAACCTTTAAAGCATAAAACCTTGCTCCACTATCATTTAGGAAGAGCTCCATACTGTTCTGACAAAAGCATACTGTTTTTCAGTGACTCATGAAGGTGTCCTGCTTGAAAAAAATTTCTTCCATCCCTGCCAAAGTTAAATCAAAGCACAGATACACAGGTTAAGAACTTGCCTGTCTGCTTCCTGCTGCTGCCCTAATGTGAAATGTATTATTTATATGGAATTAATGCCATATTTCAATCCTGAAGGTGGACATGTAAACTTTGTTAACTCAGAAAATCACTAGTGAAGGGGAGAAAAATTAAAAGAATATCCGTTTGATATATACACTTTTACACTGTCTTATGTATAAGTGACCAGACAGCATAGAACAATCATAAAATCTATTTGTGCCATGCTGATTATTTTTTAGATTTTTATCTAAAAGACTGAGCATCTCTGCTTTGATTCAGGTAAAAACCAGTTTACTTTTAAAGTAGGGTAAAAAATCTTCCAGGATCACATGTTGTGTCTCATCTCAAACCAGCCGCCTTGAAAATGTACACTATTAAAGAAACAAGTGAGAAAGCACAAGAGGCTTGGGGACATCGGCAGTTACTCTGGGGAGCACTATCCAAGGCAAGGAGCAGGATACTGTATCTTTTAAGATCCTCAGGGCTCTGAAATTCACTGGCATGTTGAACATAAGTCCCTTGGTTTTCAAAGCCAGATGTTCTGGGGCTTGTTTTCCTGGTGTAGGACCCCAAGCTCAGCCCTTTGTAGGCTTGGACCCTTTGCTCCTTGGGGAGGACCTCTGTGATTGTGACATTCCTTCCATTCATGGCTCACCAGTCCAGGGGGATGCGTCCTGACTACACTGTGTGTCTGCTCCTCCTGCTCATATTGCTGATTTCTCCTCTGTGTCTTTAGTTGTGGAAATCTTTTCTGCATGTCTTCGGGTTGTTCTCATGGATAGTTGCTCTGTAAATAGCTGTAAGTTTGGTGTGTCTGCAGGAGGAGGTGAGCTCAGAGTCTTCCTACTCTGCCATCTTGGCCACTTTCCCTCTACAATTTTTGATTAATCGTTTAAACACATGGAGTAATGTGCCATTGAATTTCAGAGCCATGAGGATCTTGAAAGATCACAGCATAATAGCCCCTTATCAGCTTCTCTCTGAGTCCTGGCACAGGCAGCAGTTTGAAAGAAGCCAGGGTCAAACCTACTTGATGATCTTGGAGAGCCTCCTGGAAAAACAGGAGGCAACTGGGACTCCCCCTGGGAGCCTTCTTTGGGAACTCATTCTACCAAGATAACATCAGCGTTGGCAATCACTGTTTTGGAATTGTCTCTATAACCTATTTGTGCTAGGGACACAGCTTTGCCCACCAATAGGCAATGCCAACCCCCAAAAGACTGTGTAGCACTTTATTTATAATGAAAAAAATCTGTATATAGGTGGACCTGAGCAGCTCAAAACCACACTGTTCAAGAGTCAACTGAATACACAATGGAATATTAGTCAGCCATAAAAACGAAAGCTTGTTATTTTTGACCATGTTGATGGATCTAGAGATTACTGTGAAAAAAGTCAATAAAAAGGCAAATACTGTATGATCTTGCTTATATGTGGGAATCTAAAAAATGAAACAAACAAAATGAAATGAAACTAGACAAATAAACAGAAAACAAATGGGTGATTGCTAGAGGGAAGGGATGCAGGGGGCAAAATAGGTTGAGGAGATTAAGAGGTACCAATCTCCAGATATAAATAAGCCACTGGGATGTAATATACAGCATAACAAAGATGGTCAATAATATTGTAATGACTTTGTATAGTGCCAGATGGTTACTAACTTGTGGTAATCATTGCATGGTATATGCAAATGTTGAATCACTGTGTAGTATAATTCTAAAACTAATGTAATATTGTAGGTCAACTATATATCAGCTAAAAAAAACTATGGGACCTCCCAAAGAAATTGATAACACCTTTTTGTCATCATTTGATATGAGTTGCTGCCCCAACACTGAAACCAGGCACATTTTCTCCTAGATAGCAATTAGTAAAAATCAATCTTATCATGGAACCAGCTCATCAATATTCCTCTTCTTTTCTCTTTTTTGTTTTTTAAATTATGAAAGTATGATAACACATTTACAAGAGACTTGGAAAATACAGAATGAAGTTACATATAGTCCCACTATATATTACAATTATTTTTAAGTAGATAAATTAAGATCATCAATCTTTCTTAACTTTAGGATTTATTATGATTTGCTGAATTTTCAGAAACATCTCTAAATATACACATTTCTTTCTGTACTTTCATTCTACATTTTAGTTAGTGATTTATTTTTCACTTATTTCAAAGTATAGGGCTTTGAAATAATAAAATTAAATTTCTTAACCTGGCACTGAAGTCTATTCATAATAGACTTGGGCTGAGAGCCACATTTCCCAAAGAATATCCCAACCCATACCCCATTTTCGCACAACTCCCAGCTCTCCTCCTTTATAGACTCTTAAGTTCCAGGCATAATGGACCACAGTAAGTCTATAATTTCCCATCTCTGAATCTTTCCTTAGGCTGTCTCCTCACTCCCAAAGCTCAACTTTCAAACCTCAACTAACATCTTTACCATGTGCTATGAAATAGCACACCGTCCAGTTTAGTTAGTTCAAATGTGTAAGCCACAGTAGACTAATTTCTAATTACACATAACCCCAAAATGTCAAAGCTTAAGGAAAAAACATTATATGTGTTTCTTAAAATCTTTGCCAGCACTTGCAAAAAGCCTTTGAATTTTACTCTAGTGTCAACTGAATATTTGCCCTCCTGTATTCTCCTAGCACTTTCCTTTATAAGCCTAGTACAGTAGTTGTTCTTAGAGGTGTATCTTCCTTAAAATGTTCACTTCTAGAGCCTATCAGCCAGCTTTTTGGCATAGCCCACCCCCCAAACTTAACATAATGCCTTAAACATAGGACTCCTCAAAAATGTTTACTTAGTTCAGTTTTCCTCGTTCAGTGTTGAAATTCTTCAGGAATTTGAGATTAGCATAGTAGACTAAAAAATAATAACAATTTGCTTTATAAGTATTTTTGTGGTACTTATAAATCCTTCTAAAATTAACAGTTGTTTTTTATAAGTGGCTTTATTGTGTGTAAGATATTTATTATATTTAAAGCATCTTTAATGTAATGAAATAAAGCATATATTTCCCAGTCAGTACTTGGGGACTTTTCTTCCTTGAGGTTTTTGTTTTCTATTCATTCTGAAAGTCAAAAAACTCCTGGAACCAATGATAAGAGATAAAATAAAAATAGGAATGTATTTATAATGTATAAGAGGAAATGTACATAGAAAATGCAAATACATTGAAGCTGGAGTCACATTTTTAAAATGAAAAGAAGGGCAAAGGATCTATAGTATTTTTTTAAAGTAAGCTTTCCAATTATGAGGTAGATTCTCAGATGAAAAGAAACTTTATCTGATGTGATAAAGACAGAATACAGGAAAGCAACAATGAAAGGTGAATTTTGCTGGAAGAGAAACATCAAAGCTTATCTGAAGTCAGTCCCAGCCAGAGTATGAGGAATCAGAAAGCTGAGGACAAGATTTCTGGGTCACCATGATAGAATGGTTATAATGAGCATCACCCACCTGATACTGTTATCTATATAACTTTAACAAGATGATCAGCAAAAACCCACAATTTTCTTGAAGCAGTTCAGCTTTTGAAATGAACATTTTTGTGTTTTACAAACCAGTATCCTTGACTAATATTGATAATTCCTTCTAAAACTTTTGTTAAAACATTCAGAGAACATGACAACTACTTAAGTATTGTGTCCTCTTAATTTTTATGTGTAATTACATGAGGAAAATATATTCCTTCTATTAAAAAAAAGGAGTATGATTGAGCAACCTCTATGAAAAGGAAAGTGTCTATCAGTTAAAGAAAAAGATATATAGATATTTTGTAAAAGAAAAAGGGAAAGAGCTGAAAAGATAAGCAACTGATGAAGTCAAGCTAGGAAATGATGTATCTAAGTGGAAAACTAGTATATGACTTCCTTGTCCACTGAGGATAGATTAAGCAGCTGGAGTAGCAGAGTTAGAGATTTAGGCAGAGTGGATGTTCTAATGAGCTCCTTGCTCATAGAGATTCCCTACCAAACACCCAGTTTCTCTGCTAGTTCTTGGACGCTGAATTACTTTATGTGCCTTTTCCCCAATCCGTGTCAATTCCATTTTGTATAAAAGGTGAATCTTGATCATTTCTTTCGGGAATAATTATGCAGAAAGGACATGGTAAGATTTGAGAAAAGCAAAAAGAAGTGCGTTGTAGGACAGAGTTAAGAACTGAGATCTTTTCAGTGCAGCCTAAGGTTCCAAAATATTTTCAGAATTAAAATGTCAAGTTACGGACCATGATCTTGGGTTGTTCTGTGATTATGGAGAGGATGGAGTAAGGGAAGGGAGGTGGGGAAGGGGCAGTGGACTTGGAAGGTTTCCTGGCAGTAAGTTTATTAGTAAGAAACTACAAGTAGTTGTACTGTGACTAACATTACATATGTTGCTGCTGCTGCTAGCCAACACTGTGTGCAAAGCCTTCTTCCAAGAGCTCACAACAACCCCATGAGGTAGATGCTACTTCCGTCCCTGTGTTATAAGCTCTAGGCACCGAGGAGTTAAGTCATTTACCCAAGGCCACACAGTTCATAAGTGGCAAGCTGGGTGTGAATTCAAATCATCCGCTTCCAGAAAATTCTTAACAATCTTGCTAATGGAGCCTCTCCCACAGAGAAATGTTTCTCAAAGATAAGGTCCACAGTAACCCTAAACTGCTAGTAGTTCTCTAACACATCAAGTTCAGTCTCCTGCCTCTGCTCATGCTGTTTTCTTTGCCTTGAGTGACCTCCTCCCTTCCACCCGTTCCTTCACGTGGCTAACTCTTCACCGTTCAGGTCTCAGTTCAGGGGTCATCCTGCTCAGCAAAGCTTTCCAGAACCCTCCTGAAGGTGGTGGGGTCCGTTCCCTCACAGACTTATATGGTGTCTTATGAGCACTTTCATCACAGCACTTACCTGCTACTATACTGCCTCATCTTGACATCTTGGATAGCCCAGCTAACTCATCCTTCACATCCAGTCAGTCATGGTGCACAGGAGACTTCATAGCTTCAGTATTTCTAGATCCGTCCCTTCCTCTCTGTTCCTGTGACCATACCCTGGTTCTCTCAGTGCCTCGTGCAGTCACCTGAAAGGTCCTTTTCCCTCCAGTCTCCACACACCTGCCCTGTCAAGCCCTCAGTGACTGCCTGTTAGCAAGGGGAAAAGCCCAGCGCAGTCTCACTTTGTTGCTCCCTTTAGTCTCATCTCTTGACAGATGGCTGCTTTGCACTATCACCCCTGATCTGGAGCTCCAGTAATGCTCAACAATACGTTGTTCCAACCTCACCCCACCCTCGACCACTCCTGCCAACAAGCTGTCTCTCTCTTCTAACATCTGTCCATGAGTTGTTCTCAATGTGCACGTGAAATGCTCTATACCCTTCACTGACAACTCCTGCTCAACTTTCTTTTTTTAAAATTGAGATACAGTTGATTTACAATATTATGGTAGTCTCAGATATACAGCATAGTGAGTCAGTATTTTTATAGATTATCTCCATTAGAGTTATTATAAGTTATTATAAGACAGTGGTGATAATTCCCTAAAATATAATCTATTTTTATACTTAGTAGTTTGTATCTGTTAATCTCATGCCCATGATTTGTACTCTCTCCCCTCTCCCCATTGGTAACCATTAGTTTGCTTTCTGTATCTATGAGTCTTTTCTGTTTTGCTACTTACATTGGTTTTATTTTTTAGATTCTATATCTAAGTAATATCATATAGTATTTGTATTTCTCTGTCTGACTTATTTCACTAATCCTAATATTCTCTAGGTCCATCATATTGCTCTAAATGACATTATTTCATTCTTTTTTATGACTAATATTCCATTATCTATTTTTACCACATCTTCTTTATTTATCTGTTGATGGACATTTGAGTTGCTTCCATATCTTACCTATTGTGAATAGTATGCTCTGAACATTGAGGTGGATGTATCTTCTCTAATTAGTGTTTTTTTCTTTTTCTGGATATACCCAAAGTGGAATTGTAGGATCGTATGATAGTTCTATTTTTACTTTTTTGAGGAAACTGCATACCAGTTTCCATAGTGGCTGTACCAATCTGTATTCCCACCCAAGGTGTACACAAGTTCCCTTTTCTCTACATCCTCACCAGTATTTATTATTTGTAGTCTTTTTAATGGTAGCCATTCTGACTGGTGTGGTCATGCTGACATATGTTCCCTCTATATTCACTTTGATGAGAGTCTTTATCCTGAATTTTGTCAGATGCCTTTTCTGTGTCTGTTGAGATGCTTGTGTGATTTTTATCCTTCCCTTTATTAATATGGTGTATCACACTGATTGATTTGCACATACTGAACCATCCTTGTGTCTCTGGCATAAGCCCACCTTAATCAGGATGTATGATCTCTATTATATATTGTTGGATTCAGTTTGTTACTATGCTATTGAGGATTCCTGCTTGACTTTCAAGGCAGCTTTGCTGTCACTTACACTCAGATTCCCTAGGTAGGCCCTCTCTCAGTTTCACCAACAGTGTGATTTCCTAATGCCCTGTATCTCATTCTTTCATGAAGCTCATTATATTCCAATCATCCCTTTTTGTTCTTCCTTCTTCCCTAGGGAGGAACTTCCTAAAGGTGAGAACTGGTATATTTATCATGATACTGTCAGTGCCTGGGATGTAGCAAAAGCTAGATAATGTTTGATGAATGAATTAATGAGTTAATATACATGTTTAAATGTCACATATATAAACACATATAAATAACATTATTTCCACCTTTGGTGCCTAATGACTTACCATCTCTCCTTCCGCCTTACTCCTCATTAAACCTGGAGCTGTTCTCGAAGTCCACTTTGTGTGTACCGTGATCTGTGTGGTTATTTCCACTGATTGCACAGATTGGAATGAGTCTTTTTCCTCTTGTGTTCCTGTTGAAATCTCTGGCACTTAAATTGCCTCTGTCCCCAGCAGATGCCAACCCCTATAGGCCGGAATGAAGTTTTGCTCATTTCTGTGTCTTTCTGGTACCTACCACAGGCCCAGCACTAGTGTATGTTAAAAAATTTTGAAATATCTAAAAAAAGTAGTATGCTTCATGTTTAGTACTTCAGGCCCTTTATTTAGCTGTATAAGAGTTGAATGGATATAAAAATAATTACTGCGGAGGCCTGCCTTCATCTCATATTATAGCCTTTAGTTAAGCAAGAGGTTTTACAAAGCTACATGCTGAGGCCCTTGGCAAGCTTTGTTAATCCTAATAGCATGTGGTCTTCTTAGGCCTGAGCAGATGTGGGTGATGTTCTTATCACTTTTAGGAAAAAATGGCCTCCATTCCCATCTGAGAGTAATATAATTGCATGTATGACAAATTATTGTATTAATGAATTCTTAAAAGCAAACAAGTCCAGCTCCTTATAACTTTATTAGGTGAATTTCCACAGATTTGTGAGATTTCTGACATAAATTCATAATCCTCATGATAATCAAGTAGGAATAGCCCACTAAGCCACTTCAGGCCACGAAGAGGTCATTTTTAATGAAAAGCACCAACACATCTGCAAAGTAAGTTCTCAGGCTAGCGCCTACACATTTTGGATTGATCCTTTCTTAATGAAATCTTCTAAACCTGTGGGTTTATCCCAATAAAGGATGTGCGCTGCTGAAGCAAGAGAGAGAACACAACTGCTCATGGTCAGGCTGACAAGGCATGATGTGAACTTTCCTGGATTCCATTTATTTTCTTGTTTAAAAAGGATATAGAACATTTATTTTTGTTTAAAACTGCTAGTCAAAGCAGTGAATAAAAATGCAGAGCAAACAGTTCATGAGTTGAGATGGCATGGACATGATTCTCATCATAGCTAGTGAATAAAACTAACTTCAATAATAGAAACAGCTCTTCCTTTATGTTAAAGTGATTTTGTTGGCAATACATTGCACATTATTGGTTTAATGTTAGATCTTATTTTCCCATTAACTTATGTCCACTCTACTTGATGATTTATAACTTTCTATTTGAAGGAAATAAAAGCACACTTCTTTTGAGGCATGTTAAACTTTTACCAGTGTTAATTGCACGCTTTTTTTTTCTTGCCAGTGCCAGGGAGGATATCAGGCCTGCCAGGTAGGAACTCTCTTTACCCTCCTAGACCTTACTGCTTAACAAATAAAAACAAAGGAACAAAAATCACTGTTTGACAGCAAAGCAATACCATATAAAGGGGCTATGCACCCGCACTGATGCAATGAGAACAGAGGGGAGGTGTCTAAATCAGGGGTTGGGAAACGCTTAGGGTGGGAGAGGTCTAAAAAAGTTACCCAGAGGAGGAGATGCTGAGCTGAACTGAGGTTCACAAGGGAATAAAGAGCTAGGAAGAGTGTATTAGTTTCCTAGATCTGTCATAGCAAAATGCCACAAACTGGGTGGCTTGAAACAACAGGGATTTGTTCTCTCACTGTTTTGCAGGCTAGAATCTGAGACCAAGGTGTCAGCAGAGTTGGTTCCTTCTGGTGGCTCTAAGAATCTTTTCCATGTCCCTCTCCTAGCTTTTGGTGGTTGCCCACAGTGCTCGGATTGTAAACATATCACTCCAGGCTCTGCTCCTGTCTCTTCACAGGAGCTTCTCCCCGGTATTTGTGTCTAGGTCCATTCTCCCCTCTTCTTAATGAACTAGTCATATTGGATTTAGGACTTAATCTAACCCAGCGTGACCTCTTCCTAACTTGATTATATCTACAAAGACGCTAGTTGTGGGTTAAGCTCACATTCACAGGTTATGGGTGGACCTGAATTTTAGCGACAGTATTGAGAGTACAGAGGACATTCAAGAAACAGGAAGCATCATGGATGCTTGTCTACAGTTGGATTAAAAGGTTCTGGAGATCCTAACAAGTTAGAGGCTCAGAGGCAACAGGAGCTTCCTTACAAAGAGTTTTGTGTGCCAAGCTTAGGAATTTGAATTTCCTCATGGAATGAGTGGGTGTCACAGAAGGATTTTAATTCTGGAAGTTACATGATTATATTTGCATTTTAGAAAAATCTATCTGGCAGCAATGCAGAGACTAGAAGAAGGTACAGATTGGAGATAGAGAGATTATATAGGAAGTCCTTGAAATAATTCTGGCAAGAAGTGATAAGTGCCTACATCACATCAGCAGTCGGGAGACTCGAGAGAAAGTGGTCCATAGAGGAGATATTTAAAAAGCAGGATCTCTAAGACATGGTGGCTAGTTGGGTGTGAGGGAGAAGAGCAGAGAGAAAAGAGTGGCTTTGAAGTTTCTGGCTGTATGTGAGGAGATGGAGGTGACATTCGCTTAGCTAGTTGAGAAGAAGGAACATGATTAGAGATCAAGGTGTGTGAGCATTTGAACCTACTTGAGAGGCAATGGCACCCCGCTCCAGTACTCTTGCCTGGAAAATCCCATGGACGGAGGAGCCTGGTAGGCTGTAGTCCATGGGGTCGCTAAGAGTCAGACATGACTGAGCGACTTCACTTTCTCTTTTCACCTTCATGCATTGGAGGAAGAAATGGCAACCCACTCCAGTGTTCTTGCCTGGAGAATCCCAGGGATGAGGGAGCCTGGTGGGCTGCCTTCTATGGGGTCACACGGAGTTGGACACGACTGAAGCAACTTAGCGGCAGCAGCAGCAGAGGTAATAACACTTCTAAGTGGAGGACTGCTGTTTTGGAGATTGACTGACTATTCTGGCTTGAGATTTGAGATTCATGAACATATAAGTAATGGTGCCCCTCAAGTTGAAAGTAAAAAGTGAGATGAGCAAAAGTTCTGGGAAATGCCAACATTTAGGAAATTAACTGAGAAAAAAAAAAAAAAAAGCCAAAGACTGCATTATGAAGGAGACGTCTATAGAAAAGAGAGGAAAACCCAAGGAGAGCACATCACAGATAAGAGAGCTTCCAGAAGGACAAGGTGTTCAGACTGTCAATGCTGCTGAGAAGTCTGCGAAGATAAGGAGAGAAAAGTGTTTGTTTTGGCAAAATACAATCATTGGTGGTTTTAGCAAGGGCAGTGTTGGTGGAATGACAGGAATGACAGAGGAAGAAAAAAGACCACGGTGATCTGGAAGTGACTCTACAGGAAGGGAGATATGTAGGGATCATGGACTGTCATTTCAAGATGGTGGATTGTGAAGAATCAGAGCTCTGGTGGAATCAGTAGCTCCATGGGGTTAGGGAAGAGTTTTCCCCTGATGGAGATTTAAACATGCTGTGATTCAATTCAAGTGGGAGAATATGAGGTCTACAGAGTGGCCTTGGGGCAGAAGTAGAAGGTGGGAAATGAGTAGGGACATCTCTCCCAAATAAGGAAGTCTATGAGGACATGTTCTTAAGATAGTTTTGGGATCTCTCACAGAGCTGCTATGTGGTCATTGTGTTATATGAATAAATATCTTTCATTCTCCATGAAATGGGCATGTTTTGCTGGCTACCTTTCCCAAACCTTAGAACTATCACATGAGGGGACCTATCCTGCTCCAGGCAAGGTCAATTAGCCTCTCTCCTTGGGCTTTGCATCTGGAACATTTAGTTGATGCAGGCAGGGGTTTGGGAGGTGGCGGTGGGGGTGATTAGAAATAACTTATCCCAGTGACAGTTCTTTACCATACCCTGGTTTCTTCCCTCTTCTACCCTGCTTCTGTAGCCTTCTCTTCCATTCTACAACTACCCTGTGTCTTTTGATAGGCTATAGTGCCAAACTCTGGGAACCACATGGCTTGGGTTCAAATCCAGACTAGCCACACTCTAACTGAGTGATTTGGAGCAAGTTACCATTTAACTTCTCTGTGCCTTGGTTTCCACATCTGTGAGACTAGTGATGATGCCTATATATGAGGTTCTCTAGGAATTGATGATTTTAATGTGTAGAATGGTATCTACTCAAAGGAGGTGCTCTAGGTATTGTTATTACTTTTCTGATAAATTCCCCTTCTCTGTAAGCTAGTCAGGATCATTTGTTTGTGTGCCACCAAGGAATCTTTACGGATACCTCCTTCATTCCAAATGAGTAACATTATATGATATTATACTAAACTTGAATATCTCATGTAATTAATACTTTCATAGGGATTGACCACTACAATGGTTTAGAGAGAGATGAAAGTTCTCATTTAAGTATCAGATAAAGGAGGTTAGCAAGAGACATTAATGGCATATTTGTACAGAATTTTAGAGAACAAATATGGGTGAATTTTTAAAAATTATTTTGAAATGTGATAACTCCACATTGTCAATTGATAGAAATGAGATGGATATGATAGTTCCTTTCTAAGTTCATAATACAGTAGAAAATGCAGTGACTGGAGCATCAGATTTGAAGGCTTATGTCACTTATGTCCCCTATAAGAAGGTAGTATTTCTCTCTAGGTCTCAATTTCCTCAGGCAGAAAATGCTCATGGCTATCTGACATTGAATTCTAGGGTAGTTTGTTAAACAGCAATATTGCAGCAAAGATAAGGAAGCTGATAAAGCGATAGGATTAAGACCTCCTTTAAAGGAAAATAGGGGATAGTGAAAAAAGCCAAGGAATAAATCTAACAAACTCTGGCAGATAGAACTAAGGAAAAAAAGCTACCCAAGGCTGTCTGGACCAAAATACAGAAGAAAACCAAGGAAACTGTGGGTCATAGAAGCTAGAAGAGACACACATTTCAAAGAAGAAACATTCATGTGTTGAACCTGGCTAAGAGGTCGACTAAGATGAAGCCAGAAAGTGTTTTGGATTCACATACGTCAAGGTCACCAGTGATGACAGTATGAGGCTGGGTGGAATGCAGGGATGAAGGCTTATGAGTCAAATCATGAGCAACTAGTGACAAGAAAATATTATATATCCAGGAGCCTCAGAACCCAAGGACAGAGGATGGAAAAAAGGAGTTTGAAATGATTAAGGCCCAGCAGATGGCCCAACAGACAAACATGACAATTTTTTCTTGTCTGATTACTGCAGACAAGTTATCGGAAGGTCACCATTGTGGACTGACTCTCCAAGGTCCCATGACAAAAGAGGAAAAGCCAAGTTGAAGATCTGACCGGTGGAGCAGTGAAGGGCAGGCAGCCACATAGAACAATATCTACACAAGAAAGCACAGTGGTTCAGAAGCAGAAGAGTTCAGCCTGTGTTCCCTGGGGTTCCTCGCCTCTCTCCTGAAATGCACAGTGTGTACACTGCAGACTGTCCCTTGGGGACAGATGTTCTACTTTTGCAGATCTCTCATGCCTTTCCCTGGGGTCATCTTGCCTCCCACCTAGACATAGACCCCACAAAGGCAGAATCTGCCACTTCTCCTGAGAGGTTAGCCCACAAAAAGAGGGAACAGTGGCCACTTTCTCCACCATTTGGGCTAGAATCTAAAATTCCTAAAACATTTTGAGAATTCAGCTGTGATCTCAAAAGCCACTGTGATGGAGAATGGACACTTGTGAGTCAAAACACTCCCCAACTTTAAAGGTTCTGGGAGAAAAATTCTTTGTTTGGGCTGAAGGCCCTTCCCAAAATGTGTGAGAAGCTTATGAAGCAGAATGAACTGTTGAAAAGGAAAAAAGGTATTAAAAAAGTGTTATGTTTAGGTCTGCCCAAACAGGCACGTATGTATGTGTGTGTGCTTAGTCACTCAGTCGTGTCCAACTCTCTGCGACCCCATGGACACCTGGCTGAGACGCCAGGCTTCTCAGTCCATGGAGTGGGATGTCATGCCCTTCTCCAGGGGATCTTTCCAACCCAGGGATCCAGCTCAGGTCTCCATCATTGCAGGTGGATTCTTTACCATCTGAGCCACCAGGGAAGCACTAGAATACTGGAGTGAGTAGCCTATCCCTTCTCCAGGGGATCTTCCCGACCCGGGAATTGAACCAGAGCCTCCCGCATTGCTGGAGAAAGAAATGGCAACCCACTCCAGTACGTCTGCCTGGAAAATCCCAGTTGTGAAGAGTCAGACACGACTGAGTGACTTCACTTTCACGTATTGGAGAAGGAAATGGCAACCCACTCCAGTGTTCTTGCCTGGAGAATCCCAGGGACAGAAGAGCCTGGTGGGCTGCCGCCTATGGGATCGCACAGAGTCGGACACGACTGAAGCGACTTAGCGGCAGCAGCAGCTCCTTCATTGCAAGTGGATTCTTTACCAGCTGAGCTACCAGGGAAGCCCGCAGACAAGCATATTTGACACATACTTTTTTTTCTTTTTTTAAAAATAATTCAGTTATACATATACACATATATATGTATTCATTTTTAGATTTCTTTCCATTATAGGCTATTACATGACATTGAATATATTTCCCTGTGCGATACAGTATCCTTCTTGTTTATCTACTTTATGTATAACAATGTGTATCTGTCAATCCCAAACTCCTAATTTATCCCTCCCTGCCCACCTTTTCTCTTTAGTAACTATAAGTTTGTTTTCTGTGTCTCTGAGTCTATTTCTATTCTGCAAATAAGTTTGTTTGGATCATCTTTTTAAATTTCACATATAAGTGAGATCATATGATATTTGTCTTTCTCTGTCTGATTTACTACACTTAGTATGATAACCTCTAGGTCCATCCATATTGTTGCAAGTGGCATATTTTGCACTTTGGCACATACTGCAAGTTGGCCAGAAGGTTTGTTTGGGTTTTTCTCAGGAAAAAAAAAAAAAAAAAAAGCAGTGTGATATATATGCATATCACATCTCTATATATATGTATATACACCACATCTTCTTTGTCCCTTTATCTGTTGAGGAACACAGGTTGCTTCTATGTCTTGACTATTGTAAATAGTGCTGCTATGAACACTTGAGTACATGTATCTTTTTGAATTAGTTTTTTTTTTTTTTTTGATATATGCCCAGGAGTGGGATTCCTGGATTATATGGCAACTCTATTTTTAGCTTCTTAAGGAAGCTCCAGACTGTCCTCCATAGAGGCAGCACCAATTTACATTCCCACCAACAGTGTAGGATGGTTCCCTTTTCTCCACACCCTCTCCAGCATTTATTATTTGTAGATTTTTTTATAATGGCCGTTCTGAGTGTGTGAAGTGATATCTCATGTAGTTTTGATTTGCGTTGCTCTAATAATCAGCAATGTTGAGAACCTTTTCATGTGACTATTTGACATCTGTATGTCTTCTTTGGAGAAATATCTGTTGAAATCTGCCCATTTTTTTGATTGGGCTGTTTGTTTTTTTGATATAGAGCTATATGAGTTGTTTGTATATTTTGGAAATGAATCCCTTATCAATCACATTAATTGCAAATATATTTTCCCATTCTGTAGGTTGTCCTGTTTTGTTTATGGTTTCCTTTGCTGTGCAAAAGCTTTTACATTTGATTAGGTCATATTTGTTTATTTTTGCTTTTATTTCTATTACTCTAGGAGATGAATCCAAAAAAATTACTGCCGCAGTTTATATCAAAAAATGTTCTGTCTGTGTTTTCTCTAGGAGTTTTATAGTATCTGGTCTTACATTATCATATCCAGCCTTACTTTTGACATGTATTCTTATATGCCGTCATTTTATGAGTATATCTTCCCTCTACCCATTATGGGAATATTAAGAATATGTTCAAACTGAAGTTGCTGGGGCACAGCTCCTGCTGCTGGATTCTTGGCAGGCAGAGCATCTCCCAGCTAACATATCCACTCTACAAATGAAGGTGGGAGAAATGATCCACCTGCTTTGACTTCCTATCATAGGGATCTCAGAGAAGAGGCTAGAAAACAATGACAATTCGCCTGACAACAACAATAATAATAATCTGTGACTGGTCTTTCTCCATTTCTTTACAGATTATGAAGAATTCACATTATTTTCTAGTACCTTTATGTTTCTTCTCTTTTACTTTAAGAGGCTTTGGGGTGAGTGAGGGGAGGATATACTTCTCATGTGTAGCAGATTACTTGTTATTTCTATAGAGAAACATAAGAGTGATATCAATAATTTATTATCTTCCTAACACAATTTAAATGACTTTATAAGTTTTGGTGAACTAGAATGTTAAACAGTTAAACTGGATTTAAACATCAAGTTATATGTGTCCTACATAAAAAATTTTTCAGTTTATTCTGATTAAAGATCCATTCTTTTTAAAAAAAAAAAAGAGTGATATCTAATTTATCAAAAGAAACTAACCACCATTTATATTAGCCTCCCCCAAATGAAACACTTCAGTATAAATTTAACAAAATATGTAGAAACTCTATGAGGAAAGCTATAAGACTCTATCTCAAATGAAGAGATATTTCCATGTTCAAGGATAGGAAGATTCAAAAATGGCAAAATGCAAGTTCTTCCCAACTTGATTTATAAATTTAATGTAACACCAATTGAAATCTCAGCAAGTTATTTTATGACCTTGCCAAACTGATTCTAAAGTTTATGTGGAGAGGCAAAATACCTAGAATAGCCAACACAATATTAAAGAAGAACAAAACTGAAGGACTGATGCTACCAAACTTCATGGCTTCCTATAAAGGTACAATAATCAAGGCAGTCTGATCTTGGTTAAAGAACAGACAAATAAATCAATGGAGTAATGAAATGTCATCAGAGTTCAGATTTTGGCCCATATAAATATAGTCAACTGATCATCAAGAAAAGAGCAAAGGTAAGCAAAAAGTTAGTCCAGATACAGACCTTGCACCCTTCACAAAAACTAATTCAAAATGGTGGATCATAGACCTAAATGCAAAATGTGAAACTATTAAACTCCTAGAAAATCACAGAGGAGAAAACTCGGATGACCTTGGGTATGGTGATGACCTTTTAGATATGACACTAAAGGCACAATCCATGAAAGAAAGAATTGATAAACTGAACTTCATCTAAATTAAAAACTTATGCTCTATGAAAGATGATGCCAAGAGAATGAGAAGACCAACTACAGATTGAGAGAAAATATTTTTAAAAGACGTATCTGGAAAACGACTATTAACTCAAAATATACAAAGAACTCTTAAAATTCAATTAGGAAACAAAACAATCTGATTTTAAAATGGGCCACAAATCTTTAAGAGACACTTCACCAAAGAAAATATACAAAGAACAGATAAGCGTATGAGAAGCTGCTCCACATCATACTTCATTAGAGAAATGCAAATTACAACAACCACCAGATGCCATTACACATCATTTAGAATGACTAAAATCCAAAAAATCAAAGTAACACCAAAGGCTGGTGAGGATGTGGAATAAGAACTCTCATTCATTGCTGCTGCTACTGCTGCTGCTAAGTCACTTCAGTCATGTTCAACTCTGTGCGACCCCATAGACGGCATCCCACCAGGCTCCCCCGTCCCTGGGATTCTCCAGGCAAGAACACTGGAGTGGGTTGCCATTTCCTTCTCCAACGCATGAAAGTGAAAAGTGAAAGGGAAGTCACTCAGTTGCTGGTGGAATGCAAAAAGGTACAACCACTTTGGAAGATTATCTGGCAATTTCTTAGAAAGTTAAACATACTCCTAACATACAATCCAGCAGTTGCACTCTTTGGTATTTACTCAAATAAGTTGAAAACTCATAGCTACACAAAAACCTCCACATGGATGCTTATAGCAGCTTTAATCATAATTACCCAAACTTGGAAGCAACCAACACATCTGAAAAGTCTACATACTGTAAAATTCCAACTATATGACATTCTGGAAAAGGCAAAACTATGGAGATAATAAAAATATGAGTGTTTTCCAGGGGTTAGAAGGGCAGGGAGGGTGCTTGCTTCTGCAGCACATATACTAAAAAAGAAGGGCAGGGAAGGGAGGATGGAGCACAGAGTGAAACAGGACACCGAAACAACTCTGTGTGGTTCCCATTATGATAGAAACACGTCGTTGCACATTTGTACAAACCCACAGAATATACAACACCAAGAATGAGCCCTAATGTAAACTGTAGACATTGGATGATGTGTACATGAAGGTTCATTGATTATAACAAATATGCCACTCCACTCTGGTGGGGAATGTTGATGGTGGGGACTTTATGCATGCGTGGGGACAGAAGTATATTTTAAAAAATTCTCTATATCTTCTTATCAATCTGCTGTAAACCTTGAAAGTGAAAGTGAAGTTGCTCAGTCGTGTCCAACTCTGCGATCCCATGGACTGTAGCCTACCAGGCTCCTCCGTCCGTGGGATTCTCCAGGCAAGCGTACTGGAGTGGGTTGCCATTTCCTTCTCCAGGAGATCTTCCCAACCCAGGGATTGAACCCAGGTCTCCCGCATTGCAGGCAGACGCTTTACCATCTGAGCCACCAGGGAAGACTCGCTGTAAATCTTAAACTACTCTAAAAAAAAAATCTGAATTTAAAAAATTTTAATAGTATTTCTGAAGATTAGAAAAATTTATCCTTTAAATATTATATATTCTAAAATTTAGTTACTGTTATTAGTGATGGTTGAATTAATCTTAGCTCTCAACTCATTTTAGTTTATGAGCATTGGTCTTTAAAGGACTCTGTCTTGTTAGTTAATCAAATAATTAATTTCTCTTTTTCATTCTATCCCACTTCTATCCTTTTCCTCATCATTCACCATAGCCCATCATGCCATTTTTACATGTTTTTATAAAAAGGATATTATATCAATATATCTATTTCTATTGCATAAAATTTTTTAAAAAGAAACTACCTACTGAGGGTATCATTTTCAGCTAGTCTTTCTTCATGTATAAATAATAAGGAAAAGGAAAATCCAAATTCTAAGCAATAACAGAAGTGTAAGTACAACAGTAATTAACAAAATGAATCTCTAATTAAGACAGGTTGCATTAAAATGTGAATTAGAATATCATTAGCAAAACCACAATAAATTAAAATAAATATTCTGAAAGGAACCTAAAGATCAGTGTATATTTTAATTTATATGTGGAATCTAAAAGATTAAACAAATGTAAGAAAACAGAAACAGACAAATAGAACAAACTGATGGTTTCTCCCTGAGGCTAAGGGGTTCAGAGGATGGGCAAAATAGGCAAAGAGAATTAAGAGGTACAAACTACCAGTTCTAAAATAAAAAAGTCACGGGGATGTAATGTACAGCACAGGAGATATAGTCAGTAATATCATAATAACTTTGTATGGTGTATAAGCTATAAAAATAATTGAATCACTATGTCATATACTTGAATCTAATAAAATGTTGTAAGTCAATTACACTTCAATAAAATGTTTTAAATCAATTTTTAAAAAATCAGTGCATAGATGGTAGAAAAAATACAAGGAGTAAGAACTGTATAAAGTATAATTATACATGATTATACATAGTATATAGTAGGTGATCAATAAATATAAGAGAATGGTTACTAAATTCATTGTTAGTATCAAAAATACTCTTATTTGCTATATGGCAGAGGGACAAAATAGCTCTGAGTTCTGAGACAGGTAATTCTGTTTTTAAGCAAGAATTTCCTGGATTCAAGCCCCTTGAGACAGGTAAGGCTCAGAGAACCTTCCATTAAAATTAAGTCTGCCTGGCCTAGGTTAATTGTAGACATTATGGAACTGAGAGCTCCACATGAAACTGACCCACTGTTAAGATCAGTTAAGCAGGTTGCGTTTTGATTTTCTCTTTTTCTTATGAAATGTGTTGGCAAATATTAACTAGTCCGATTAGGACCCAGATTACATTACGGTGACAACATTACTGTTTGTCATTCCTGTTGACATGGACAAGGAGATAAACAAAGGTCTGTTTCATTAAGGAAGAAATAAACAGCCGAGTAAGGGGTTGCACAATTACTTTCCCTAGAGCTCTTTGCAGGGCTGGTGGGAAATGAGTGAGGAGGAAGGAGGGCTGCCTTCTGCTCCTCCTCCAAGGATGGACACAGTTCTCATCATGTCAGCAGGGGCACAGGACTTCCAGAGCAGATCTAGTCCAACCGTCGGGGAATCCAAATCTGTTCTCAAGAAGGAAGAAGAAAGCTATCCTATCGTCTTTTATCTCTGATTTGATTCCTTTTTTTCCTACTGATACCAAAATTACTCAAATACAACCAGGATCAAGAATGTTCTGACTCAGTCTGGCATTGAGTGGCTGCTGGCTCTAGGCAGGATGCTACTATTTTATTACTGATTAGAATATCTTAAATAATAAGATGTAGACATCCTTGGTAAAGCTTTAAAATTAGAGATGCAGCATTTGTTCTACTATTCAAGTCACAGGGCCAAACCTGTCTTCTATTTGAGTTCTCTTCTCAGACAAAGGCACTGCTTTACTCTAAAGTTGCTTTCATCCCCCCCTCCCCATACCCACGTGTGATTGTACACACTGAGCGTGCACACACACACACATACACATACATACACAGAGGTTGCCTGGCCCCATCCTGGAATATGTAGAAGTCAGCATGACACAGTGCTTGCCATAGCAACTGAAGCTCCTCTGGCTACATCTATAGCTCCTATTGCCTGTCCATGAGCTTCAGAAGATTTTAAACTCCAATTTGTTGTGGCTGTTGGATTTAATGCTACAGTTGGGATTGTCTGGGACTTGGGGACAAATTTACTAAGTTTGCAGATGGCATAAACTGAGATAGTCATGCAGTGAATTTACCAAATCTTTTTTAAGAAAAATGGAGGATCTACCCAAAAGATGTGATTCCTTCCCTCTTTCCTATTTGCAACATTTCTAAAGCTTTACATGTTAGATTCTGTGTGGGCACCAGAGGCCCAAGATGACCACATGGTTACGTCTTATTTGAAGCTCTCAGTTAAGCTGTCTGTTTTTCAATCTTTGGGTCACTATAGATATAAATTTGATGGATTTTAGTCAACACTTTATGGCACCCCACTCCAGTACTCTTGCCAGGAAAATCCCATGGATGGAGGAGCCTGGTGGGCTGCAGTCCATGGGGTCACAAAGAGTCGGACACAACTAAGAGACTTCACTTTTCACTTTTCACTTTCATGCATTGGAGAAGGAAATGGCAACCCACTCCAGTGTTCTTGCCTAGAGAATCCCAGGGATGGGGGAGCCTGCTGGGCTGCCGTCTACGGGGTCACACAGAGTCGGACACGACTGAAGTGACTCAGCAGCAGCAGTCAACACTTTTTAAAAATTTATTTTATTGACACATAGTTGCTTTACAACATTGTGTTTTTGGTGTATGATTTAGTTTTATATATATAATACTTCATATATATATATATATATATAAAATAATGTATATATTGGCTTAAAATTCAACATTCAAAAAACTAAGATCATGGCATCCAGTCCTATCACTTCATGGAAAACAAATGGGGAAAATGTGGAAACAGTGTCAGATTTCATTATCTTGAGCTCCAAAATCAATGCAAATGGTGACTACAGCCACAAAATTAAAAGATGCTTGCCCCTTGAAAGAATAGCTATGTCAAACCTAGACAGTGTTTTAAAAAGCAGAGACATCACTTTGCCAACAAAGACCCATATAGTAAAAGCTATATTTTTTTCAGTAGTCATGTATGGATATGAGAGTTGCACCATAAAGAAGGCTGAGCACCAAAGAATTGACACTTCAAACTGTGGTGCTGGAGAAGACTCTTGAGAGTCCCTTGGACAGCAAGGAGATCAAACCAGTCAACCCTAAAGAAATCAACCCTGAATATTCATTGGAAGGATTGATGTGAAGTTGAAGCTCCAAAACTTTGGCCACCTGATGCAAAGAGTTGACTCATTGGAAAAGACCCTGATGCTGGAAAAATTGAGGGCAAGAGGAGAAGGGGGCAACAGAGGATGAGATGGTTGGATGGCATCACCCACTCAATGGACATGAGTTTGAGGAAACTCCGGGAGATAGTGATGGACAGAGAAGCCTGCCTGGTGTGCTGCAGTTCATGGAGTCACAGAGTTGGACACAACTTAGCAACTGAACAGCAACAACAATATAAGAATATATATATATATATACATACACACACACATACTTTTTCATATTCTTTTCCATTATGGTTTATTATAGGATATTGAATATAGTTCCTGTGCTATACAGTATGCTCTTCTTGCTTATCCAATCTATATGTAAGTCTGCATCTAGTCAGCATTTTTAAATGGGAAGGAATTGAAATATCAGAAGTATTATTTTAGTACCATTTTATTTTAATGGGCTAAACAATTGGATAAAAATGTGTGTACTGGATTGTGAGGTAATTTTTTAAAGATACATTGTGTCAAAAAAAAAAGCTCAAAATCCACTAGTATAGCTAATATATTGACAGAAAAATTTGTGAGAGCCTAAGTATTCTATTGAAGCAAAAATCACATTAATTGCAGTTGTTTTCAAACAGCTAGAAACATGCCATCAGGAAATCAGTGGAAATGAAAGTTTGAATTGAATGGCCAAAGAGTGATTAAAAATATGAAAAGAAAATATTATTTTTATAAATCATAAAATAGGAAGTGCTAAGATAATCATGACTGCCATAGTGATACAACCGACCATAAACCTCTGAAAGGGCATTCCGTATGGGATCAGCAGAGTCCTGTGTGGTGTGGCACAATGTGATCTGTCTCAGTACTCGACATCAGCAGCTCCATTTTGTGACTCTATTGCCTACCTCTCTCCAGCCACTCCCTGCAGTCTTCTATTAAAAACCTAATTTTTACAGCCTTCTCACCAACATGTAGGCCCAGCTTCCAGTTTTTGCCCTTATTCACTCTAACCAGTTAGAATTCAAGTCCTGGTAACTCTTCCTTGAAAAGATGTATCACATCCACGTCCTTCCTCTTTCCACTCCCCTTCTCACTGTTAGTCCAGACTATTGTTTTAACTACCTGTCCATCGCCTTGCTTCCCAGGTGGCACAGTGGTCAATAATCCATCTGCCAATGCAGGAGACTCAAGAGTCAGGGGTTTAATAATCTCTGGATAGGGAAGATCCCCTGGAGTAGGAAATGGCAACCCACTCCAGTATTCTTGCCTGGAGAATCCCATGGACAGAGGAGTCTGATGGGCTACTACAGTCCATGGGGTCACAAACAGTCGGACATAACTTAGCCACTAAATAACAACAAAAAGGGTTATTGTGGGTTTTAAATGAGATAAAGCTTATGAAGTCTTTAGGACACAAGAATACCTGGAGCATAGTACGTGCTCAATAATACGCTTCCATATCATAACACATTGCTAACCTATATGATGGAGTGTACATGCTTCCAAACAATACTCATCTTCCCTTAGTGTGACATGCCGAACTTGTATTGTCAAATCCTCCTGATTCACAGACTTGACACTGTAGCTGTCCTGGAGCATGACAGCCTCTGAGATGTTTGCCTTCTCCCTCAGTTGCTACTTTTCCCATGCACTCTAATCCTTCTCTGCTGTGCCACATTCCCACTTCTGCATCATTTCACACCTTGTTTTCTGCCTTCATTTGGCCTTTAGCAATATGTGTGATGAGGTATTGTTTCTTCTATGTGTATCTCTAAGCATGAGATTTATAGGAGAGGTGCCATAGCAAATGAAAAGGTAAAAATGCCAAATATGATGAATTACATATAAGAAAAAATATGTTTGAAACAAACAGATGAACCATTTGTATTTCCAAACACAGTGGGGTCTACATTTGTCTGGCAACTTTGATAAGCTAATTTGATTCTAGTTAACTGAACTGTGTTTTCTCCGCATCAAAGCAGATTGCAGGGAGACTGACTTAGTCACCAGATTTGATATAGGCCCCAGAGGTTATCAATGTGAAGCCACTTTCTTCACACCTGAGAAACTGTACTAAGACCAGCAGATAAAGCGAAGCCTTTTATCTCTCTTTTTCCCCCACTCCTTTTGTCCTTTTGTACATCAATTTACCACATCCCTTTCCTCACTTTCTTTATACTTTCTCATGTCACTATGTATTCTGCTTTGGTAATTTTAAAATAGTAATTAGTCAATAGGTCTCATAATATTTCCCCCCAGAAAAGTAAAAATACTCAAGCTAAGCATAAATACTCAAGCTTTACATGCTATTGGTTGGTTAAATTAAGCTGACAGTTATACAATAGAATTTTAAATGAAAGGGACATGTATTGCCTAAGTTCCTCAAATATTTGATTTAAAACTTAGTGCAATGAGAACTCTACTGCTACAGAAAAATATTCCTGTCACTCCACAAATATTTTTGAACACCAATTATGTATTAAACCACAGAACAAGAGATTGGATTCTTTGATAATGCCTAATCATTTTCTTGGGGCTTCCCACGTAGCTCAGCTGGTAAAGAATCCGCCTGCAATGCAGGAGCCCCCAGTTCAATTCCTAGGTCGGGAAGATCCCCTGGAGAAGGGACAGGCTACCCACTCCAGTATTCTTGGGCTTCCCTGGTGGCTCAGATGGTAAAGAATCCACCTGTAATGCAGGAGTCCTGGGTTTGATTCCTGGGTTGGGAAGATCCCCTGGGGGAGGGCATGGCAACCCACTCTAGCATTCTTGCCTGGAGAATCCCATGGACAGAAGAGCCTAGTGGGCTCCAGTCATTAGGGTCGTAAAGAGTCAAACATGGCTGAGTGACTAAGCACAGCACAGCACAGCCATCATTGTCTTGAAAATTACATAGGAATCTCTGTCGCTCAATCCATAGTTTTTTTCTAATACTTGCAGAGGCTTGAAGAACTGTATTTTGTCCTGTATGGGAGAATATGGTTCTAAATAACGGGTATCTTAACCATGGGCCATGGATCTTAGCCTTAATCCAACCAAAATGTCATTTAGGCATAATAACCTATTGTATCCTGCCAGCTCTGGTTAAGAATTTCTGTAATAAATTTCACAGTTGAGGGATTAAGCCTTAGAAATAACTGTGAAATGAGTGAATACAAACTACATTAGCTTTCTATAGGAGGGAGGAGAAAGACCAGGCAGACGGGGTGGTAGAGGGATGGGGTAGATGTTTTAACACAAACCGAGTTCCAGAAAGGTGCCCTAAAAGAGAAGTTTAGTAATATACCTTTGAGACGAATTACTATCTTTTTAAATAACTCTTACATATTGGGCTTCCCTGGTGGCTCAGACAGTAAAGAATCTGCCTGTAATGCAGGAGACTCAGGTTCGATCCCTGGGTTAGGAAGATCCCCTGGGGAAGGAAATGGCTACCCATTCTTGCCTGGAGAATTCTATGGACAGAGGAGCCCGGCAGGCTATATTCCATGGGGTCACAAAGAATCAGACATGACTGAGTGACTAACACTCACATATTAAGCATGCTAGCTGCTGAAGAAAAGTCATTATTGCACAGTTGAATAATTCACCAGACTTGCAGAGGAAATCCAGCAGGATAACTGCTACAGGAAGGATAAGAAGCAGGAATTGCCTACAGTGGTCATCTTTGAAAAATATATTTATGCCAGAGTATTAAATATTGTCTTAAAAATCAAAAGTCTTTCCTTCAGGGAAACAATAGCTAACTTAGAAATATTTAGCAATTCCTTCTCAGTGGGAATAAATTCTGCCATCCCACCTTGCCTGAACCTTGATAGCAGGTATATCAAGCATACCTCAAAATTATATGCTCCCCCCTTTTCTCCTTCCAACTGATACTCTTAAATGTTGCCTTATAGTCATTCAAGAGCATATATAAAACTTCACTATTTTTCTTGCTTTCATAGCCAATTTCTCAAGAGAGATATAAATATTTAATAACTGGCTCTCTAGGAGAAAAACAGCCCTCCATTTATAGTTTGGCAGTTTCTGTGTTGCCAGTATTACAGTACTCTGTAAACACGCCCACCATGGCCAGTTTCAAGCTACTTGACGTTACTGATAGAGTTACTGACTATGGAGATCCAGCACAGCACTGCTTATAGGCCTGCTATTCCCATCATTCATCACTTAGGTACCTTACTAGCAGCTCCATAATTTCTATATAAAAAGGAATACACAGGACCAATGTAATTGGAAAGAGAAGCTGCATATTAAGTGCACTGTTTTTATTGGGTTATATGTTTATTTGGAGTTGAGAGGCACAGACAGAGAGAGCAGTGGAAGAGCAGCTCAGAGGAGTAACCCCGTTCATGCCATTTGCCAACTTTTACACAGACACCCATTAAAAGTCTTCCAGTCCAGCTTTGGTCCCTGTTCAGTTTTGGGTTGTTTTTTTTTTTTTTTCAGGTTAGAGCTTCTTTATATTTTAAAAAGTTTTTATTTTATACTGGAATGTAGTTGATTAGCAATGCTGTCATAGTTTCAGATGCACAGCAATGTGACTCAGTTATACATATACATGTATCTCTTCTTTTTTAAATTCTTTTCTCATTTAGGTCGTTACATAATATTGAGCAGAGTTCCCTGTGTTATACAGTAGGTTCTTGCTGGTTATCCATTTTAAATATAGCTATGTGTACATGTGGTTCCCTATTCTTTAATCATCTTGTCAACCTTCCCAACATCCTCCCAGTCGCTCTGATTTGAAATCTTGGAATCATCTTTGATTCCTCCCTAGCCTTGCTTCCCTCCCACATGGCACCTCTGCCATAGTTTTCGTATCTCTTTTCTCTTTATATTCTTTATATTAACAACATTGATGGACTCTCCCTACCTTTTTAGGTGGCAGTAGCCTTGTAACTGATCTCCCTCACTGGATTCTTTTCTACTAGTCAGTGTAATTTGAAATCTGCTTCATTTGTAAACTTTCTAATTGTCTCACTGGCCTGTTGGAAAAGCTCTAGTAGCTTCCTACTGCCCACTGAAGAAACCCAAATTTGTTAACAAAGCCAATAAAGGCTTTCCAGTCTCACCTGATGAATGGTATCAGCTTTTAGCTCCCCATAGCCATTTTTATGTAACTACATACCAGTATTGGTTGTTTCATACATAGCCTTGCATCCGATAAGTCAGGCACACGTAGGCATATACTAACTGGTAAACGTTTTTAGTGATACTCCTGCTTATAAGTACACTATATTTGAATTTTCAGGACAACCTACTCTTCCTTGAACAACTAGTATATTTTCCCCATGTCTGTGTCTTCTTTTTGTGGATTCTTCTGAATTCCTCCCCACTACAGTTGAAGTCTTCTCTTATCATTCAAGGGCAGACTCAAATTCATGTAGAACTTAAAGATATTAACAAGCAAAAAGAGGACATAATATGTCTTAAAACAAGCAGTAAGAGAGAGAAACGACTGTGCCTTTTCAATGGCTTAAACCAGAAGCCAGAGACTTACTGGAGCCCAGAAAGGAAAGAATGCCAAGGGCTGATGAGGAGCAGTAATAAGTAACTCCTAGAAAAGGCATGTTAATGCTGTTGAACCAGAAACATCAGGGTGACTGTAAACCTTCTAAGGCAGCAACTACCTCAATGAGGCAGGTTTAACCCCAGATTTCTTCTCAGGTATCCAGTGGAGTCTCATTGTATACTTAGGACTAGAGGGCAGAACTGATTTAGTTAGACAAAGTAAAGAGCTGGTGTAATATCTGAAAATCCAAAGTGAATCAAGAGAAAATTAGATCTGAAAGTGCAATGTTAGAGAAAAACATCCTTCTTACTGATACTCTTAGCAATGGGGAACCCAGAGTTTTAACCTGGGTTATAAAGTAGGAAACCTCAGGGTTCTGGAGTTTGATTTGACAGTAATATTTTTCCATTCTTTTTCTTCTTTACACTTTTTACTAAGTTTTATACAGTGGAAATAAGACTACAGGGTTTTAAAAGTACAAAAGAATAAAATTTTTTAAGTCACCCATAAAACTACCATATATCAACACACTAATATTTTCTATATTTCCCTCTAATATTTTTTCTGCATATGTGTTTTCTTTACATATTACATTAGATATAAATTTCTTACAGCCTATAGCATCACAACTTACTGATATAATTGATCAAAACTAGAGAAAATAAGAAATTATGAAATGATATGTATATTCTTATTATTTTCCTTCCAACATAAAACATTTTAAGTTTCATCATTCACTAGCCTTTTGACACAGGGCAAATGGAACCACTAGTTGGAGTTTGTATCTTTTTTCTTATATAAACTCATAATGGACTCTTTGATACTTTTCTACTTCAGTTTTATTAGAGTAAAGCAAAGAATTTCTAATTAAGAATAAGAATACTAAATGTTGTTATTTTCCCCTTTTATAGCCATCTTACCCATTCCTAATCTGATCGTTCCTTTTTTTTTTTTAGTGACCTACCTTTGTCAAGTCTTACCAAAGCATTCACCTTGGTTTCCAAGAAGCAAAAACACTTTTGTCATCAAGTTTTATCCTTTTTTATGCAATACAGTAGTCAAATGATATGGTGGTGAGAACATAGCAATTGAAATGAGCAAGTTTAGGAAAAGCCACTGACTCTTGGCTTTAATACAGTATAAGTGATGGAAACAGAATTGGGCAGGACCACCAGAGAAGGGGCTACCTTCTGTGAAGTTTCCATGAGTTATGATTCTCACCAGTAAAGCCTACATTGAGAATGGAAAGCTCTTTAGCTGGATGGAGGTTAGAGAGCTCCTGCTGTATAACCCTCCAATGAATGTCATTGTTCACCAACACTTGCATGTTGTTTTGTTTACTTCTTTAGGCTCACTTCCCAGAAGTAGAATTATACATAAGCTTAGTGGAACTTCAGAAGTAACAGAGAGTGGAAATCGGAGATTGGTGATTTAATAATGTGCTGGTCTGGAGGACCTCATTGGGAAGACAATACCTGAGCAAAGGCATTTAGAAGCCCTGTGCTGTCTCTTCACCTGATTTCACTCCCTTGCCCTCCTACTCAGCTCCAGCTGCCACGCTGGGCTCTTCAGCCTTACCCGTAAGTTCCCACTTTTGTACTAGTTGTGCCTTCTGCCTGGAGCACAAAGGATGAGGTAAAAACTGCCATTGGTACAACAATGAACAGTTAACTACAGGAGATGAGAGCTAGGACAACTGGTTTGGGTTGATGTAATCAGAAAAGGTCCTAGGGAGACATTATAATTCCAAAAAGCTATGCATATTTACCCCTCTTGCTGTCTTTAATATGCATACATCATGAATTCATTTTTACCTCATTTTGTGCCTTTGGAAGCAGTAGAGTGTGGGTTCAGACTCACCAGGATTTGAATTCCAACTATGCCACGTACTGAACTTGCAACTTTGGTGAGCTGGATTTCTCTGAGCCAGCTTTCTCATCTGTAAAATAAAGATAATAACCCTCTTTGAAGCTTGTTGAAAGAAGAGTAAGCAACATACAAGGTCTGACAGATGATGAGAGAGGATGTCACTATTAAAAGACAACCGGATCAGATAGTGAAGGACATTTATTAAACTGTGCTAAGGAGCATGTATCTTATTTTATAGGTAATGGAGAACCATTAAAATGGTTTTGCACAGAGAAGTGACATAGCGTATGTTTGTTTTAGGAAGATAACACGGGCAGCAAGTGGCAGGTACGTTTTCAGAATTGGCTAAATGAGACCAAGTAGTATGGTACTGCACTGTTGTGAGACATGATAAATTCAGTTAAGCCTGGTAGACACAGAAGAGGTGGATTTGATAACTGGCAATTAAAATATGTTTTCTAAACTTTATATCTTAATATTTAGTCAATTCTCAAAATAAAAACAAAATAACTTTTTAAAATCATTCTCATTGATGTTTTGACCCAGTTTCCCCAGAGTCTGGCTTTAGGCCATTCTTGGATTTATTGTTTGAAGTATATATGACTTGAGGACCAACTGCTCAAGCTACCAGGAATAGGAAAGGAGGGAGGGAAAAAAAGGAAATCAACTGATAAACAGGAGTCAGAGAGTCTGGGAAAAGAATCTTAAGTAAACTTTATTTTGTGGCCCAACAGACATCGCTTTAAAAAGCATTTCTCAGCTGTTGACTTTGAAAAATAATTATATCGCCTAGCTTGGAGCTTGTAGATAACCAAGATGGATAAGGAAATTATGGTTTCTTTTTAACTGGTTGCATTCCAGACTGATCTCCTTACCGAACAAAGAGTAGATGGCAAGAGTGTGAAAGGACAGATCAGCACAAATCCATCAGCACTGATAGAAAAGATTCAGGGTACAGATTTTCTCAGTTTTGCCTAGGAGGGGAGCACGAGCTTTTAAATTTTTAATTATTTTTAAATATGTATACACTCATATAACATAAAATTTAAAAAGTACCAAAGAATATGAATGCAGTCTTCCACCCATCCTATTCCCCTAGACACCCAGTTCCCCTCCTCTGAAAACAATTTCTTATTTATCCTTGCAGAGATATTTTATGTATACACAAGCAAAAGATACTCATTTTTCCCTTTCTAATATAGTTAGTAGCATTGGAAACATACTGCTCTGTATCTTAAGGATTTTTTTTTTAACTATCATTATGTTTTTGTCTTACTTGTTGTTTTACCTAACAATATGTTTTGGACTATTCCATATCGGAGTAGGCGATGGCACCCCACTGCAGTACTCTTGCCTGGAAAATCCCATGGACGGAGGAGCCTGGTAGGCTGCAGTCCATGGGGTCGCTAAAAGTCAGACACAATTGAGCGACTTCCCTTTCATGCATTGGAGAAGGAAATGGCAACCCACTCCAGTGTTCTTGTCTGGAGAATCCCAGGGATGGCGGAGCCTGGTGGGCTGCCATCTGTGGGATCACACAGAGTCAGACACAACTGAAGAGACTTAGCAGCAGCAGCATTCCATATCAATATATAAAAGTTTCCTCATTATTAAATCTGACTGCTTATATAGCAAAGAATCTGCCTGCAATACAGGAGACCCCAGTTCGATTCCTACGTTGGAAGATCCTCTGGAGAAGGGATAGGCTACCCACTCCAGTATTCTTGGGCTTCCCTTGTGGCTCAGCTGGTAAAGAATCCTCCCACAGTGTGGGAGACCTCAGTTCGATCCCTGAGTTGGGAAGATTCTCTGGAGAAGGGAAAGGCTGCCCACTCCAGTATTCTGGCCTGGAGAATTCCATGGGGTCACAAAGAGTCGGACACGACTGAGCACACGACTGAGCAACTTTCACCTCGTTGAACTTATATGGACGTGCCATAAATTGTGTAACTAATCTGCTCCCTATTAATGGATATTTAGATTGCTTCTAATCTTTTGTTATTTCATGCAGTGAATAACCTTGTACATGTATCAATTAGTACATGTATTTGACTCATAAGTACCTAAGGTGAAATTGTTGAGTCAAAGTGTATTTGACTTTGTATCTTTGATAAATAGCGCCAAAAAAATTGTATTAATTTGCATTCTCAAAAAAATTTGCATTCTCACAGGTAGAATATGAAGAACACTATGTTTGACCTGAAAGCAGAAAACTCTATCATTAATTCCTATGTACCTGGAGTAAATTCAAAGGCTGTCACATCCACTCATGGTATTCATTCTGAAGATGCTGCTTTCTATCCAAGTGGATACATTTGTCTCCTAGATGAGTGGTTCTCAACTGGGGACAGTTTTGCCTCCCAGGAGACATTTGGCAATGTCTGGAGACATTTTTTATTATCACCAGAAGGAGGTGGAGGTGCCACTAGGGTACAGGCACAGGACCGTCATTCCTCTGTCCCTCCCCACAAAGGGTTATCTGGTCCAAAACATCAGTAGTGCAAAGTAAGAACACCTACCATAGATCATGTCTACATCCTCCTGATTGTATTAAATATATCTTACAAAACTGCAGCTCCTCGACTCTGTAACCAAATAAAATAATGAGACCTCTGTGCTTTCATAGTACATTTGCTTTTGTTTTTTTTTCCCAACATTTATGTTGTATTGAAATTAATGATTTATAGGAACTGTGAGCTCCTCAAAAAAGATGAATATATCTTATTTATATCTGAATATCCAGCATCAAGAAGGTACTCAGCTTCTTAAATGAGTGAATGGATGTAAAAGTACTTTCTAGTTGTCTCATTGTGACTTAAAGTGTGACTTATTTTATATATTTGTTTTTTTACTCTTACTTGCTCACTTTCTGTTACTTTCCGTTTTCTTCAGACTTACACAAGTAATTTTTTCTAGCAGACAGAGGAATTGTACCAGAAAGTGTCAGCTGAATAAGTATGGGCCCCTCCCCTGACTTAAACTTCTATAAACTCTGGTTTATTACCATATCATTAATCACTTAATTATAGACTAGCTTGCTCATTTATAGCTTTGGATTGAATGTGTCTTGTCTCCTCAAACGGACTGAAATCTTCTGAAGGGCAAAATCAAAAATTTTAAGGACCTCAGTGAGGCCTAACTTAGGACTTTACAGACTATAACGCAGGAGAGAGACAGGTTGGTTCATCTTTTTCGCTAATCACAACTCAGACCTCACCCAAAGCAGATTCTGACCTCAACAAGGAAACTGCTGCTGCTCATGCTGCTAAGTCGCTTCAGTCGTGTCCGACTCTGTGCGACCCCATAGATGGCAGCCCACCAGGCTCCTCCGTCCCTGGGATTCTCCAGGCAAGAACACTGGAGTGGGTTGCCATTTCCTTCTCAAATGCAGGAAAGTGAAAAGTGAAAGTGAAGTCTCTCAGTTGTGTCTGACTCTTAGCGACCCCATGGACTGCAGCCTACCAGGTTCCTCTGTCCATGGGATTTTCCAGGCAGGAGTACTGGAGTGGGGTGCCATTGCCTTCTCCCAACAAGAAAACTACTCAAAAGCGGAACACCCATGGGAATTCTCTTTAAGTCCTGTCGTTAGCGCTCTGTGCTTCCACTGAAGGGGGCACAGGTTTGGTCGCTGGTCAGGACTAAGACCTTGCAGTGCAGTGCAGCCAAAAATAAAGAAAGACTAACCATTTGAAGGAAAAAACAAAGAGCAGAGTAGCCCAGACTCTCTCAGACATGCAGGTCAACAGCAGAAGGTCTGTGCCGCCAAGGATCCATCATCTTCCTCACTTGGCTTTCTCCCTCCTCCCCACCTTGTTCTCTAGGAGAGGATGAAACGAGGAAAGGGAGCAGGGCATGACCTTTGAAAGAATGACATGGCCATAGGGACATGACAAAGACAGGTTAGAACCAACTAGGTCCAAGATTCGACTTGCAGTAAACCTTGAGTTTCATGACAGGCTCATTGTAATATATTAGCATGTAAATGACATACCCACCAGCGCCATGACAGTTTTGAGGCGGAAGAGAAAAGGCCAAGAAGTGGGCGGTGGCCCAGTTCCTAGAAATCCCTGCCCCTTCCCCAAAATAATTAGTACAGTCCTCCCACTTCTTAGCCTATGAAATTACTCAGCCCATGAAAACTAACCACGCTATATTTTGAATTTCTCTCTTTCTCTGTCCCTCTCTCTCTGTCCCTTTCTTTCTCTTGCACTCTCGCACACTCTTGCATTCTCTCCCCTTCTGAAGTGGCCCACACTCCGCCTGTGTGTGGGCGGATAAATAAATCCACTTCCTACCTGTAAGTTCCTCTCGGAATTCTTTCCCAGGTAAGCAAGAACCTCAAATCCACTGGCTTTAAGAAGAGCCCTGACTGACGGTTGGGGAAGAGCTCTCTTTTCACATCTGTGTCCGGTCACCACAAATCCTGCCATCAGACACTTTTCATCGTCCAATTAAAGGCCCCAGTGTGACTTGAACTAAGTGGCCAAAATCACCAGTAAGCTTTCCTACCGCTGGCTGCTAGCTGCGGTCTCCGCTCAGCAGCCCCCTCTAGGGCTGCCACGCGTGTGGAGGCACGTGGCCAGAAGGGAAGTGGGTGGAGCCAGAGGCCAGGTTTTAAGGAGCCGCACCTGTGTGGGTGGGGGAAGGGTGGCAACAGGCCTGCAAGGTCAAACGAAACAAACGAGAATTCTGGTTTGTAAGCTCCGTGGCGCTAATGGATCTTGGAGAAAATTGGGCTGCGGGGCAGCTTTGATCCTGTCTAACACAACAGTTTAAAATGCAAATCCAAAAAAAAAAAGTTGCAAATACTGACTGCTGGGTTTATTTCAACAGCTTGTTGTTCATCTACCTTTTAGCTCTGAGATCCTGTTGCCTTCTCTTTCCAGTTAAGACAAGCTTGCAACTGAAGACCTTCAAAGCTGTTTTGAGAGAAAACATTCAGATTCAAATATCTATAAAGCAAGCCTAGTAAATGATAAGAGACACCTTGATTAGGAAAAGGTTAAAAAAAAAGGCAAAACAAATATTTAATCATTCTTCCCTAGAATAGTTCAAGTTTAAATATTTTAAGACGTTTTTGAAACAGCAACTTTGATATTTAGATACCTTAGATACTTAGGTATCTTGGATGTTTATAGAAATTATCTTAGGTAACTTTAGATAGTTATCTCCACAGGTAGGACAGTGGAGCTACTGAGGGGTTAATTTTTGAAGGTTACTAAAGCTTGAGTCTTGACTTTCATGAGAAAAAACCTGAAAAGGTCACATTTCCTACATGATCTAAAAAGAATAGAGCTCACTATTGTGTTTATTTTCAAGTTAGCTAAAACGTTCCTCTTCAAATGATGGTGTTTGGTCAGGGGTTTGGGAGAACATATTGTAAACTTAAATTTTAAGTATTGGCATGTTTAAGATGGCTTTCTAGAAATAGATTGCATGGTTTCTACCTTCTTAGGTAAATGACTCCAAAATAATATTTTTAAATGATAATAGTTCCTGATTGTGTATCTTTTTCCAAGAACCAGCAGAGTGTTTAACTTATTTAAGCTCTGTAACAACTCTGAGGCAGATAAATTCCATCTTGTGACGTTTTTCCAAGGCCTCAGACAAAAGGATATTAAGGTGCAGTCTTAGAAAGTTTTCTAGACATGAATTTCCTAAAATAATCTACATACGTGTATGTGTGTGCGCACATATGTGTTTCTAGAAAGAGTACATAGTTTTCATCAGCTTCTCAGAAAACTCCGTGACCCTTAATGCATTCAAGTTGGATAAATCATTATGAAGAGCAGGAATTTGGTCTACCTCTATTAGCCTGAGCTGGTAAATGGTTTCAAGGCTATGTTTTTTGAGTTTTCTCTTGTTTCTTTCATTGTCTGACTACGCTTGTTTCTTGCCCAGGTCATTGAGCTTGCCTCTAGAAGAAATGCCCATCTCTCTCCTGTGTAAAATTGGTTAACAACTTGGACTCTGGAGCCATATGGTCTGGATTTAAATCTGTTGTCTCTTACTGTTTGCTTGCATGACCTTGCCTCAGCTTCCAGTTCTGCAACATGGAACTCAGAGTAGGACCATCCACCTGGAGTTGTTCTGAGTCAAACAAATTCACATAAAGAACAATGTTTGGAATACAGAGAACAGTAAGGGAGTGCTTGCTGTACTGTGTGCTTCTAATCAGTTGTGAACTTAGAAGTCATCTTTTCAAATCATATTTGACAAAAAGGAAGGATATATTTGTGGTCTTCATGCTTTTCAAAGCTCATTTTTACGTCTTTGTTTTTGTCCAGCCCTGCTTACCATGGAATTCAATGAGATCACAAACCATGCATTTGTTTTTCTGAAAAACTGTGGAACAAAAGAAAAGCCGAATGGGGAAGGGATGCAGCCTGTTTCTCATGTGCCTTTATTAAAATAACCATTATAACCAAAAGTCTGGGACACTGTTGTTGGCACAAAGCAGAGACTGCCTGTCTCTTGAGCCTTCTGATTGACTTTAGATGCAGTTCGAAGGGAAGAACCAGTTTTTCAGCTGATATCTTTGAAGAGTGCATTTGAGGCAGCTATTAGTGTGAGGGTATGATTTTTTAAAGAAAGAAGCAGCAACTGCTTTTCCTAGCCTGTGGGTGTTTTCCTGGGACTGAATCACCTCCCCTTAAAGCTGTGCACTGGCAGGATCTGCTGGGTTCAGAATGCAAATGATCTAGGCAAAGGTTCCAAGTAAAGGGAGCAAATAAAATCAGATTGAATAGGAAACCAGATGATATTTTTTTCTTTATCCTTTTTTTGAGGATTAACAGTCTCTTATCTCTCACCCTACTGTTCTCCAAGGGTCTTTGTGATTACCGATCTGATGGCTGCTGTCAGATGAGTGTAAACAGGGACACCAGGGTCCCTGTAACACTTTCCTAATGTCACTGATGACATCCTGGAGCCCTTGTTCGAGCAGCACAGATGTCATTAAGTGGGCAAAGGTCATTGCTGCCACAGGATTGTCACCGTGATCTGCAGCATCTTGGCATCTTGCTGGCCCAGGACTGCCAAGCCTCTCCCCATTCTTGTTTGCCTCTAATGCTCTTCCCACCAGAGCAGCTTTGGAGCAAGTCACAAAGGGCTGCAATTTCCTGCTGCCCGTCTTATTAAGCGTGGGTGTCTGTTATGAAAATAGGCAGCGCGGCTGAGTAGTGGAACCCACTATTTTCAGAATGAGCAGTGGCAGTGTCGGCTTTCAACAAGTTGAGCTTTTCATAAAGTGACCACTGAGGAATGCCATTGTAGTCAGTACCGTCCAAGCTGCTGCTAAGTTGCAAACCACTTACAGAAAGAAACTTCCCTCTCCTCTGAAGATACTTTTTTTTCCCTCTTTTTTTACATTTTCTTTCCAGAATTAGAGATAATAAGGAAGCAGCATAGATGGGGCCCAGGCATTACCGTTCATAAGAATTCAATTATAACAGGAATTAGATTGGCCTCGAGTCAGTCTCTGGGCCTCAGTTACCTTCCCTGTAAAAAGTCAGTAGTGTTTACCCTGCAGGCTTGCTGCATTGCTGGAACAAGTTTAAGTCTTTGTTCACAATTTTAAAGGCAAAAGCGCCGAAGGGGCCTGCTGTCAAAAGTCCAGTTCTCCAACAGACTTAAAAACAAACTGACTTAATGATACCATCAGCTTCTGTGGAATTCATGCCCAATTCAGAAAGAAGTCATAATGCCCCAGAGAGTCTTGTAAGAAAATTCTTATTTGCTGCTGTTAATGAGATGAGATGATAAGGACAGTCTTGGTCGTTCTCAATTTGTTGTTGTTCAGTTGCAAAGTCATGTCCGACTCTTTGCGGACCCTATGAACTGCAGCAAGCCAGGCTTCCCTGTTCTTCACTGTCTCCTGAAAGTTCATTCAGACTCATGTCCATTGAGTCGGTGATGCCATCCAACCGTCTCATCCTCTGTCACCTCCTTTACCTCCTACACTCAGTCTTTCCCAGCATCAGGGTCTTTTCCAGTGAGTCATCTCTGTGCATCAGGTGGCCAAAGTATTGGAGCTTCAGCTCCAGCATCAGTCCTTCCAATGAGTATTCAGAGTTGATTTCCTTTAGGATGGACTAGTTTTATTTCCTTGCTATCCAAGGGACATTCAAGAGTCTTTGCCAGCACTACAGTTCAAAAGTATCAATTCTTCGGCGCTCAGCTTTCTTTCAGTTCAGTTCAGTTGCTCAGTCGTGTCTGACTCTTTGAGACCCCATGGACTGCAGCACACCAGGCCTCCGTGTCCATCACCAACTCCTGGAGCTTACTCAAACTCATGTCCATTGAGTCAGTGATGCCATCCAACCATCTCATCCTCTGTCGTCCCCTTCTTCTCCTGCCTTCAATCTTTCCCAGCATCAGGGTCTTTTCAAATGAGTCAGCTCTTTGCATCAGGTGGCCAAAGTATTGGAGTTTTAGCTTCAACATCAGCCCTTCCAATGAACACTCAGGACTGATCAGCTTTTTTTATGGTTCATCTTTCACATCCATACATGACTACTGGAAAAACCACAGCTTTGACTATATGGATCAAAGTGATGTCTCTGCTTTTTTATATGCTGTCTAGGTCTGTCATAGCTTTTCTTCCAAGGAGCAAGTGTCTTTTAATTTCATGGCTGCAGTTACTGTCCACATTGATTTTGGAGCCCAAAAAAATAAAGTCTGTCACTGTTTCCATTGTTTCCCCACCTATTTTCCATGAAGTAATGGGACCAGATTCTATGATCTTAGTTTTTTTAATGTTGAATTTTAAGATTGTTGCCTTTAGCAACAGTCCCCCTACCCTTGATGTCTCTTCTTAATAATTTTCCATCCACTGACCCGCCCCCACCCCACCCCCATTCACACACAAACCTACTCCTTGGTTATAAATCCCTACACATTTTTGTGTATTTGGAGTTGAACACAGTCTTTCTTTCCTCCTGCATGGGCTTTACCCCTATTGCAATAGCCTAGATGAAGTCTTCCTTATCATTTTAGCAAGTGTCAGAATAAATTTCTCTTTAACATAGATCAAAGTTTGCATGCGTACTTAGTCGTGTCCATTGTGTCCAACTCTATGTGACCCAATGGACTGTAGAACGCCAGGCTCCTCTTTCCATGGGATTCTCCAGGCAAGAATATTGGAGTGGGTTGCCATGCCCTCCTCCAGGGCATCTACCCGAACCCGTGTCTCTTATGTCTCCTGCATTGGCAGACGGGTTCATAACCACTAGTGCCACCTGGGAAGCTCCAGATCAAAGTATAAATATGAGGTTTTTTAAAGAGGCTAACACTTCTTTGGTGCTTAACATGAGCCAAGACATTACTTGTTTTAACAGCTAAATCTATTCCTCACAACAGCTCAGTGAGGCTGTATTATTATTACTAGCCTCAATTTATGGATTACACTGGGGCCCTGAGATGTTAAATTATCTGTCCAAGCACACAAAGCTAGAGCTATATGGTGGAACTGATATGTGGTGGAAGCCAGGGGGCCTGGCCCCAGGGTTCATGTTCTTAAACACAATGCCCGCCTGTCCTCAGAAGACTGAAAATTAGGTTGGGAAGTCTGCTGTGTCAGTGCTCTTAACACAAAGCTCTCAAACTTCCCCGTCCATAGGAGCCAGGGTAAATTATGCAAAGGAGTGAAGCAGTCTAGGTGAGGAAGGGTTGTGTGGAGTCTGGAATGCCCCTGCGCTCTAGAAAGACTGAGCTTCACATCACCATGTTGTGTTGGTATCTGGAAATGCATGTCTTCTGAGGTGGGAAGGTGGAGAAACAGAAGAGAGAAATATGGATTTTTATGAATGATCTCTTCAGTAGACAGAGGGAAGAGAAAAAGGGAAAGGAGAGAGGGGAAGAGAAAGGAAACGGAAGGGAAAGTTGCGCAAGAAACACACAGACAGACCTGCAGAAGGAATGTATTCAGTCTGTGGGCCACCTCATTCAATAGCCTCATTTTTAAAGGTTATTAAATCTTATCACAGTGGAATCCTACTGATTTTAAAGACTTACTCCTTACTCTAAACCACCAAGTAATTACATTTTTTTAAATAACCTATTTGTGTAACCTATTAGAGACTGTGGGTTTCTGCTATTTAGTTGGAGAGGAAAGGAGCAAAGGGAGGAGAATTGTTTCTTGAGGTTAAGCAGTCTGTCCAGGGCTCATGGAGGTGCAGTGACAATTACAATAGCAAATGTGTTTCAAGTAGTGTTGGTTTCCTGTCTACTCACGAATCAAGAGATTTCAGATTACATGTGTTAACCAAGCAATCTGGGCTTTTCTTCTTGAACTGATGGATAATTTAACTGCTGCTAACAAAGCACACAAAAAGAAAATGTTCTTTTAGATATAAACTAGTATAATCAGCTCTCTGTGGGAAAGGGGGATCAACTTGGTGACTTCTGAGATTTCAGTGAAGTTCCTCATCTTTTCTAAGTCTTCCAGCCTTCAGTTGCTGGACGCTGAGGTGTTCATATTTTACAGTCCTCTCTGGCAAGCCAGGCTTCTTGGCTCCCGCCATGTAACAAGGGATATCCCCCAACCAGATGTTCTGACCTTCCAACTTTTTATAGGAGGTGGCCAATGGACTTGTTTTTAATTATGCGAAGTCTCATAAATAAGATACAACTATTTTATTTCCAAAAAATAGCACTCTTTTAAATACTGTTTTCATTACTATTTCGTGTCATGGTTTAAATTTGCTGATTATTTTGAAGCTTGGCATGGCTTAATAATGGCCATTTTGGAGAGAAATGGGATCAATTAACACCTTTTTGTGCACAAGGCTCTGCACCGTGTCCTGAGGAATGAACAGAAAAGAATCAATAAGATCGTCCCCTTCCCTCCTGGGACTTGAAGGACTTATGGAGAAATGAGACATTTATACAAGCAACAACAGCACAAAAACAGTACATGAAAAGCACAATACAAAGAACACAGATGGCCATAGCTGTAGAATTTTGAAAAGAGAGATTTTTATGACTTAAAAAGCCTTAGGAGCCTTCAGAAAGGATGGGGTTTAAGTGGGGTTTTGAAGAACAAGTATGCTTTTTGAAGATGAGGTCAGAGAGTAGTACTAAAGGTATAATAAAGACAGATGCCAAAGAGGCAGAGCGAAAATAAGCTTGGGGCACAAAAAGTGACTGCAACAGAAAATTCTAGAAAGGAAGAAATGGAACATAAACCTGGGGAAGTGATTTGAATGAGCAGAAACCAGTCAAGACCAAGGATGGGAAAATATTTAACCCATCAATATGAATAATGAAATTAGAAGGAAGAGCTCTTTGGGAAAGAAGATAAATTGGATTTATTGTTAAATATCATATGATTGAGCAATCAAATACCATTGAACGAAAATACAAAAGTATTTATTTTCAAAATCTGGGCCCAACCAGATTGACCTTTGCCTTACTTTGACCCTAAAGCTGGAGTTATGATTGTGATGTTTGATTTATTATCTAAATCACAGCAAAAAGTAGGATCTTTGAACTTTGGAGCTGGAAGAGCCCTTAGAAATCATATAATTCATTTTGCCAATGAGTTAATTTGGGGTGCAGAAAGATTAAGAGATTCCCATGAGGTCATAGAACCTCTGAGTGATGGAAGTAATATTAAAACAGTCATCTGCTAATTTCTGAACTATTGCTTTGTCTTCATCACATAGTCAGGTTATTCTTTCTAAAAAAATGTTTATGCATAAACACACATGCATGAATTTTCATATATACTTTTAAAGACTCAGATATACTTGTTAACATCCAAAATTTTCCCACTTTTGGATACCTGCATCTCTTTTTCCCTATTTCTAAGTCACAAAACTCCATTTGCCACCTAATATGTCTCATTATGTATATTTTCGGAATTTATATAATTATACACAAACCTACACATAACACATATGTATGTAGAGTTTTAGGTCACTGTTTTACAGAAATGAAAATATATATTCTTTTATGTACCTTGCTTTTCTCATTCAACCATACCTTGGTGAAATTTCTCCCAAGTGAAAAGTTATAGCCTCATTAGCTATTTTAATGGTTGTATAATGCCCTACTGTAGAGCTATATCATGATTTATTCTGCCTCTCCACCTATTTAAGGAGACCAGTTTGAGTTTTTTGCCTCTACAAATAGTTCTTCAATAAACATGTATGCATGTGTTAGTCACTGAGTGGTGTCCAACTCTGTGATCTCATGGGCTGTGGCCCACCAGTCTCCTCTATCCACAGAATTTTACAGGCAAGAATACTAGAGTGGGTTGCCATTTCCTTCTCCAGGGGATCTTCCCAACCCAGGGATTGAACCTGGGTCTCCTCCATTGCAGGTGGATTCTTTACCATCTGAGCTACCAGGGAAAGCTTTTTTAATAAACATACTTGTATATTTATCTACATATGCTGGTATTTTATTTCTATTGATAGGTTCACTGAGTGAAGGACATGTGTATTTTTAGTTTTACAAGCTAAACTACTTCCCTAAGAAAGCTGCAACAATACACATTTGCACGTACAACTAATAGAAATATTTCCTTTCACAAGGTCTTCCCAGGCCATGGTGTTACAACATTTTTTAAAAGTTTTTGCAAGTGCAGTTGGTACAGAGTAAAATCTCATTGTGTATTTGCATTTCTTTGATTACAAATGAATTTGATCCATCTTTTCATCAGGTTGTTGGCTACTGGATTTCCTACCTTATAAACTGTGCTTCCATATCCATTTTTCCAATGGATTATTTTGTCTCCTTATAAGTTTTTAAGAACTTCTACTATATTTCAGATATTTTTACCTGTCCTCTAGGGTTGTAAACACTTTTTTTAAATCTATTGTATCTGTTTGTATCATCTTTTGCCATGCAAAAGTTTTGTCATTTTTTTTAGCCATCTGTGCTGATGTTTTCTCTCATAATTCTGGGTATATTTTCTGCCTGGCCAAAGAAACCTATCTACCTTGCTCCTAGATATATTTATGAGCCTATATTTTCTGAACAGAATTTTTTATTTAAATATTTATATTTTAAGCTTTAATCTCTCTAAGTCTATCTAAGATTTAGTTTTGGAATTGGTATAAGAGGGAGCTTTCTTTTCTTTCAGATGACTAAAGAGTTTTCCAGCCCCTTATAGTAAATAATCCATCCTTTCGTCACTAGATTGAAATGCCTCTTTTGTCATATATTAAATCCTCATTTTATATCTGGATCTATTTCAAGATAATCTAGTCTACATATCTGTTTGGGCTTATTTCTTATTTTAATACTTATTCATTTGATTACAGTTGCTTTATAGGATTTTCTGATATCTGGTAAATCAGATTACACCAATGACTTGAAGTAGTTATCAAGTGCATATGTAAGTATTAATATGTTAAAAGCCTATTTTCTAGACAGCAATGGGATGAAGCAGAAACTAACATATCAAGATAATCCTTGTCTAATTAAAATAATTTTTCCATAATCTTTCTTCCCAAGATCTGCATTTATATCAACAGTTATGGAAAGAAAAGATTTCCTGTGCTTGTGAGACCCTATACAAGTGACAAATTGGTATAGTTTCAACCCCCAGGTACTGTACTGTATTAATGGTACTGTTTCCTTGATTCACAGATTGGTCCTTCAGAGGAATCACCCCTGATTGCATCTTCACTTTGAGCTTCGGCTGCTTCCGTATAGAAGCGCTGTCCAGGTGCGAGCTCCAAGGTTTTTCCTGGAGAGAGATTCCATGGGGACTGTACCTGACCCTCTGAGATCAGCCAAAACATCCCTGATTGCAGCTTCTGGAGAAGAAGAGGGCCTGGGAGAGGTGCAGGCTGCCTCACCCCAGCCTCGACCAGAAGTCCTGTGTGAGAACACCAATGGCCTTTCCAGCACTCCTGCAGAGCCAGATCTCAGCCCCAGAACAGCTGCCAAGGCCCTGATGCAGGCCGGTGAGCATGTGCCCTCGCAGCCAGCCATGCCCTCTCCTGACATTGTCAGTGAGGTGGGGAAAGCACCTCCCACACTCAACTCTCCTGGCAATACTCAGCTGTCAGGGGGCAGAGAGCCCACAGCACCAGCCCTGTGTTCTGCAGTAGGCAAGGATCTAATATGTGCAGCATTTACAATGCCAGCCAGTCAACACATCCACCCGGTTGTTCCAGGTAACCAGCCCAATGCCAGCCCCCAAGCAGGGCCTGAAGATGCCCTGGTGGAATCACAGAGAACTGCAGATGGAGGGCAACCTGAGAAGTCAGGTTGTCCGGTGGGGGTCATCTGTGGCAAAGATCAAGTGCCCTGTGATTTTCCTTCTCAAGAAACAGTGCAGGGAATGGTGCAAACTGAAGATACCGCAGCCAGGGCGTCCAGTCCTACTTGCGCTACTGTAGGTGGACCCGACGCAGAAAGGCAGCAAGCTGTCTGCACTTCCCAGACAAGGTCCTGTGGCTCTCCAACAGGAGAAGATGGATGTTCAGGAAACAAACCGCCCTCTGCCGCCACCTCAGACACCCAGGCCATGACTTCGGTGATTCCTCAACCATCCCACCTCCCTAGCAACAGATCGATGTTTCCTCCAGATCCAGAGAAGGTGCCGCTGGCAGCACAGCCTCAAGTGTCAAGGTTTAAAGAAGCAAGTACAATGACCAGCCAAGCTGAAAATGAGATCAAGAAAACCCCGCCCAGGGCTCAGCAAGATGCCGAGGTGCAGGCAGTGGCGAGTGTCGAGAGCAGATCGGCATCCACCAGCCCCAGCATCCTCGCTGCATTCTTAAAGGAAACCCCTGCTCCAGAGCGGTTCGAACAAGAACAGCTGCGTGTCATTTGCCACGGCAGTGCGAACCACACATTGGAGCTCTCTGAGAACACCCTAGCCCCCGGGGAGGCTGGTCAGTGCCGTGACCTCATGCCAGCGGTGCACATCCAGACAGCTACAGCTGTTTCTGCAGCTTTCCAAGGAGAAAGTAAATCAGGGAGCCTACCGGGGGAGGTCCTTAAAACCTCAGCCATGAACACGTCATCCCGTGATGCTCAGGAGACGTGTAAAGAAGACGGGAAATCAGCGGGAATGACCCCAGCGGGGCAAGAGCTTTCCTTTAGACAGCTTTCGGGTACTAGTTCTAACTCCCTGAAAGCTGGCCCCAGTGACCAGATTTCTCTTAGCGCAGGACGTCAAGTTGAGACAGGTCATGGATTAGGGAAATGTGAAACGAAGCCATCTGAGTTTGCAGGGGCAACCACCAGTGGCCACAAACCAGACCCCGACTGCAAACTCTCCGACTCCTGTGGCCCTGCCAGCAAAGCCGACCAGTCCAGGAGCTTGGATCTCACAAATCAAGGGGATGCAAGAGAGAAGAAGCTTGCGTCT
This sequence comes from Ovis canadensis, assembly GCF_042477335.2. NCBI lineage: Eukaryota > Metazoa > Chordata > Mammalia > Artiodactyla > Bovidae > Ovis > Ovis canadensis. Next base: position 51,886,826 of record NC_091250.1, read on the forward strand.
CCTCAGATAATGAAAGAACAAGAATCTCCTTGCATCGATATCCTGGAGGTGAGGGCAAGGGCAGAAGCCAAAAGCCTACTGCTCAATCCTAAATCTCAAGAAAGTGGAGGCGTGGCATCAGGTCCCAGCCCTACACCCTCCCCGGTTAGAAGGAGCCAGGAGGGCACCGGGGAAGAAACCAGACAGACCAAGACAGCTGCCAGCCTAAGCCTGCCGTCGGATGCCATTGGGGACTCTAGTCCTGGCTCTGGCAAAAGGACCCCTTCTCGCTCCGTCAAAGCCAGCCCCCGCCGAGCCAGCCGAGTCAGCGAGTTCCTCAAGGAGCAGAAGTTAAACGTGACGGCTGCCGCCGCCCAGGTGGGACTCACTCCAGGAGAGAAGAAGAAGCAGCTGAGTGCCGAGTCCAAGCTCCAGTTAAAACAGTCCAAGCGTGTCCGGGACGTGGTGTGGGACGAGCAGGGCATGACCTGGGAGGTGTATGGCGCTTCCCTGGACCCGGAGTCCCTGGGCATTGCCATACAGAACCATTTACAAAGACAAATCAGAGAACACGAGAAGTTAATCAAAGCTCAAAGCGGCCAGAGCCGGAGGTCCATCTCCTCAGATACTTCTTCTAATAAAAAGCTCAAAGGCAGGCAGCACGGCGTTTTCCAGTCCATGCTGCAGAACTTTCGACGCCCCAGCTGCTGCATTCGTCCTGCTCCTTCTTCTGTGCTGGACTGAAAAGGAACGTGTCCAGAAGCCCTTGGATACTGCTACGGGCTTCAGAGGTGTCCATCGGTCTATGTCAGAGCTTACTTCATTTTTCTTCTGAGGGGCCAGGAAGAGAAAGCATTAACTCACAGAAATTGCTACTAACAATGGCGGGGTCCTTTGCTTGGGGCTCCATAAATAAAAAATATTGTTTCAATTTGAAAGGAAGTGAAGAAGTAAGCTTCACTGAAGGTTTACAACCTTAATTAAGAGGAAATAACACTGTTTTTTTTTAATATGATGTTTTTAGAATAACATGCTCATTACACATGTGTCATTTTATATTACTGCCTCAATTTATCACACTATGGTATTTCCATTAAAACCCCTGCTTTATATTAAAAGTAGCAAAGACACTGTTAGCAAAAACAGTAATACTTTGTAGCCCATTGCAATAAGAATGCTGATACCACACAAAATTTAAGTAGGTGATGAGAAATATCATGGAAAAACAATGGAAACAAATTTGACTCATTCCTCAGCTAGAGGATATAAATAAAAGTACTTACATGCATAAAATGCCAAATATGAAATAATATTTGTAAACATCTGCATATAACCCTTTTTATAAACCTTGTTATACCTGTTAATAAATGTAAGAAAGTTATATTAGGAAAAAAGTTAGCAAACCATTTGAATACTGCCCACATAAAACATGAATTTATGTATATACATTTTCCTGCACTAAGGGCAAGAGTCATCTCTGTGCTTAGATTAAATTCATATTTCCTTGCCCAAGAGGAAATACATGTGACTGAATTCTTGAAGAGAATTATCATATTATTGATAATACTGAATTTTATGTTGTTCAGCTGTCTCCAATAACATTCTGCTGAGAATGTTAAGGTTCTGGTAAGGAATTATAAATAGCCAATTACCAAACACTCCTTTTCTTGTGTTGAAAAAAAGAAAGTCTCCTGAGTAACAAAACAGCAGGTTTAACTGTGGCTCCTGTAAACAGGATGCAGTTTGTATTTTTGCTTTGATTTGGTTTGGTAGCTTCTAATAGAAAATGTAGTCAAATAGAAATGAGCTCCCTTGCTGCTTTTGTATGCAGACTGATATCATCTAATTGCATAAGACTAATCTTTGGTAAAAAGGTAATCTCTTCAAGCCTATTAATTTTAAGAGAAATACCATCATATCTCATCCTTCCAACCCATTAAAAGAAACTGCCTTTACTAAAACATCATTTGAACTTTGGGTGAGCTTAGTCCACTTTCCCTTTTCACTTTCGTGCATTGGAAAAGGAAGTGGCAACCCACTCCAGTGTTCTTGCCTGGAGAAACCCAGGGACGGGGAAGCCTGGTGGGCTGCCGTCTATGGGGTCGCACAGAGTCGGACACGACTGAAGCCGCTTAGCAGCAGCAGCAGCAGTCCTTGAGAACATAGGCACCTGTTTGAGCTGAGCCCTCACCCGTCTCCATAATGGAAGCGTGTCCTCGGGGCCCATGGGTGTTGTGCAGGGCACTGGCTGGGGTGACCACAGTGGCTTGAGTGGGGCTAGAGGGGAAGAGGGGAGTGAGCCCTGGAGGTTGTTGGTTTCTGCCTTGCATTTAGAGAATCACTGTTAGTGATGAAGGGGCATTGGCTCTTTTCTCTAAACTCACTGCCTTGATGAGCCAGGAAAGAATTGTCCAGCTGTGTACTATCTCTCCAGAGATTTATAAATGCCATTTATGTAGTAAATGCAAAGTTTCTATTTTTTTTTAATTTGGATTCTCTTTTGCAGATTCTGAACATATTGCAGGAGGATATTATACCTCAACTTTAACACCACAAGCTACATCAGACATAAATTAGTCAATAGTCATCCATTTCTTTCAAAGTAATTGGACTATGAAGCGTACATAAGCAGACCACAGAGCCATTCTCAGAGTCAGAGCCAGAGAATGGCAATTACAGTTGTTAGGATTGAAACTTACAGTGAATTTTTTAAATAAAGCACATGTTTGTTTCTTACCAGTTGGTCTCTACTAAGAAGGCTATCTAAGTAGAAATTATCATCAAATTAGCAGCCAAAATTATTATTAATGAATTGAGTCTAAAACTCTTTGGGCCTTAAATACCCATTGGCTGCGGTGTTCATGTCACTTCTGTAGGAGATGCCTTTGCCAGAGTTTAACCTCCCTCCTGTCTCACTCACTGGCTGTCTCCCTCACACATGCTGTGTACACATAGAGAACACCCTCTGTACACAGTGGCAGCTGTCAACAGCACCCACTCCAGATGGGTGGGCCCAGGTCACCCTCTGCTCTGAACTGGCTAGAACAGGCTGTCCCTGCATTAAAATGGGAAAAAAGGAAGAATTTAGCATCTGGTAATAACATTAGTTTTCATGAGATTGGAGTAACCATGTGATTTATAAATAGTGAAAGGAAACAGAGGCCAGAGAGAGTTATAGACATTGTTGTTGCCACACATTAGAAGCAAATTAATAAAATTCAATAAATTAAAACTTAATGTGTGCTAGAGTCACTTTGGTTTTTCTGGGGACTAAAACTAACCTTTACTTCTTAATCTTCAGTTTTTTACTTTCGATCTTTACCACACTGTAAAGATTGTCACAAAATGTTACAAAAGCTTTCTTCTCACTTGCTGAATCTTATGGAAGGAAAAGTCCTGGAAAAAACTGTCACAGAAATAGCTCATCAAATAGATTTTAGATAAGACAGGAGCCTATTCAAAACAGTGGTGTTTCTGCATTATGATCCCCCAAAGAGTCTCAGGATAAAGCCGTGTTTTGAAAACACTCTTTCAGTTGGATCTATGACGCATACACATTCAAGACATCGTTTGTGATTCCTTCGGTTCACTCAACAGATGAAGTTGCAAAACAATTTACATGGCAGACTCTTCGAACTTGCTCTGCGATTCGTTACCTGCATGACACACAGCGTTCAAAGCTGTTTTTGTCCTTATTTCTTTTAGTTATCTTTTGGTCCTTTTAAATGTATTTTAGTTGTTGAAATAAATAGAGGAAATACTTTATTAAGTAAATCAGTATAAGATATTTTTTAAACCAGCAGCGAAAAAGAGACGACTTAGGCCATCCGTATGTTTAACATGTGAAGATGTGTACCCAGTGAAAACTTTTAATTTAAATACCAATTTTTCTATTTTATGACTACAAGAAAAAAATGTGACCACTTCAACTGTTATGTATCTATTTGCCTTCAGTGTTTTTCTAATTATGTCTTTCTGGAGTATTACCCTGGATGCCACAGACCAGCTACTTTACATACACTGAAATCCTAATTAAGCTTTGTGTTTTGGGTCAGTAGCACATGTTAAACCTTTTGTTAGGTCACAGTGGACCAGAAGCCTTTTTTGTTTGCATCCAAAATTAAATATTTATAAAAAAAAGATTACTGTGTTTTCCTACCTTGACAAGTCAGCTATATTGAATATAATTTGATTTCTGATGATCTTTAATCTTTAGAATGGTCTAATATTTATTATTTTGGATATCAGTGTTCTCCATGTTATAGGTTAAATATCATAACTGGAATAAACTGGACTGAATATGCATGTGTACCATATACCCTAGAGGTTGAATTTTGGAACCAAATTCTTAATAAGAGCTTGTCATCTTAAGAAAGAAGAAGAGGGAAACTGCTTTGGGTTGTATCTAAGAGTATTAAGGTTTTTATTGTTCTAGCTTATTTTGATAGTCTTCCTCTCATCTCTGGGATTTCCTATCATTTGGGAAATATCTGTATATACCACATGAAGACTAGACTATGATGTGACTTTAAGATTTGTTTACAGAGGACCTATACGAGTAGGCTGTTAATGTAAATTGTTTGGCCTCTGTTTTATCCTGTTTGTTACTGTTTTGCTTCCAAAATGTGAGAAACTGTCTGTTCTTCCTCCTACATATTGTGCAAGTGTTTAACAATTTGTCCATTTCTAGTGCCACATAATTTACCACAGCCCTTGTCTACTTTTTACGAATCAGTATAAAGGAAAACAATACGTTAGGATAAGGTTTGCATATATATATATATGTATGTATGTATGTGTGTGTGTTTTTACTGAATATCACAAATGTCACTTGTAGCCTTGTGTAGGCCTCTGCGTGTCTGATTTACTAATCATCTACAATGCTGCCATGGAGATGACGCTGTTTACTCTCTCCAGCTTTGTCCTAAGCGGTATTTGAGAAACGGAGCCTATGAACTTCCCTTTGTGATAAGAATGCAGTGAACTCAGCAGTATCTTGGATAAATAAACTGGCCATCTTGTCTGTATCCCTGTTCTGTCTACACAGTGAATCAGAAGTCTTGCCCTCCTCTGCCTCAGTGCTTGCTATTTTATATGCCCATCTGAGCATTTTCTTTTCTGTTAGCAATGTTCTTGGTTCTATGTGTGGCCCTTTGGGTTGAATCGCCAAAGGTGGGTCAGCTGCTGCCACCTGGCAAATACCAGGTGACGTGCCAGATCTCCTGTCCAACTTTGTGACTTTATCCTTCTTAATGAAATTCTGAAGCCAGCTGAGTAATTTATGAATGTCATTGTACAGCTACATGGGCTGAAGCATATCTACAGAATTTTAGACATTATTTTTGGCAAAAGGGGAAAAATTAGTCTTGTAAAGACTGAAACAGATTTCCATGAACTTTACCCTACTGTTGGAAAAAAATGAATTCTCCTTGGCTACAGAAATAAACTCGATTTGCAATGACCAAGGACATAAATGAAGATGGACTGAAGTGGAAAAATTCTGTCTCACAAATCAGTGACATCTACCAGAGTTCATTACAGCTACTTTTAACTGTGAACATTCACCAGCTAAACTACTCACTTGCCACAACCAAATAACCTCTCTCAAAGTAAATCCAGTACATTGGTATATATGTGTAGATAGAAACAAACAAAACAAAACAAAAAAACCCTGAAAAATTACTGTTGGCTGTTAGGTAAATCAAGGTGATAATCAAAAGGACATTTAAATAATGGCAAGCCTTGGTGAAATGACCGTGAAGGCCAGAATGGTGCAACAAGGTGTTATTCCCAAGTTTGGTGTGTTTTTCTAAGACCCAGATATCTCAGCTATTCATCCTGAGAATAAAGACTGTTGATAATGAAATTAAAGTCAAGCAATAAAGTGCCAAAAAGAGGCAGTTATACCACCAAGTGCATCTATTATGGGCACACCATTATATATTTATGGTTTGCTCTATGAAGACTGAGCATAACCCACGGGATAAAATAAGCAAAGGCATAATTTCTGCTTTCTTGCTGGAAAAACTTCTGTAGGAGCTCCATAAAGAGGTACAGCACTAGTGAACACTAGATCATATGGTTAACAGCTGTGTTTTAACATGAGTCAAGACCGAAGGAATCACCAAGAGTCTTGCTAGCTTAAAATTCAAGACGGCTTCAACCAGAAACGTGGTTGAAATGGAAGGCTAAATGTATAGTAATTACTCTCCCTGGACACTAGCCTATAAGAAATCAATTCAGTTAATTTTGCCTGGAAGATGACCAGATTTAGCTATGAAAAAAATGGGTTCTCAAATGAGGAAGCTAAAACGTGAATACTCATATCAAAAGCGGCCGGACATAATGCCTTACAGAATATGATGTTGTAGATGGGCGTTTCTAAATACTAATTCTTCACCAAGTATTCTTTTGGGTTCAAGCTCGAAATCAACTGGCTGGAATAAAGATCACATATTTCCGACTCAAGTGACTTAGCAGCAGCAGCAGCAGCATTTTACACTTTAGAAAAAGGTACTGATGATCAACCAGCATGATGATAGTTGTGATAACAAATACCCTAAAGATTTAAGTGTGTTAAAGAAAACTGAGTGGGGAAGAAACACTAACTTCTTTCTCGATCTTTTAAGATATGGGAGGCCATCCGCTTATTTTGGAGTGAAAAAGATAGCTTGCTTTTTGACCTTGCTGCTAGCATTACTCTTTGTTCCTTTAAAAATTAAATTATTTTTAAGCAAAACTTTAGAGAAGTTAAACATTTTTTTATGGTTCCTATTGTTTTTGTGTTATGTATAGAGCAAACTATGAAATGAGCAGAAGGGGCTTACCCATTTAGACTTCTTAGCATTTATTTAACCACATCTTTGAGTAAATTATTTTGTAAAATGTTTTCCATCATTTCTGATGTTGGTAACTTGGGAGATTACAGTATTATTCTCACACTCCCCATTCCCTAGAGGGTTGGAGAGACTAAGTCTTGTTTTCAAGGGCATCTGGAAATACCTTTCCCAGGTATTTGAGAAAGGTCATCAGGGCCTGAAAACCCAAGAAGGAAATATACTAACAATTACTAAACTTCTAAATGTATTTATCTCTGCTTTACTAACATGTAAACACTATATTGTGCATTACCCTGTAGCTGGTTGTGGTACATCAGTATATTTTGTAAGTATGTACAGTCTGTGAGCAGTTGGTTTTCTATTTTTATGTGTAGGAAAAAAAAAAAAAAACCACAAAAAAACACGCTGCATCCCATTTCAAGGCTAAGTTCTGTCATCAGGTAGGCACATGGCCGAAAGTGAATAAAACCAACAAAAGTGTGCATGTGTGTTAAGTGACAGAATTTGTCCTTTCGCTTTTGAAGGTCAGAAAGGGCTGTTGTTTTCTTCTTTTAATCATCTCCCAGAGTAGATAACATAATTATCACAAAGGCTGAATGCAGTCATCAGTAGATTGGCCTATTACCAAATATGCCAGGGCTAATTCCCCATGCCATTAGTCACAGGTAAGGTCAATTCTTTGACCACTGGGTTGATTTACATTCCTCACACATCTTCTCTGTGTTGTGTGATTAGGATGTACATACTATGGGTGTGATTGTGTACATACCTTGTATGAATTATCTAAATTCTCAAAGCAGTGGAAAGCAGGAAGAAGAAACAGTCGTTCAAAAGCCTCAAAAGGGCTCATCAATGTGTATTTTCATTTTCTACACATAAAAATGTATACATAACTGTAAATAGCTTACCCACATATATATGCACACATAAATGCATATTATTCATCCTGGTACATCTAAATCAATCACAAATTAAAACAACTAATTGAAAGTTGCATCTTTTCGTGACTGTTCAGTTTCACACGGATTGATAGCAGATTAGATGCTTCTTATTTAATGGTGTTACTCCCTCGCAGCACATTTGGCGCTTAGGAAAGCCCAGCCCCACTGAGTCCCGAAAATCTAGGTGATCTTTTACTTGAGACACAGACAGGTACGCGAGCAGCTTCAAAGGTTTAGTGCTGTTCCTTAAGTACCTAATTTCATGTCTGGAAATGACAACCACTGGGGAAAACCTATTATGCTCCATAGACTCGTTTTGTGTGTTTAGTGGCGTGTTTATTCGCACAGGCTCAGAAAAGCTCTATATTGTAGAGCTGTATCCCGAGATTTCAAAAGAGATATAATCGCTCTACATGAAACATGCTTGCAGGCATTCTTCTCTTGAGATCGGCAAAACAATGTTTAGCAACACCAAAGAAAAGTCAAAGAGTAAAGATCTTATTTTTAAAAGTTACAAATGATACTGGTAGAATAACAGGATGTTAGCAATTGGGATTTCCTTAAAATGGACTCAAATAAATGACTGTTATTGACAATTGGTGACACTGTGTGGACTAGATAACAAGATTAGAGTCATTAGCCAGCAAATGTCAATACTGGACAAGAGCAGTCAGTTTATCACAATGCCAGTCAGTGAATCGATGTTTTAGTTTCTCTCATTTCTTCAAAAAGGAGGTACTCTATTAGACGTTGAAAAGTCTCATCTGGTCCTTAAACCTAATACGATTTGATCCTGATATTTTGACACTAATACTTATGTTGGCTGGATATTAGGTTGAAGTTATGAAAAGAAATACCAGAATTGCCATCAACAGAAACTTCTGTGTGGCAAAGTACAAATATAACCACTTCTCAGTAGAAAGTCAATTATACCATTTCATAGGTACTCATATTTTAAAGACTGAATGTGCCATCTTTATATCTTAGATTAAAAAAGGATAAACACCATAAAAACACAATTACAACTACACCTAGCTGTGTTTTTTAACTACCAAAAATAGATGTTATAAAAGCATACATGAAATCTTGATGTCAATATTTACTGTTGCTTAAAAGATAAATTTATGTAATTATTTTGGAAGTCATGTATTAAGTGCCAACCAGAAAAATTATAGATGTCAATATAAGAATCATTTATGTGTGTACTCAGTGGAGAAAGACCAAAAGTGTAGTATGATGTTAAATCACTGGAGAAACAGTAATAAAGTGAAATTCCATTTATGAATCTAAAGTTATGTCTTTTCATGATGCCTATAGACAAAGGTCATTAAACTGCTTATTTAAGAAAGTCCCCATCCTCTGTCAATTGACCTATCAATAAAATTTCATTACCTAGGAAAAAAGATGGAGTGTTATGATTTACATGAGGATAGATCAAGATTTTGAAATTACCTGCACATCCACCCTCATTTTGGATTTGAGTTTTGAATGGATGAATGAATGAAATTCAACTGATGACTTAGTTTTATCCTTAAAAAAATGTCAAATATGATTTTGTTGCTTTTTTTCACTTTCCATAATAAACGTAATATAGATTAAGAGATACAGTCTTTGTTTTTTGTTATTATTGCTTCTGCCATTGCTGGCAAAGTTGTTCCTTAGCCCTAGGATGTTTAGGATCAACTGATTTTCAGTGTGACACACTTCTGCAGTAAAGCTGAAAGTATTTACACGGAAAGTATCAATTCCATTAATTAAAATAGAATTCCCATGCCTGCAGCTCATCTGAGACAGTGGTTTTTCCTGCTCAGCATGGCACAGTGGTATGTGTATACATGGCCATGTGGCTGTCCATGTGTGAACTTTTTCTCAGTGAGAGGTGATGAGAGGTTGATGTTCATGGAAATATAGGAGGAGGTAGAGTGCAGGGTACATCTGCTCTTATGGAAGCATAGAAACCTATATTCAAGCTTATACTGTCTCATGCCTCTGCCCATGCCCACCCTGGTGTGTTGCTGTGGGGTTTCAGCTTTTCTGCCCGCTCCTTGGTAAATAAATCAGCATCCTGCAGTTTATGCTCCCAAAAGGAGACAGAAAACCCAGCCATGGACTTAAATCCAGTTTAACCATTAATAAAACTAACACTATAGTTAGATCCCTTTTTGCCTCCTTGAATCTGTGTTCAATTCATTGAAGAACTGGTGAGTTGGATAGATAAAACATTTATGAACTCCAAGGCTCAGATGGGAAAGAACCTGCCTGCAATGTGGGAGAGACCCAGATTTGATCCCTGAGTTAGGAAGATCCCCTGGAGAAGGGAATGACAACCACTCCACTATTCTTGCCTGGAGAATCCCATGGACAGAGGAGCCTGGCAGGCCACAGTCCGTGGAGTCACAAAGTGTCAGACACGACTAGCACTTTCACTTTCTTTCAATCTTGCAAAATGATTTAGTGAACTTTCCATGAACCTTAAACAGTGATTGTTTCAAAACTTCCAACGGCCTTGCTCTCCGTCCAATGACTGTATGTATAAATACACACTATTCCAGCCTAAAATGATGTCCTGGGGCTGCCATTATCTGACTCTTGAACACTGAGACATTCATTTTGGCAAATGAAACTTCATACATTTCCAAAGATATAAACGCTATTTGTGGAGAAGTTAGATGATGCAAGGATCCTCAGGAGGGCTGAGATGTTTTATCTTATGCCTGTAGCTGTTTATGTGCCACCAGCAGCATTCCTATTAGGTGCCATTTACAGCCAACTGTTCTCACACACCCACATCTTTAATGTTAAGTAGTAAACACAAAACAGCCTTAGCATAATCTGGCTTCACTGGACTGATTGTGAATTCAAAATACTTATTTCTTGTAAAGAGTACACCTTTTGTAAACCATTCAGGAACTCTTTAAGTCTAAGATATATTCTTATGAACTCATGAATACCGATATTGTTAAATTTCCCTTAAAACCATTCTAGACTATCAGTAAGCTAAGTTAGAGTTCTAAATTCTTTAGACTCTTTGAATCATCTTAATGTCCTATTTTCTAAAAATATCATACAGGACTAACATAGTAGAAATTCATATTATCAGGATGGAATCTGCAAGTGCTCAAAGAAATTTCTGGTGGGAGTACTGGCTTCCCAGGGATGATATTTTCCTATGCCTTTTTTTTTTTATTCCCATTTGACACCTCTCAATCAAACTACACAAGAAACTTGGCCTGTCATTCAAAACAAGAAAAAAAAACCTAAGCAGAATATCACTGTCAAAGATATTCTAAGTGTTTAGAAGTAAGACAAGCCTTCTTAAAAGGCTGAAAGTATTTGGTTATTATCTGTGTTCTTTTTTCCTAAAGTCAATACAAACAGTGATGATCAAGGGCTAAATATTCTGCTGGGCACTTCTACATATATCTCCACCTTGGGAAGTATTGTATAACATTGCACATTTTTTCAGGGTTGGATACTTGAAATGGATGTTCAAACAATGGATGTTCAAAAAGATATCATGGTAATTACCCAGGCTTAGAACCAAAGAATCCTGGGTTCAAATATCAGCTTTAAAACTAAATTTCTTGGCCCAGTCACTTAATCATTTTGAGCTTCAGTGAGTTCACCTGTGAAATGGAGATAACGATACTTACTTTGCAAAATTATGAGGATTAAATGACCCAGGGAGAATAAAAGTTAGTTCTTTCCGCTGCTCCTTTGAGTTTTGTATTCTTTGCTTGAGCTTTACCATTAGATTATAAAAAGGCTGGCATTTTGCCACTTTCTTCTAGTTAGTAAACTTTTTAATAAATCTAGAAAAGCACTAAGACTGGTTTAAATATGACTATGACATACCTAAATTGTCACTTTAAGCATATTTCCCTTTTTGTTCAAAACATAAGGGTAACACTATTCCAACGTTTAGAGTTATCAGATCCTTAAGAATTAGTAAAAGATTTTGATTAGTTTAACTCTGTCACATCAAATATGATTTTTAAAATATAAAGTTAAATGCTAATTAAAATATTACCAATTCAAAAAAGGAGCAAAGGGAAGAAACAATTGGTAACTTTATATGAATATTTGAAACTTAGATATGATAAAAAAAGATTCCATACGCAAATTAAGAGAGGTGATATAACTGACAAAATATTGGAATCTAGAAAAATAGGAAGAACACCTACAAACCAGTTACAAAAAGATGAATACAACAGAGAGATTCATCAAACTACACAAGCAAGCATCATGAACGTATGAAAATATGCTCGACTCCACTAACAAATCTCTATCCCTCACAGCTGAATGCTGTTCGAGGAGACCTTCCAGAGTTACAAAGGCTGAGTTAGGAGCTTTGCATGCAAGAGTAGGAAGAGAGTGCTTCACCGGTACTAAAAAAAAAAAAAAAATCTGCAAGTTGGAGAACCCTGGAGATGTGTGCATGGGAGGGAGGGAGAGAGAATCAGTGTGTGTGCGTGCATGCACCCAGAAACAGCACGTTTGCATGTAAGGGAGGCGGGGGCACAGGGAGAACTCTTGAAAGAATCCGCAGAATGCCCACCAGCGTAGGTTCAAATAAGCCCTTGCCAGAGAGTGCAACCCTCAGCAAAGTATGAACTTTCCAGATCCCCTTTGTTCCTACTTCTCCCTGGTCTTCATCCAGATTATCTGGCAGAAATGGAATCTTTACGGGGTACAAAAACAAAAAGCCAAATCACAACCCCCTCCTTCGTGTGGGTCTGTGAGGCTGATAAGGAGGGAACTTCCAGTTGTAAACAGAATAACGATTATTCCATGAGACTGGGCATTTAAAATTTGCATTGAGACTGCATTTGCGATTTGAATGAACTATGCCTGCTGAATCGGGGAGGGTCCCCAAAGCTGAAACAGATGATGTCACTAATGATGACCTTGCCACCTGATGGAAAGCTTTGTGTGGACAGAAAATACTGGAAGTTCATGTGACTGAGCCCTGCTACCTGCTTGGCCCCTGAAAACAATTGCATTTGCAACTGCCACTAGTCCGGAGGCTCCAAATCTACCCCAGATTTTAGAAATCGGTGACATCGGACTTTGCATGGGTCGTGGAGGCAGGGTCCCAGGTGATTCTTCTTCCACTTATCCAGACTCACTGCTGCTGCTGCTGCTGCTAAGTCGCTTCAGTCATGTCCGACTCTGTGACCCCATAACGGCAGCCCATCAGGCTCCCCAGTCCCTGGGATTCTCCAGGCAAGAACACTGGAGTGGGTTGCCATTTCCTTCTCCAATGCATGAAAGTGAAAAGTGAAAGTGAAGCTGCTCAGTCGTGTCTGACTCTTCGAGACCCCACGGACTGCAGCTTACCAGGCTCCTCCGCCCATGGGATTTTCCAGGCAAGAGTACTGGAGTGGGTTGCCATTGCCTTCTCTCCGCCAGATGCACTGAGGTAGGCAGAATTCTAAAAGGGCCCTGGAGATTCCCTGCCTCTGATAAGCACATACCTTCCCTCAGTTATTCAGTCAAGCACAGCTGTGGGGGTGATTTTGTAATTAAAGTCCCAGGTCAGCTGACCTTAAAATAGAAAGATTATCTGCGTGGGCCAGACCTAATCACGTGAGTCCTTTAAAAGATAGCGTTTTTTCCGGCTGGTACCAGAAGTCAAGGAGAAACATTCTGTCTGGTCTGGGGGAAAGCAAGCATCCCATTTGGCTAGCAGAGAGGAGGCCAAGTGGCAAGGAATTGGGACATCTTCAAGGGGCTGGGAGTCTCCTTGCCAGCTGCCTAGGAGAAGTGAAAACAGCAACTCAGCCCTACAACCACAAGGAAATGAATTCTGCCAACAGCCAATGAGCTTGGCAGAGGACTCCTTAACTCAGGTGAGAATTGCAGCCCGGACCAACACGTTGATTTCCGGCAGGCAAGACCTGGAAGAGAGGCCAGACATGCTGGACCTGTACTTCTGACAGTGGTAAAGAATCCACCTGCCAATGGAAGAGAGGCAAGATATGCTGGTTCGATCCCTGGGTCAGGAAGATTCACTGGAGGAAGAAATGGCACCCCACTCCAGAATTCTTCCCTGAAAAATTCCACAGGGGGAAGAGCCTGGTGGGCTACAGTCCTGTAGGGTTGCAAAGAATCTGACAGGAATCAATGACCAAGCACCGGCACAATAGCAGAAATTGTTAAGATAACAAGTGTATACTGTCTTAAGTTGCTAAGTCTCTGGTAACTTGTTACATAGCACTGGAAAACTGATACAACTCTCAGTTATGGATTTGAAATTGCCAAAGACCAGTTGGGAAGTCAAGAACTTGTTTCTATCTTTGCCACCCAAATCAAGACACAGGAAGCCTTCCATTCTGGAGTATCCATTTTCCGGAAACATCTGATGGGAGTTTTAATGGGTAAGTAGCTGAGTCACTTTAACAATGAAGTGATCCTGGATGTTTTTAGCTGTGCTGGTTATCTCCCCTGTGCTCTTCACCCTGACTCATCCTGCTCTGTGCACTTGGAGGCTGACCTGGGCAGACGTGTACCGTAGTCCCTGTGCCATGCTGCCCCCCATGGCACCCATGTGCTGACTGCAGATGGGTAGCAGGGAGAAGAGAAACGAAGGCTGGGACATTTATTTCCCAGATTGGCCCCATGCATTGTGTCATGCTTGATCAAGCCAGAACCCCTGCCGACAGACCTCTCCATTAGGTGACTCCTGGTTACTTCTCCTGCCCTTGACTTCTCAAGCCTAGGATTCTTGTGCTGGGGACCCCCACCCGGTCACTAGACCCCTGGTCCTCCACTACTATTGAGTGAGTGCCCTAAAACCTACCTATATTTGCGTAAATCTCTTCATAGAATTCTCTTCAGTTATGCTATTTTAAAATGCCAGCAGTTTCTTAACAGACTGTTAGAGTAGTCAAAGTGTCCATTTTTAAATGATAAAATGTGGAGCTTAAGATACATTTCTGTATCTGTTGGATGGCTATGTCCAGCTGTGCCCTTTGACCTTCAAGTATTATTAGCTTCTTATTCCCACCTCCCTGTTAGAATACTGCATGAAATTGGAAGACCATTTGTTGGTGTAACTACTGTAGATCCTATGAATACAAGATTGTCTTTACTGTATGGTGTGTATGCTTTGCCGCTCAGTTTGTGTCTGACTCTTTGTGACCCCAGCGTATAGCCCCCCAGACTCCTCTGTCCGTGGGGATTCTCCAGGCAAGAATACTGGAGTGGGTTGCCATGCCCTCCTCTAGGGGATCTTCCCAACCCTGGTCTTCCATATTACAGGTAGAGTCTTCACAGCCTGAGCCACCAGGGAATGTCATTTTCAGTAAAGGAGAAGCCTTCTGGTGTGAAATAGGTACCAGGGTGTTACAAGATACCTCAGATACCAGTGCGTGGCAGAGCTTTTAAGATAAACAGTTAATGAAATGATATGCCTCATCTTCCCCATTTGCAAAACAGGACAATTAGTATATTTGTCCCCTACTCACAAATTAAATTAAATTTCATATATAAAAGATTATACTTTAGTAATTTTTCATATTATTGCTATTAATAATAATAACTAAAGTGTATTGATAGTTGATTACACACTAGTCTTAATTCCAAGTTTCTTAGATACGTTTCCTATTCAAGTTAGTTCAGTCGCTCAGTTGTGTCCGACCCTGCAGCCCCATGGACTGCAGTACACCAGGCCTCCCTGTCTATCACCAACTCCCAGAGTTTAATCAAATTCATGTCCATTAAGTTGTTGATGCCATCCAACCATCTCATCCTCTGTCATCCCCTTCTCCTCCTGCCCTCTATCTTTCCCAGCATTAGGGTTTTTTCAAATGAGTCAGCTCTTCGCATCAGATGGCCAAAGCATTGGAGTTTCAGCTTCAGCATCAGTGCTTCCAATGAATATTCAGGACTGATTTCCTTTAGGATGGACTGGTTGGATCTCCTTGCAGTCCAAGGGACTCTCAAGAGTCTTGTCCAGCACCACAGTTCAAAAGGATCAATTCTTTAGCACTCAGCTTTCTTTATAGTCCAACACTCACACCCATACTTGACTACTGGAAAAACCATAGCTTTGACAAGACCGACCTTTGTTGGCAAAGTAATGTCTCTGCATTTTAATATGCTGTCTAGATTGGCCATAACTTTTCTTCCAAGGAGCAAGCATCTTTTAATTTTATGCTGCAATCCCCATCTACAGTGATTTTGGAGCCCCCCAAAATAAAGTCTGACACTGTTTCCACTGTTTCCCCATCTATTTGCCATGAAATGATGGGACCAGATTGCATGATCTTCGTTTTCTGAATGTTGAGTTTTAAGCCAACTTTTTCACTCTCCTGTTTCTCTTTCATCAAGAGGCTCTTTAGTTCTTCTTCACTTTCTGCCTTAAGGGTGGTGTCATCTGCCTATCTGAGGTTATTGATATTTCTCCCAGCAATCTTGATTGCAGCTTGTGCTTCATCCAGCCCAGCATTTCTCATGATGTACTCTGCATATAAGTCAAATAAGCAGGGTGACAATATACAGCCTTGACGTACTCCTCTCCTTATTTGGAATCAGTCTGTTGTTCCATGTCCAGTTCTAACTGTTGCTTCCTGACGTGCATACAGATTTCTCAAGAGGCAGGTCAGGTGGTCTGGTATGCCCATCTCTTGAAGAATTTCCCAGAGTTTATTGTGATCCACACAGTCAAAGTCTTTGGCATAGTCAATAAAGCAGAAGTAGAGATTTCCTACTACTCTTCACAATAACACTGTGATGGAAATATTATTATAGTCCTGCCCATTGTACATATGAATGATAAAATGCAATTTGTAGATGAAATGGAAAGCAAAGAGATTCAGTGCATATAGCTGGTTGGTGGTGACACCATGATTCAAACCTACTCAAGCCTGGTGTTATTCACTTACATCTCACGAGTTTACTAAGGCTGCCTTCAGTTCAGTTCAGTTCAGTCGCTCAGTTGTGTCCGACTCTTTGCGACCCCATGAATCGCAGCACGCCAGGCCTCCCTGTCCATCACCATCTCCCGGAGTTCACTCAGACTCATGTCCATCGAGTCTGTGATGCCATCCAGCCATCTCATCCTCTGTTGTCCCCTTCTCCTCCTGCCCCCAATCGCTCTCAGCATCAGAGTCTTTTCCAATGAGTCAACTCTTCGCATGAGGTGGCCAAAGTACTGGAGTTTCAGCTTCAGCATCATTCCTTCCAAAGAAATCCCAGGGCTGGTCTCCTTCAGAATGGACTGGTTGGATCTCCTTGCAGTCCAAGGGACTCTCAAGAGTCTTCTCCAACACCACAGTTCAAAAGCATCAATTCTTCGATGCTCAGCCTTCTTCACAATCCAACTCTCACATCCATACATGACCACAGGAAAAACCATAACCTTGACTAGACGGACCTTAGTCGGCAAAGTAATGTCTCTGCTTTGAATATGCTATCTAGGTTGGTCATAACTTTTCTTCCAAGGAGTAAGTGTCTTTTAATTTCATGGCTGCAGTCACCATCTGCAGTGATTTTGGAGCCCAAAAAAATAAAGTCTGACACTGTATCTACTGTCTTCCCATCTATTTCCCATGAAGTGATGGGACCGGATGCCATGATCTTTGTTTTCTGAATGTTGAGCTTTAAGCCAAGTTTTTCACTCTCCTCTTTCACTTTCATCAAGAGGCTTTTTAGCTCCTCTTCACTTTCTGCCATAAGGGTGGTGTCATCTGCATATCTGAGGTTATTTCTCCAAGCAATCTTGATTCCAGCTTGTGTTTCTTCCAGTCCAGCATTTCTCATGATGTACTCTGCATATAAGTTAAATAAGCAGGGTGACAATATACAGCCTTGACGTACTCCTTTTCCTATTTGGCACCTGTCTGTTGTTCCATGTCCAGTTCTAACTGTTGCTTCCTGACCTGCATACAGATTTCTCAAGAGGCAGTCAGGTGGTCTGATATTCCCATCTCTTTCAGAATTTTCCACAGGTTATTGTGATCCACACAGTCAAAGGCTTTAGCATAGTCAATAAAGCAGAAATAGATGTTTTTCTGGAATTCTCTTGCTTTTTCCATGATCCAGCGGCTGATGACCAAAAAAATTAGGGGGCAATATCAGGATGTTAGATACTACTTCAATAAAATCTAGGGGTTTTCTCATGATCTATTGGCCCTTACAAAGTTGTATTAACTTCCAAAGTGTTATGTGATGCCTCTCTCAAAGGAACAAATCTTCTCTAACCATGGGAGGAGTATTAAGAAAAGAGAACAATTACTTCTAGGAGAAAATGAAGTTTTCTCAAATGTATTTCCTCTAAATAGTGTGGAAATGGGAGGGAATTAAAAAAAAAACATGTTTAGGTATCAAAAATATCCATTCATATCACAATCATATCAATCATATCAATCATATCAATATCACAATCACAAGTAACTTTATGCTAAGACTGCAAAAAAAAACAGGAGAATGCTTACTGAAACTGTATACAATTACATGCCCTTTTCTGGGGAAAAAAAAAAGGATCTAGGTGTATGAAGGCATTATTTTATGTGCGATCTGAAGTACAGTTAACACAAATTGATTGAAAGTTATTTCTTGTTTCATAGCAAATGAGATTGCTTTCTACCCTCACAAGTGTTTTAAATATTAATTATTAAGTTAAATTTTTATGAACTTTAGAAATGTAACTCAAAATATATGAACAACCCTTGAGCATATTTTAAAATAATTAATACAGTTATTGGAAGGTATAAGTTTTTAATTATAGCTGCCTTTGTGAAAAAACCAAGGCCCAGGACAACCTTATTTTTCCCTTAAAGGTGAAATGCTCATTTAAAGATACTAATTCTAAGAACATTGGGCAAATGTATGGACTGAGACATTTAAAGTAATTATGAATTTGTAAGTGATGTAATAATTTCATTTTGAGAAGGTTTTTGACTTAATCTTCTAAGGCCTTTGAACTTCCCTGGTGGCTCAGATGGTAAAGCGTCTGCCTACAATACAGAAAACCCGGGTTCAGTCCCTGGGTTGGGAAGATCCTCTGGAGAAGGAAATGGCAACCCACTCCAGTACTCTTGCCTGGAAAATCCCATGGGTGGAGGAACCTGGTAGGCTACAGTCTATGGGGTCACAGAGTCGGACATGACTAAGCGACTTCACTTTCTTTTTTTCCAAGGCGATGGATGACTTGGAAGAAATATTCTCAGTTTTAAAAAGGTGAAAACAGATTATTTCTTCTTCTGAGAACTTTCCAGGTCATTATAACCGGTTTTGACTTTAACTGGGGGAATTTTTCTACACTAGGTCAAATGTCAACCAGAATCTTAATCCGAGAACCTATTACAGACTTAAACAAAACGACGTCAAAAGAGCCATTGTTTCATTCAGTAAACATAAATTAGATACCTCCACCAAGCATGTGTGTGATATTGACAAACAGGTGTGTTGAAAATGTGAATTACCCACACTCTAACAGCTTCCCAGATATGTAGACCACAAAGCACAGTAATATCAAAAAGGCCACAGTGGATCTCTCATCAGTTACTACAGGAGCCCAGAAGATGAAGCTCTGACTCCCTCTCTGGGGTTCAAGCCAGAAGTTGGAGGGTGGAGCCAGGAGAACACGGTGCATGGAATGTCACACTGTGCATTTGCGCTCCTGTGTGGTTATAGTAACTCGTATTGAAAATGAAAGTGAAGCCGCTCAGTTGTGTCTGACTCTTGTGATCCCATGTCCATGGGATTCTCCAGGCCAGAATACTGGAGTGGGTTGCCATTTCCTTCTCCAGAGGATCTTCCCGACAGAGGGATCAAACCCAGGTCTCCCACACTTCAGGCAGACTCTTTACTGTCTTAGCCACCATGGGCTTCCCTGGTGGTTCAGCTGGTAAAGAATCCACCTGCAATGCAGGAGACCTGGGTTCAATCCCTGGATTGGGAAGATCCCCTGGAGAAGGGAAAGGCTACTCACTCCAGTATTGTGGCCTGGAGAATTCCATGGACTGTATAGTCTATGGGGTTGCAAAGAATTGGACACGACTGAACTTGTATTATAATGTCACAAATTATTTGTCAGTGAACGTATTATATCATAATATTGGTAAGGCTGAATGTATGTTCTCATGTATTCACACATTTATTGGTGAGCTGTGATCATTTTAAGTGGGTAGTACCATGAAAAATAATTGAGTGATATAACACTTAAAAATAATATATTTACTATATAAAACATGTATTAGTAAGATATGAGGTAATATATGGTGAGGTATGATATGTAGAAATGAGCCCTCTTTATCCAAAACCCCTAAATCATGTTTGGAACCAGCAGTTGAGGGCAGTACATCATAACCTAATATAATGTTTTAGAGTATGCTTTGTTATAGAAAAAAAATGTGAGGCCATTGTTTCCTTTCACTTTGACACTATTGAGTTCATGATCTCTGAAACATGAGCGTGACAAAGAATACCATATGCCAGGGTAGGATTTAAAAAGGTCTGTGGCGTTCAGTGTGTGTTAACAGAAAACAGTAAGTCACATGACCTTCTTGAGTGGAGATGACATGTGGGTCAAAACAGGTGTGAACCTAGAAGGTCAGTTGCTCATTGTATTCACCTTGGGCCTCTGATAAAGCCCACCCTGAGGTGCTCAGACTGCCCCCTAGGACTTGCAGTGTGAGGGGGCTGCCTCACACAGCCATCAGGGTCCGGTATGTAAGGGTTTGAGGTGGGAGCAGTGTAATGGCCGCGCACCTGTGGTTAGACCACACTGGTGCCTCTAAGAAGTCGGGTCGGACCACCGGCCCCCTCACTGTCCACATCTTGCCTGTTGTGACAGACCTCAAAATGAAATGCCAAGAAGCAACAGAAGTCAATCAGAAATTATGCCATTAATCAAAAACTCGCTCTCATGTCCTTCCATGTTAAAAGAAACGGTAATTTTCCCAGTCTGGAA
Organism: Ovis canadensis; assembly: GCF_042477335.2. NCBI lineage: Eukaryota > Metazoa > Chordata > Mammalia > Artiodactyla > Bovidae > Ovis > Ovis canadensis. The sequence goes on from NC_091250.1 coordinate 51,907,504, forward strand.
CTAAAGGGTTGGAGGTTGCCCAGTTCCACCTCATGATGCTAACCTCATGTGTGAAGCATGTCTTCATCACAGACAAAGGCAGGTTAGTGTGGCCTGGGTTTTCATTCCGTCTCTACTTCCACTCTTGGGGTATTGGAGAGTCTTCAAAACGAAAATTCTCTCAGTTTAATGTAAAAGGGTCAGAGAGAAGCAAACCTCCTCTTTTCACTACTGACTATTCAGTCTGCAGACTTCAGTTTCTCCTTCCATAGTATGAATAGCATTCAAATCTGAGTCCTCTGAGTCCACACCATTGCCTATAGTAGAAGATGGTATCTCAAAAATGTTGAGAGTTTGTAGCTTTCAGCCCCACTCCTCCTTCAACTCCCCTCCATCTGGGCACACGAGCCTATATTCCTTTACGATGAGAGGGAGAGGCAGAAACTCCGTCCTTTTTATGATTTAGCATTGGATATCTCATACCATTGCTACTGAGGTATCCATTAGTCAAGGACCAGATTCTAGCGAGAGAGGGAGCAAAAGAACATAAATCCCACTGAGAGGAGTGTCAATCACCTTGTGAGAAAAGCATGTGAGACTGGATAAACACTGATGTAACCATCTCTAGAGCATATAATCTTCAATCTGTCACACCCTCTCTCCAAGTAAGAAGGGCCCAGTCCTTAGAGATATAATGGCTGTTCTCTTCTTCTCAGGGTAGGGAAAATAATTTTATTTATTCTCTTACAAGGATGGATAAAATGTTTCCTCTTGAATTAAAATTGCATTGAATATATTCATATCCAATTGGAAGTATATAAACTTGCTTCTGGCCAAATGAATCCGTCAGTGGGAATAATTAAACCAAGGTTTGTGTAGGAATTGGCAGAATTAGGAGGGAGATTGTGGACTCAAATTTCTGATTAGGTTGCTGTAGTCTGTAAGAAGTAAATATTTTATCTTCATCCTGTTTCTGGCACAGAGCTAACCCTGTTGGAATTTCCTAAGTGATGAAAGCTTTAAAGGTGTCTTTTGTTCTGTAACTTAAAGTGGGTTTTGGACCAAAGCCTCAGGATGGGGGCTAGTTGCCAGGGGAACTAATCATGTGATTAGAGGTTCACTCAGAGAAGGATTCTTGCCTGGAGAATCCCATGGACAGAGAAGACTGCCAGGCTACAGTCCATGGGGTAGCCAAGAGTCAGACACAACTGAAGTGACAACTTAGCATGCACACGCAGAGAAGGAAAGGCTTCCCATGAGAGTCTCTTGGACAGCGAGGAATTCAAACCAATCAATCCTAAAGGAAATCAACCCTGAATATTCATTGGAAGGACTTGTGCGGAAGCCGAAGCTCCAATACTTTGACCACCTGATGCAAAGAGCCAACTCGTTGGAAAAGACCCTGATGCTGGGAAAGATTGAGGCAGGAGAAGAAGGGGGTGACAGAAGATAAAAATGGTGGATAGCAAAACCAACTCAATGGATATGAGTTTGAGCAAACAGATAGTGAAGGACAGGGAAGCCTAGCAAGCTGCAGTCCATGGGGTTGCAAAGAGTCAGACACGACTTAGTAAATGAACAACAGAGCAGGAAGAGGGGCTGGAAGCTGGTTCAATCACCAACGGCCAGTGATTTAATCATGTCTATGTAACGAAGCCTCCAGAAAACCCAGAAAGGATGGGAATCAGAGAGCTTCCAGGTTGGTAACCTAAGAAGTTTCAAGGAGACTGGTGAAATGGAATTCACATGGAAGCTTTGTGCCCTTCCCCATTGCCTTGCCTTATGTATCTCTTCCATTTGGCTATTCCTGAGTCGTATCTTTTTATGATAAACCAGTAATCTAGTAAGTAAAATGTTTCTCTGAGTTCTGTGAGCTGCTCTAGCAAGTTAATCAAACTCAAGGAGGAGGTCATTGGAACCTCTGACCTATAGCTTGTTGGTCAGAAAGACAGGTGGCAGCCTGGACTTGGATTGTCTCCAGGTAGAGAGTGTCAGAATTGAGTTGAATTGTAGGTCACCAGAATTGTTTGATAATTTGAGGAAACATCCCCCACCCACGATACACATACACACTAAAATTGGATGGTGAATCTTTGAGAACAATTTAGAACCAAAGGGTACTTTAATTGTTATAATATCAGGAACTAGTAACTTTATATCCATCATGAAAATATGTCCAAAAAGTACATAATAAATAATGCTTTATAAAGCATTTTTAAAATAATTTTTATATTATTTTTAATAATAAAGATAACACAATATTGTAAATCAACTATACTTCAATTTACAAAAAGAATGCAGTACGTAAAAGTTTATTAGAAAAAATACTCAGCAGTTTATTGGGAGGTTAAGTCTCTTGAAACAACTTCCCTGTAGGGACAGGAAAACAATGTGGATAATTTGGCTAAAACACCCTTTGAATCCCAAATTCAAAAAAAGAGAAACAAACAACAATTAATTTAAAACATTTATACCACAGAATGACCTAAGACTTGGTTATTAGTAAGAATGGAATAGCATTTCATTTTCCTATTAATAAATATAGAGTACAGAGTAAATTAACAAAAGAGTCGTAGACTGTGGACTTGAAATTATTCTAAGGGGGGAAAAAGAATTTTTCCACTATCTGTCTGAGTTCTCACCTGAGACCTCCTTAGTAAAACGTAGATTAATAAGAAGAAAGCAAGCAGGTTATTAGCATGTATACTTCATGAATATATGGGAGAAACCCAGGGAAAAAAAAGTGCATCTCTCTGAGGTAGGCTAGAATTCAGGCTTACATATCATCATAGGAAAAAGGGAAAGGGAAGATTGACTTTTTTGGGCAGGGTAAATGATTTTTAGGAAAAGTGAGTAGTCCCTTAGAAGAATCGTTTGAAGTTACGATAGTTAGTGACAAAGTTTATCTGGGTGTCTCCTGTAATGAAACTCCTCAGAAGAGGATTTATGACAATTTAGTTTCTTTTGGAGGATCTGTCTTTAGGCTTATAAGAGTAGTTCAGAGAGAGTGTGTCTGAACAGTTGCCATTTCTCAAGTATCCACAGTTCAAAATAATCAGTATACTAAAGGGCACATTCTGAGGTGGTGCGTTACTCTTTATTATCAAGAATTTCTAGCAAAATAATTGATACAAAAAGTACCTGCCTTCTAGGTGTTTTGAAGTCCCTTAAGTAGGTGTTTTGGTTTTTTTTTTTTTTTTCCCCTTATACATTTCTGAAATCTGTTAAATACTTTTAGGTTTTCTACATTTAATCATCTATATTTCCTCTCTTGCAAGAAATTTTCGGTTAAGCAATGATAATTTCAGTCCAACCTTTGTCTAACATACTGCATTTTGAACAGACATGGTCTAAAGAGAGAACTGGTCAAACTTGAGAGCAGGGAAGCAAAAAGAAAACCTTTGTGGATGGTTCCTCAGTTCTGTGCCCTGAAAGAGAAAATGTAGCTAAGTTTCCAAGGTCCTCTCTGGAATTTGAGACCTTGATAAAAGCCTTTTCCCTCTCTGCGGATTGGGGAAGACTCCTCCTGCAGAAAAGAGAGAGCCGCCCTAACCCATGCTTGAGACCCCAGAGTTAGCTCAGACCAAGCTGTGAAAGCTTGGAGTGCCTGAGAAAAACAAAGCTGTGACTGCCCTCTGCTGGACAGGCCTAGATGACCAACCTCTCTGAGACCCCATAGGACAAGATGCCAGTTCCCCTTCCCTCTCCCTCCTGCCTACTAAGCTCATCAATACTCTCGCTAGGCTACTTGCTACAGCCTCTATGCCACCATTCTGGCTCTTTCTTCTCCTGAGATGTGTACTGTGGCTTCTTAGGTAGTGCTAAGTATGCACTGTATTTTCACTTTCCCCAGTTTTTAAGCAAGGTGACATTCTGCCACAAGTCTGAGATACCATTCTCTCCTCAGCTCCACCCAAAACTCCAACGTACTTTATCTCTAGGATGTAATGGACTACCAGCAAACGTGACTACTTTGCAATTCACTAATTGCTCTTTACATTTGCTGAGTTCCCTTCTATGTAACAGATGGCTATGGGCTAGTGATCTTTAAATTGACTGAGAGAAACAGAGAATGAGAATAGAAAACCATTGAGTTAGAAAAAGAGAGCTGAGTTCCAATACTAACTTTATCACTCCAGGCCTCATTTATCTCTGTCTGTATGGAAAAAGATGAATTATATCACTATTCCCAATTTAAGGTCCTTAAGAGTTTAAAATGTAATCACAAATATCTAGGAAATATAAACAGCTTATGCATATGTTAGCCAAAACATCATATTTCTAAAGACATAATTATATAATTATTAGTAAAAATATATAAGTTAATAATTATTACTTTCAGTTCAGTCGCTCAGTCATGTCTGACTCTGCGACCCCATGGACTACAGCACTCCAGGCTTCCATGTCCATCACCAACTCCCGGAGTTTGCTCAAATTCATGTCCATCAAGTCGGTGATGTCATTCAACCATCTCATCCTTTGTCGTCCCCTTCTCCTCCTGCCTTCAATCTTTCTCAGCATCAGGGTCTTTTCAAATGAGTCAGTTCTTTGCATCAGGTTGCCAAAGTATTGGTTTCAGCTTCACCATCAGTCCTTCCAATGAATATTCAGGACTGATTTCCTTAGGATTGACTGGTTTGATCTCCTTGAAGTCCAAGGGACTCTCAAGAGTCTTCTCCAACACCACAGTTTAGAAGCATCAGTTCTTCGGCACTCAGCTTTCTTTATAGTGCAACTCTCACATCCATACATGGCTACTGGAAAAATCATAGCTTTGACTTCATGGACCTTTGTCAGCAAAGTAATGTCTCTGCTTTTTAATATGCTGTCTATGTTTGTCATAACTTTTCTTCCAAGGAGTAAGCATCTTTTAATTTCATGGCTGCAGTCACCATCTGCAGTGATCTTGGAGCCCAAAATAAAGTCTGTCACTGTGTCTGTCACTGTTTCCATTGTTTCCCCATCTATTTGCCATGAAGTGATGGGACCAGATGCCATGATCTTAGCTTTCTGAATGTTGAATTTTAAGCCAGATTTTTCAGTCTCCTGTTTCCCTTTCATCGAGTCTCTTTAGTTCTTCGCTTTCTGCCATAAGGGTGGTGTCATTTGTGTATCTGAGGTTATTGATGTTTCTCCCAGCAATCTTGATTCCAGTTGTGCTTCAGCCAGCCCAGCATTTCACATAATGTACTCTGCATATAAGTTAAATAAGCAGGGTGACAATATACAGCCTTGACATACTCCTTTCCCAATTTGGAACCAGTCTGTTTTTCCATGTCCAGTTCTAACTGTTGCTTATTGACCTGAGAAATTGCAGATTTCTCAGGAGGCAGGTAAGGTGGTCTGGTTTTTTGTTGTTGTTGTTGTTGTTATTACTTTGGCACTAGACTAATGCATTTGGTTATTTTTGCTTTAATTTGTAAATTATCTACATAATACAAAAATCTTGGGACCACATCCTTCTGTGTATTTAAATGACTTTATCATTTAATCCAAAATTTATCTGATATATCACCCTCATCCGTATAACTGTCAGGTACCTCCTTAATCATTTCTCCCATAGTTACTTCTGAGAATACCTGGAGAGTTATACAAATACCAACAAACCAGTGAACTCCTGTTTGCCCTCCTATCAACTTGATGATAACTCCCCTCTGCAAATCCAAAATCGTAAGCACCACCACCTTGGTTACAGACACTGTCTAGGGAGGTCCACCAGGCCCATGAGGTTGTCTGCTTGACTTTCAGTGCTACAGGACCCTTGAGTTGCTGATAAGCTTGTATACCCTGTGGTTTTTGTTACACTGAGGTGAAGCCAGATTCAGCACAGAATGAAGGGGAATGGCTTCTCCCCATAAAGCCCAGATAAAGCCATGGACCCTAGCCAAGTTGAAAGCTAGAGAACACATGCTGTCAACCACTGTCTTACAATCTCTGAAGCCCCACCCAACCCTTCTTCATTCTCCTGGACAGGAAAAAGAGGGGAAAGCATTCTCCCCTCCAGACTCTGTTCCCCCACACATGAGTTAATCCACGGGACATCAAAGCTCTTGGTGAAACAGATTAATTCAAGGGAGTCAGTGGAGGAAAAAGTAATAAAAGAGAATCTTAGTGGTGATAAAATTTGAGAACTCTGAGCTGGGTGACGCTTAAGCCCCCATTCAGTACTCTCTTGATGGTATAGCCCTCCTGGCATCACCTTGTCTCACCAGGAATGTGGGAGTTTTTTTTATTGGCTTTCTTGGAGTACTTCATCCCTATTGTTGCTCAGTCATTAGGTCGTGTCCAACTCTTTGTGACCCAAGGACTGCAGCATGCCAGGCTTCCCTGTCCTTCACTCTCTCTTGGTGTTTGCTCAGACTTACGTCCATTGAGGCAGTGATGCCGTTTCTACTGCTCTGACCTGCCACCAATTCCACACTTGTTCTTCATTCTCTTTTTTCCTAACACGCATTACGCATCTTGTCTAAGCAGTACAATTTCTATTGTTTGTAGTGATTTTATTTTTCCTACTTAGATGTCATCAGAAAATAATTTGATATTAATGAGCTTCTTTATATATTATAAAAAGACAATATCCTCAAATTTGAGTGCTTAGAGATAGATGCTTTAGAGATATCACCTTATTTTGTGATATCATGTAATATATGTGATAGATCATTCTAATACCATTTAGAGAACAAAGAATATGGACTATTTTATTTGTTGCCAATAAAACGGCAAAACAAAGATTTAAAACCAGTTCAGTCTTCAAATCCATTCTCTTAAATCTCTGCTCAGAAAAGCTAAGAAAAAAGGAAGCAAAAAAGCCTTTTGCAATCAAAATAAATTTCACATAATCCATGCACTAAAGCTTATTAACTCTTCTCTAAGGGAATCTCTCAGACTCTGAATCAGAGCCTAAAATATTCACTCTAATCCCAATCCCATTTCTAAATTATCTGTTTTCTAAATCTGTATCAGATAGAAAACAGCCTGTTGACAGCTGTGAGAGGAATAAATGATGTAATTATCAGATTCAGAGAAAAGAAGAGACAGTAAAGTTATAAAAATTAGGCTCACAAACTGAAACATTCCCAGAAGGGTAGGACTGCTTAGAGGCACACAGTGGTACATTCTAATATCAGATGAGTGCAATCGTTGGTGTTCATAAATTCTGAGGGCATTTTGTCACCCTTATACCCTACTCACAATAACTCCATTAAATTTTCCAAAAGACATGAATCAGCAACTGCAAGTTCTCATTTATACACCTTTTTTCAAAGCTTAACTTTCTGCATTGAGTATTCTAGCACCACTGTTGGAAAACAATTGATTTTATCCAACACGAAAGTTGAATTTTTAAGAGTATATAAATCTGTTTTGGTAAAGCTCAGAGGAAGCAAAGTAAAACACTGGTTTTTTTTAAAGTGAAAAGTGAAAGTGAAATTGCTCAGTTGTGTCCGACTCTTTGCGACCCCATGGACTGGGGTCTACGAGGCTCCTCCATCCATGGGATTCTCCAGGCAAGAATACTGGAGTGGGTTGCCATTTCCTTCTCCAGGGGATCTTCCCGACCCAGGGATCAAACCCAGGTCTCCCGCATTGGAAGTAGACGCTTTTAACCTCTGAGCCACCAGTTTTGTTTAAAAATATGTGATAATTTTTTAAGCCATACATTATAAAAACAAAACTTTTATACACAAAGAAATAATGGTCCTAAAATTTGAGATAGTGCTTTCCTCCAGGAGGAGACAGGGAGATGAAATAAGCAAGTAACCCAATTCAAAAATGGACAAAGGATTTAAATGCACATTTATCCAAAGAAGCTATCAATAAACCAATAAGGACATGAAAAGCTTCTCAACGTCATTCTTTACTCATTAGGAAAATGTGTATGAAAACCATAGACACCATTTCTCACCCACTAAGGTGGGTATATAAAAAAGACAAACAGTAGCAAAGATTGCCAAAGATGTACAGAAACTGGCACTCATGCACGGCTGGTGAGAATGTAAAATGACAATTATATTGGAAAACAGATTAGCGTTTCCTAAAAAACATTAAACAAATTTACCATGTGACCTTGCAATTCCAGTGTTTCATAGCTACCTAAGAGCAATGGGTAAATTCTATGATACATAAAATATCTCAATAAAACTTTTTTTAAAGCATAACAGATTTCAACTTTTTCCTCTAACGTTTTAGTAGACTACCCACATTATTCAAAGCCCCTGTGAAACTGTTCTTAATTGAAGCAACACATGACTGTGCTGCTCATCTCCTTCTAGTTTGCATAACTGACAGGTGGAAAGGAGAGGCTTAATTACCCGCAAATTACTCTCATTATCATTCCTTCCAGTTTAAACAGCCAAAGTGCGGTTGTGAGTAATGTCACTAAAAATGTGCCAGTTTGCAGTCCTAAAAACAACAGGAAAAATACTGATGGCTGGTGACCTTTGAGTCATTGGCCCTGGTAACATGGGCACAGTCAGCTTGCAGCTTTGCCTCTGCCTTGGATCAGCCAGAATATGTCACATGTTTTCCCTTAAAGTCAAAGAAGAGGAGTTGATAGCAACTCTTATTTAAAAGAAAATGATCAACTTTTAAAAATATGTATGTAGATGATTATCTACAGGGCAAAATGGAAAAGTAGATGAACATGAACATGGCTGAAATGCATCAAATCCAAACAGAGAAAACAAGATTCGCTTGGAGACATACCTGCTGTTCCTCTGAGAAAGTATTCCTTTGGTTCTTCATATAGAACTTGATAAGGTTCAACATGTCCCCTCATTCGTATTTCCCTGGAGACTCAGGTGACTGTTTCTGTGATGGTTGTTTTGAATGGAGACATACTCTAAATTTATGTCTAGTGTATTATTGCTCTGTGGAGCTTATAGTGGTTGTTTTTTTAATATGACTGTGCTGAAAGCCTTTTAGAAGAAGATCTAGGGTGAACTTAATGGCTTTGTTTATGCTGTTTTGGAGAGCAGGTTCTTTCTGCCTTTCAAAATGAAAAAGTTATTTGGGGAAACACAACATTAGACTGGCATATTTTTTCTCAGATCTGTGGTAATGTTACCATGAGGCTAGAACTGTCAGACCAAGACAGCAAAAGCCATTGAGAGCGCCACTAGCACTGAAACGCACACAGCCTAGTTTTCTGTTATTAGTGATGCAAAAGGAAAACACCGCAGAGCAACGAGAGAACAACATGAATTATTTCCCTTTTTATTCATTATTTATTATATTCAACCAGACAGAAAGGTAAAGAGCAATGGAGAGTTCTCCATTTGCTAACAAAGCAACTTAGATTCATGAAACATCATTGGCTACCTTAGAAGAAGTATCCTGGACTTAGACATTGTTCAAGGACTTCCCTTTTTTGTGGAATATCTTCCTCTTGAATCTTCTCCTGATAAAATTCATTACTTGAGTTTGGAACCGAGAAAGGACATTAGTGGGGAAAATGGGGGAAATCTGAACAAAATCTGTCATTTAGTAAATAGTATTGTATCTGTGTTAATTTACTAATTTTGCTTCTTGTGCCAAGAGTGTGTAAGATGTTCACCTGAGGAACAACTGGGTGAAGGGTACAAAGGAATACTCCTTTGCAGCTGTTCTGTAAACCCAAATATATTTCATAACAAAACCACTTGAGAATACAACCTAAAGAGAGTTATTAAATGTAGAACAACAAAACTCTACTCTTCCTGTGAGAACTGGATCAGATATCTTCCCCATAATGTCTGTTTTTATCCACTACCAGTGAGACTATGTTACATGCTCTGATGGCCTTTTGTTTGTTTACAGCACATACCACATTCTAACATTTATAATTGATGTCCATGTTTAATCTCCCCTGTTAAGAAAGCAGAAAGCGTTAGGACCAAAAAAAAAGGTGAGTTTAAATCCTAGTTTATCAACCTTGGATGAATGACTTAGCCTCCGCAAATCTCAGTTTCTTCATCTAAAGAAGTGAGATTAACCAGGTTAATTATAGATTAACCTTCATAGATTCGATGATCTTACCTGCATAAAGATCTTTGGGAAAAGCCGAGCACCTCATAGAAGCTCAAAATATGTATTTATGTATTGATCCCATTACCCTTATTATTAGACTATGTTTCTTGGTATCAGGGACATTTTCATCATAGTTCACAGTGGCTTTAAATACAGATGCTCAGAAATGGGTTAGTGAATCGAAGCGATTCCAGAATATGTTTTTTCAGGTTGATATGTATGTCAAACATTCTCATTTAACTCTCTATTCCAGTACTTTATTTCTCTAAATTATTATTTCACTTTTTACAGCATTCTCAATTCTCAAAAGTATACATGAATACTCAATTATATCTAGCCCAAACCATTGAAATTTCTCATGAAACTACTATGGGAGAAAAGGGTTTTTTTTTTTCCATATAAAGTTATTGAGTAAACCTTAAATGTTCCTCTTTTCTATTTCTCTCTCTGGAGCAAGAATTTGCCTCTCACTACAACTCAGTAACCCGTGTCACATTCTTGGGCTTGTCAGTGCCTGTTTCAGGGGACCCTGCTCAAAATTGGCAGTACTTGCCCTGGTTTGTTAATAACTTCATTTCCAGTCACCAAGCAGACTCTGTATATTCTAACCCTACTCATACCTATGGGTTTTGGGACTTATCAAAACTGAAGAGAGCTGGAGTAAAATAACATGACATTTTCACTTACTTTTTATATGAATATTCTGAAAACATATATTAGCATAAATCTAATTGTTTTCTCATTCATTCATCCATTCTCTTTGAGAAAGGGTGATTGATTATTTAGTACCTACCAGCCACTAAACAAAATACTGAAAATATGAAAAAAAAAACAACAGTTCCTAACCTAAATAAGTTCGTGTCCTCTAGACAGACAAACTTGTAAACAGCTCATTAAAATGCAATGTGGACTGTGCAATAAAAGGACGTTACGGAACATCATGGGATCATAAAAGAACATTTCAGTCTGGGGAGAAGAGGCGCATCATGACTCCAAAGCATAGTTCTCAGCCAGAGCTGCCATGAAAATTATCTGGGCAGCTTTAAAAAATACTGATTCCTGGAGCCACTTACATACCTTCGATTATGATTGGCCTGGGGTGTTTTCTTAGGGAATAGGATCTTTTCACACTCTATGATCCTAAAGAATGAGAAGAAACTAGCCAGGCTGAGGACTGGGAAAGTGAGGAAGGGCATGGAGAAAGGGTATGTCAAACAGACAGCAGCATGAGCAAAGCCACTGAGGCAAAGAAGAGGAAACTGACAAGCATTCCAGTTTTGTGAAAGAGCAGCGTTGTAAGTAGGCTTTCGATCTCCTGAGAGCAGAGGTAGGAAGTGAGATGAGAGGTGAGCAAGGAAGCCACGTGCTGCTTCAGGATAACGGATTTGGGGCAGAGAAATGCCATGATCAGATTTACATTGTAGATAGCTTCCTCTGCTAGCTGAGTAGAGGGGGGCGGGATTTCATTGGGTTGGCCAAAATAATCGCTCAGGCTTTTTTGTATGATGTTATGGAAAAACTGGAACAAACTTCTTGGCCAGCCCAATAGATAGCCACGACTGGAGGCAGGGAGAATGAATCAGGATGTCCAAATGAGACACAAAGGCCAGAGTCTTGCAACGGTATTAGGAAGAGATTCCTAAAAACTGTTTGGAAAGTCATATTCGCTGGGCTTAGATACTGTTGGGGTGTGGTGAAAGAGGTGAAAGGAGAAATCTGGGGAATGGGTGAATAAAGGTTACTTCCTACTGAGACAAGTTGGTGATGGCAGTAGGTTTAAGAGGAAATATGATCTGCTCAGGTTGGAACACAGTGCATTTGAGATGCCTGTGGAGCTTTGAGATGGAAATATTGTACTAGGCCACCTGGTCCAGGTTTCAGGATGGATGAGAGCATGGATTTGGACTCATTCAAGGTTGCTTTTGCTTTGCCTGGATCCTGAAGCAGCATATAAGCAATGCAAAGATAGGGGTGTGACAGGCTGACATAGTTCCTCATTGTCTCTTTTATCTTAAGGAGACACATTGCAAATGCAGTGTCTTGGCAGTGTGTGTGAACAATTTTTCCACTGAGAGAAAAGAATTACAGATCTATGGGCTTTCCTAACTTTTATACCCTCAGCCATGTCAGCACCCAGCAATGTATGGTAACATTTGAAGCTCCAATTCTGCTGTTCCATAGACCGTATTACACAAGCCTACTGTCTGGGTTCTGAGGCTTGAAGTTCTTGCCTTATTAGTACCAGAGAAGATGCCTTATCTACCCAAGTCAGTCTGGTCACATATATCTTGTAGGTTCTTTTAGTTATATCTCAATAGGCAATGATATTTGGAGGAGTATGAATAAGGGCTAAGCCTCCCTGTGACTTCAATACCAAGTTATAAAGAAAGCAAGTTGCAGACCACAGTCTGCCATAAACACATATTTATTAGTGTTCCGCTCTCTACTCTCGTAACAAACCACCCTAAAACTTAATAGACTATGTTAATAAAAAATTGATCAGTCCATCTAAGAAATGGAACATTTTCTTCAGGCCAAATTTGAGGATTATAACTCAGGATGAGCACCTCAGAAAGCTCTGAGAACTCTTCCGCCCTTTAGAAGTCAAGGCACAGTTATATAACTTTTTTGAGACAGAGAGCTGTACATTAGATGACGTATGATTGACAGTTTACATAATCCAGGTCACCATGTGACCCCTCGAGATGAAGAAGGAATGGCATCTTTAAAGAATTGCCTTGTTGATGCTAGGGGAATGTTGCTTCTTATGGTTGAGCAGGTATTTCTGCTCTTGGGAAAGGATACACAATGCAGAATGTGGGGAGAGGGAAGGCCAAAGGGGAGAGAAAATTTTTGTTTTAATTTTTTTTGTCTTGCCATAAAATAAAAATTTTGTTTCAAAGCTGAAATAACAATCTTACTGTTAATATCTCACAGTTCTGAGGTATAACTGATCTCAGCTGGGTGAGTTTTTTCCCTTGGGATCTCTCAGTTGTCGTGTCTGCTCGGGTTCTGGAGCAGACAGATTGAATATCCATGATGGTTACTCACGTGGCTGGTTTGAAAGCTGGCTTTGGTTGGGAGCTCAGTTGCGGCCACAACACCTGTGCATGTCCTCTTTTTTTGTGGCCTGGCTTCTTCCCACCACACGGCATCCGGAAGCAGGGCAGTTAAGGGCCGTACCCAGAACTGGCAAAGTCATTTCTGCTGTACTCTCTCACCAACCATCCCAGCAGCCACAGGAGTAGTCCATGTTCACTGGAATGAAGAAACAGGTGCCTATAGCTTGACGGGAGAGTGACAGTGTCATACTGTAGAAGATCAGTCTGTGAAAATACAATCTGCCAGTTAGCAAATTGGCACAATGCAGTCATACAACCCATTCTTTAAGAAAGATGAAGCCTCAGCTTTTCATCCTTTTTGTTGCTCCAAAAATCTTTTTCATAAAAAGATTCACCTGAGGCAAGTGTAATACCATTCCAGAAATAGGGTTTGGCTGACTGGGTTTTCTGGTGGTGGTGGTGGTGGTGGTATATACATGGCATTAGAGAATATGGACTCCTTGAGGCCCATGGAGCACCTCAGGGATTAAGCTCAGGACACGATCCCAAAGTTAACAGGGCTTATTAAACCCATGTACTCTGTGTATTCAAGGTTGGTGAACGTCTAAAATATTCAGCACACGTATTCCCAGGTGGGTCAGTGGTAAAGAACCCACCTGCCAGTGCAGGAGATGCAGGAGACATGGGTTCGATCCTTGAGTCAGGAAGATCCCCTAGAGCAGGAACTGCCAACCCATGCCCATATTCTTGCCTGGAAAATTCCATGGACAAGAAGAGCCTGGCAGGCTACAGTCCATGGGGTTGCATAGAGTAGGACACAACTGAGTGAGCTTGCACACATATACTTCCCCACTGTCAGTAATACTGTGGGATCAATGAGTATTTCTAGGCAATATGTGAAAAATCATCAGCAGGCACGGGGGAACTGCTGCATTTGTCTGCACAGGAGTTTCTGGGAATAGGTTTGTTCCTCACCCAGCACAGATGCCCAGAGACTGTTGGATATGAAATTCTGAGCCTTTGCAGAGACCTCAGGGTTGGATATTTTAATTTAGAAAGCATCAGATATGAAATTTTAAGCCATTTTTAAACTATTAAAAAAATATGAAGCTGGATGAAATCCCCCAGGAAGGGTGAGTACAACGAGAAAAGCAGTGAATCTTGGTCAGTGTCTGTGTCTTCTTAAATTTCTTTCCTCGATGTCTTATAGTTTTCAGTGTAGAAGACTTTCATCTCCCTGGTTACATTTATTACTGTTTTGTTCTTTTTGTTGCAGTTGTAAATGGGACTGTTTCCTTAATTTTCTTCCTGATGCTCTGTTATTAGCATATCAAATCACAACATTTTGTGTATTGATTCTGAAATTTTACTGAATTTATTCTAACATTTTGAGTGGGACTTTTTTAGATTTTCATTATATACTTTCATGTCCTCTCTAAATAGTATAACACTTCTTCCTTTCAAATTTGGATGCCTTTTTTATTTTTTTTTTCCCCCTGATTGCTCTGACTGGGACTTCCATACTATGTTGAATAAACATGCAAGGGTAGACATCCTTGTTTTGTCCCTAATCTTAGAGGGAATGGTTTCAGCTTTTCACCATTGAGTATGAAGTTAGCTGTGAACTTGTCTTCTATGGGGGCTTCCCTTGTAGCTCAGTCATTAAAGAATCTGCCTGCAGTGCAGGAGACCTGGGTTCGATCCCTGGGTTGGGATGATCCCCTGGAGAAGGAAATGGCAACCCACTCCAGTGTCCTTGCCTGGAAAATCTCATGGACAGAGGAGCCTGGTGGACTGCAGTCCAAGGCACCCTTGTTTTGTCCCTAATCTTAAAGGGAATGGTTTCAGCTTTTCACCACTGAGTACGAAGTTGGCTGTGGACTTCTCTTTTATGGTCTTTATTATGTTAAGATATGCTCCCTATTTACCACTTTGTTGAGAGTTTCATCATCATTGAATGCTGAATCTTGTAAAATGATTCTTCTGCATCTATTAATATGATTAAATGATTTCTGTCCTTCATTTTGTTAATGTGATGTGTCATCATTGTTGATTTGCATATGCTAAACCATATTTGCATCCCTGAAATAAATTCCATTTGTACATGGTATGTAATCATTTTAATGTATTGTTGAATTTGGTTTGCTAATGTTTTGTTGAGGATTTTTGCATTTATGTTCATCAGGAATATTGGCCTGTAGTTTTCTGTTCTTGCGGTGTCCTTGTCTGGTCTTGGTATTGGAGTAATACTGGCCTCATAAATGAGTTTGGAGGTGTTTCTTCCTCTTCTTTTTTTTTGGAAGCATTTGAGAAGGATTGCTATTAAATCTTTTTAAAATGTTTAGTAAAATTCACCAGTGAAGTCATCTGGTCCTAGACTTTAGTTTGTTGGGAGGTTGTTTGATTACTGATTCAAGCTCCTTATTAGTAATCAATCTATTCAGATTTTCTGTTTCCTCATGATCCAATCTTGGTTGATAATAATGTTGTTAGGAATTTTTGTACTTCTTATGGATTGTTTTGAGGATAGACAACCCTCACGCTTTTATATTTAAAAGCTGAAAGTCACTGAGGGAATTGTGTTTGGTCATCCTTTTGGGGAATGGGATGAGACTTGAATAACTTTAAGAGAAGAAACCAAAATAGTCATAGAAGAAAGGATGTGGAAATCTTCAAGTAGGAAGGCATAGCCCTGGAGGAGGGCATGGCAACCCACTCCAATATTCTTGCCTGGTGAATCCCCATGGACAGAGGGGCCTGGTGGGCTACAGTCCATGGGGTCGCAAAGAGTCGGACATGACTGAGCAACTAAGCACAGCACAGTGCAGGAAGGCACAGAAATTTCAACATGTCCTGGGAGAAACAGAGAGTGGTGTCTCCTATCTCTGAAATCATCTTAAGGCATAGCTAAACTCAAAGAGGAATTAGATATGGGCCATACAGGAATGCTGGATACCAGGCAGAGGGGCACCCCACCTCAGAGAGAACTATCAGAAAATAAGCACAAAATAGTAGAGCTGCCAGTCTTTGGCTGGGCCCACGGGTTTGGACACTGAAATATCAATGTTATATAAGAGTAGATAGTGTCATGGTCAAGGCTTTGGGGGAGTGGCATTATAATACTGGTATCCATTTGGAAAACAGACACGATGGAGCCTAACAAAATTAACCATGCATTAGCCAGCTATCTTCTGAGATAAGGCCTATACATGTTTAAAAATTGCATGTTATTATAGCACTCTTTTCTCTCATTGCCTTGACTGGAGTGTGGTTCTCCACAGAGGATGCTGCTCTTTCTGCAGGAACTTGCTCTCCCAGCTCTCATGTAGTGAAGGTCACATGGAGGGCTGTCACGGCATTCTCTGGCAGTTCATTGCTTCCGGACCTTGGGAATCCTACCTTTGTAAAGCTTAGGTCTCTAGCTAGAGCCTTCAAAATGCCTTTTCTGTCAATGACCTGATCTTCTTACCTCTTCCCCTTGTTTATTCAATGTCTTGGGTGCTTGCTGACCCATCTACCCCCCACTCATACCACTGGAAGTTTCAAGGAATATGTAGATTGTTGAATAACCAGCTTGTGAACATGTGACCTATGCTTTCACACAGAGCTCCACACTGAAAAGGGCTCAACACTTGGTTGAATGTTCTACTTCTGCCATCTTAAAGTTCTCAGCATTTGTTTTTCTTTTGTCCATGCCAAACCACTCGTGTCCAAAAGACCCATCGTTAATTTTTCTTAATAAAAAGGGACTTCATCTTAATTACAAGGTTGTATTTAAGATGGCAGGTTTTTCAGCGTAGGGGAGATTGTGAAGCTAAGTGTTCTATCAGCTCCTGCCGATATACTTGTCCCTGTCTCATTTGTTGTTTACTCCTTAAGAAATGTACAGTATATTGAAATTGCAGCTTCCAAGGACTGCTGTTAAGCTAATCATGAAATACTATGTATTTCATGTATAATACTAGAGTGTTGCCTCTCTGTGTGTCTTTCATTTAAATTACAAAGTTGGTACTTCCTTGAATACCTTTGTGTGGCCTGGACCGCCAGTGTCTTTGTGAGGAAGATGAGGTGAGCAGTAAGCATGATTTTCCATCATCTTGGAGATGAAACAAGGTGAACAGCAACTAAATGACTTGCCCAAGGACAATAATGACAAAATTTGCTGTGGTGTTCAGAATCTCAAATTTATAATTCTTTAAACCACTGTTCACAGTGTCTGCTTGGCAAGCTTTTCCATTTCTTCTCCACCAGAGGGGAAGGCAAACAATTGACCTTATTTTTTCCAAAAGTGAAGGTCTATTTGCTAAATATGCTATCTAAAATTCATGCAGTTTTTTTCATTTGATGATATGGACAACATTTGTAAAATTTGTACATAGCAGCATATGAGTGCCTATAGACTGAGCCCTTTCTAAGCCTGGGGTTAATTTAATTTTTACATTTGGGACAAACTGACTTATGCACCCTTCAGAGGATGCTCTAAGGTTGCAATGCCAGTTAGGTAATATTTTTGCAAAAATGATTGCAATGGACTGAATGTGATCCCCAAAATTCATATGTTGAAATCCTAACCTCAGTGTGATGATATTTGGAGGTGGGGCCTTTGAGTGGCGATTAGCTTGTGAGCAGGGCTCCCCAGCCTCCAGGATCTAATGCCTGATGATCTGAGGTGGAGCTGATGTGTTAATAAGAGAAATAATAATAGACGTAAAGTGCAAAATAAATGTAATGTACTTGAATCATCTCGAAACCATTACCCCGCCCCAGACCGTGGAAAAATTGTCATCCACGAAAACTGTCCCTGGTGCAAAAAGGTTGGGGACCACTGGTGATGAGGACTGAGTCCTCACAAAGGGAAACAGGCCCCAAGGGGTCCCTTGTCCCTTTCTATTCTGCCTTGTGAGGACACAGCAAGAGAACAGTTACGAAGGAACCAGGAAGTAGGTCCTCATCAGAGTCAAATCTGCTGGCATCTTGTTCTTGGGCTTCCAGCCTCCAGAACTATGAGAAATAAATTTCTGTCACTTAAAAGCCACCCAGTCTGTGGTATTCTTTTATAGCTGCCCTTACCCAATGGTATTATGCAACCCTAAAAACGAAAGAAATTCTATCACATGTAACAACATGGATACCCTCGAAGACTTTATGCTAAGCATAATAATCCAATCACAAAGGACAAATACTGTATAATTCCACTCATATGAAGTATTTAAGAAGTCAAAATCATGGAATGAAAGTAGAAAGGTACTGAGGATAGAGTTTGTTTTGTAAGAAGATGAAGTTCTAGACAGCTTTTCTGCTTTTTTCTGTATCTGTTGTTACAACAGTGAGAATATACTTTACACTGCTGAATTGTATACTTTAAAATGGTTACAGTGGTAACCAAAAACCATGAGAGGGACAAAAAAAAAAAAAAGAATATCAGAAGGTAATAAGTGCTGCAGAGGAAAATAATACAAGTAGGAAGAGCCAGGAAGCACCTGTTGGGAGGTGGAGAGAAGTCCAGAGGATGGGGTGCCGAGGAAAAGACTTGCTAGATTCAAGGCGTCATGGAAGTCCTTGCTGACATTTGAGGACATGTCACCCATGTGGATAAATGAGGGAAGAGCGGTGCAAACAGAGGGAACTGCAAATGGAAGGCCCTGAGGCATATGATGTCTGATATATTCTAGAAACATCAAGAAAGTCACTGTGGCTGGAACCAAACAAAGGCTAGGGTGAGGGGTCAGTGATGAGGTAGAAGAGGGTTGAAGTGAGAGAAAGTCACAGATAAGGTAAGACCTGGAAGCCGTTTTGAGAAGTTGACTTTATCAGAGTGCCACGGGAAACCATGAGTAAAGGCAGACACAGGCAGAACAGTCCAGAGCTATTAAAATAATCCAGGAGGGAAAATGGATTTAATATGTTTTTTGAAAGAAGGACCACAGAATCATCCTGAGAGACTAAACAGAAAGGGAAAGGGGGAATGAAGGACGATGCCATGATCTACCCTCACATGTTACTCCTGTCTGGTCTTAAGTGGCCTGTGCTCTACTCACTATCTCATTTTGGGGGTGATTTGCTCAGATCTGTTCTCAAAAATTTACTACATCTCATCTCATTTATTACCCTGCTTGAGAAAAAAAACCCCTTCCACATAAGTCATAACTACAACCCCAAGCCTTACTCACAAGTATAATCCAAAAGCAACAGTGATAAAATCTAAGGAGTCATATCAGTCAACTCACCAGATAACTATATTTGGGTGAGCTGCCACTGCTAGAAGGAGGAGGCCCCAGACCCCTGGAAATGACTCATTCACATAAAACGCATGAAAGGAAATAGGAAGTTTATTCTGAGATCAACCCCCGAGATGTATACAGTAGAATTCAAAAATCTTCTTTCTTCTCCAACTTTTATATCATTTCTTCAGAAAGCATGTTATATTCCTAGGAGGAAGATAGATTGAGTTGCTCCAAAGCCATTTATTTGAAATCTCTAACTAATACATCTCAGATGATGACTGTTCTGGCGCATTTGAAGGACTTCGTGGATCATTAAAAAGAATATGTCTTCAGTTCAGTTCAGTTCAGTCACTCATGTCTGACTCTTTGCAACCCATGAATTGGAACACGCCAGGCCTCCCTGTCCATCACCAACTCCCAGAGTTCACTCAAACTCGTGTCCATCGAGTCAGTGATGCCATCCAGCCATCTCATCCTCTGTCATCCCCTTCTCCTCCTGCCCCCAATCCCTCCCGGCACCAGAGTCTTTTCCAATGAGTCAACTCTTCACATGAGGTGGCCAAAGTATTGGAGTTTCAGCTTCTGCATCAGTCCTTCCAATGAACACCCAGGACTGATCTCCTTTAGAATGGACTGTATATTCTCCTTGCAGTCCAGGGGACTCTCAAGAGTCTTCCCCAACACCACAGTTCAAAACCATCAATTCTTTGGCGCTCAGCTTGCTTCACAGTCCAACTCTCACATCCATACATGACCACTGGAAAAACCATAGCCTTGACTAGATGGACCTTTGTTGGCAAAGTAATATCTCTGCTTTTCAATAGGTTGGTCATATCTAGGTTGGTCATAACTTTCCTTCCAAGGAGTAAGTGTCTTTTAATTACATGGCTGCAATCACCATCTGCTGTAATTTTGGAGCCCAGAAAAATAAAGTCTGATACTCTTTCCACTGTTTCCCTATCTATTTCCCATGAAGTGATGAGACCAGATGCCATGATCTTCGTTTTCTAAATGTTGAGCTTAAGAATATGTCTTAGTCTGAGCAATTACTGGGTATGTCAAAATAGACTAATTTCTATGACTAAAGTAGCTCCAAAATCTCAATGGCGTAACACAAGGAGATGTATTTCTTACATGCACACAGGATCCTGAGGTAGATGCTCCTGGTTATCTTCCTTTCCCAGGAGGATCCACTCCACATGGTGACTCAGAGAGTCAGAGCACAAGGGCAGTGTGGGAATCACCTTCAATATTTTGTTTTTTTTTTTTTTTTTTTTTTCCGCCATCTCACGGGCCTTCGTTTCCAGACTAATGGACAGGGAAAGACAGAGTGGAAGAAGACACAAGCATTTGATATCAGGTGTACAAGTGGCAACTTCCATTTACTTTGCTGTAGCCAGAACTCAGTCACATGCTCTCAAGCTGTAGCAGGAAGGGTGTTACTGGAGCCTTCCTGTGTGCACAAAAAGCAGACAAAATGATGGATGGTGAACAAATAGTGTCGTCTCTGCAATAATTTCCTATTTGTATCTTTTTTTTAAATTTTTTAAAAAATTATTTGTTTTTTAATAGAAGGATAATTGTTTTATAGAATTTTGTTATTTTCTGTCAAACATTTTTATTTAACTTCTCGCCTAACTCCAAAGCACATGACTTAACAATTCTGGCCTTATTTTTAAGGATCATGAAGACAAGCAGCCCAACATAAAATCTCTAACTTGCTGTTTTTAGAATTTGACAGGAAATCAGAAAGACATGTATACATGTATCACATATTTGATCCCTTCAAGTCAATATTCTGTTTTTTTCAAATCCACTTATGTTGAAATGTGTCACAAACAAACCAAAAATCATAGAGAATAATGTAATGTCTGCTGTGTGTCCTAAGATGATTGGGCTTTTAACATTTTAGTGATGTGATGACTGTGGAACAATGTCTCTATGGTTTTAGTTGGCGTTTCTCTGATATCTAGTGAAGTGGAGCATCTTTTCATGTTTATGTTCTATTTGGGTTCCCTGTGATCTGCCAGTTCCCTATCCTTTCTCCATAATTCTATCATATTGTATATGGCGATGGTGATTTCATCCCTAAGTTGTGCTCAACTCTTGCAACCCCATCTATCCATGGAATTTTGCAAATAAGACTACTGGAGTGGGTTGCCATTTCCTTCTCCAGGGGATCTTCCCAACTCAGGGATCAAACTCACATCCCCTGCATTGCAGATTCTTTATGCTGAGCCACAAGGGAAGCGCTGTATTGAATATATATTTTGTATATTGATATGATATGAATTGATTCATGTCAATATGATTGATATGATATGATAGTCACAGTGAAGTGGTACTAAATGCTACATAAGAGCAGACGGTGCTACACTACTCCTGCAATCTGACCCTTCTCTTATTACCTGTAGCTATTCCATTTGGCCCCAAATTAACATACCCCACTCAGCACAAAATAAAATCCTGCATGCCACCAGTACCACCCTTCTGAAAGACAGCCTGGTAACTACAACTATGCATTACTCCTGGAGAGTTGCAATAGTAGAATCCCAGGAAGAATTCTGGTCAATATCATGAATATCATTTTCTCAATTTCATTGTATTTCTGAGGAGATTCTGTTGCATCAGTGGTATTTCAGTGTCCATTATAAGCAGGCATCTAGTCAGAATCTTAATCCCAATTTGAATTAAATAGTCAAAATTTGTATGAGGAAGCACAAAAAAGGTGCAAGAAACAAAAAAAAGAGTGAACAACGAAAGGATGCCATCAGCTGCAATTTTCTGGTGATCTTGCTGAGCTACATGGAAAGTTTGTTGCATGTGAGGATCTGCTGTTTGCAAAAGTGTCAGCAAAACCTAAATGGAAATATCTCCTTGCTCCAAATGTGCTTAAAGCAAATATGCATAAGTACCTATATTTCACTATAAGCAAACATGCGTCAGGAACTTATATTTTACTAACACCATTGGAAGCTATAATAACCTAGATTTCTGCATCTGAAAATGCAAAACAAGGAGGAGGCACAGAATGCTTGATAAAGCAGTTGCCTTGTCAGAGGCTCCATTTATTCTCTTTTCTTATGCACAGACACCCATTTTATATTTGCTTTTCAGCATGAACAGATAATACCGTAACATATTTGCCTTCCGGGCAAATAACTTGTTTAATGAGACCAACATCTACTGGCAGATCACTAAAGGTCACACCAGCTTAACTATATTGCAAGACTCCTGTTTCTATAAAGACAGGCTTCACTCTTAATAGAAAAAGATTTAAACAGATGCATAGCAGGGTCAGAAGAAAATACCTTTTTTCCTATGGGTACTGCTGTGACTTAGTTAACCTAAAAACTAAAACATACCCTCTCTTCCTAAGTCCATCTGCCTTTGATGGGATCTTTGGAAAGAAGAGAGAAACCCTTACTGGTCATTACTATGCAGCAGTGTTTCTTGATAAGGGTGAGTTGAGGAAGCTGTCTCTCTTGCAGGAGTTTCAAGTCCAAAAAGCTCTACCAAGGTGTAAGGAAGGAAAGTTTTCCTTGTCCCTCTTTAGGGTCTCTGGCTGCATCTGAAAGTTGAAGGGACAAAAACAGATTAACAGGAGAAAAGTATACACATTTATTTATTATAAGTTTTATGTGATTTGTGAGCCTTCATGAGGAAATGAAGACTCAAAGAAGTAGTTCGAGCTGAGTATTTGATGCTAGCTTTGATGAAAGGTGAATAGTCTTGGAGCAGTATGATAGGTTAAGGATTATGGGTAAGTATAGCAAAGTGGGAAGACTTACATGTCCTTTCCATTCAGATTCTTCTTGGCATCCTCTGTATTCAAAGGTAAAGATGCTCCTTTCCTCCAGATACAGGGAACACACCTCTCACATGGGGAATTTATGATCTGTTTTAGGAAAGAGGGTGGGGACAAAATTAGAGTGATCTTCTTGCTTCTGCTGTTTTCTCCAACTCCCTCAGCTTAAAATATTTAATATGTCAAGGTATCATATTTTGGAGTAGCCTGCCTTGAATCCCACTAAGGGAACCCTGCAGTGTAAACTGACATGGGCAAGACATCAAGCTGCTGATCTTCCTCTAGTCTCACACAGATCTTTCTAAGATTGAGTTTCCTTCTACAAAGTACCACATCCTCAGCATCCTCGTTCTGCTGAGAGAAGACTGCCTCAGCGCACTGAGGTGGAGCTCTGGAAACCCTGACCTGCAGCCCCAGTCACGGCCTCATCAGGGCTCATGTTGACTCTTTCTTGGTGACGTAATTGCCCCCTCCCTCTCCATGACACCATTTGGTGCTAGACCAACTCCAGATTTACAACAGCAGTCAACAAGAAAATGAAATTTCACTGGGAGGAAAGGAATATGGAGTCAAGTGTGGTTTCATATCACTTCTTTTTTAGAGTCTTATGTTTTCTTAATTTTATCTCAGATGGGTATATACTTTGCTTCTTTAGTTTGCTTGGGTGATCATAAGAAAGCACTTCATACTGGCTGGCTTAAACAGCAGAAATTTATTTTCTCATAGTCCAGAAGTCTGGAAGTCCAAGATCAATGTGTTGACTAGGTTGGTTTCTTCTGAGGTCTCTCTGAACTTGGCTTGTAGTTGGCCATCTTCTGTCTGTATCTTCACATGATCTTCCCTCTATGTGTGTCTGTGTTCATGTCCTCTCTTCTTAGAAGGACACCAGTCAGATTGGATTAGGGCCTAATTGAATGGCTTCATTTTATCTTAATTACCTCTTTAAAAGCCCTGTCTCCAGATACATTTCTGATACCAGATACAAATCCAGATACCACTCTGAGGTCCTGGGCCTTCAACATGAATTTATGAGGACTAGTTTCAGCCCATAACAATTTTCAACACATGCTTTCTAAAATATTTTCTTATATTTTGAAGGAATGAGTTTAGAGGTTCTCTTTGTTATTATACTCCCCCTATACTCCTATACTTCTATTTGCTTTCCTCTTCAAAATTTTTTTTCTCATTCCATCAACTAAAATTGTACTAATACTATCACACCAGGAAATCATAATACCACCATCCCATCACGCTAAGGGGCTTCCCAGGTGGCTCGGTGGTAAAGAATCCGATTGCCAATGCAGGAGATGCAAGAGACATAAGTTCAATCCCTGAGTTGGAAAGATACCCTGGAGGAGGAAATGGCAACCCACTCCAGTATACTTGCCTGGAAAATTCCATGAACAGAAGAGCCCAGCAGGCTACAGGCCTTGAGGTCGCAAAGAGTTGGACATGACTGAGCACAGTATAGCACAACACATCATTCTAAGAGGAAACCACAGACACCTCCTTATGTTTCTAACTGAAATAAACCCTGTTTAAATGACTACTGTGAGTCTTTCAGCACCAACTTTAGTAAATGCATATCCATCAGTCACAATACCATAAAAGGTCTGTTCTTTGGCCTGAGGACACTGGCTTATCAAAGTTTTCAGTAAATTAACTGAACAGATTATTTTTTTAATTTGTTTTTCTTCCAGAGTCTATGAGTAAATAAAAGGACAGCTATTAATCAAAAATCCAGAGACATATCCATGTGTCTGGAAATTCTCAATTTTTTGAGAAGTTGAGCTCTAAGTATTTCTTAACTTAATCTGCTTCTTCACCCTCTTGTTCCTTCTTCCCCCACGGGAAAGTAAACAAGTCATCTGGACATTTCCTGTAACTGAATTCAATGGCCTGAATGTTTATGTTCCCCCAGCTTTGCATGTTGAAATGTGAACCCCCAAAGTGATTGTATTGGAAGGTGAAGCTTTTGGAGATGACTAGGAGATTGGGATTAGTGTCCTTATAAAAGAGGTCCCATGGATCCCCCCAGCCTCTTCCACAGTGTTACACCGCAAAGGACGGATGGCCACCTGTGTGCCAGGAGGAGGGCTCTCACCAGAAGCAAAACCTGGCCACGTAGACACCCTCATCTTGAACTTCCAACCTCCAGAACTGTGATAAATAAATTTCTGTTGTTTATAGGCCACCCAGGCTGTGGTATTTTGCTATGACAGCCTGAATGTATTAAAATATTGAATAATTTGACAGCTGTAATGCAACTAGTCTAACTCAGACTACTAAACTGGGCTTAGAATTGGAATGGACCATCAGAAAAATGGAAAAATGTGGAACGCTCTTAAAGAGATGGGAATACCAGACCATCTTACCTGTCTCCTGAGAAACGTGTATGAGGTCAAGAAGCAACAGTTAGAACCCTGTACAGAACAACTGATTGGTTCAAGACTGAGAAAGGAGTATGACAGGGCTGTCCGCTGTCACCCTGTTTGTTTAATCTATAGGCTGAGGAAAGCATGAGAACTGCTGGGCTGGATGAGTTACCAGCTGAAATCAAGATAGGTGTGAGAAAGATCAGCAACCTCAGATATACGGATAGTACTACTCTAATGGCAGAAAGCGAAGAGGAACTAAACAGCCTCTCGATGAGGGTGAAGGAGGAGTATGTAAGAGCCGGCTTAGAACTAAATATTTAAAAAAACTGGGATCATGGCATCTGGCCCCATTACTTCACGGCAAATAGAAGGGGGAAAGGTGGAAGCAGTGACAGGTTTCCTCTTCTTGGGCTCTAAAATCACTGTGGTTGGTAACTGCAGCCATGAAATCAAAAGATGAAGACTCTGACAAACCTAGACAGTACATTGAAAAGCAGAGACGTTACTCTGCTGACAAAGGTCCGTATAGTCAAAGCTGTAGTCTTCCCAGTGGTCACATATGGTTGTGAGAGCTGGACCATAAGGAAGATCATGCATCGAAGAACTGATGCCTTTGAACTGGGGTGCTGGAGAAGATTCCTGAAAGTCCCTTGGACAACAAGATCAAACCAGTTAATTTTAAGGGAAATCAACCCTGAATACTCATTGGAAGGACAGATGCTAAAACTCCTATATTTTGGTCATTTGATGCAACAGCTGACTCACTGGGAAAGTCCCTGATGCTGGGAAAGATTGAAGGCAGAAGAAGAAGAGAGCATCGGAGGATGCGATGACTGGATGACATCTCCGAAGCAATGGACATGAACTTGGGCAAACTCCAGGAGATGGTGAGGGACAGGGTGACCTGCCATGTTGCGGTCCATGGGGTCGCAAAGAGTCTGCATGACTGGATGACTCAACAACAACAACAACAATGAAATCAGAAAAATACAACAACAAGAGGTGGCTTGGAAAGTGCTGGCTAGCTTAGCCTTTATTATGCCAAGGTAACAGACCACCTGATAGAATGACCAGTTTCAACATAAGGCAACAATTAAGGGGGTTAGAAGATGTCCATGAAATTTTTATGTCTCCAAGCCTATACTACACTTTGTTTCCATTTTCTTGGTAAAACATGGTTCTTTTTGGAATAAAGCAGTTTTCACTGTGCTCATTGTTCTGTAAGTTAAAGATTTAGTAAACTCAACTATTTAAAATTTCTGGGTGTTTGGTTTTAAAGGCTCAACTATGTGCTTACCTCAAGAAACTGGCCCCCAAATAGTTATATTCATAATTAGTCAGTACACAGAAAATGTATGTAGCTCAAGTTTTGTAAACGAGATTTCCCTTTTCACTTATAACTTTAGAATTCCTTTCTTTCCTTTTACTTCTAATTGATCAAAATTGACTCAAAATATACAGTCAGTCATTTAAATCACTTTACCTAAAGCCATCTGGTTAAGAGGATTATGATTTGTTACATGTTAAAATGACCTACAGGAAATCTCTTACTTTAAAATAAAATTCTTATCGCATGGTATATTAAAAGAATAATATCATATCAGTGTTGGGTTCATTCTAGTAAAGTGGTGATAATTCAAGACTATAAAATATGTTATTATTACTTACTAAACCTTTCAAAATACATAAGGATTCAGCAGATGAACAACTGTGGTAAAAAGCTGAAAAGTGATTTTTAACCACCACCTCCAGATTGCTAGAGTCTCTAGGATGGGAGTGGGGTTAGAAGGCAATGAGATACTGTTTGAAAAAATATATATGCAGTATATTGTTTTCATAATTTAAAAAAAAACACCAGTGATAAAGGAAGGGAGGAAGGAAAAAAATAAAAGAAGGAAATTACAAAAGCAAATAGTATTTTTATAACCTAAAAGAGTAGTTAAATATGTGTCAAAAGACTGATAGATATTGACTTAAAAATTGTTAAATAACAAAAAACATACTTTTAACCTTCAAAATATATAAACAATGTAAAAGATAAAGAAAAAACTGAAGGATGTGTTCAAAACAAGTATATATCAAAGGTTTAACATTCTAAGAACTTTACATAATTTCTGAAGATATAACAATGGGCAAAGGACACCAATAAGAAGCTTAGAAGTGGAACACAAGTAACAGTCAAAACTGCATAGCACAGTGGTTAAATACACAGCTCTGGAGACAGAACTTTGCCTCTACTAAACCAGATAACTTTAAGCAAGTTACTTACCTCTCTGTGCATCTATTTTCCTACCTGTTTGTTCAGTTCAGATTTTTTCATGCTGGGTTTTTTAAGTCAAGGAGCAGTTCCATGGAAGAAAAAAGAGATTTTACTTTAACATGTTTTTTCAGTGTTCATTTCAAAACAGTTGCTAATTTTGAAACTTTTGATAAAAGGACATTTCTTGGTATACTTTAATCAGGTCAAATAAAGAGATTAAAAGGTATTCAAAAAGAGTAATTTGTGCAGTAATGGGGATAGAGGTCTTAATATTTTTCTTTTTCAGAATTTGGATGTTTGAACTATTAGTGATTCTCTGTTAGCACAGCTTTCTCTTCTGTGATTCTCTGTTTCTTAAATTCCTGGGTGAGGGTGATCGAGGAGTTCTAACAGTACAATTCTCAGGAACTGTCAGAAGTGAGGTGATGGAATACCAATTGAACTATTTCAAATCCTGGAAGATGATGCTGTGAAAGTGCTGCACTCAATACGTCAGCAAATTTGGAAAACTCAGCAGTAGCAGCAGGATTGGAAAAGGTCAGTTTTCATTCCAATTCCAAAGAAAGGCAATGCCAAAGGATGCTCAAACTACCACACAATTGCACTCATCTCACACGCTAGTAAAGTAATGCTCAAAATTCTCCAAGCCAGGCTTCAGCAATACGTGAACCGTGAACTTCCAGATGTTCAAGCTGGTTTTAGAAAAGGCAGAGGAACCAGAGATCAAATTTCCAACATCTGCTGGATCATCAAAAAACCAAGAGAGTTCCAGGAAAACATCTATTTCTGCTTTCTTGACTATGCCAAAGCCTTTGACTATGTGGATCACAATAAACGGGAAAATTCTTCAAGAGATGGGAATACCAGACCCTGTGACCTTCCTCTTGAGAAACGTCTATGCAGGTCAGGAAGCAACAGTTAGAACTGGACATGGAACAACAGACAGGTTCCAAATAAGAAGAAGAGTATGTCAAGGCTGTACATTGTCACCCTGCTTATCTAACTCATTCAGAGTACATCATGAGAAACGCTGGGCTGGAGGAAGCATAAGCTGGAATTAAGATTGCTGGGAGAAATATCAATAACCTCAGATATGCAGATGACACCACCCTTATGACAGAAAGTGAAGAGGAACTAAACAGCCTCTTGATGAAAGTGAAAGAGGAGAGTGAAAAAGTTGGCTTAAAGCTCAATATTCAGAAATTGAAGATCATGGCATCTGGTCCATCACTGCATGGCAAATAGATGGGGAAACAGTGGAAACAGTGGCTGAGTTTATTTTGGGGGGGCTCCAAAATCACTGCAGATGGCAATTGCAGCCATGAAATTAAAGGAAACTCCTTGGAAGGAAAGTTATGACCAACCTAGACAGCATATTCAAAAGCAGAGACATTACTTTGCCCACAAAGGTCTGTCTAGTCAAGGCTATGGTTTTTCCAGTGGTCATGTATGGATGTGAGAGTTGGACTGTGAAGAAAGCTGAGCGCTGAAGAATTGATACTTTTGGACTGTGGTATTGGAGAAGACCCTTGAGAGTCCCTTGGACTGCAAGGAGATCCAGTTAGTCCATCCTAAAGGTGATCAGTCCTGGTGTTCATTGGAAGGACTGATGTTGAAGCTGAAACTCCAACATTTGGCCACCTGATGAGAAGAGCTGACTCTTTTGAAAAGACCCTGATGCTGGGAAAGATTGAGGGCAGGAGGAGAAGGGGAAGACAGAGGATGAGATGGTTGGATGGCATCACTGACTCAATGGACATGAGTTTGGGTAAACTCCGGGAGTTCATGATGGACAGGGAGGCCTGGTGTGTTGCAGTCCATGGGGTCACAAAGAGTCAGACACGACTAGGCAGCTGAACTGAATGCTAACCAAAGTCAGGTCTGGCTGCTCAAAATTCCATACAAGAGACAAGTGTTAGTAGAAATGGAAAAAGTTGTTTTAATCAGAAGACCAGCAATCTTGAGAGAGGGTGGACTTGTGTTACAAATGTGTAGGCTTGTTGAACCTTGTCATCTTTCTCTGGATGCTACCTTATTCACAGTTAGTTCATGAGAGTACAAAGAGGAAGCTGAGGAAAAGATGTGCTAGTCTTTTAATTACTTATTTTTCATTTCTGTTTCTTTGATCTAAGGAAAGAACCAACAGGTTAGGCAAAGTGCTATGTGATCAAAAGATTTGAAAGGTGTGCTTAGGGTGGCAGTTAGTTAAAATATAGCTTTGCCAAGGTGACAAGACAAAAGAGGCCTCCTGCAGAGAGCTCCTTCCTGCAAAGAGCTCTTTTCCTGCAAAAAGCTACTTCAGTCAGTCAGTCAGTTCAGCTGCTCAGTCATGTCCGACTCTTTGAGACCCCATGAACTGCAGCACACCAGGCCTCCCTGTCCATCACCAACTGCCGAAGTTCACTCAAACTCATGTCCATCAAGTCAACGATGCCATCCAGCCGTCTCAAACTCTGTCGTCCCCTTCTCCCCCAATGCCTCCCAGCATCAGTCTTTTCCAATGAGTCAGCTCTTCGCATCAGGTGGCCAAATATTGGAGTTTCAGCTTTAGCATCAGTTCTTCCAAAGAACACCCAGGACTGATCTCCTTGCAGTCCAAGGGACTCTCAAGAGTATTCTCCAACACCACAGTCCAAAAGTATCAATTCTTCAGCGCTCAGCTTTCTTCACAGTCCAACTCTCACATCCATACATGACCACTGGAAAAACCATAGCCTTGACTAGATGGACCTTTGTGGGCAAAGTAATGTCTCTGCTTTTGAATATGCTGTCTATGTTGGTCATAACTTTCCTTCCAAGGAGTAAGTGTCTTTTAATTTCATGGCTGCAGTCACCATCTGCAGTGATTTTGGAGCCAAAAAAAAATAAAGTCAGCCATTGTTTCCACTGTTTCCCCATCTGTTTGCCATGCAGTGATGGGACCAGATGCCATGATCTTCATTTTCTGAATGTTGAGCTTTAAGCCAACTTTTTCACTCTCCTTTTTCACTAAAGCTACTTACACCAATGTAAAGATCTGCAAGTTAAGTGAGGTTTCCTGCAGCTAGGTTAGACTTGGACTTGGTTAGAACCTCTGTGGGTTTATTCCATCCCCTCCATATAATGACTTCTGTTCCAGCATCGAGCCTCCAAGTTCAACTGTATGGCCAGAGAGATTGAAGAAACACATTTCATAACTGCTTTGCCTTGAAATTTTCAGATGGACTCTGTCTCACCCATATCAGCACATGAATAGAAATCTTAGCTGACAATGAGGTGATGGTTCCAGATACTTGACAATTCCCAATCCATATCTTAATATATATTCCTGCTGTGCTTCAGTCTGGATATTACATCCGTTCTACAATACATCAAAACACATAACTACTCAGATACTGGTGGTTAATGTAGCATACAAAACCTAGCAGTCTTTCCAAACAGCTAATACTTTAGAAGGACTAAAGAAACAAGAATGTTTTCTATAGTGGTTAAAAATGCTATAATAGTAGGTATCACTAATTACATGCTTACTATTTGCCAGACACTATGTTGAACCTGATATAAAAAAGGTGTATATCTTTACAGTCTTTAAATCAAATTAAATTATATACCAAACCCGATCCTGCCAAACTCACTAGAAAATCTCAGTTTTATTCTTTGCTGGGATCACCCAAAAGCATGTGAGTTCTGTGTGCTTTCCAGAAAATGGGGAACAGCCTCTATGCTCTTTGGTCCCCTTTTTTGCAGCTATTATAAACTTCATAAAATGGCCAAGCAGGCAGTCTTGGCATTTCTGTGCCAAGCCTGGTTGTGGGGATGTTTCAAGGCTGGGAGTCTGGGTGCCTGGGTCCCACCTATGAGGAGTACCACGGAAGTGCCTGTCAAGGCTATGCCACCACCTGCCAGGGCAGTAAATGTGGGCTCAGGCTCCCGCTCCTCTTGGGATCCACAGATCTCTGGACTCATCCCAGCCCGGGAAAAGTCTCTCTCCTCCTCCTTGCTACCTCTGCTTTCGTTTTCTCTGGTATATTTCCAGCAATGAGCTTAAGTTTACACACATACAAAAAAAACAAAAATGTTTTTTCCAACCCTTTTAGGGTCCCTCTTGCTTCCCTGATAGCTCAGTTGGTAAAGAATCCACCTGCAATGCAAGAGACCCCAGTTTGATTCCTGAGTCAGGAAGATCCACTGGTGAAGGGATGGGCTACTCACTCCAGTATTCTTGGGCTTCCCTTGTGGCTCAGCTGATAAAGAATCTGCCTGCAATGCAGGAGACCTGGGTCCGATCCCTGGGTTGGGAAGATCCCTGGGAGGAGAACAGGGCAACCCACTCCAGTATTCCGGCCTGGAGAATTCTATGGACTGTCAGTTCAGTTCAGTTACTCAGTCGTGTCTGACTCGTTGCGAACCCATGAATCACAGCACGCCAGCCCTCCCTGTCCATCACCAACTCCCGGAGTTCACTCAGACTCACATCCATCGAGTCAGTGATGCCATCCAGCCATCTCCTCTGTCGTCCCCTTCTCCTCCTGCCCCCAATCCCTCCCAGCATCAGAGTCTTTTCCAATGAGTCAACTCTTCACATGAGGTGGCCAAAGTACTGGGGTCTCAGCTTTAGCATCATTCCTTCCAAAGAACACCCAGGACTGATCTCCTTTAGGATGGAGTGGTTGGATCTCCTTGCAGTCCAAGGGATCCTCAAGAGTCTTCTCCAACACCACACTTCAAAAGCATCAATTCTTCAGTGCTCAGCTTTCTTCACAGTCCAATTCTCACATCCATACGTGAATACTGGAAAAACCATAACCTTGACTAGGTGGACCTTAGTCGGCAAAGTAATGTCTCTGCTTTTGAATATGCTATCTAGGTTGGTCATAACTTTCCTTCCAAGTAGTAAGCGTCTTTTAATTTCATGGCTGCAATCACCGTCTGCAGTGATTTTGGAGCCCAAAAAATAAAGAAGTCTGACACTGTTTCCACCGTTTCCCTATCTATTTCCCATGAAGTGATGGGACCAGATGCCATGATCTTCAATTTCTGAATGTTGAGCTTTAAGCCAACTTTTTCATTCTCCTCTTTCACTTTCATCAAGAGGCTTTTTAATTCCTCTTCACTTTCTGCCATAAGGGTAGTGTCATCTGCATATCTGAGGTTATTGATATTTCTCCCAGCAATCTTGATTCCAGCTTGTGCTTCTTCCAGCCCATTGTTTCTCGTGATGTACTCTGCATAGAAGTTAAATAAGCAGGGTGACAATATACAGCCTTGACGTATGCCTTTTCCTATTTGGAAGCAGTCTGTTTTTCCATGTCCAGTTCTAACTGTTGCTTCCTGACCTGCATACAGATTTCTCAAGAGGCAGGTCAGGTGGTCTGGTATTCCCATCTCTTTCAGAAATTTCCACAGTTTATTGTGATCCACACAGTCAAAGGCTTTGGCATAGTCAATAAAGCAGAAATAGATGTTTTTCTGGAACTCTCTTGCTTTTTCCATGATCCAGCGGATGTTGGCAATTTGATCTCTGGTTCCTCTGCTTTTCTAAAACCAGCTTGAACATCTGGAAGTTCACTGTACGGGGTCACAAAGAGTCAGACATGACTGTGTGACTTTCGTTTTCAGGGTCCATCTTATGCTGGGTCTGAAAATTAAATTGATGAAGACAGATTAATAAGAGAAAAGCATACAGTTTTATTTAATATTACAAGTTTTACCTGACACAGGAGACTTCATAAGGAAATGAAAAATCCAGAGAAGGAGTAAGACCTGAGTATTGCATGCCAGGTTTGGGGAAGAGTGGATAGTCCTGGAGGAGTGGGCTAAGTTGAGGGGGTCAGTGTAGTAACTGAGGGAAACTCAGCAGGGCCCATTGTTCAGAGTCTTCCTTGGCATCCCTCTGTTCTCAGAGACAAGGATGTGCCTTTCCTCCTGGTACAGGAAAAGCATCTCTCACATGAGGGTTTTCTGAACTGTCAGAGAGGGGTTCGAGAGAGCTCAGACTGACCTGCCATTTTCTCTAACACCTTCCACTTAAAATATTCAGTCTGCCAAAATGTGAATGGAGCCTGGAGGAGAGCATGGCAGCCCACTCCAGGATTCTTGCCGGAAAATTCCATGGACAGAGGAGCCTGATGAGCTGCAGTCCATGGAGTCACAAAGAGTCGGACACAACTGACGTGACTGAGCACACGGCACACACACCAAGATGTG
The DNA here is from genome assembly GCF_042477335.2 of Ovis canadensis. Lineage (NCBI taxonomy): Eukaryota > Metazoa > Chordata > Mammalia > Artiodactyla > Bovidae > Ovis > Ovis canadensis. Next base: position 51,941,406 of record NC_091250.1, read on the forward strand.
AACAGGGTAGCTGTCCTGAGCCCTGTCGCCGTCAAAGGAAACTGTCCTTCTGCTGCATCCCACCCTTGCCGCAGAAACAGAGGGATTCGGGCACCTCAGAGAGGAAGAGGAAAGGAGGGGGAGGGTGATGGGGGGGCAAAAAGGAAGAAGGAAGGAATAAGCAGTAAGGGTTCCTTCCTGCTGATTTCTATACCATAAGGAAAACAGCTATAAATTAGTGTCTTTATGCCCTGTATCTCATTTAAGATCCACAGCAACCCTATGAGACAGGTGCGTTGTAATGTTCACTCTACAAATAAGCCAGCTGAGGCTTAAACAGTCTGTGTCCTGCTCTAGGTTGTACAATTAGTAAATGATGAAGCCTGAATTAAAAACCAGTTCCACCTGATTCTAGAGGGTAGTTTATTAACCACAAGAAATACACCCCTTTAGCACAAACATCATATCATTCTGTGACTACAGCAGTGTATCTATCCAACTCCTAGAAGGGACTCAGTAAGCATTTACCAGCCGAGCAACACGTAGGCTGTAGTTTCTTAACACAATTTCATTTTCCTAAAACGTATTTGCCCTCAATGTGATTTCCAAAAAGAGCTTACCCAAAGTAATATTTTGTCAGAGAACACACCTTTTCCTAAAATTTGAGCACTTTTATCACCATCAACTAAGGGTCAAAAGATTGTCCTGTATATTCTTTTTGTCTGCTAAAAAGGGCACCAAAATAGTAGTCATTTGCCAGAGGTCACTGCAAAGTTGGCCAGAATGAAAACAAAATTCAGTCCAAAGCTATATTTACCTGTGCACTATGCAATGAAGTGAGAGTTTTGTTTATTCAGAGAGAGAATGGTTCCTCTCTTGTGATAGCTATGATATGGTTCCATAGCTATGAATATGAAATGGTTCCAGACTTATGGTAGCTAATTTCTTTATTCCTTGTTTAATAGGGCTAGAAGGAAACTTGATTATTTTATGTATTAAAAAAGGTAAGGACTGAAAGGAAAAGTAGACCCTTGCTGTTTGAATTTTCAGTTAATTTGTACTGTCTTGGGAGAAAGTAAGAAACATAAATTTATGCTGTTCATCAGTTGTTACTCCTTCCTATGAATTGAGTGCCTGTCCAAGCAGGAAGATTCCTTCTCCCTTGGCTCTACTGAGACCACTAAAGTCCAGGTGGTACTCGGGACAGTCGGTCATCATTTCAGTGGCCACTCCTGATGTGTGAGCAAAGTCTGAAATTGTTAAATGTAGGTAACTTACAAGGCATAGCCTACAAATTTCTCAGAAATTCTCAGGACATATTCCAAGAGTTGCAGTGTCAGACACATTCAGAGGATCACATCTGGTCCTGCCAATACTGGGCAGCACTTAAACCAAAGTGCTTAGCACCTTCTGTAGCACTTTTTAAATTTCAGTCTTGCTTTTAGCAAAAGATGGAAACCAAGTACAAAATGTTAATAAGAGCTCACTAGCTTTCAAGACAACTCTGGGGCTTAAGCCTAAATTTATGCAAGAAAGGAATTAGCAATAATCTACCCTTTGAGAAAGGAGTTTAGGGGCTTTGTTGTGTTGGATATCTAGATTGAGAGAATTCACTCCAATTTTTTTAAAATTAATACTTATCAAATAGTTAACACACCAACAGTAACACAGATTATAGTGCTGCCATATTCAGTTAGCTCCAGCCAGAGCTAAAATTTATCCTTAATTAATCTGATATTCTTTAAGTTACTATAAAAAAATTAGAATGACCATTAGAATTACTGAATGGACCATGACCTTTATGCAATTTATTATTATATTGATTTTGAATATGTTTTAGGCTGTATACTATAAAGCACTAAGAAAGCAGTGTAGTTCTGGTATTAATTTCCAGTCTTATGGCATAAGGATGTTGGAGGAATCCTTTGAGACCAAGTTTAGGAGATTTATGTCTCTGTCTGATTCATGTATTCATGCATGTAGTCATGGCTGCTGATATAGATCCAGATCCAGATTTGGAGACATAGTTGGTGATGTTTTTTGTTTTACTGTCCTACGGTATTTTACTGATCTTCTCGTGACTCTTGTTCATAGAACCTGATGCCTATTTTGGATTATTATTTCTTTGCATCTCTCTGATAGCAGTTTCTCAAAGTTCACTTTATCAACCTTACCTCCAAAAGTGCTTGATTTCCTTTTTTTAATAGTCCAGTTATTACTGTTACCCGGGAATTCTCACTCTATCTCAGCTGTGATGAAGTTATAAAAGGCCTATGTGGGGAAACAGAGTAATTGTCCAAACACCCAAGAATTATGCCTACTACTCAAAATCATTGAAGTCTAATTTACACTATTAAAAAGTTAGATTGGTTGAAGATCCTGGGTTTTTAACTGCTTGACTGTTTCATATTACTTTTGTAGGTTGCATGTGTTAACACATATTTTAATTCTTATTTAAGATTAAAAAAAAACAAAATTAAGAATTACTCTATTTCCTTCTATGCATAGTAGGACTCCACTGTTGACAATTTTTCTCCTAGTTCTGAGAAAACTGTGAAATTGGGGATTCATGGAATATGGTTTATATACAGTTTTAAAGAAGCAAGGAGAAGAAATATGGCAGTGGTTTGTTTTCATTCCAGTGATGAAAATCCCATTGCCGGAATTCTCAAAGCTCTTTCTAAACATATCTTACTAAGCAATTCAATTTCCATTCTCCAAATATTGTACCAAGCACAGTACCAGGGCCTTGTAAAAGAAAAATGAATAAGACTCAGTTCTTCTCTTCAAGGAGATGAGGATCCAATAAAAGAGAAAACACATAAATAATAAAAGATCATTTATCTCAGAAAAATTCATGTATAAGGGAGTATTTCTAGAAAGAGTTATATTTTATTATATATGAACATATTTATAAAACAAAAATGACTTATTTTCAATTTCTTCAAAGCTTTGAGCACATGAGGCCTACATTGACCCCTCTATTTAAGAACAGCATCTACCTCATGCTTTATGCTGCCCTAATTGTTCTGCTTTCCAATAGCACTTGTTACCTTCTGCCGTACGATGTAATTTGGTCTTTTCTTTTGCTTGTTTATCATCTCCTTCTACTAAAATACAAGCTCCATTAGACAAGGTTTTTTATTTGTTCCTTGATGCATCCCAAAAACCTAGACACTACCTGTGTTTTGTAGTGTTCAGTAAGTAATTATTGAATGATTGAATAAGCTTGTGAGTTGGATTATACAACGTATTTGTATCGGAGAAGGCAATGGCAACCCACTCCAGTATTCTTGCCTGGTGAATCCCCTGGACAGAGGAGCCTAGAAAGCTACAGTCCACGGGGTCACAAAGACTCGGACACAACTGAAGCGACTTAGCATGAATGCATTCATGTATTTATATAAATGACTAGCATATATATGAGTATATATGACTAGTTTATGATTTGGGTTAGATAATTCATCTGTTATATATTAATTGCCAAGCATTCATCATAAATTCTTATATGAGTCTATATTATAAAACTAGTTTGTTTCCTGGTTCAGATTTTCTCAGGAATTAAAAAACTGAGAAAAGCTCTATCGGAAGGATAAAAATAAAATAGATGTATTTTCAGGCAACTAAAGGCTAATTTTTCATGTATTAAATGGAATCAGGATATTATGTTCAAATTATTGCTAATTTGAATTAGGTAACAAAATTAATTTTAATGTGAATAGAGCTAGGTATCCATTGCTACTGATAGTAATAATAATCTTATGAAGTAATTAATCAGTTGGCAGTTGTTACTCTTCAGGAAGAGTTTAAGATTTCCACTAAAATATTGTACCTTTAAGTTTCTTTTTTTAATAAGAAATTTGGATTATTGAATTTTAAAGTTACTACATAACCTGGATTGTTTGTAACCTGGATAAATTTTTAGAAGTCAAAAGTCTAAATTTTATATCACGTTACTCTTTGTATATATCACCAATCTGAAGAAGCTGTATGTTTTCCTGAATCATCCTGTTTTTGTTTTATTTTGTTTTTATTAGAATGAGACAAAGAAATGTATTTTTAGGAACTTTCGGAACATATTAGTAGAGGCAGCCTATATAAATAAATAGTTTAACAAATTTGGCAATTGAAAGAAACATAAAAGGCATATTGGTCTTTGTGAGATATCATATATGGTATAAGAAAAAAACTAGAAAATAATGAAAATCTTCCACCTTTAAAGATAATATAATAAGCAAAGACTTTAAAAATACTATTCATACTGAGAAAATAATTTTTGAGATAATATAAAATATTCTAAGTGCATGAAGATAGGATGTTAAATTGAAAATTTAACATTGGAATTGTGCCTTTTTATATAGTGTTTTGATATGTCTATACATTGCAAAATGATCACCATGATAAGTCTGGTACCATCAGTCACCATACAAAGATTTTACAATATAATTAATTGGGTGTACATTTCATCCTCATGACTCATTTATTTTGTAACTAGAGGTTTGTACCTCTTATATCCCTTGCCCATTTCACACATCTCCTCTCCCCACCCCTCCCCTACTCCTTCTGCCAGCAACCACCTATTTGTTCTTTTTAGTTATGTTTGTCCATTTGTTTTATTTTTTTAGATTACACATATAAGTGAAATTCTATGGTATTTATCTTTGGCTTTGCATCTTTGAATTAAGATTCTATGTAGAAGATAGTAGGTTGTATGGTTTTGGTCAAGGTAGGGTGTTGTGGGTTTATTTTTTACCTTTGGTCAACTTGTTTTCCTTTTTTAAAAAGAAAATTATTTTAAAATAACTCTTGATAAGAGAGTTAGTATGACCAAATACAAAATTACTATGGGAATTGTCAAATGTTCATATGCCTAAGAATCTGCTATAGAGCTTGTTTCAAATGCATATCCCTAGGCAGGCATTGCTAAGGACGTATGAAATGAGGCCTAACTTCCTAACAGGCTCCCCAAATGAGTCAGAGGATATGCTGAGAAATATGGGTTCAGTTAAAAAATAATCATAAGCCTGAGGCAAATGACATGAACTTATATTGATTTTGTCTAGTTTAAGTGATATAATCCAAATTCTCAATATTTAGTATACATACTAAATATAATATATATATGATTTATAAATAAATAGGCCTATATGTTGATTGGCATATTTCATTTATTAAATGGTTATTTAATTATTTTTATATCTAAAATAATAGAGCATAGGAGTCTGAGAGAGCTTGGTTCAAACCTTGGTTTCGTTGCTTAATTAAGTAAATAATTTGGGGAAAATTATTTAATCTCTCTGATCCTTTTCTGTTTTGTATGATAATAGTGCCTAAATTTTTGCTGAGAATAAAACAATTAGTGGATAGAAAGTAATTAACTTAGTATCTGAAGCAGTAAAATACTGGAAGACATTCAACTGGGCTATGATAATTCTCTTTTATGAAGTGTTTCATTAAATACCCCTACTCTGGCTTAATAAGCCTTTTTTTTTTGTATTTTTGAGAACTATTTTGTAATTTTTAGCTTTATTGAGATATAATTGACAAATATATACTAAGATTTTTAAAGTACACACTGTGAGCAATTTGATATATTTTGAAAAGATCCCCCCATCTAGTTAATTAAGACATCCTTCACCTCACATATTTATCTATTTTTGTGTGTGTGAGAACATTTAAGTGCCACACTCTTAGCAAATTTCAATTTTATAATGTTATCAGCTATTGTCACCATGTTTTACATTAGGTCCTCAGATCTTAATTATCTTACAGCCGGCAGTTCATACTATTTACCAACCTCTCCCTGGTGGCTCAGATGGTAAAGAATCCGCCTGCAATGCAGGAGCCTGGGATTTGATCCCTGGGCTGGGAAGATCCCTTGGAGAAGGGAACAGCTACTCACTTCAGTATTCTTGCCTGGAAAAATCCCATGGACAGAGGAGCCTGGCAGGCTACCGTTCATGGGGTCACGAAGAGTCGTACATGACTGAGGGACTCACTGTCACTTTCCCTATTTCCCCACTATACCATAGGATCCAGCGATCCCACCTCTGGGTGTTTATCACCAAAGGGAATGGAAACATTATATCAAAGAGATATCTGTACTCCCACATTCATTGCAAAGTTATTTACAGTAGCCAAGATATAGAAAGAAATAAGTGTTCTGATAATGGATAAATTGATAAAGAAGATTTGATATATTTTTCAGCCATGCAAGAGAAGGAAATCTTGCCATTTGCAACAAATGAATGGGCCTTGAAGGCATTCTGTTAAGTGAAATAATCCTGATAGGTAAAGACAAAAAAGCTGTAAGGTATCACTTGTATATGCAATCTGGAAGAAAGAAAAAGTCAGATTCATAGAAACAGACTATATTATGTGTTTCAGCTGAGAAACTGCTTTGTGCTATGACTTTGCCAGTCATACCTATTTGCTCTCAGATCTTTTTGCCTTCCCTCCCAAGCTCTGTTCTGAGCAAAGGGAGTTAACCCCTGCAAACTGTTTCCTAGAACCCCTTGCTACCTGGCTTCTTCAGACTGTGAGAGACACTAAAGGCAGATTGAAAGAAGAGAGAGGGGAGATAGGGAGATGACAGTTTTTGCAGGATCTCCTCTGGGCGCCAGCTTCTGAGACTGCTGGTCTGGGTTCTGGTAGAATACCTCTTCCCAGTCCCCTAACCCCTACAGGCTGCCTCAGCTTTCCCTATGTACTCTTTCCAGTTTAATAGACTAAAGTGTTTCTACTATAAATTATTCTGATTTGGGGACTCAGAAGTACATTTAAAATTTTAAAGTAACTTTTTAATAGTAATCAAGTTTTCAACATATAATGTTTTATCCTATTATGATTTCAAAAATAAATCATTCTTTAAGACAGAGAAAGTCTATATAGGCACAGTCACTCCAATCCCTAAAATCAAACTTTGGTTTTCCATCACATGAGATGGTATAGTCTTTGTTTTAATGTAGAAATAAAACACTAGATAAATAATTTTCTAACTTCATATACTATAATCTTTTAAGCATATGTAGGTGGAGGTTTGGGAGAAGGAAGGGCAACCCACTCCAGTATTCTTGCCTAGAGAATCCTGTGGACAGAAGAGCCTGGTAGGCTGCCATCTATGGGGTCGCACAGAACCGGGCATGACTGAAGCGACTTCGCAGCAGCAGCAGCAGGGGTAGGTTTAAAAAGATACAAAATTGAATAGATATATCTTGCATGCTCAGTCACTCAGTTATGTCTGACTCTGTATTCCCATGAACTGCGGCCCACCAGGCTTCTCTATCCATGGGATTTTTCAGGCAAGAATACTAGAGTGGGTTGCCCTTTCCTACTTCAGGGGATCTTCCTGACTCAGGGATCAAATCCTTGTCTTTTATGTCTCCTACAATGACAGGTGGATTCTTTACCACCAAGCTACCTGGGAAGCCCACATAGATATATCATCATAATGTTGATTAGATTATGCTGATTTTTCAAACTTGTACACTCTGTACAATCTTGGAAGTTTTATATCACTTTCTGGCTGCCAGACTTGGCTTATAAATTGTGTATTGAACTGCAGCCAAGACTGTTATCTACTGAGTTGCCTTCCATTGTGGCATCCAAACACTCACAGTTTGATCCTTGTATCACTGTTGTTGTTGTTTAGTCACTAAGTCATGTCCGACTCTTTGCAACCCCATGGACTGCAACACACCAGCCTTCCTTGTCCTTCACTATCTCCTGGAGTTTGCTCAAACTCATCTCAGTTGAGTCAGTGATGCCATCCAACCATCTTATCCTCTGTCGTCCCCTTCTCCTGTCCTCAATCTTTCCCACCATCAGGGTCTTTTCCAGTGAGTTGGCTCTTTGTATCAGGTGGCCAAAGTATTGGAGCTTTAGCTTCAGGATCAGTTCTTCCAATGAATATTCAGGATTGATTTCCTTTAGGATTGACTGGTTGGATCTCCTTGCAGTCCAAGGGACTCTCAAGAGTCTTCTCCAGCACCACACTTTGAAAGCATCAATTCTTCAGCACTCAGCCTTCTTTATGGTCCAACTTGCATTAGCCCAGTTTTAACTGAAATTACTACTATCCAGATTTGAGATGAAATTTCCAATATTTTAGAACATTTGAAAAGTAACCCAACATATTCAAGAAGGAAAGTAAACATACTTCCCATAAACTTGTCCTGCAAAAAGCATTATATGTTCCAAACCAAGACTCCTGATGAATTTTTCATAAATTTTCATAATTTCATAGTTAACTAATATTAAGAAAAAAACAAAAATAAAATAAGCATTTATACTACCCCAATAGTTTGAAAACCTATGAACTTATATAATTTCATAAAGTAGGTATTCTTATTCATGTTTTTAAATGAAATAGTTTAGAGAATTTAATTAACTTGGTTGTCACACTATTTGTAAAAGGAGTAAAGATATAAATTTAGATCTCTGAAGGAATTCATGCTTTTTATCACTATATGGTTTCTGGTATAGTAAATTCGCTTAAAAAAATACTTTAGCATTGCCTAAGTCAAGATCATCCGCCCTGGTCCTGGTGTTATCAGGGTTTTTGCTGAAGGCTCTAATAGGTTAGGTTTTCTCTGAGTTCAGACCTCTTGTCACTGCTTCCACTTTTCCCCCTTCTATTTGCTATGAAGTGATAGGACTGGATACCATGATCTTAGTTTTTTAAATATTGAGTTTCAAGCCAGCTTTTTCACTCTCCTTTTTCACCCTCATCAAGAGGCTCTTTAGTTCCTCTTAACTTTCTGCCATCTGCATATCTGAGAATGTTGATATTTCTCCCAGTAATCTTGATTCCTTCTTGTGATTTCTCCAGCCTGGCATTACACATGATGTACTTTGCATATGAATTAAATAAGCAAGGTGACAATATACAGCCTTGTCGTGCTCCTTTCTCAATTTTGAACCAATCTGTGTTTCATGTCAGGTTCTAACTGTTGCTTCTTGACCCACATACAGGTTTCTCAGCATATAAGTAAGGGAGTCTGGTACTCTTAGATCTTTAAGACTTTTCCACTGTTTGTCATGATCCAGAGTCAAACAGTTTAGCGTAGTCAGTAAAGCAGAAGTAGATGTTTTTCTGGAATTCTCTTACTTTTTCTATCATCAAAATGATGCTGGAAATTTAATCTCTGGTTCCTCTCTCTTTGAAATCCAGCTTATACATCTGAAAGTTCTTGGTTCACATACTGCTGAGGCCTAGCCTGAAGGATTTCCAGCATAACCATGCTAACATGTGAAATGAGTGCAAATGTATAGTAGTTTGAATGTTCCTTGGCATTGCCCTTTTTTGAGATTGGAATGAAAACTGACCTTTTCCTGTGGCCACTGCTGAGTTTTCCAAATTTGCTGGCATATTGAGTGCAGCACGTTCACAGCATCATCTTTTAGGATTTGAAATAGCTCAGCTGGAATTCCATCACCTCCACTAGCTTTGTTCACAGTAATGTTTCCTAAGGCCCACTTGACTTCACACTCCAGGATGTCTGGCTTTAGGTGAGTTAACACACCATCATGGTTATCTGGGTCATTAAGACCTTTTTTGTACAGTTCTTCCGCGTATTCTTGCCACCTCTTCTTAATCTCTTGTGCTTCTGTTATGTCTTTGCCGTTTCTGTCCTTTATCATGCCCATCCTTACATGAAATGTTCCCTTGCTATCTCCAGTTTTCCTGAAGAGATGTCTGGTCTTCCCATTCTATTGTTTTCTTGTATTTCTTTTCAGTGTTCATTTACTAAAGTGTTCTTATCCTCCTTGCTATTCTGGAACTCTGTATTCAGTTGAGTGTGTCTTTTCCTTTCTCCCTTGCCTTTTGCTTCTCTTCTTTCCTCAGCTATCTGTAAAGCCTCTTCAGACAACCACTTTGCCTTCTTGCATTTCTTTTTCTTTGGGATGGTTTTGGTCACTGCCTCTTATACAATGTTGTGAACCTCTATCCATAGTTCATCAGGCACCCGGTCTACCAGATCTAATCCCATGAATCTATTCATCACCCTCACTGTACAATCGTGAGGGATTTGATTTAAGTCATACCTTAATGGCCTGGTGGTTTTCCCTCCTTTCTTCAATTTAAGCCTGAAATTTGCAATAAGGAGCTCATGATCTGAACCACAATCAGCTCCAGGTCTTGTTTTTACTGACTATGTAGAACTTCTCCATCTTTAGCTGCAAAGAGCATAATCAGTTGGATTTTGATATTGACCATCTGGGGATGTCCATGTGTCAAGCCATCTCTTGGGTTGTTGGAAAAGGGTGTTTGCTGTGACCCATGTGTTCTCTATTTATAAAACTCTGTTAGCCTTTGCCCTACTTCATTTTGTACTCTGAGGCTAACCTTGCCTGTTATTCCAGGTATCTCTTGCTCTCCTACTTTTGTATTCCAGTCCTTTATGATGAAAGGGACATCTTTTTTCAGTGTTAGTTCTAGAAGGTGTTTTAGAACAACCCTTCTGAGAACAACAGTAATCCAAAACTAACAACATCAAATGCCAGCAAGACTGTAGAGCAACAGGAACTCTCTGTTCATTGCCAGAAGAAATGTAAAATGGTACAGCCACTTTGGAAGACAATATGTCAGATTCTTACAAAACTAATATTTAACCTTACAAAACTAACATATAATCCAGGAATCACACTCCTTGATATTTACCCAATGAATTTAAAATTTTTATCTCCACAAAAAATTGTGCATGGATGTTTATAGCCATTTTGTTCATAATTGTTAAAACTTGGAAGCAACCAAGATACCCTTAAATGCATATCAATAAGTGAAAGAGGCAAATCTGAAAAGACTACATATTATATGATTGCAGCTATATGGCATTCTGATGGCAAAACTATGGAGACAATGAAAAGGTCATTGGGAAGTGGGGGAAAGTATAAATAGGTGAAGCACAGAGGATTTTTAGGGCAGAACTACTCTGTATGATATTATAATTGTGACTACCTGTGAAAACCTAGAAAATGGACAACTCCAAGAGTAAACCTTGGTGTAAAATATAGATTCTGGGTGATAATGAAGTGTCAGTTTAGATTCATTGATTGAAACAAATGCACCACTCTGGTGGGATATCAATGGTGGGAGAGACTGTGCTTGTATGGTGATGGTGGGTATATGGAGACTCTACACTTTCTGCTTAGTTTTGCTGTGAACTTAAAACTACTCTAAAAACTAAATTCTGTTGATTTTTATATATAAGAATGCAGTGCTAAGTTGCTTCAGTCATATCCGACTATTTGTGACCCCATGAACTATAGCCCACCAGTCTCCTCTGTCCATGGGATTCTCCAGGCAAGAATACTGGAGTAGATTGCCATTTCCTTCTCCAGGGGATCTTCCCAACCCAGAGATAGAACCCATGTCTCCTATATCTGCTGAATTGGCAGGCAGGTTCTTTACCACTTGCCATCTGGGAAGATATATATGTGTGTGTGTATATACACACACACACATTCTAGAGAAGCCAAATCAAATGAAAGGAAATATTTGAAGCTCTTATTTTGAAATAGGAAAACAGACCAAAGTTATGTTGCATAGGAAGAGAAAGAAATTAACCCTTATGAAAATCTGCTTACATAATAACTCTCTGTACTATTTTTACAACCTTTCTGTAAGTATTCAGTTCAGTTGCTCAGTCATGTCCAACTCTTTGCAGCCCCATGGGCTGCAGCATGCCAGGTTTCCCTGTCCATCACCAACTCCCAGAATTTGCTCAGACTCATGTGCATTGATTCAGTGATGCCATCCAACTATTTCATACTCTGTCGTCCCCTTCTCCTCCCACCTTCAATCTTTCCCAGCATCAGGGTCTTTTCAAATGAGTCAGTTCTTCACATCAGGTGGCCAAAGTATTGGAGTTTCAGCTTCAGCATCAGTCCTTCCAATGAACACTCAGGACTGATTTCCTTCAGGATTGACTGGTTTGATCTCCTTGAAGTCCAAGGGACTCTCAAGAATCTTCTCCAATACCTCAGTTCAAAAGCATCAATTCAGTGTTCAGCTGTCTTTATAGCCCAGCTCTCACATCCATACGTGAATACTGGAAAAAGCATAGCTTTGACTAGATGGACCTTTGTTGGCAAAGTAATGTCACGACTTTTTAATATGCTGTCTAGACTGGTCATAGCTTTTTTCCTGAGCAGTCTTTTAATTTCATGGCTGTGGTCACCATCTGCAGTGATTTTGGAGCCCAAGAAAATAAAGTCTGTCACTGTTTCCATTGTTTCCCCATCTATTTGCCATGAAGTGATGGGACCAGATTCCGTGATCTTCGTTTTTTGAATGTTGAGTTTTAAGCCAGCTTTTCCACTCTCGTCTTTCACTTTCATCAAGAGGCTTTTTAGTTCCTCTTTGCTTTCTGCTGTAAGGATGGTGTCATTTGCATTTCTGAGGTTATTGATATTTCTCCCAGCAGTCTTGATGCCAGTCTAATATTAGTTCAAAATAAAAAGCTTTCAAAAATCTGCATGCTAGGTAATGCATGTAATAAGTCTATGGTCTAAATATTATTCCCATTTACAAAGAGTCATGGAGGCCTAGCCGATTGCTTAACACACCTGAGGCCTGCTGGTAAATGGCTGGGCCAGAACTGCAGCTGTGATGTCTACTGCTGAAGCCACAGTTCTCTCCCCTAGACTACACCATGATCTTAGAGCAGCATCATAGACACCGCACTGAAAACTGTGGGAACCTGGGAAAGAGGTAATGGAGTTTCTGTTTTCATGTTTATCTCTTTTCTTTCTCATTCAGGTAGCTGATCAATAGAAAAAGAAAACGTTCTAAAAGTGTTCATAGAATTTCATGCTCTGTTGAACAGACATCATGAAAATATGGGCCCAGTACCTTGAATCCCAGAAAGCCGCATATCATGGGCATTTTATGTGAGTGGGAATCAAGTTGTTCTCTAAAGATAAAACTTCCCTGGTGGCTCAATCGGTAAAGAAACCGCCTGCAATGCAGGAGTCTTGGGTTCAATCCCTGGGTCAAGAAGATCCCCTGGAGAAGGGAATGGCAACACAATCCAGTATTCTTGCCTGGAGAATTCCATGGACAGGGGAGCCTGGCAGGCTATAGTCCATGCTGTCACAAAGCATCAGACGTGGCTGAGCAACTAACACTTTCACTTTCTAAAGATAAAACAGATTTATGTATCTTTTCAGAAACATTGAGCCCAAAGATATATATGTAAAAGATATGAATATGAAAATCTTCCATTTATTTTATCTATAAAGCAAAAAATCTACTTTCATCTTCAACATTTCTTAACCTACTTATGCAGAATTAGCGTATACATTAATTACATCCTTTTTATTAATATGTGTCCAATTTGAAGTGTCTTTTATGACAACCATTAACTGTGAATACTCCTCCTTTTGTATCTCAAATGTTACCTTTGACCTAATCCAGTAACTTTTTCCCTATTATCTCTAAACTAAATCTGTCAAACTTTAACAAATTCATTCAAATACTATTCTGTGAACCCTACTGAGGGTAAAGCATGGTATGTTTCATACTTCTTAAAATAACCACCAAGCTACTTCATGTATCTAACAGTTTAAATGATACCAAGCCCTCTCCAAATTTTTAGATGGTTGATAATAAAGTAGAATCAAGAAAAGGAGTCAACAGAAGAGGCTCTTCCAAGATTTGTGAATATTAAAAGGATTGGCAGTTGAGTATTTCGAGAAATCTTCATTTCAGTAGAAAATCCATTATAGAAGAATGATGTATCTTTGAAGGCACAATGAGTTACTCAAAGAATGCTCCAGTGACTGAAGAGTATGCTTGCTTGTGTGGAGGAAGGTCCCTGGGGAAATTCTGGAGCCTGTTTCAACATTTGGTATAAAAGCCAACAGTGCCTTCCATGATGTGGGTGTTCAGTAATCAGAGTCGGAATCTTACAGATACAAAGAACCTTTGAGATCAAAGTAACTAATTATGATTGACATTCCCTCTTGAAAACACACTGAGAGCACATATTAGCAACATGAGTTTTCACACATTTTTACTATCAGAGTAAAATCTGCTTTGGGACACAGAGCAGTGGTTTTCAGGATATTCCTGTAATTCAAAAAAAATGAAGCCTCATCATTTCATGGTCCATTAACTGGAATCTATTTTGCACAAGTCTAGCATCACTTTCTATAACTTTAGCTAATGCATACAGATAAGTTATATCACAGAAGATACTTGACTTTTTAATCTGTACTATGAATCTCCATCTCCCTGAAATCACTGTTAAAATCTCTCATTTCACTAATCAGAGATACTCAAATTTAATGTTCTTCACCGAAAGACTTATATTGTATGGAAAAAGACCTAACATTTTGTTCTAACTCAACCATAAAACAAGATCAGATAATGAGGTATAGATCTCTGCTGGCTTGTGTGAGTCACATATTTTCCAGTAAATGGAAAATCAAGAGCATTTCTGAAGAGATGCAGACGGGAAAGGGCAGAACTTCATTGTAAAAGCCCTGAGCTCAAAGACTATATGTGAAATGTCACAAAATTCATTTGCTATAATATTTCAGTTATTATTTTATTAGCACAAAGGCAGCTAATTTCATCTCATAGTTTCATGTCATGCTGGAAAGAATGCATACTAATCAGAGATAAAATTCACCAGCCAGGAGTTCAGAGCCAGTTACCACTAACTCCTTGGAGGATATAGTGTCTAAGGAGACACCATTGCCCCCACCCACAAATTGATGACATTTGAGTGCCTGTAAAAGACAAATACTTGCGTGAATGAGTTTAAACAGAAGGTGCTTAAAGTAATTACACTTTAGGCTGCTAATTTAAAAAAAATTTTGTTTGCTTAAATATGTTCTGGCTCCAGCTTCCAATTAGTAGTTGATCTGAGTATTTTATTTAGCATCTCCCTCAAACTGGATATTGTTTTAAGTGTTTTCAATATTAACTCTTTTACACCTCCCAAGGATTCCCCTAAGAATGGCTAAGAAATGACAGAGAAGAATTTGAACCCGAGAAGTCTTGCTCTGGAGTCCATGCACTTACCCGTTGCTGCTGCTACTGCTGCTAAGTCACTTCAGTCATGTCCAACTCTGTGTGACCCCAGAGACAGCAGTCCACCAGGCTCCCCCATCCCTGAGATTCTCCAGGCAAGAATACTGGAGTGGGTTGCCATTTCCTTCTCCAATGCATGAAAGTGAAAAGTGAAAGTGAAGTCGCTCAGTCATGCCCGACTCTTAGCAATACCGTGGACTGCAGCCTTATGCCAACTCTTTCAAACAGTTTGCCTATTATAGATGCAATTGTAGAATGCCGTGGAGAAGGAAATGGCAACCCACTCCAGTATTCTGGCCTGGAGAATCCTATTTGCGAAGGGACCTGGCTGGATGCAGTCCGTGGGGTCGCAAGAGTCATACGACTTGGTGACTAAACTGCCACCACCTTAACTGGGCTTCCCTGGTGGCTCAGACTGCAAAGAATCTGCCTGCAATGTGGGAGACCCAGGTTCAATCCCTGGGTCAGGAAGATCCTCTGGAGAAGGGAATGGCTACCCACTCCAGTATTCTGGCCTGGAGAATTCCATGGACCGAGGAATCTGGCGGGCTACAGTCCATGGGGTTGCAAAGAATATGACTGAGTGACTAACACACATAAAATGCCTACTAATCAGAGATAAAATTCACCAGCCAGGAGTTTAGAGCCAGTTACCACTGACTTAAGGAGCTCCACTGACTCATTAGAGGATGAAGTGTCTAAATGACATTCCAGCGCCTATAGAAGACAAATGTTTGTGTAAAAGAGTTGACATAGTTTATAAAGTTTATAATAATTTATACGGTTTATAATATATCACTTCTGTACTCATTGAGTGTCAGGTGCTGTGCTGAGCTCTTTATGTGATTAATAGCTTTTTATTCCTCTATCAACCCTATGGAATAAGACTACAGTTAGCTGATGAGGAAGTGAGCCCAGAGAGGCATGGTCCTTTGTTGATCACCACACTGCCAGGGAGTGACAGAAATGAGACCAATCCCAGGGCTGCTTGTGGCCGAAGTCCACAGTGTAACTAACAAGTTCTGCTGGTTATCTTTAAGAAAGGGGCCAAGGAATCCCTTGAGGAAATTTGGACAGGAAAAATGCCAAAATTTTAGGCTAATTGTGCTTTTACAATACTTTCTGTATAAATCTTGACAATGAAGTAGTTCTAGAGCAGGAAGGACTTTGATAATATCTAAGCCCCAGGCCCCTCCTTTTATTGATGAGGGCCTTAGACTCAAGAACTCTTGCAAAGTCACAGAAATACAAAGCTAGAACCACATATAGCAATTTGGATTATAAGCGGAAACATCTATATCTAATTCCAAACTATTACTTCTGTTATCTGTGTGGAGCTCAATAAACCTTGCTTTGCTGAAATTATCCTTTTGGGCTGTATTATGATAGCTTAAAGGTCACTTATTCATGATTGCTGAAACATTTTCAATGATTGGATGAAAATATTTATGTTTACACCGTTTCCTGATTTTTAATGTATCCTTTGGGTTTAAAAATATTCACTTGTCATCCTGTTTGTCTTTAAAGATACTGTTTTTTTTAAAGGGAAAAAAGAGATGTACTTCTTAAAAGCCTATAAATCCTCCATGCTTTTCGTTTTGATTATTACTGTAACAAAAGAAAGACAAGAGCTTTTAACCTGAGACAATGATTTCTGTGCCAATTCCCTGCACACCTCTGAAGTCTCTACTTCCTGCTTATATCCTTTGTGAGTCTGAGGTTGTCGCCTCCTTGTTCCCAGTCATTTCTGGGCCCTCTGCCATGTTCTTCCTTACCTTGACCTGGTGTTCTTGCCTAGGTGGAGAGAGTGGATGTGGGGAGCAGCGTGCTCCTTTTCTCAGTGTGGAGATTTCTCAAGTCCTTCAGCAGTAAACAAAGATAGAGGCAACAATGATGGAAATGCTATGGCTGCTGTAAAAAGAGACAGAATCCTCCCAGGTCAACTGCCTGACCACTTAGCTGGTTTTCTTAAGATTTAAAAATATAGACCGGTGCTCCCTTTGTGGAAATTTGGTTTATTATGAGTGACACAGTGGAGTTTAAGTTTCTAGATTAAAGAAGTTATAGTCTGAGCCCAGGTGGTATATCACCATTTAAACCCCCCAGATGTCAAAATGACACATAACTGGAGGTGGGTGGGAAGGTGAGGTTGAGAAATGGGGTCGGTGGATAAACAGGAACAGTTTCCTCAGGGCAAATGACTCAGGTATTAAGACCTCCAGAAGTTTTCTGGACAGAAAAGAGAGAAATTGAAGGAGAGGTTGCTCAAGGGGAAAGAGGTGGGGTGAGGGGAGAGGGCACCGCATCACTTGTGCTCACTTAGTCATGTCCCACTCTTTGGGACCCCATGGACTGTAACCCACCAGGCTCCTCTGTCCATGGAATTTTCCAGGCTAGAATACTGGAGAGGGTTGCCATCTCCTCCTCCAGGGAATTCTTCTGTCCCAGGGTTTGAACCCGCATCTCTTGCACCTCCTGCATTGGCAGGTGGGTTCTTTACCGCTGCGCCACCAGGGAAGCCATCACATCATTACTCGAGGCGAATGTGGTCCTGTCTGCTTCTGTGCCTGCAGCGTACCTGGGGAGCTCACTGGTCCCCTCAGTGTCTCCCATCAGTGGCCAGTCTCAGGGAGAGGGTGCTTTTGTTCTGGGCCCCTTGCAGCACCAGTAGAAAAGGAGCTGGAGGGCATGGGAGGTTCTATTCCCTTTGTTATTTCATAAGTGAACTTGGGTTTGGATGACACTGTCTTCTGTGCATCTCTGACTGCCTGAAGTGGGAGAGGCGGGGCCATCAGTCAGATGGCACTTGTCATTGTCACCAGTTACCAGCGCAGTGGCTCACAAGAGGAGCTTCCTGTTCCCTCTAGAGAGGTGTCCCCGTTTAGGAAATGTGAACTGAAGTAACCTCGCATGATAAAGTTCTCACATAAAACAGATATTTGATCCTTTTTTCCTTTGGAAAACTTCAGGGAATTTTTTTATCCTTCTTCACATATTCTTATCTATTACTAAGTAAGTGAGACTTTTGAAATGTCATTGTCAGCATTTTCAGGCTATGATTTTCCTGTCTGATTAACAAAGGCCTCCTGTACTTTCTCTCCCTGCTTTCAGAAAGGTGAGTGCACTTGATTTATTCATGATGTTCACAGGGAGCTTGCAGTCTCAGCCTCCTACTGACTTTCTGAACTTGACCTTGGGATGGTCCAGAAATTACATGTATCTATTTAGATAAGGTAGTGATAAGTACCTTTATGGTATGTTGGTTTTATTGAGCACATTCATATACAAGCTGGATAATTTCTCCTACATTCTTTATTTTATTTTATTTTGAAAGCAACTCTCCATCACCCTTCAGAGTTGACATATATTGACATTCACCAAATGGTTTTCTTGCTTTAGTTTGGAGCTAAAACACTGGCAAGGAATAGCCAGCAACTGAAAATTTCAACTAAAGCTAGTGTATGGGATACTTATGAAAAAGGAAATGGCAACTCACTCTAGTATTCTTACCTGGAGAATTCCATGGAAGAGGAGCCTGGCAGGCTACAGTCCATGCAGTCACATAGAATCAGACACGACTGAGTGACTAACACACACATGGAATAGTTTACAATAATCACAGCTCACTTCTTTGAGTACTTACTATTCAAAGTCAGTGAAATCACGTTTTACATATATTATCCCAGTTAATCCTCACAACACCATGAGGTGGGTAGCCCATTTTACAGGTGACAAACTGAAGCTCATGGACTATATTTGGTTCATCATAGTCTCACAAGTAATATGTGAGGGAATAAGACTCAAATTTAAAACTGATTCCAAAGCTTTTTACTGCCAAACACTTGATTCTACCTCAAGTAGAATGTAGTTAAATAATATTTTAGGATTATAAAAAGGCAATTCAGTAGTTAAATGTGTCCTTTCTTCACACAGCAATACTTCCTTTCAGAGGAGAAAAATTAAAAAGCAAATTGGCAAGATTTCCCGATTTGTTGAACATGAGTCTCCAATTAGAGAACTATATAAAATCACGTTGAAAATTCAGTCTCTTCTTGGTATTACGTAGACATTCCAGAGCAGCGTCAAGAGCCATGGGAACTAAAGACTTTTCCATTAACAAAATACTTCCTCTTTCTGTCCAGCTTAATTTAGCCTGTGTAGAAAATGCCAAAGCTGAAGGAAAGGCACCTCCCCTGTTAGACCCACCTTTTTCTTTGCCTTTTCCCCCTCGACTTCTAAGAAAGCCCTATGAGT
Organism: Ovis canadensis; assembly: GCF_042477335.2. Lineage (NCBI taxonomy): Eukaryota > Metazoa > Chordata > Mammalia > Artiodactyla > Bovidae > Ovis > Ovis canadensis. The sequence continues at coordinate 51,960,682 of NC_091250.1, forward strand.
GTGTCTCGTGAGAGTGAGTGCGGGTGTGCCACTGGAATGGGATGAGAGAGGGCAAGCGGGGCTCATCAGCATCCACCTTGCACTGAGCACTGTTTCTCTTGTGTTTGACTCTTTGTGACCTAATGGACTGTAGCCCACGAGGCTCCTCTGTCACTGGGATTCTCCAGGCAAGAACAGTGGAGTGGGTTACCATGCCCCCTCCAGGGGATCTTCCCAGCCCAGGGAGCAAACCTCCATCTCTCATGTGTCCTGCATTGGCAGGCAGGTTCTTTACCACTAGCGCCACCTGGGAAGCCCTACATTTCCTCAGTTAAACTCTGTATCAACCCCATGAGCTAAGTGATGCTGTTCCTATTTTATAGCTGAAGAAACCCAGGCTCAGAGAAGTCTAATAGCTTCTAAGTGTCAGCACTGGAAATCAAACCTAGGGTTAATCTGATGCTGATCAAATAAATAAGTAAATACAAAATGTGGTTTATGACATACAATTTTAGATCAGTAATTACACAAGATTTTCAGAATGAAGGATCTATAATATCAGGCAAGATGTCATAGACTTTTATTATCTGACATATGGAGGCCATAATTATTTTTTTTTTTACAATCCGTTACCTGGTTTTCTAATATGCTTTACTATTAAGGCTCTGGAGACCCTTGTTTAAGCTTTAATTAAGCAGTTTACTTGAAATATGAGTATAAGAATTTAAGCTTGGCACAGAATAATACAAATTGAAATACCACTCAATATGTCATTATAAACCAGGCTGTTTGTTTTGGAGTGATGTTGATATTTATAAACCACTTGCCGAAAAAAAGAAAGACTGTTTTATGTGAAAACATTGAAATATGTGCAATCGAGATTTCTACTCTTATTGTCTATTTCCAGTAAATGAAAGGCTCTGTTCATTCATTCATGCTTGATAGTTGCAGAAAAAAGTCGTTCCCATCCAACTCGCAAGCAACACAGCGACAGAATAATTGCCAGTTTCAAGAACAAAAGAGCAGTTTGAAACCATCTGTTTGAGAGTGGACTTGCTGTATCAAAGATTTCCTACTGGACAAATTTCTAGACAAGACAAAGCCTCCAAAAGGAGATAGAAAGTATGTATTTTGCATTAATACATCATTCCAAAATTTGTCCTTAGGCCTTTAAAAGTAACAAAAGCTGATTTTTTTATTGCTGTTTTTTTGTTATCTCTGACTTATAATAGGAAGCAATTTTGCTATTTCTGGGGTTATTTCTTTTGAGTTCTCCTCAGCTATATTATACACAGATATGAGAATAAATGTGGCAAGACAGAAAAGCTCAGGCCTGAAGGTGCGAAGACAGTTGTAATCTTAGATTTTTGTGAAATTTCAAATGTAAGACATTCTGTTTCCTTAGGTATCAACTCAGACTTCTTCCTTCCCCTGTTTCAAGTAAAGAAGAAACCAGAAAAAGTATTTTCATAGGAAGAAGAGTTAGGTATTCTTTACTCTTTTTTTCCAAACATATTAAATGATCCGTCTAAGGTCCTAGAGTTATGAAAGAGTTAAAGAAAACTTACCTGATTTCAGTATCCTTACATTTTCCCCATTAAATTATCCTCCATCTCTTAAGATTTTAGTATGTGAGAGGTTTCAATTGTGCCTCTTTTTAGCCATGGACTAGATTTGCTGTAAATCATAGAAATTTTAGAGCTGGAATAATTTGTGTTGTAAATTTGAGATGGAAAGAAACCCATGAAGCTGTGTTAGATCTTGGATACTCATTTCTGCGTCAAGGACAGAACTGAAAAACATGAACACTGAAACTTTGCTTCTTCAATAATTGGGCAAAGTTACTTGTGGTATATCCACATTTGTTTTTCCAACCTAATCTGAGTTTCTTCCATTCTGTAACTGGAGAGTTTGGCTGGTTAGTTTGACTCCTCACTGCAAAGCAAAAAAATGGACTTTGGGAATCACGCAAGACTAGAAGTGACGTTGAAGCTGAAACTCCAATACTTTGGCCACCTAATGGGAAGAGCTGACTCATTTGAAAAAATTCTGATGCTGGGAAAGATTGAGGGAGGGAGGAGAAAGGGATGACAGAGGATGAGATGGTTGGATGGCATCACCGACTCAATGGGCATGGATTTGGGTAAACTTCAGGAGTTGGTGATGGACAGGGAGGCCTGGCGTGCTGCAGTTCATGGGGCTGCAAAGAGTTGGACACGACTGAGTGACTGAACTGAACTGAACTGAGGCCCAAGACTAGGTGTGATAGGAGCAACCAGCCTAATCTGTTTGAGAGATGTTAATACCTACTTCATAGTTGTTGAGAGAGATTAATACCTACTTCATAGTTGTTGAGATATTAATACCTACGTCATAGTTACATTTAGTGATGTAATACTTGTCAAAAATCTAGCATAGGGTTCTGGCACATTCTAGGCACATCTGTTACTAACTCCCTTCCTTATTTCTCCTGAGTATGAAACAAATCTAGCATTTAATCTGTTTGCATTTGTTTACCTCTGTCTTTGTTTTTGAGGCTTCTCTTACATGTGAGTGTTTTATATCTCAGCTCACTGGGAGCTCCCACTCTTTAAGGGCAGGAACCACGACTCTCTCATTGAGCCGTAAGGTCTCTGGATATGAGGGTTGTTTTTTTTCTGAAAGAAAGGGTGGGGCTTGTAGTAATATCAGGTGGTAACTATCCGAATGTTCCTGTCTTGTCCTCCGAAAAACTATTTTTTTGATAGTATCTGCTAGAAGGGCTGTATTAAGAAGGATTCTGAAGTCATTTGAAAGACTGGTCCACTGTTGCCATTGGCACAAAGGGTAAAGGCAAAGATGGCACAATTATCATGAATGAGTCATCCTTGTTATGAACCCATGGGGGAAGGTAGTTGGGCCAAGTTAATCTCTGAAGTCCTGTCCCTGCACCAATAGCTAATGGAGGCCTTCATATGTGGTAGATCCTCAATCTGTATTTCTTCACTTCATGTATAAATAAAGTGCAAAGCAAACAGAATGTGCCTGAAAGTGATGAACCAATAAGAAAAATCTAGACAAAAGTGAATATAGATGCTTTAAAGCCATTATCTGTCAAGTGTATCAGCAAAATTCAAGTATTTAAAAAGAAAGGAATACCTGTGGGATTTTCTTTAAAATGTGTTGGACTGGGAACTCCCTCTTCTAGTAACACAGGAACACAATTTTAAATCATGCATTGCATAAAATGCCATTTATGTGTGGCATTAATTCCTCCCACTGTGATGCAGATCACTTCCATTTGTTATGTCCAAGTTGAAATATTAACTCTGAGAATATGTTCTCTATAGTAATCCTTCCAGGATACTCCCAACTACATCTCCTGGTACTGCTTTAGTGATGGGATAATGTGTGGGGATGTAATAGGACCGCATAAAATTTAATAACTCTCTAGAAGTGTTCTCCTAAATGAGCTATTCAGATCAGCCAACTAAGGAAAATCAGGTGGATATTTGTTATTGAAAAGACTCTGTACATAAATAGGGAGAAAGGAAATGGGGGAAGGAATAAAAATATTCCTTTGTTTTGTTCTTGAATAGAACTTTGGTGTGTCACAATATGAATTTTCTGTAACCTGAGGTTATGCAGTGTAAAGGGTCTTTTTTTTTTTAAGTTGTCTCAGTGGGTGGCATATATGAGTCGATTAGAATCCATGTGGAAAATTCCATGTCAATTCTAATCTAGTTGATTAGAAAATCTTCACCTGATGTTCTCTGTCTGCCCTTTCACTTTGGCACAGCCAAAAACAATGGTATGCTGTTTGTGTCCATGGGGACTTAACTCTGTGATATAACTGTTTTTGGCCAGAGTTTCAAAACTGAGCTTCTATACACATGTTGAGTAACACAAAAGTGCCACCTATAAACTGATAATAAATTACATGAATACCTGTGATTCTTATTCTTTCAGGATCATACATTTAAGGAATCTATAGTCCAATTAACATCAACAAGGAAAACTTGGTTATTGCAGTCACTTATCACAGGTACAGGTAGTCAGTGGAAAAGAAGGACTGGAATCCACATATCCTCAGTTCAGTTCAGTTCAGTCACTCAGTCGTGTCCAGCTCTTTGAAACCCCATGAACCGCAGCACGCCAGGCCTCCTTGTCCATCACCAAATCCCAGAGTCCACCCAAACTCATGTCCATCGAGTCAGTGATGCCATCCAACCATCTCATCCTCTGTCGTCCCCTTCTCCTTCTGCCTTCAATCTTTCCCAGCCTCAGGGTCTTTTCTAATGAGTCAGTTCTTTGCATCAGGTGGCCGAAGTATTGGAGTTTCAGCTTCAACATCAGTCCTTCAATGAATATCCAGGGCTGATCTCCTTTAGTATGGTCTGGTTGGATCTCTTTGCAGTCCAAGGGACTCTCAAGAGTCTTCTCCAACACCACAGTTCAAAAGCATCAACTCGGTGCTCAGCTTTCTTTATAATCCAAGTTTCACATCCATACATGACTATTGGAAAAACCATAGACTTGACTAGACAGAACTTTGTTGATAATATCTCTGCTTTTTAATATGCTGTCTACATTGGTCATAACATTCCTTCCAAGGAGTAAGCATCTTTTAATTTCATGGCTGCAATCACCATCTGCAGTGATTTTGGAGCCTCCCAAAAATAGAGTCAGCCGCTGTTTCCACTGTTTCCCCATCTATTTGCCATGAAGTGATAGGACCAGATGCCATGATCTTAGTTTTCTGAATGTTGAGCTTTAAGTCAACATTTTGACTCTCCTCTTTCTCTTTCATCAAGAGGTTCTTTAGTTCTTCTTCACTTTCTGCCATAAGGGTAGTGTCATCTGCATATCTGAGGTTTTTTATATTTCTCCCAGCAATCTTGATTTCAGCTTGTGCTTCCTCCAGCCCAGCGTTTCTCACGATGTACTCTGCATATAAATTAAATAAACAGGGTGACAGTATACAGCCTCGACATACTCCTTTTCCTATTTGGAACCAGTCTGTGGTTCCATGTCCAGTTCTAACTGTTGCTTCCTGACCTGCATACAGGTTTCTCAAGAGGCAGGTCAGGTGGTCTGGTATTCCCATCTCTTTCAGAATTTTCCACAGTTCATTGTGAGCCACACAGTGAAAGGCTTTAGATAGTCAATAAAGCAGAAATAGATGTTTTTCTGGAACTCTCTTGCTTTTTCCATGATCCAGCGGATGTTGGCAATTTGATCTCTGGTTCCTCTGCCCACGTATCCTAACACCTGACAGACTCAGCTTAGACCATCTCTCTCTCTCTCTGCCTATTTACTCTGTGGGAACTCACTCAAAACTTTTCTGAACCTGTTTCTTTATATGTGTCATTATGAATGATAAAATCACTGATCTCATATTTCAAGCTGCTATATAATTTAGAAATGTTATGTTAAATACTTATTTTTGTGCCTAGCACAAATTAGACAGTCAACAAATAGTAGTAGCTATTGTGATTTTATCATTATTATTATTCTTTCTCAGTCAAGTAGGAACAAAATGTTAATAGTTGTATAGGATTTGTCTTTCAGGATTGTATTTTGAAGCAATAATTCATACTTTTCAAAGTTAGGTAAGAGTCATTTAAAAATGGTATGGTAGCCAGCCTCCAGAATGGTCCCCAGTGAGCCCAATCTGCTGATATTCACATGCATAAGTAATCTCCTGCATTGTACCAGGGTTAGTCTGTGTGCCCACTATAATATAGCAAAAGGGATGGTATGTATGGTAGGTGGACTGCTGGCTCCTGAAATACATCTACACCCTAACTCCCACATCCCAAACCTGTGACCATATTGAATAAATTACCTTACATGGAAAAAGGGACTTTGCAGAGGTGATTAATTCAAAGAAATTTGAGATGCAATTATCCTGGATTATCTGGGAGGGTCCAATGTAATGAAAAAGATTCTTACAAGATAAAAGAGGCAGTCAGAGATTTGAGGATGCTATGCTGAGGACTTTGAAGACAGAGAAAGGGCTATGAGCTAAGGAGTGCAGATGGCCTCTAGAAGCTGAAACAAGGCAAGGCCAAGAAGTGGATTCTCCTCTCAAAGGAACACAGACCTTGTCCACACCTTGATTTTCACTCAGAGAAACTCATTTTGGGCTTCTGGTCTCCAGAACTGTAATATCATAAATTTTTGTGTTGTTTAAGTGACTGCTGCTGCTGCTGCTGCTGCTGCTGCTGCTAAGTCGCTTCAGTCGTGTCCAACTCTGTGTGACCCCATAGACGGCAGCCCACCATGCTCCCCTGTCCCTGGGATTCTCCAGGCAAGAACACTGGAGTGGGTTGCCATTTCCTTCTCCAATGCATGAAAATGAAAAGTGAAAGCGAAGTCACTCAGTCGTGTCTGACTCTCCGCGACCTCATGGACTGCAGCCTACCAGGCTCCGCCGTCCATGGGATTTTCCAGGCAAGAGTACTGGAGTGGGGTGCCATTGCCTTCTCCTTAAGCGACTGAGTTTGCGGTAATTTGTCACAGCCACAATAGGAAACTAATACAGTACGTCACTTCCAAGATTAGGTCATAAAAGACTGTGGCTTCCATCTTGGGTTCCATCTGACTGTCTTTTGCATGGCTCACTCTGGGGGAAACCAGTACAGTGTTGTAAGGACACCTAGGTAGCCTCAGGAGAGGCCCACATGCAAGGAAATGAAACCTACCCACAATCAGAAGCAGATTCTCGAGTCGAACCTCAGATGACTGCAACACCAGGAGACAGCTTCATGAGAGACTGAGTCAGAACCACCCAGTTCAACTACTCCTATATTCCTAATCTATAGAAACTGTGAATAATGAATGCTTACTGCTTTAAACTGCCAATTTTCAGGGTAATTTTTACCACTTCAACAGATAACTAATACAATATCCTATGTAGTTGCCTCCCACACACAATCAGGTTGTCTTGTGTGACCAGTAGACGACTGCAGAAGTGATGGTGTGAGACTTCTGAAGAAAAGCTTCTAAAAACGAGTGCAACTTCTTTAAACCTATGGAGAGTCAATTCTCGGGAAAGACAGATGCTATGTCATGAGGATACTCATGCAGCCCATGGAGGAACCAGCTCTCCCATACCACCTTGTCACCATCTGAGAGCCAACTAGGAAGTATATCCTCCAGCTTTCAAAGATTCCAGCCCTTCTGTCTTTAAGTCTTTGATCCGAGGCCTCAGACATTGCTGAGCAGAGAGCAGACATACCAGCTGTGCCCTCACTGAATTCTGAACCCACAGAAACTATGAGATAGGGAATGTTGTTTTAACCCAATTTGTTTTGAGTGCTTTGTTATGTAGCAGTGGATACCTAGTACATTTATATTAAATATTTAATATTTCCCACTGCATTTTGGGCTTCCCTTGTGGCTCAGCTGGTAAAGAATCTGCCTGCAATGTGGGAGACCTGGGTTCAACCCCTGGATTGTGAAGACCCTCTGGAGAAGGGAGAGACTACCCACTCCAGTGTTCTGGCCTGAAGAAATTCATGGACTGTATAGTCCATGGGGTCACAAAGAGTCGGACATGACTGAGCAACTTTCACCTCACCTCACTGCATTTTGGGATTCCTTTGTGGCTCAGATGGTAAAGAATCTGCCTGCAATGCCGAAGACCTGAGTTTGATTCCTGGGTCTGGAAGATCCCCTGGGGAAAGAAATGGCCACCCACTCCAGTATTGTTGCCTGGAGCCTGGCCAGAGGAGCTACATGGACAGAGGAGCCTGGTGGGCTATAGTCCATGGGGTCACAAAGAGTCAGATATGACTGAGTGACGAACACTTTCACTTTTTCACTGCATTTTAGAAAAATACTTTTTCATGTCTATAATGTAAGTATATAAGTACCTTTTCAAAATGGCAAATTAGATGTGCAGACAACTATTCTCACACTCCTTTTCCTATAATCAGAATCTCTATTGATATTGTGTAAGGTGGAAGTGAAAGAGAAGGAGTGAAAAAGTTGGCTGAAAGCTCAACATTCAGAAAACTAAGATCATGGCATTCGGTCCCATCACTTCATGGGAAATAGATGGGGAAACAGTGTCAGACTTTATTTTGGGGGGCTCCAAAATCACTGCAGATGGTGATTGCAGCCATGAAATTGAAATATGCTTACTCCTTGGAAGGAAAGTTATGACCAACCTAGACAGCATATTTGAAAGCCGAGACATTACTTTGCCAACAAAGATCCATCTAGTCAAGGTAGTCAGGGCTGTGGTTTTTCCTGTGGTCATATATGGATATGAGAGTTGGACTGTGAAGAAAGCTGAGCACCAAAGAATTGATGGTTTTGAACTGTGGTGTTGGAGAAGACTCTTGAGAGTCCCTTGGACTGCAAGGAGATCCAACCAATCCATTCTGAAGGAGATCAGCCCTGGGATTCTTTGGAAGGAATGATGCTAAAGCTGAAACTCCAGTACTTTGGCCACCTCATGCGAAGAGTTGACTCATTGGAAAAGACTCTGATGCTGGGAGGGATTGGGGGCAGGAGGAGAAGGGGACGATAGAGGATGAGATGGCTGGATGGCATCACCAACTCGATGGACGTGAGTTTGAGTGAACTCCAGGAGTTGATGATGGACAGGGAGGCCTGGCGTGCTGCGATTCATGGGGTCACAAAGAGTCGGACACGACTGAGCAACTGAACTGAACTGAACTGAAGGTGGATATCAGAACTGATAACATGTAGCAGACTCGATTCTTGCTATATGTTTTGGACATATAACAGCTTTATTTTTATAGCCACAACTCACAAAGGCAGAAATCTCCATAGCTGAGTTCACTTTGCTCACATATGCCTTATTTCACGTGGTTTCGATGTGTTCAAGGGATGCAAGAAATGAGGCTTATTGACGTAGCTAATTAAAAACAATGTTTAAGTGTAAGTCCTGCTCTCTTGGGAATTCAGTCGGTCTATTTAAACTCCAAACTTCATTTCTAGACAGCAGCCCTTTTACATGTTTTCTCTCTCCCTCATTCTCCCAAGAAGAGGGGCTGGACCCTTTCCCTCATTCTCCCAAGAGGAAGAAGCTTATTTAATGTCTTGAAATGGGGCTGAGGAGACCCATCTGATCTGTGCATTGGCCTCTTGTCTTTACTCATCTTCTCTAAGCTGCAGTTCGTCCAGCCTCACCTTGGGATGTTCTCTGTTCTCATTTCACTGGCTGCTGAAAATTCTGAGGCTAATGTAGCTACACAATAATTGCTACAATTGCCTCTTCCACAGGCAGTTCATGGTCTTCCCACTTTTCACACTGTCCCCACCTTGTTCTTGCCCTTGACTTATATTAGTGCTGCTAATCCACTGAAACTTTGTCATAGTATCAAGTCACCCTGCAATCTCAAAAACAGCATCTACTCTCTCCCCGGAATAGAGACCCTCAAGCAGGCACAGTGGCTCTCAATTCTCAGAACCTCCTCAGGCATCACAGTGAGTATGGGAATTGACTTGTTTTTCTTTCTATATGCTCTGGGACCGAGGGTCACTGGGGGGATGGGAACTAATTTTCTCAGTGAGCCTAGCTTCTCCAGCTGGTCTGTCAGAGTGCTACAGAATTTTATAATATCTTCTTACTTACATGAAGACAGGAACAACTCTTTATCTGTCTGGCCAAGAGGAAGCCTGGGAAATTGTTGTTGTTGTTGTTTTTACATGCTCTATGTAACCAATTAAATACGGGAGACCTAATCATCAGCAAGTTAATCTTCTAACTTTTAGGTAGAATTAACATGAGTGATTTGTGAATTCATTCTATATGTATTCAACATGGAGCAGTGCTAGATAAATGCATTTAAAGACCTTCTTATTCATGCCTACGTGTGTCCATAGAATTTTGTTTTATTATAGTTAACATGCCTATCCACACCTTCCACAAAACAGCATGCTGTATGGGGCACTGTATCGTGTACCAGACCACACATCATTTATCATCAAGTCTAGCAAGACTGACATGATCCTGTTTCAACCCAAGGGCAGCTTTTGGGGTTAAGGGCCAAGGAGTCCTAAAAAAATTTAGCAATTTAGTCTATGAAAACAGCAGAAGAGAATGGAGAACATAATTAAAAGTCTTGTGTGCATCTCCATAAACAAGTTCTCACACTGGGCTGGGCCTCCGTGGATACCCAGCCTTAAGCTGTATCTCTCAGGGGTAAACTTTCAGTCAGGAAAAGCCTGGGAGACAAGAGTTTCTGACCTCTATCACTGAGCTCATCCTATAAACCACTTTCTCTTGCCCCTTTCTTTCCCTGCCTTCACTTGCCACTGCTTATACCTTCTTAGCAGTATAAAGAATGACAACGATTAAGAGCACAGCTTCTAGAGACAGACATCTTGATTCCAGTTCCAGCTTGACCGCTTATTAGCTATGAGAACTGGTCATGTTACTTAGTTTTCCTTTGTGTTTTCTCATCTGTGAATAAAATGAGGATGCTATCCACCCCATTGGGCTATTGTGGGAGACCAAATAAAATCCATATGTTAAGTCCTAATGCTGGGAAACAATAATTATTACTTATCATTATTTTCCCTCTATTTTGTCTTCCCACTCTCTATTAGTTAGCTCAGCTACCAGAACAAAACACCGCAGACTTGGTGGCTTAAACAATAGACATTTACTTCTCATAGTTCTGGAGGCTAGAAGTCTAAGATCATGGTGTCAGCAGGGTAGGTTTCATTCTGAAGCGCTTTCTCTTGTCTTGTCAGCAGCTGGTCTTGTGTGTTTTCCCATGACCTCTTCTTTGCGTGCACACTGGGTCAAGTGAGAAAGTGATTGATCCCTGATATTTCTCCTTATAGACAGTCCTATGAGAGCACCACCCTTATGACCTCATTTAACCGTAATTGGTTCCTGAGAGGCCTTATCTCCAAGACAGACACACTGGTGTTAGAGTGCCAACATATGGATTTGAGGGGCACACAAACATTCATATATAACTATTCCTCCCCATGTTCACACTCAATTTCTTCGTTTACCCCCACTTCCTATACCTAAAGTCAAAACTAATTTACTAAATGGCTAGAAACTCTTGGTAAAAATTACGCAGGTCAAAATCTCTGATGCAATAGAATGCTAGGTATTTCACAGTTTCTACCTTTTGTTAAAAGGTGTCCTCTGGGTTGGTCATGAGCTTGTGTCTAGTTAGTAATGAAGAATCGTTTGCAACACTTACCTGTTTTGCAAACAACACTGCCTAAAGCACTACCCCAAAACTCAGTGGCTACAAATAATAAGTGTGTCTTGTTCATACAGCTGGAATCAGGTACAGCTCAGAGACTTAGCCCGTGTGATTCTCCTGGCCTCAGCTGGCCTCTCTTGTCTGCCTGGGAGTAGATTGCCTCCTGGCTGGGGTGTCTTTCTGGGCTTCATCTGGCTGGAGCAACTCATCTCTCCAGGTCTCATTTTCCATGTCTTTCACATCCTCCCAGCAGGTTTCCCCAGACATTTTCTTCCCAGAGGTGCAGCAGTAAGCCCATCTCCAGTCCTGGGAACAGATAACAAAAGGAAACACTTGCCGTGTCCTGGGAAGAATGAGGCATTATAGCCATTTTGCAACCTACCCCACCAAAGAGCATTTCACTACCTCTACCTCTCTGCTCCTTTTCACTTTAAAAATTCATAAGTTTACATTAGAGAGGGTATGTGATTACACATCGTGTGTGTTGGAAAAAGTTTTATGTAACTCACCAATTACCTTTCGAACACATAGACCATATTTTTGTAAATGAGACCATGGTGCCTATAAGAAAAAAGCTTTCTTCATAAGGGTAGTGTGTATTTTGGTTCTTTGAGTTTGGGTTGGTTTTTTTGTTAGGAAACATATTTAGAGAAAGAGAATAATTTAACTTCATTTCTTACTATTTCTCAAACTGAGAAACTTTTTTCTGTATGCTGTATATCTCACAGAAGAGAGTGTACGAATCTACATTATATGGCTGAAAAGTATCAAAAGCTTTTCTTGATGTATTGTTAATACTTTCTAATTCTCTTCTAGTTTAACTTAGTATCCAGTTGTGGCTGAGCGTGAGGGAATATGATTTGGGGAAATTGAACTGTGAGGTGCTGCCACCTTGTGTGCTGTGCCTATCAGCATCTTTACTTCCCATTCTCATCTCTAGAATACTAACTTCCAGTTAAAAAAAAAATACTGCAATGGAGACATATTGTCCTTTTTAAAGGAGGGGTTTCTTAATCCTTTTTGTGCTCGTGGGACTCTTCAGGAACCTATGGACCTCTCTTTAGAATAATGTTTTTAAATTATGAAATAAAATAATAGACTTAGAAACTCTAAATATAGGATTAATGAAAAATGTGTAATAAACTAGCATGTATACTTCATTAATAGGGCTTCCCTGGTGGCTCAGACGGTAAAGAATCTGCCAGCAATGCCGAAGACCCAGGTTTGATCCCTGGGTCAGGAAGATCATAGTAACCAGAAGATTTATATGGCAAAACCAATACAATATTATAAAGTAATTAGCCTCCAATTAAAATAAATAAATTTAAACTTTAATAAATAAATAAATTAAATAAATGCTCCCATGAAGTAAAAAAAAAAAAAAAAAGAAAATGACAAATGTACCATAAACCAGCATGTATACTTCTTCATTAATAAGTAAATCTAGTGGCCAGTCTAATAACTACTGTGATCTCAAATAAGTAAATAGAGTAAATATATTTGAGATATTGATAACATGTAATGTGATTTGAAAATGTGTGTCACAGGCTAATGCTATTATGGTTTGTTGCTTGTATTCATACTTGAAGGAAATGCTAAACTATAGTTTAAAAATATTAGAAAAATATTTTTATTTTTTCCTAAGTTGACAGACCACTTGAGTTCAAGCCATGGCCCATTTTGGATACAGAGACCCCAAATTAATCATTCCTGACTCTTAATATAGTTAATATTTGATCACTAAATAAGGAAATATTAGACATCAAAACTTCCAAAAACAAATTTTCATTAAGAACCTACAAGTCTATAGAAGTCTTCTTTGAATAAGGTATTTTTAAAGAACAAAGAGTTATTTTTTTCCTCATAAGCATTATTTTCCTACACCATGCTATACTCCGCATTTATATGGTATAGGATATTTCTAATACTTTTATGCATGCGTGTGTGTGTACTCAGTTGTGTCTGATTCTTTGTGACCCTATGGACTGTAGCCTGCCAGGTTCCTCTGTCCATGGGATTTTTCAGGCAGGAATACTAGAGTTGGATGCCATTTCCTCATCCAGGGCATCTTCCCGACCCAGGAATCGAACCTGTGTCTCCCACTTCTCCTGCATTACAGGTGGATTCTTTTCCTGTAGGTCTACAAAATAGACGCTAGGTTTTATTTGATTTCGTAAGAAACTGACTACCTGGATTCTGATCCAAGGCTTGTCTTTAATTGATTCAATGGCCTTGCGCATTTCTCTCCTTTGCCTCCCTCTTTCTTTCCTCCGTCCCTCCCTTGCTTGTTCTCTGCTATCTTCCTTCCTTCCTTCCTTCCTTTTTTCTTCCCTCCTTTCTTTTCCCTGTCTCTTTGCTCCTCTCTCCCTCCTCCCTCTTCCTTTTTCTTTCTCTCTCCTCTTTATTTTGCCTTCAACGAACTTTTAATAAGAGACAAACAGGTGCTAAGAATTGTGCTAAACAGTGTGTGATGATCTAAGGGGCTTCACAGTTAATTATAACAGAGCATGATCCAGAGACAGATTAACCACACCTAAAGCAGCTTAAGCTTCTGTGTACAGCCACTCTCCTCTATATCTGCAAGGTCTGCGTCTGTAGATTGAACTCAGAGCAGATTGAAAATATTCAGGAGAAAAATCTTTTCAGAAAGTTCCAAAAAGCATAACTTGAATTTGCCATACTCTGCCAACTAATGATATAGTATTTGCAATCTATTTACAAGTATTTACATGGTATTTATATTTCATTAGGTATTATAAATAATCTGGAGATGATTTAAAGTGTACAGGAGGATGTGTAGAGCTTATATGCAAACGCTACACCATTTTAGATAAGGAACTTGAGCGTCTGTGGATTTTGGCATCTGTCAGGGGTTCTATAATTTGTCCCCCTCAGACACAGAAGGATGGCTGTCCTACTTTCATGGTTCCAAGGAGACTTGGCAGTGATTTCACATGTTTCTATAGTTTTATAAAATTTATAAAGTGAGAAATTTAAAGTGCAATCAGTTAAGACCACTGTCTCTTTGAATCTCTGCTTCCACTCGTGTTCATTGCTTTTAGAGTGCCGAGGCATTCTGAGATCCTGTTAAGCAGAAGCTGAGCAAGGGATACATTTAGATTGGGTTTAGTGAGATACATTTATGTGGTTCATACTCATTTTCATGTACAGGGAAGATTCCCAAGGGTACTGTCAGTCAATACCTAAGAATTTTATCTAGTCAGTTTCTTCTGTTTAATTAGTTTTTGCATACTTAAAGAAGTCTACATATAATTTGTCATTTTAACCCTCAAGAAGGAGGTAGCCAGGTCTGTGTGGCTATGAAGGTTAACATTACAAAGGCCTTTCCTCACCAAGATGAAGTGATATTTGATCTGTTTTTGCCCACTTGAAACACTAGACTCAAGTAGAATAGTTAGAATCTATTCCATTTAGTGTCTCTCTGTAAATACTGTCTCTAAGACAGTTTTTGGTTGTTTTAACACATGGTTCCATGAAGTTAACCGAAGATTGTTGCCTATGACCAAAACACCATTTCCTAAGGAGATTGCTGCTTTTGCAATGTGCCAGCTTGGCTGGGCTAAACTCTTTTTCCTAGAACTCTCTTTCTTCTGTGTCTGGTTCAGCCCTCAGAAGATTCTTGTGTGAGACTTGAAGGATGGAGGTGAAGCCGCAGACATTTTTATAACTCACACGCATTGTCATTTATCTGCCTTTTTACCTCGTTGGTGGAAAGCAGCTGCTCCGTCTTTTCCGGGACCCTCTTCATTACTTCCGGAGAAGGCAATGGCACCCCACTCCAGTACTCTTGCCTGGAAAATACCATGGACGAAAGAGCCTGGTAGGCTACAGTCCATGGGGTTGTGAAGAGTTAGACATGACTGAGCGGCTTCACTTTCACTTTTCATTTTCATGCATTGGAGAAGGAAATGGCAACCCACTCCAGTGTTCTTGCCAGGAGAATCCCAGGGACGAGGGAGCCTGGTGGGCTGCCGTCTGTGGCGTCGCACAGAGTTGGACATGACTGAAGTGACTTAGCAGCAGCAGCAGCTCCATTACTTCCAGCTCCTAGGCCTGGAGTGTTTTTATAATAGCTGCGTGATGAAGGCTCCTAGCTTCTGCAAGACTCCCATCCCCTCAACATCAGACATGAAACACAGGCTTTGGTCTCTCCTCCTAAACTCCAGCTCTTGCTCATGGGTCAAGCTTGTTCTCTCGCTCCCCCACTTACCATCCATCTTCTCCTCCCAATGACCTGCCCCATGAACTTGAAACTCCAGCAACAAGAATGATAGCTTTACAGAAACTGTTTTACCAGCTCCCACCATTGCATAAAATCCAATCCCTATCACAAATGACTGATTGTCACAGATGTATTTCCTAATGGTTCTGCTTCTCTGACTGAACCTTGACTGATACAAAGACGTACCCATATTTACATAAATATACTGTGGTGGCTAATTAACTCCCTATCTTTCTCACTGAAGGAGCTGATGACTGTACTTAACCAGCATAGCTCAAGCATAGGCTCTGTTCTGATTCTGTCTGGACCCCTCAACCCACCCCAGGATTCCTATGTCCCCATGCTCCAGTCCTGCGGTGTCTGTGCTGGAAGGTCATCAGAGACAGTGATGCTCAGTGCTCTCAGCCTTAGCCCACCACTCTTTTATTCTCCTGGTCCACATTCTCTGGGGTGTTATCCACATTCTCTCAAGCAGTAGTGTTGGGAGGGACACTTGAAAGCCTAGAAGTGTCACGCTGAGGATGGAGCCACCCGCTCTGCAGCCTTGGACCTTCTGTGTATGTGTTACACCATTCATCATGGCCGGGCAGCAGGAGCTTGGAAATGTGTAGGCTTTACTATTTAATCTCTTCATGTCCATCATCCTTTGAGTTATAGTAGTGCTAGTTGTTACCTTAGCATTTCCTCCAAAAAACTATACACTAGGCCAAGTTGGGCTTCCTTGGCAGTGCAGAGGTAAAGAATCCACCTGCAATGTAGCAGATGTGGGTTAGATTCCTGCATTGGAAAGATCCACTGGAGAAGGCAATGGCACCCCACTCCAGTACTCTTGCCTGGGAAATCCCAGGGACAGAGGAGCTTGGTAGGCTGCAGTCCATGGGGTCGTGAAGAGTCAGACACAATTGAGCGACTTCACTTTCACTTTTCACTTTCGTGCACTGGAGAAGGCAATGGCAACCCACTCCAGTGTTCTTGCCTGGAGAATCCCAGGGATAGAGAAGCCTGGTGGGCTGCCGTCTATGGGGTCGCACAGAGTCGGACACGACTGATGTGACTTGGCAGGAGCAGCCAGTATTTTTGCCTGGGAAATACTATGGATACTGGAGCATGGCGGGCTACATTCCATGGCGTGGCAAATAGCTGGACATAAATTAGCAACTAAACAATAACAACACAGCCAGGTTACATCCCTAAAGTCCAGTTTATGGCTCTAGAATAGTATTCAGTGGATAGATTCCCAAGGGAGTGGCTATAGAGTGTTGGGTTGCCTCAGAGTCATTCCCAAATTTACTTATTCAGACATCAGAAGAGATTAAGCCTTTTATTTCATATTTTGCACACTTTGCACATCCTTTAAAAATAGCTTTTAAATGTAATAGCTCAACTATCAACTTTTATTTGAGGTCTTCCTGAATTCCTCCAGACAGAGCTAATATCTTCTTTGTATGATTATAGCAAAACTCACATTGTATAGTGATCAGATACTTGTCCAGCTTATCCACAAGTCTACAATCATTTAAGGTTAAAAAAAAAATCACACTTTTTTCACCTTTGCCTAACTAGTGCCTAGCATATTAATGAATTTTATTAAAATTTTGATAAATGAATACTTAAGTTTATGTCATCTCTAAATTTAGTCTACTCTATATTAGGAAAAATAACTCTTCATTACTTTTTAATGTTACCAAATATCTGGATATATCAATATATTAATAAGCTATCTAAAAATTAAAATGTGTGCGGTGTTAGAAAGTGATCTAGTTTCATTCTTTTACAAGTGGTTGACCAGTTTTCCCAGCACCACTTGTTAAAGAGATTGTCTTTACTCCATTGTATATTCTTGCCTCCTTTGTCAAAGATAAGGTGTCCGTATGTGTGTGGATTTATCTCTGGGCTTTCTATTTTGTTCCATTGATCTATATGTCTGTCTTTGTGCCAGTACCATACTGTCTTGATGACTGTGGCTTTGTAGTAGAGCCTGAAGTCAGGCAAGTTGATTCCTCCAGTTCCATTCTTCTTTCTCAAGATTGCTTTGGCTATTCGAGGTTTTTTGTATTTCCATACAAATCTTGAAATAATTTGTTCTAGTTCTGTGAAAAATGTGGCTGGTAGCTTGATAGGGATTGCATTGAATTTGTAAATTGCTTTGGGTAGTATACTCATTTTCACTATATTGATTCTTCCAATCCATGAACATGGTATATTTCTCCATCTATTAGTGTCCTCTTTGATTTCTTTCATCAGTGTTTTATAGTTTTCTATATATAGGTCTTTAGTTTCTTTAGGTAGATATATTCCTAAGTATTTTATTCTTTTCATTGCAATGGTGAATGGAATTGTTTCCTTAATTTCTTTTTCTACTTTCTCATTATTCGTGTATAGGAATGCAAGGGATTTCTGTGTGTTGATTTTATATCCTGCAACTTTACTATATTCATTGATTAGCTCTAGTAATTTTCTGGTGGAGTCTTTAGGGTTTTCCATGTAGAGGATCATGTCATCTGCAAACAGTGAGAGTTTTACTTCTTCTCTTCCAATTTGGATTCCTTTTATTTCTTTTTCTGCTCTGATTGCTGTGGCCAAAACTTCCAGAACTATGTTGAATAGTAGCGGTGAAAGTGGACACCCTTGTCTTGTTCCTGACTTTAGGGGAAATGCTTTCAATTTTTCACCATTGAGGATAATGTTTGCTGTGGGTTTGTCGTAGATAGCTTTTATTATGTTGAGGTATGTTCCTTCTATTCCTGCTTTCTGGAGAGTTTTTATCATAAATGGATGTTGAATTTTGTCAAAGGCCTTCTCTGCATCTATTGAGATAATCATATGGTTTTTATTTTTCAATTTGTTAATGTGGTGAATTACATTGATTGATTTGCAGATATTGAAGAATCTTTGCATCCCTGGGATAAAGCCCACTTGGTCATGGTGTATGATCTTTTTAATGTGTTGTTGGATTCTGATTGCTAGAATTTTGTTGAGGATTTTTGCATCTATGTTCATCAGAGATATTGGCCTGTAGTTTTCTTTTTTTGTGACATCTTTGTCAGGTTTTGGTATTAGGGTGATGGTGGCCTCATAGAATGAGTTTGGAAGTTTACCTTCCTCTGCAATTTTCTGGAAGAGTTTGAGGAGGATAGGTGTTAGCTCTTTACACCGCACACAAAAATAAACTCAAAATGGATTAAAGATCTAAATGTAAGATCAGAAACTATAAAACTCCTAGAGGAGAACATAGGCAAAACACTCTCAGACATAAATCACAGCAGGATCCTCTATGATCCACCTCCCAGAATTCTGGAAATAAAAGCAAAAATAAACAAATGGGATCTAATTAAAATTAAAAGCTTCTGCACAACAAAGAAAAATATAAGCAAGGTGAAAAGACAGCCTTCTGAATGGGAGAAAATAATAGCAAATGAAGCAACTGACAAACAACTAATCTCAAAAATATACAAGCAACTTATGCAGCTCAACTCCAGAAAAATAAACAACCCAATCAAAAAATGGGCCAAAGAACTAAATAGACATTTCTCCAAAGAAGACATACGGATGGCTAACAAACACATGAAAAGATGCTCAACTTCACTCATTATTAGAGAAATGCAAATCAAAACCACAATGAGGTACCACTTCACACCAGTCAGAATGGCTGCGATCCAAAAATCTGCAAGCAATAAATGCTGGAGAGGGTGTGGAGAAAAGGGAACCCTCCTACACTGTTGGTGGGAATGCAAACTAGTACAGCCACTATGGAGAACAGTGTGGAGATTCCTTAAAAAATTGCAAATAGAACTACCTTATGACCCAGCAATCCCACTGCTGGGCATACACACCGAGGAAACCAGAATTGAAAGAGACACATGTACCCCAATGTTCATCGCAGCACTGTGTATAATAGCCAGGACATGGAAACAACCTAGATGTCCATCAGCAGATGAATGGATAAGAAAGCTGTGGCACATATACACAATGGAGTATTACTCAGCCATTAAAAAGAATTCATTTGAATCAGTTCTGATGAGATGGATGAAACTGGAGCCGATTATACAGAGTGAAGTAAGCCAGAAAGAAAAACACCAATACAGTATACTAACACATATATATGGAATTTAGGAAGATGGCAATGACGACCCTGTATGCAAGACAGGGAAAGGGACACAGATGTGTATAACGGACTTTTGGACTCAGAGGGAGAGGGAGAGGGTGGGATGATTTGGGAGAATGACATTCTAACATGTATACTATCATGTGAATTGAATCACCAGTCTATGTCTGACGCAGGATGCAGCATGCTTGGGGCTGGTGCATAGGGATGACCCAGAAAGATGTTATGGGGAGGGAGGTGGGAGGGGGGTTCATGTTTGGGAATGCATGTAAGAATTAAAGATTTTAAAATTTAAAAAATAAAAAACTAAAAAAAAAAAAAAAAAAACACACCAATACAGTATACTAACACATATATATGGAATTTAGGAAGATGGCAATGACGACCCTGTATGCAAGACAGGGAAAGAGACACAGATGTGTATAACGGACTTTTAGACTCGGAGAGGGAGAGGGTGGGATGATTTGGGAGAATGACATTCTAACATGTATACTATCATGTGAATTGAATCGCCAGTCTATGTCTGACGCAGGATGCAGCATGCTTGGGGCTGGTGCATGGGGATGACCCAGAAAGATGTTATGGGGAGGGAGGTGGGAGGGGGGTTCATGTTTGGGAATGCATGTAAGAATTAAAGATTTTAAAATTTAAAAAATAAAAAACAAAAAAAAATTAAAATTAAAATTAAAAAAAATAATAATAATAGTAATTTCATGGCTGCAATTGCCATCTGCAGTGATTTTGGAGCCCCCCAAAATAAAGTCTGACACTGTTAAAAATAAATAAATAAATAAAAATTAAAATTAAAATGTTACTACTACTTATGACCCTCTGCAGCAGTGTTATCCAGTAGAACTTTCTGCAATGGTGGCAGAAATTTCCTTCTGCAGTTATGAACTTGAAATGTGGCCAGCACAGCTCTGGGTATTTGAAACTATATAGGCATTTCTACAAAGATAATCTATATTATAACTTTGAGTCTTTTAAAAATGCTACAAAGTTCTATTGGTTTCCTCCCTCTGAGAGTCAGTTTTTTTAACTTGAACTCACTGTAGATATAAAAGGGAAATATATCATGTGAGAATAAATATTGATAAGATAATCTTTTCCTCCCAAAATGGTCTTTCAGTTGAGTAACATCTTTGATTTTTAGCTGTTATTGATAACTTTCAAAATGTTTCCTATTCACTCATGATATTTTCTGTTCAATTTTTTAAAGATTTTTAAAAAAATTCTTAAAGAATCCAGCAACGTAAAAGATAAGCCTGTCAGACCAATGTCATCTGTGTTATGAGCTCGCAGCGGTTTTTCAAGGAGATGTATGACTATGAGTAGACAGCCGTCTGGGGCTTCCCTCGTGCCTGAGTAGTGAGGAGTCTGGCTGCCAGTGCAGGAGACGTGGATCGGGTCGAGACAGTCCCGTAGAGAAGGAAATGACAACCTACTCCAATATTCTTGCCTGGAAAATCCCATAGACAGAGGAGCCTGGTGGGCCACAGTGTGTGGAGTGACAAAGAGTGGGACATGGCTTAACGACTGAACAACTGAGGCCCATTTTATGCAGTACATATTTTTACTGTAAAATGAATATACTATTGTTGGCCAATAATCTTCATTTTAATCTCTGATTAAAAAAACTTTTCCCTGAAATTATAGAACCATTCTGTCAAAATAACTATGCATAGTTTACTAAAAGTTTTTATATAGAGCTGTCTATTAAACACAAGTATTGAGCTCAGAAGTTTTGATTTGGGGTTGGGGAGGGGCATTTTTACTCTTTACTTCAAAAAGAGACGACAGAAAAAAAACCAAATCTATAAAAATTATTAAGTCATTCAGTATTCTTGGATTAAATACATACAAAAGACACTTAACAGCCGTAAGAAGGTTTCAACTGGTAAAGTTTATAAGAGAGGACTATAAAATTGATGATATATCTGAAGTTTTATCATATATGTGTAATGTATTTATATTTGTCAAGGAATCCAAAAGACAAATGGCATGTGAACATTTTTTTAATGGCTTTTATTCAGAGATTGTATTAATTTAAACCAAGGATCTCAAAAGAATTAGCTAACCAACTAGACTCACAATGGCTAAATTTAAAAAATTCACATTTACAAAGCATTGCATCTATTATTTAACTGTAGAATTTTTTAAAGTAAAATGAGATCCACTTTTCAAAAGCATCAAGTGATGCTGCAAGTGTGAAAGCCATTTAAGATTCAAAGGAATTGCAGGATAAGAAATACAGAAAATGAAATCTATTCTTTACATAATACTCAAGATGTGTATTTATATACTACATTTTTGAGAATCTATGCATTTGTTTATACAGACCTGGGTTTAGATATAGGCTCATCACTTAGTGTTCTTGAACAGATTCTGTGCTTCAATTTCTCCATCAGGAAACTGTAGATAATCATCATCATGACTTTTATATAAGAAGCATTTAGAAATTAAGTACTCAATAAATATTAGTCTCAAAAAAGGCAAAGTTGGCTAATAGAAGTGCTTTTTCTGAAACTCCACATATTCAGGTCTCTCATCTTTAGTTTATTTCTTAAAATGTAAATTTTCATAATATAATCTTCAATAATGCTTTTTATTATCTTTCAAGTATAAGCTATAGCAAGATAAATCAGGGCAGTTGTAAGCCTGCAGAAAGAGCAAAGGTTAAGAAATTGCAAATGAGTCAAACTAAAATTCTACGTACTGCCTTTTTAATGTCTAAGACCATATGTGAAAATAATTATGAATAGTAAATTTGACAGCAGTAGCAAAAGTAACCTTTTGCAAGTGAATCACAGAAACAGTTGTATATCATTACATTACAACTTGAAGTTGCTAGTGGGATTCTCAATCTTTTTGAAAAAATCAGAAGTAACAGAGAGGGGGAAAAAAAGCAATCTTTATTCTATTCCAGAATTCTAGTACGAGATGAATCACAAGAGGGTGAATCAGTAGTGACAGCTGGGGTAAAAAGAGAAGTAAGCAGATCAAATCCCTAGGGCCTGAAAGAAGAAAGGATTATACTGCAAACTGACCTCAGATGAAGAGATGACCCAGTGCTTAACCAGCAGGAAGGCCCATATGCTACCTAGCAGCAGGGAGACGGGAAAGATGCCCAGTCAGGGATTCTATCAAGCCTCTGATTAGATAATGAATGGAAATATCACTGGAGTTAGATCTAAGTCTAAATCTTGGCTCAGTTGTTTGTTAGCGATGCAGCGTTAGGCAAGTTGTTTAAACTCTCTAAGCCTCATTTTCATTCCTGTAAGATGAGGATAATATTTGTAGTTTCTTACAGTTTTATTGCATTAAAAAACACAACATCTGTGAAGCAATTAGCATGATTTCTGGCAGAAAGTAACTTTGATAATATTATTTGAAGATGAAGCAAGATCCCTAAGTAACTGTAGACTACTAGATATTAAACTATTAACCACCAGGTTGGGTCTTTGAGCTATGAATTGACTGATAGCGCTACACTAAGTTTTTTATTAAAGATGTTATGTCTTTTTTCGATTTGGGAAGTTTTTCTTAGGTTCTTTTATGTTTTGGATTGTTGATCTTTCTCATGACCTCCTAACCCAGTGCTTCCGAAGTCAGCTATAATGGGATATGAGGTCAGACCAAAAATGTCTCTATGCTTCTGAAAGTCAGGACCAGTCTTGTTAACTCATTTAGAAATGTTCCTACTGAATTAACCACCCTAAGGAAGGCTTCTGCTTTTAGAAAACAGTATAGACCTCACGTGTACTGGCTTCAAGGTGTTACACTTATCACAAAGACGGGGAAGGCATATATAAGCAGGTTTTATACAACTATTAATAGTATGTTGAGTTGGTTATTTTGAAATATAAAAAATATCATTGAAGTAAAACAATTCTATTAGCTGGAATTTAACTTTTATTTCAGATGTAAGTTTATTCAGATGTTTATTTCAGATGTAACAGCAATGTTAAAATCAACACGTTTAATCCTAACTGCACCAAATAAACAGCTATTTAAGTAGTTTTAAAATTATTCCCTCCAAAAAGCTTTTCTTTCTAACCAACATAGCACAGTTTTCCACTAGTTCTATTTTTGAAGGATTTTCAGTTGATGAGTAAACTGCTTTGGGGATATTTTAAAACTTCTTTCCTCAAAAGAAAAGTAATCTGGACAAATTATATATTGCATAGATTTCCCTGCAGATTCTTTTCTTTAGAACCTAAATGTAATTACCATACAATACAATTTTTACCTATTTACCCTACAGAAAAAAAAAAAAAACTAAATGCCCTAAAATATACAATGGATATATCCTGTGATCTTCCAGCTAATAGAATTGTGGACAATGAAGTCACAAAGTTTTCTGGACATCAAGGTAAGAATTTTTCTCAAAATATATCTGGATTCAGAATCACACTAATTTAATAATGCTATTTCCTAGACTGAAACTTAAAGGAGTTATTAGGACTATTATTAAAGTGTCCAGTTTTATATCAACTTTATCACTTCAGTTCAGTCGCTCAGTCGTGTCCGAATCTTTGTGACTGCATGAATCGCAGCACGCCACGCCTCCCTGTCCATCACTATCTCCCAGAGTTCACTCAAACTCACGTCCATCGAGTCGGTGATGCCATCCAGCCATCTCATCCTCTATCGTCCCCTTCTCCTCCTGCCCCCAATCCCTCCCAGCGTCAGAGTCTTTTCCAGTGAGTCGACTCTTCGCATGAGGTATCCAAGGTACTGGAGTTTCAGCTTTAGCATCATTCCTTCCAAAGAACACCCAGGGCTGATCTCCTTTAGAATGGACTGGTTGGATTGCCTTGCAGTCCAAGGGACTCTCAAGAGTCTTCTCCAACACCACACTTCAAAAGCATCAATTCTTCGGCGCTCAGCTTTCTTCACAGTCCAACTCTCACATCCATACATGACCACTAGAAAAACCAAAGCCTTGACTAGACAGACCTTTGTTGGCAAAGTAATGTCTCTGCTTTTCAATATGCTATTTAGGTTGGCATAGCTTTTCTTCCAAGGAGTAAGCGTCTTTTAATTTCATGGCTGCAATCACCATCTGCAGTGATTTTGGGGCCCCCCAAAATAAAGTCTTGACACTGTTTCCACTGTTTCCCCATTTATTTCTCATGAAGTGATGGGACCAGATGCCATGATCTTAGTTTTCTGAATGTTGAGCTTTAAGCCAACTTTTTCACTCTCCTCTTTCACTTTCATCAAGAAGCTTTTTAGTTCCTCTTCACTTTCTGCCATAAGGGTGGTGTCATCTGCATATCTGAGGTTATTGATATTTCTCCCGGCAATCTTGATTCCAGCTTGTGCTTCTTCCAGCCCAGCGTTTCTCATGATGTATTCTGAATAGAAGTTAAATAAGCAGGGTGACAATGTACAGCCTTGACGTACTCCTTTTCCTATTTGGAACCAGTCTGTTGTTCCGTGTCCAGTTCTAACTGTTGCCTCCTGACCTGCATACAGATTTCTCAAGAGGCAGGTCAGGTGGTCTGGTATTCCCATCTCTTTCAGAATTTTCCAGTTTATTGTGGTCCACACAGTCAAAGGCTTTGGCATAGTCACTATAGCAGAAATAGATGTTTTTCTGGAACTCTTGCTTTTTCGATGATCCAGCAGATGTTGGCAATGTGATCTCTGGTTCCTCTGCCTTATCTAAAACCAGCTTGAACATCTGGAAGTTCACGGTTCATGGTTCAACTTTATAATGCCTTAGATTTATCCATACTAATGAAAACCATTTTGCACACTAGCAATCTATTCTAAAACTACTTACCTAAAAATGTGAGTGCCTTCCCTGACAGTCCAGTGGTTAAGACTTCACCTTCCAGTGCAGGGGTTGCAGGTTCAGTCCCTAGTCAGATAGCTAAGAATCCACGTGTCTTGGGGCCAAAAACCCAAAGCATATTGTAACATTAAATTTAAAGCATAAAGCACAAAGCATAAAGTAATTTTGTAACAAATTCAATAAACTCTTAAAAAATGGTCCATATAAAAAAAATCTTTAAAAATCCTAAATCTGCCCCTGATTATCATATTATTACTAATTTTCTCACTTAATAATAGCCTTTCCCTCCCTTCTTCCATATCGGGTCCAACATTACTTTAAGATTTAAGTTTATGTTTCCAGACTACATTTGCTATCAGATATAGAAAAATGAAAGACCCCAAACCTCAAGTGATATTCAGACCAACTATCATGTGTAATGAACACATTTTTATAAGCTGGCCTTTATATATTTCTAGCTGACAGAAAATGGTTTTATGAAAAAAATCAATAATTTAAAAATAGTTTAATCTACATGAAGGCTTGTATAATAATCCTATAATGTGATTACCTCATACTTTTAACATTAATGAAACAGGATGATTTTTCCTGAAATAAAATAGCACTTGTTTGGGAATCAAGTAATAAAGGTATTTCACTCAGGAAATCACTAACTGGCTTAATTGGGTTAATATATAATGATCAGTTTCATTATGTAATACTTTTTTGACACATCTACGTGTTTTAATAAGTCAGAAATATAATAATAAAATAACGATAATGAGCTACTGAAAAAAATCAGAGTGCACTGTGAGGTATATCCTTTAGAGTATAATTCAGAACGCACTTGTGGACTTAAAATATTGCTTCTCTAAAAGTATTCCTCAGCATGCATATTTAGTTAGAAAAAAATATTATAAATCGTTTGGCAATTTTGACACTTGACAGTTCCTAAAAGTGGTATCTGGCAGTAATGTCCTGGTGCTTTCAAGGACAAGGGCCATCGAAGATTTCTCTCTTCACCTACAGCATCACTGTTGCATGTAAAATTTAACTATCATCCACTTATGGATATTACTTTTTACACATGAATTATCATTGCTTATGAAACATATATGGAAAAAATTCCATTAAAGTGAAAAGTTATACAACACTTACCATAGAATAAACAATGAAATTAAAAGATTAGCACAATTAAATTTAATCTAGTTCAGTCCAGTTCAGTTCAGTCACTGAGTTGTGTCCGAATCTTTGCGACCCCATGAATCGCAGCACGCGAGGCCTCCCTGTCCATCACCAACTCTTGGAGTTAACTCAGACTCATGTCCATCAAGTCGGGGATGCCATCCAGCCATCTCATCCTCTGTCGTCCCCTTCTCCTCCTGCCCCCAATCCCTCCCAGCAGAGTCTTTTCCAATGAGTCAGCTCTTCACATGAGGTGGCCAAAGTATTGGAACTTCAGTTTCAGCATCAGTCCTTCCTAAGGACTGCTTAAAATATAGCAGTTTGCAAAGCAATATGGTAATTCATTGCCTTTGGGACTCTCAGTTCTAGACTCAGATAGAACCTTTAAACATATGGGCTAAAAATTGATCCTAACATCATAAGTGCTAAGGATTTTTCTATCTTAACATGTTTTTGTTCAGTTTTAAAATAAGGGCCCAATTGTAAACAAACAAGCTCAACAGAGTTGTGACCAAAATTTCAAGATTTAGTAACTATTTAAAGTATTGACATTAAAATGACACATCCATTTTTTAAAGGCCACTTAAAAGGAATATTTAAATCAACAAATAGTGATGTTTATCTGTAGTTGTGCCTATATGCTAAAAGTATATAAATATTTTAAAAATAATTAAAAACTGTTTATTGAGGGGATATTGGTCTATAACATTCCATATATTTCATGTGTACAACACTGTATATTTTAACTTTGGTATACACCACAGCATATACCACATTCACCACTAAAAGTTTAGTTTTCATCTGTTACATGCTACTGCTACGTCACTTTAATCGTGTCCGATTCTGTGTGACCCCATAGACGGCAGCCCACCAGGCTCCCCCGTCCCTGGGACTCTCCAGGCAAGAACACTGGAGTGGGTTGCCATTTCCTTCTCCAGTGCATGAAAGTGAAAAGTGAAAGTGAAGTCTCTCAGTTGTGTCCGACTCTTGGTGACCCCATGGACTGCAGCCTACCAGGCTCCTCCATCCATGGGATTTTCCAGGCAAGAGTACTGGAGTGGGGTGCCATTGCCTTCTCCGTCTGTTACCATACAGTTACCTATTTGGTCTTCTCATTCCCTTCCTACCCCTCTGGTAACCACTACTCTTTTCTCTGCAACTATGTGTTTGGTTTGGTTTGTTCACGTCTTATTTACTTATTTTCCATACATGAGTGAAATCAGATGGTATTTGTCTTTCTCCACATTGTCTTTATGCATTCATCTGTAGATGGACATTTAGCAAGGACAATAGCCAGGAAATCCATATCCTGGCTATTGTAAATAATACTGAGATGAACATATGGGTACATATAGTTTTTTAAAATTTATTGTTTTTAAATAACTACCTGGAAGTGGAATAGCTGGATCACATGGCAGTTCTATCCTTAACTTTTTGAGGCATCTGTATACTGTTCTCGTCATGTATGGATGTGAGAGTTGAACTATAAAGAAAGCTGAGCACTGAAGAATTGATGCTTTTGAACTGCGGTGTTAGAGAAGATTCTTGAGAGTCCCTTGAACTTCAAGGAGATCAAACCAGTCAATCCTAAAGGAAATAAGTCTTGAATATTCATTGGAAGGACCGATGCTGAAGCTGAAACTCCAGTACCACCTGATGCGAAGAACTGACTCAATGTAACAGACCCTGATGCTGGGAAAGATTGAAGGCAGGAGGAGAAGGGGACAACAGAGGATGAGAGGGTTGGATGGCATCACTGACTCAAGGGACATGAGTTTAAGTGGGCTCTGGGAGTTGGTAATGGAGAGGGAAGCCAGGAAGGCTGCAGTCCATGGAGTCACAAAGAGTCAGACACGACTTAGTGACTGAACTGAACTGAGTGACTTAGTAGCTTCACAGCGAGGTACTTGGGCCTAAATTTTTCTTCATTTTATACTGATACTCTCCAATGGATATCTTTGTTAATAAGCGTTTTTTAAAACTTACCACTGCTATCTTCTAAGTTGATTTATATTCTGGAGACACATGTAGCTATTAAGTAAACTGTCTTTAGCTCCTCAAGTGCCCATCACAGTCAGAATCACAATTTAGTTGATTTAGCAGGGAATTAGATCAGGTAGTTGAACTGCTTTATCTCTCAGAGGTGGAAACTGATGTCAAGTGTAGTTAAGTAACTCAGACTTCTGATGCATAGTCTAAAGGTTATATTACAACCTTTCTTCTGCTTCACATCAGTACTCAATTTAAATCACATTTAAAAGGTCAGATTTTTCTGTATCAGTTTTATATCCTCTTAATAACCTATAGCATTCGTAGCCTACTAAGGAGGAAGTTGCTGTTGTTCAGTCATTAAGTCGTGTCCAACTCTTTGAGATCCCGTGGAATGCACCATGCCAGGCTTCCCTGTCCTTCACTATCTTCTGGAGTTTGCTCAAATTCATCTTCATTGAGTTGGTGATGGTATCTAACCATATCATCCTCTGCCACCCTCTTTTCCGTTTTGCCTTCAATCTTTCCCAGCATCAGCCTTTTCCAGTGAGTCAGCTGTTCACATCAGGTGGCCTAAGTATTGGAGCTTCAGCTTCAGCATCAGCCCTTCCAATGAATATTCAGGGTTGATTTCCTTTAGGATTGACTGGTTTGCTCTCCCTGCCATCCAAGGGACTCTCAAGAGTCTTCTCCAGCACCACAATTCAAAAGCATCAACTCTTCGGCACTCAGAGTTCTTATGGTTCAATTCTCACATCCATACAAGTGCTGTTTATTAGGGCAAATGCTTATTTGCCAATTATCTTGAATCTGTAAACAACCTTGCTATTTGTTTTAACTAGAACATCACATGTAACAGCAGACTTTTTTTTCTCCCCTAAATCTGTGAAGTCTAGTTCTATAATGCCTTTGAGCATGAATTTTGTCTTAATAACCTTGCAAAATTTTGTAGTCCCTCTAGGACTCAACTCTTGTCTTTTAACTCTGCGGTACAGCTAGACTTTAGCATAGCCTTTATAAATCACATGAAGGGAGAGGAAATAGGAAATGGCATTTAGGATGACTTCTGTGTTGGCAAGAATTTGGACTCAGCTACTTTGAGCTGCAAAGTGGGAGCAAAGTATTTCAGCTTCAACACAAAATACAACACCCAGAGGATCAAGGAATAAAATGTAATTTAGTTGAAGCCTGTCATAAGTAGGCTAGAGTACTTGTTTTTAATCTGTTTACCCCAGAGGAATTCTTGAAATAATTTTCAAGTCTCAAGGAATTCCCACATAAATACTCTTATACCTACAAATCACAGAATGTTAACGTGATCACAGAATTATAGATTTTATTATTTAGTCACTAAAGTCATGTCTGACTCTTTTGTGACCCTATGGACTATAGCCCACCAGGCTTTTCTGTTCATGGGGTTTCCCAGGCAAGAATACTGGTGTCAGTTGCCATTTCCTTCTCCAGGGGATCTTCTCAACACAGGGATCGAACCTGCATCTCCTGTATTGACAGGCGGATTCTTTACCACTGAGCCACACCAGGGAAGTCCTAATTTATAGATATAGTAATCCGAAAATGATTGTCAATCATTTGACTATTGGGGATATTTATTAGCCAAAGTGTGTTTCTCTCTCTCCACAAAAGATACCAACTCTAATGTAAGTTGGTAGTGTAGACAGAGAAAATTTAGCTTCCTTTTTATTTCATACCTGATTTTTAAACCATATCCAGTGTATTAGTGCAAGTTCTCTAAGACACCAAGACAGGATTAAACATGCAAGGATTTTATGAGAGAAATACCTTTGAGGGAAAGAGCCTGAGAAGACTAGGAGAGCCATCGGGCCATGAAGGCACACACGAGCTTGCATGAAGGCGAGAGGAAGGAAGGCTGGGTGGAAATGGTCTCCATGGCTGTGAAGTCCAAGGAAGGGTCTGCAATGCTCTCGGAGAGTCTCTGAAGCAGAGTCAGCCATCAGAAGGGTCTGATGCTATCAAGGTATAGGCCTGCCACTGTGCTTCTGTCTGGGGTGTGACCTTAGCACCAATACAGCCACGGAGTTCAGAGCCCAGCAGCTGGGGTCTTGGTCAGTTAGGTTCCCTGTAGCTGAAGGTCTGCAAAGCACATTCTCATGGCCATCACACCTAAGATGGCCAAAACCTTTGTCATAAATGTCCACTCTAAAAGTAGCTAATGAGATTTAGACTATGTGATTC
Organism: Ovis canadensis; assembly: GCF_042477335.2. Taxonomy (NCBI): domain Eukaryota; kingdom Metazoa; phylum Chordata; class Mammalia; order Artiodactyla; family Bovidae; genus Ovis; species Ovis canadensis. The sequence continues at coordinate 51,991,368 of NC_091250.1, forward strand.
CTCCCCCCGCCCCATTTAAAACTAAAATGACTAATTACCAAACTTTCTTGAAAAAGAAGTTACGGTTAGCTTACTTTTCCTGAAATTAACACCTTTACTTTTCATAATTTTTTATAGTAGGTCCTTGTTGGTTACCTATTTTAAATATAGCAGTATATGTATGTCAAGAGCCATATAAAACAAACATAAGAAATTTCTGTTAAATAGTTGGTTTATACCAAAAAATGTGATTTATTTTTCTTAAGATAGACTTAGTTGATTTAAATTTATAAGTTGATTTAGCCAATGTTATTTGCAACTTGAAAATTATTGACAGTACAATCAGTATAGCTACTAAACCATAAGACAAGAGAATATGAATAAAAGTGTCTCTTAAGATAGTTTTTTATACAAAACTTTGAAACAATTATTTTTTTCCTGAGTAACACTTATTAGGTGCCTAGGCCTAGCAGTTATGAAATTATTGTACATATATGTTAGCTTTTAAAATCCCATGCTTAAAATTGTCATTTTTGAAACTAGGAGTATACAATAAAATAAATGAAACTTCTACTTGTTTTTCTAATGCACAGTTACTCACTTCTGGAGTTAACAAGGAAAACACGTGTGGATTTAATTTTAACTAAAAGGAGATGATTTTAATCCCTGCTCATAATGACTGTTACACAATTCAAAGCTTGCTCACATATGTAATGAGTAGAAAACTGCAACAAAATGTTCTCTGCCTTCCTGTGAATGACAGAATAGTCTTCTTTCCCAGAAATCCAGAACTTGTCTAGGGGAAGATCAGTAAGCCTCATCTTGACTGCATGATCAGACCACAGCTTACCAAGCTCTTACTCTTCTCTCAAAGTCAAGTTCTCAAGCTGAGCAAAAGATTCAAAGAAAGGGTCTCTCTCCCCGTTGGAAGAAAGAGATAATACTGTTCCATTTTGTTCTGTGGTTCTTCCTTGCTAAGTCGCTTCAGTCATGTCCACCTCTGTGTGACCCAAAGGACTTAGCCCACCAGGCTCCTCTGTCCATGGGATTCTCCAGGCAGGAATACTGGGGTGGGTAGCCATTTCCTTCTCCAGGGGATGTTCCTTACCCAGGGATCTAACCCATGTCTCTTATGTTTCCTTCATTGGCAAGCAATGCCAATAACTAGCGTCACTTGGAAAGCCCCATGGTTCTTCTGGGTGATTTCAGTGGCTCAGACAGTAAAGAGTCTGCCTGCAGTGCGGGAGACCCAGGTTAAATCCCAGGGTTGGGAAGATCCCCTGGAGAAGGAAATGGCAACCCACTTCAGTATCCTTGCCTGGAAAATCCCATGGACGGAGGAGCCTAGCAGGCTACAGTCCCGCGGGTCGCGGAGTCAGACACAACTAAGTGACTTCACTTTCACTTTAAGTCTGGCTAATAATCTCTACTCTCAAACCCCAGCAGCAGTGAGAGAATTTCAAAATTTCCTATTGCACTATAATTTTTCCAGAGATTCAGATTGTTTTAAATCAAGGAATCTTGTTACTTGAAACAAAACTTTCTTTAGGGTCTTGTGGATACTTGTTCAGCAGGCTCATGGGACGAAAAATGCCTGCTAAGTAGCTAGTTGCTGTAACCTCCCTTCATCAAAACACCCCACATAATCTGGCACACTGTTTCTTGAAAATCCTCCTATAATTCACATTTTAGCTAAAACACACATTTCAAACTCTTCCTCTGCTTAGTCACATATTTTTATATATAATAGGTCTATGTGATCCTCTTAAATATGATAACACAATTTTAAGATATTTTGGAATGAGATGATCTTTAATAAAATTAATTGTTTTGTGCCATCATTTAGAAACTTTTTCATTTCATCTGTAAGAGTTTTTTGACATTAGTCCCTCTCTGAAGAAAGCCCTGTGTTGTAATAACTTCAGATCCAAGAAACTCAACAAACCCAAGCACAAGAACTAAGAAGAAAATTATGTCAAGGTACATCAGACTTCTCCAAACTGGTGGTAAACAAAATATCCTAGCAACTAGAGAAAAGGCTTGTTAGATACAGAGAAACAAAGGTAAATATGACATTAGATTTCTCATCAGAAACTATACAAGTGAGAAGTGAGTAGAGTAAAATCTTTAAAGCAGCGAAAGAAAAAGCCATCAGAATACTATAGCTCCCAAAATATCTTTTAAAAATGAAGACAAAACACTTTTCACACGTATAAAAACCAACCAATTGCATCAGTAACAGGACCACATTACAAGAAATGGTAAAGGAAGTTCTTTGGCCAGAAGGAAAATGATATCAGACAGACATATGAATCTATACAAAGAAATAGAGTATTAGAAAAGGTAACTCTGTGTTTAAACATATAAGAATTTTTTCTTTTAATTTAATGTTCTTATTGTTAAAATCTGTAATTAAAACTAATTACAAAGTAACGTGGTTTATAACATTGGTGAAAGTAAAGTATATTACAACAATAAGTACAAAGGTAGAGAAGGGAGAAATGGAAGTAAACTATTGAAATGTTCTTATACTATACATGAGGTGGGATAACATCATTTGAAGATATACTGTGATAAATTAAAAATACATATGTATACCCTAAAGCAAAAACTAACCTAACAGAAGAGTTATAGCTTAAGAGCAACCAATGAGATAAAATAGAATCAGAAAAGGTCTAATCTAAGAAAAATCAGGAAAAGCAGAAAAGGTAAAAAAAAAAATGTTCTTGTTAGAAAACAAATAGCAAAATTATATATTTAAACTTAACCACATTAATAAACACATTAAATGAAAATGATCTCAATACCCCAATTAAAAAACACAGATATACTGATTTTGAAAATACTATCCAATTATATGCTACTTATAAGAAGTCTACTTCAAACATAAAGACACAAGCAGGTTAGAAGTAAAAGTAAAGAAAAAGATATACCGTGCTAACACTAATCAAAAGAAAGTACCAGAGAAAACAAATTTAGGGGCAGAGAATAATACTAGAGATAAAAAGGTCATTTCCTATGGATAATGGGGTCAATTCATCAAGATCACATAGCAATCCTAACTGTTTTTGTATACAAGAACAGAACTTTAATTACATGGAGCAAAACTTGACAGAACTGAACAGATAAATCAACAAATCCAGAGTTATTATGAGAGATTTCAGTATGTCTTTTTGAATTATTGATAGACCAAGTCAATAGAAAATCAGTAAAGATATAGAAAATGTGGACAGTACTATCAAACAACTTGACATTTATAAAACACTCTACCCAACAGCAAAATAGAGTGCACACAGAACATCTACCAAGACATACCACATTCTGGGCTAGAAAACAAGTCTCAATAAGGTTTGTTATTTAGTCATAAAGTCGTGTCCGACTCTTTTGTGACCCCATGGACTGTAGGCCACCAAGCTCCTCTGTCCATGGGCAAAAATACTGGAGTGGGTTGCCATTTCCTCCTCTAGGGTATCTCCCTGACCCAGAGATTGAACCCACATATCCTGCATTAGCAGGCAATTTCTTTACCACTGAGCCATAAGATGAATCAATTCATTCAAAGAAAGTTTTTTGAACAAAATAGAATTAAATTAGAAATCAATAGCAGAAAAATCTCTGCAAAATCACCAAGTATTTGGAAATTAAGTAATATACTCCAAGATGACTCATGGATCTGGAGAAGGAAATGGCAACCCACTCCAGTAACTCTTGCCTGGAAAATCCCATGGACGGAGGAGCCTGGTAGGCTGCAGTCCATGGGGTCATGAAGAGTCGGACACGACTGAGCAACTTCACTTTCACTTTTCACTTTCATGCATTGGAGAAGGAAATGGCAACCCACTCCAGTGTTCTTGCCTGGAGAATCCCACGGACGGGGGAGCCCTGGTGGGCTGCCGTCTATGAGGTCGCACAGAGTCAGACATGACTGAAGCAACTTAGCAGCAGCAGCAGCAACTCATGGATCAAGAATAAAAATTCAGAATAAAGTTAGAAAGTAGTTTAAATGAAATGAAAATTGAAAACATAAAAATTTCTGGGATGCCACTAAAGTGGTGCCTAGGAAAACACAGCGCTAAATGCTTATATTAGAAAAGAAGCTCTCAAATCAATAACCTCAGCTTCCACATTAAGAAAACAGAAAAAGAAAAGCAAATTAAGCCCCAAGTAAGTAGAAGAAAGGGAATAATAAAGATCAAGGTGGAAGTCAATGAAGTAGAAAAACAATAGAAAAAAAAATCCATAAGACTAAAAGCTAGGTTTTTGAGATCAATAAAATTGATAAACCTCTTAACAAGACTGATAACAAAAAGCAAGCACAAACTGGCAGTTACAGGAATGGAAGGAGTGACATTATCAGGGATTTTACAGATACTTAAAGGAAGATGAGAGAATATTATTGACAACTTTATGCCAGTAAATTTAACACATTAGAAAAAACACCTTGCAAGACATAAGTTACAAGGCTCAGTCAAAAAGGAATAGATTAGGTGAAAGGCCATATATCTACTTTTTAAATTAAATTTCTAGTTAAAAACCTTCCCACAAAGAAAATCCCAGGCCCAGATGGCTTCTGGAGTGAATTCTACCAAATGTTTAAGGAAGAAATAATATCAAGTCTACACATACTCTTCCAGAAATTGAAAAATAGAGATTATTTCCCAACTCATTCTATGAAGCCAGCATTAATCTGAGATAAAAACTAGACAAAGACATTAGAGGAAAACAAAACCATGGCCTGATGGTCCTCTTGAACACAGGTGCAGAAATTCTAAACAAACCTTTAGCAAACCAAATACAAAATATATAAAGGATAATACATAATGACCAAATGGATTTTATCTCATCCTCTAGGATGCTTTCTCCACTTGAGACTATGTTCTCAGCGTCACATGCAGGCAATCCAGTTGACAGACCATCTGAGCACCTAGCCAAAGGGCAACATTAACTGTCAGCCAAGGGCGTTAACTATTTTAGACTCCAGCCCAAATGAGCCACATTAGAACCGTATTCCAACTGATATCTACCTGCAAATGCATGAGATACCCCATTTGAAAACTGCCCAGCTGAGCTTATCCTGAATTATTGACCACAAAAATGCTCAAGAATTAAAAATAAAATAAAATTATCATTTTAACCCACAAAAACAGGAAGAGAAATAGAGAGCTTTCAGTGAAACAGCTTTTTGCCTGAAGAATTCTATGGACAGAGGACCCTGGTGGGCTACAGTTCATGGGATCACAAAGAGCTGGATATGACTAAGTGACTTTCACTTTCTCTAACCTAAACAAGTAAAGTTCTCCTAGGGATAAACCTACTCATTTAGATAATGCTTCCTCACAGATTTTTGGGATTTCACTCTTAAATATAAATGTCTAGCCAAAGATGATAAAACAATAAAATGAGGAAAACAAACCAGAAGAGAACCCCCTAAATCAGAGACAATGTGAATAATAGGTAAATTCAGTTCAGTTCAGTCGCTCAGTCGTGTCCAACTCTTTGCGACCCCATGAATGCGACACCAGGCCTCCCTCTCCATCACCAACTCCTGGAGTTCACTCAGACTCACATCCATCGAGTCAGTGGTGCTATCCAACCATCTCATCCTCTGCCGTCCCCTTCTCCTCCTGCCCCCTATCCCTCCCAGCATCAGAGTCTTTTCCAATGAGTCAACTCTTCGCATGAGGTGGCCAAAGTACTGGAGCTTCAGCTTCAGCATCATTCCTTCCAAAGAACACCCAGGGCTGATCTCCTTCAGATGGACTGGTTGGATCTCCTTGCAGTCCAAGGGACTCTCAAGAGTCTTCTCCAACACCACAGTTCAAAAGCATCAATTCTTCGGTGCTCAGCCTTCTTCACGGTCCAATCCTCACATCCATACATGACCACAGGAAAGTTAATTTATATTAAAAAAAATCTTCAGAGAGATAAGAGGATACTCAACACATTAAAAAAAAACCGAACAGTTCTATGAAGAAAAAAGAATAACAGGATGTATTAGTCTCCTATTGCTGCTATTATAAATTATCACACCCCTAGTGGTTTCAGTTCAGTTTAGTCTCTCAGTTGTGTTTGACTCTTTGTGACCTCATGAACCACAGTACGCCAGGCCTCCCTGTCCATCCTGGAGTTCACCCAACCCCATGTCCATTGAGTCAGTGATGCCATCCAACCATCTCATCCTCTGTTGTCGCCTTCTCCTCCTGCCCTCAATCTTTCCCAGCATCAGGGTCTTTTCAAATGAGTCAGCTCTTCACATCAGGTGGCCAAAGTATTGGAGTTTCAGCTTCAACATCAGTCCTTCCAGTGAACACCCAGGACTGATCTCCTTTAGGATGGACTGGTTGGATCTCCTTGCAGTCCAAGGGACTCTCAAGAGTCTTCTCCAACACCACACTTCAAAAGCATTAATTCTTCAGTGCTCAGCTTTCTTTATAGTCCAACTCTCACACCCATACATGACCACTGGAAATACTATAGCCTTGACTAGATGAACCTTTGTTGGCAAAGTAATGTCTCTGCTTTTTAATATGCTGTTTAGGTTGGTCATAACTTTCCTTCCAAGAAGTAAGTGTCTTTTAATTTCTTGGCTGCAGTCACCATCTGCAGTGATTTTGGAGCCCAAAAAAATAAAGTCAGCCACTGTTTCCACTGTTTCCCTGTCTATTTGCCATGAAGTGATGGGACCGGATGCCATGATCTTAGTTTTCTGAATGTTGAGCTTTCAGCCAACTTTTTCACTCTCCTCTTTCAGTTTCATCAAGAGGCTCTTTAGTTCCTCTTCACTTTCTGCCATAAGGGTGGTATCATCTGTACATCTGAGGTTATTGATATTTCTCCCAGCAATCTTGATTCCAGCTTGTGTTTCTTCCAGCCCAGCGTTTCTCATGATGTACTCTGCATATAAATTAAATAAGCAGGGTGACAATGTACAGCCTTGACATACTCCTTTTCCTATTTGGAACCAGTCTGTTGTTCCATGTCCAGTTCTAACTGTTGCTTCCTGACTTGCATATAGGTTTTTCAAGAGGCAGGTCAGGTGGTCTGGTATTCCCATCCCTTTCAGAATTTTCCATAGTTTATTGTGATCCACACAGTCAAAGGCAAAGTGGTTTAAAACAACACAAATATATGAGCTCATTGTTCTGGAGGTCAGAAGTCCAAAATCAGTCTGACTGGGCTGAAGTCAAGGTGTCAGAAGGGCTGCATCTTCCAGGAGGCTCCGTGGAGAGAATTCATTTCCTTGCCTTTTTCACCATGTAAAAAACACTACATTCTTTGGCTCATGACCCCTTCCTTGCATCACTCCAACCTCTTGCTTCTGTCACTGCATTTCCTACTACTGATTCTGATTCCCCTACCTACCTTTTATACGGTCTCTTGTAATTATAACACTAGACCCATTCAGGTAGCCCAGGACAATCTTCCCATCTGAGAAACTGAACCTTAGAATCTACAAGTCCCTTTTACCATGTAAGGTCACATGTTCACAAGTTCCAGAAATTAGGTTGTGGATATCTTTGAATATGGAGATGATATTTGAAACCACATAAAAAGTATTGAAAATAATTGTTGGGTCTGGGGATAGAGACCTAGGGATAGGAAAGGGATTTGCTGTTACTAATCTTATAGTATTCTTTGACTTTAAAACTATGCCCATTTTTCTTTTGTATCAGTGTATATTATTTCATGAATAAAATTTTTTAAGTATTAAATGTATATATACCAAAATGTTAACTATGGTTTTCATTACATACTTTTCTTAATTTTACCTTCATTATTATCCACAGTTTTATAATAAGCACACAATCATTTTATAATGGAAAAAATCAACCATTTAAAATTCATATAATTTTTAACTTTTCAAAGTAAATTAAGTTCATGATATAAATGAATAGCCACATGTTGATATCTGCCATATAAAAGGTACTTTAAAAGCTGAGGTAGCTATGACTACTAGACTATGTTTTTCTTTTTTAATTTTTTCTTTTTTTTTTTGGCCTTGCTACAAAGCATGTGGGATCTGAGTTCCCCTAAAGTGGAAGCATGGTATGTTTTTTATATTTCTTGAGAGAAGATTTTTTTTTTAAATTTTAGTCTTTCCAGTGAAGGATATGACTGATAGTATCAATTGTTAGAAATAACTATTGATCAAGACATAAAGAATTATTAGAAGTTAGAGTTTTAAAAGACTTGTGAAGAAGAGATACTTTATTCCAATAAAAAGGAATTTACTTTCCTACAAAGTAAGCAAAACAAATGAAAAACCCTTTCATGAATTCTTTTCTCTCTCTTACGGAAAGTGCATGCTTAATAGTACCATGGAGTAAAAAGATCACTGGATGATGAAGAAATGACTTTAGTTTTTTGATTAATTTGCCACAAACACTTTGTTGTTATAGTAGGTCCAATCAGGAACTCAAAAATTTAGAGAATTTTTTTAAAAACTTATTTTGGATCAGAATTGGCCAATTGTCCTTCAGGAATGGCTCTTTTTGCAATGCGGGAGACCTACATTAGATCCCTGGGTTAGGAAGATCCCCTGGAGGAGGGCATGGCAACCCATTCCAGTATTCTTGCTGGAGAATCCCATGGACAGAGGAGCCTGGTGGGCTACAGTCCATGTGGTTTCAAAAAGTCAACACGACTGAGTGACCAAGCACTGCATGGCACAGCAATGGCTTTTATGAGGTTTATTCTGGGTCACAAAATGAAACTGCAAAGCCAGGACAGATGAGTGACTCTGTTAGAATGGATTGAGTGTCTGTGTGCAGAGCACTTGAGGCACCTCTCAACTAAAAGTGGGAAAAATACTTTCTCAAGGAACTGGTCTCAGAAGAGTTTACCAAGCCCATTTTCACACAGAAGCTTGCATAATATTAACAACCAACTTCCTTTAAGAGGAAAAATATTATGTGGAAACCTTTTCATCCTTTGTTGTTGTTCAGTTGCTCAGTCATGACTGACTCTTTGCGACCCCATGGACTGCTGCACGCCAGGCTTCCCTGTCCTTCACCATCTCCTGGAGCTTGCTCAAAATCCTGGCCATCGAGTCACTGATGCCATCCAGCCATCTCATCCTCTGTCATCACCTTCTCCTCCTGCCTTCAATCTTCCCCAGCATCAGGGTCTTTTCTAATGAGTCAGCTCGTTGCATCAGGTAGCCAAAGTATTGGAGTTTCAGCTCCAGCATCAGTCCTTCCAATGAATATTCAGGACTGATTTCCTTTCAGATTGACTCGTTTGATCTTCTTGCAGTCCAAGGGACTTCAGCACCACCGTTTAAAAGCATCAATTCTTCAATGCTCAGCTTTCTATATAGTCCAACTCTCACATCCATACATGACCACTGGAAAAACCATAGCTTTGACTAGACAGACTTTATCGGCGTAGAAATGTCTCTGCTTTTTAATATTCTGTCTAGGTTGGTCATAGCTTTTCTTCCAAGGAGCAAGCATCTTGTAATTTCGTGGCTGCATTCAATATCTGCAATGATTTGGAGCCCAAGAAAAAAAACTCTGTCATTGTTTCCGTTGTTTCCCTGTCTGTTTGCCATGAAGTGGTGGGACTGGAGGCCATGATCTTAGTTTTTTGAATGTTGAGTTTTAAGCCAGTTTTTTCATTCTCCTATTTCACCTTCATCAAGAGGCTCTTTAGTTCCTCTTTGCTTTCTGTCATAAGGGTGGTGTCATCTGCCTGAGGTTATTGATATTTCTCCCAATCTTGATTCTAGCTTGGGCTTCATCCAGCCAAGCATTTTGCATGATATACTCTGCATGTAAGTTAAATAAGCAGAGTGACAATATACAACCTTGATATACTCCTTTCCCTATTTGGAACCAGTCTGTTGTTCCATGTGTGGTTCTGACTGTTGTTTCTTGACCTGCATACAGGTTTCTCAGGAGGCAGATAAGGTGATCTAGTATTTCCATTTCTTGAAGAATTTTCCACAGTTTGTTGTGATCCACACTGTCAAAGGTTTTAGCATAGTCAATGAAGCAGAAATATATGTTTTTCTGGAATTCTCTTGCTTTTTCAATGATTGAATAGATGTTGGCAATTTGATCTCTGGTTCCTCTGCCTTTTCTAAATCCAGATTGAACATCTGGAAGTTCTTGGATCATCTTGAAGCCTGGCTTGGAGAGTTTTGAGCATTTCTTTGCTAGTGTGTGAGATAAGTGCAATTGTGCAGTAATTTGAACGTTGTTTGGCATTGCTCTTCTTTGGGACTGGAATAAAAACTGACCTTTTCCAGTCCTGTGGCCACTACTGAGTATTTCATATTTGCTGGCATACTGAGTGCAGCACTTTCATAGCATCATCTTTTAGGATTTGAAATAGCTCAGCTGGAATTCCAGCACATCCACTAGCTTTGTTCCTAGTGATGCTTCCTAAGGCCGACTTGACTTTGCACTCCAAGAAGTATGGCTCTAGATGAGTTATCATACCATCACGGTTATCTGGATGACTAAGATTTTTCTGTATGGTTCCTCCATGTATTCTTGCCACCTCTTCTTAATATCTTTTTTTTCTGTTAGGTCAATACCGTTTTGTCCTTTATTGTGCCCGTGTTTGCATGAAATGTTCCCTTGGTATCTCTAATTTTCTTGAAGAGATCTTTAGTCTTTCCTATTCTATTGTTTTTCTCTATTTCTTTGGATTGTTCACTTAGGAAGGCTTTCTTCTCTCTCCTTGCTATTCTTTCGAACTCTGCATTCAGATGCTTATATCTTTCCTTTTCTCCTTTGCTTTTCAATTCTCTTTTCTCAGCTATTTGTAAAGTCTCCTCAGACAGCCTTTTTGCATTTCTTCTTCTTGAGGATGGTATTGATCACTGCTTCCTGTACAATGTTATGAACCTCTGTCCATAGTTCTTCAGGCACTCTGTTGAATCTCATCCCTTCAATCTATTTGTAACTTCCACTATATAATCATAAGGGATTTGATTTAGGTCATACCTGAATGGTCCAGTGGTTTTCCCTACTTTCTTCCAATCTGATTTCGGTATTAACCATCTTGTAATGTCCAGGTGTAGAGTCATCTCTTGTGTTGTTGGAAGAGGGTGTTTGCTATGACCAGTGCATTCTCTTGGCAAAACTCTGTTAGCCTTTGCCCTGCTTCATTGTATATAAGGTCAAACTTGCCTGTTAATTGCAAGTATCTTTTGACTTCCTACTTTTGCATGCCAGTCCCCTATGATGTAAAGGACATCTTTTTTGGTGTCCTTGCATCCTTAGGCTTTAGCAAAGCAAAAGCAGAGTATATTGTATTAGATTTCTTTCTTATTCAGTTCAGTTCAGCTCAGTCACTCAGTCATGTCCAACTCTTTGCGACCCCATGAATCGCAGCACGCCAGGCCTCCCTGTCCATCACCAACTCCTGGAGTTCATTCAAACCCACGTCCATCAATTCGGTGATGCCATCCAGCCATCTCATCCTCTGTCATCCCCTTCTCCTCCTGCCCCCAATCCCTCCCAGCGTCAGAGTCTTTTCCAGTGAGTCGACTCTTCGCATGAGGTATCCAAGGTACTGGAGTTTCAACTTTAGCATCATTCCTTCCAAAGAACACCCAGGGCTGATCTCCTTTAGAATGGACTGGTTGGATCTCCTTGCAGTCCAAGGGACTCTCAAGAGTCTTCTCCAACACCACACTTCAAAAGCATCAATTCTTCGGTGCTCAGCCTTCTTCACAGTCCAACTCTCACATCCATACATGACCACTGGAAAAACCATAGCCTTGACTAGACAGACCTTTGTGGGCAAAGTAATGTCTCTGCTTTTGAATATGCTATCTAGGTTGGTCATAACTTTTCTTCCAAGGAGTAAGTGTCTTTTAATTTCATGGCTGCAATCACCATCTGCAGTGATTTTGGAGCCCCCCAAAAATAAAGTCTGACACTGTTTCTGCTGTTTCCCCATCTATTTCCCATGAAGTGATGGGACCAGATGCCATGATCTTAGTTTTCTGAATGTTGAGCTTTAAGACAACTTTTTCACTCTCCTCTTTCACTTTCATCAAGAGGCTTTTTAGTTCCTCTTCACTTTCTGCCATAACTAACATCAATTTTTAACAAATGTTCACTTTATATAGAATTAACCTAGTTACACAATAAAAATATGTAGTTATATAATAAGAACTTTGAGTGGTCACAATGTAAATGTATTTAAAGGATATGCTATACATCAGGTAACTCTATTAGAAGTTTCAGATTTAACATAATAACTTTGTGTGAGTTATAGTTATTATTATGTTGAAGATAAAAATTAAAATTGATCAACTCGAAATATTTTCAGAATTTGGTGAATAATTTTATTTATAAAGGAGATTATTAAATTTGCTTGTTAAGTAGGCATTTTCTTATCATGTGCATTATTGAATATTCATGAAAAGGAGAAATGTCATATTACAACTATTTTTGGAAGCAGCTTTCTGTTCTGGTATTGCATAGGAACAAATTGAAATATAAGATCTGTCAAATTAGAGCATAGTTATATTCTCACATTAAATATTGAGTTCAAATTTGTTAAACTGTTTTACTCCAGTGAAAACTAAATATTTTTGTTAAAGACTTCTTGGAATATTTAAAGGGCAATATTTTGCATACAGTATGGCTTCAAATGAGTTTACATCATGTCATTATGTTACTGGGAGAGGATATTATTAAAATGTAAAGTTATTCCTAAACAAGAAGACAAAGTAATCATCTTTAGACTTTTAAAGAAATAATGGTGACTTCCATTATTATACTTACAAGAGGATGAAATGCAGAGTGATTCCAGGACTTCCACAAGGTCATGTACCTCGTCGTGGGTTAAAGCAGGTCTATGATGTATGTCTCCTATTTAGAGGCCAGAGCTGTTTCTCGTACAGCATTCTTTGTGAGCATGAATGCAGGAAGATCAGGTACTACTAGCATTTTGAGCATTTCAGTTTGTGATCTGCAGGACTCTCTCCCTCTTTGCAATCTATCTAGCATTCCAATACCAAGCCCATTAAATGCCAGTAGCACCTCCACATTCCCCCAGCTTTACAGAGATGTAATTGATAGATAACACTATGGCAAGTTTATAGTACCTGTGCTGTGCTAAGTCGCTTCAGTCATATCTGACTCTTTGAGACCCCATGGACAGTAGCCTGGCAGGCTCCTCTGTCCTCTGTCCATGGGATTCTCCAGGCAAGAATACTGGAGTGGGTTGCCATTTCCTACTTCATTATTTCCAACTCCATTATAGTATCTGCACATTCTTAAGTGCTTCTCCTAAAACAGTCCTGCCCTGACTGAGAAATACTGCATATACCAAAAGCTCATGTATTAGGAGGAAATGATTAATAATAAGACTGCCAGATGTCTTATGAAATTGTTTTACTTTCACTCTGTAATTCCTTAAGTGTGCAATGGCTCTTCTTGAAGCCTAGTGGAAGAGCTTCTGATCTTTATACTTCCATTGCCAATGTGTGTTCAGAAATGAACAATGACCACTAGGAGCTATAACTAGAAGTGAGACCTTTTTACACCTCTTTGGTTTTCACCTTGTGGATTTTTATACCTATTGTGGATTTGTTGAGAAATGCACACAAAGATGACATTATTTATCACCTATTAAATATAATCCAATCCCAAAAAATTCCAATCCCAAAGAATGGCAATGCCAAAGAATGCTCAAACTACCGCACAATTGCACTCATCTCACATGCTAGTAAAGTAATGCTCAAAATTCTCCAAGCCAGGCTTCAGCAATACATGAACCGTGAACTTCCAAATGTTCAAGCTGGTTTTAGAAAAGGCAGAGGAACCAGAGATCAAATTGCTAACATCTGCTGGATCATGGAAAAAGCAAGAGAGTTCCAGAAAAACATCTATTTCTGCTTTATTGACTATGCCAAAGCCTTTGACTGTGTGGATCACAATCAACTGTGGAAAATTCTGAAAGAGATGGGAATACCAGACCACCTGACCTGCCTCTTGAGAAACCTCTATGCAGGTCAGGAAGCAACAGTTAGAACTGGACATGGAACAACAGACTGGTTCCAAATAGGAAAAGGAGTACGTCAAAGCTGTATATTGTCACCCTGCTTATTAAACTTTTATGCAGAGTACATCATGAGAAACACTGGGCTGGAAGAAGCACAAGCTGGAATCAAGATTGCTGGGAGAAATGTCAATAGCCTCAGATATGCAGATGACACCACCCTTATGGCAGAAAGTGAAGAGGAACTAAAAAGCCTCTTGATGAAAGTGAAAGAGGAGAGTAACAAAGTTGGCCTAAAGCTCAACATTTGTAAAACGAAGATCATGGCATCTGGTCCCATCACTTCATGGGAAATAGATGGGGAAACAGTGGAAACAGTGTCAGACTTTATCTTTTGGGGCTCCAAAATCACTGCAGATGTTGACTGCAGCCATGAAATTAAAAGATGCTTACTCCTTGGAAGAAAAGTTATGACCAACCTAGATAGCATATTCAAAAGCAGAGACATTACTTTGCCAGCAAAGGTCTGTCTAGTCAAGGCTATGGTTTTTCCAGTGGTCATGTATGGATGTGAGAGTTGGACTGTGAAGAAAGCTGAGCACCGAAGAACTGATGCTTTTGAAGTGTGGTGTTGGAGAAGACTCTTGAGAGTCCCTTGGACTGCAAGAGGACCCAACCAGTCCATTCTAAAGGAGATCAGCCCTGGGTGTTCTTTGGAAGGAACGATGCTAAAGCTGAAACTCCAGTACTTTGGCCACCTCATATGAAGAGTTGACTCATTGGAAAAAGACTCTGATGCTGGGAGGGATTGGGGGCAGGAGGAGAAGGGGACGACCGAGGATGAGATGGCTGGATGGCATCACGGACTCTTTGAGTGAATTCCAGGAGATGGTGATGGACAGGGAGGCCTGGCATGTTGCGATTCATGGGGTCGCAAAGAGTCGGACACAACTGAGCAACTGAACTGAACTGAAATATAATCCGGACATGAATTTGACCAAACTCTGGGAGACAGTGGAGGACAGAGGAGCGTGGTGTGCTGCAGTCCATAAGGTTGCAAAAAGTGGGACACGACTTAGTGATTGAACAACAATGACCATTAATATAAATACATTTAATGGTTCTGATAAGAGATCTCAAGTGGAAGAGTTGGAAAATTCATTTGTATGTTAGATATCCCATCTTATCCTTTCACAGTCCTTGGTGAATAAGCTAAGTCAAGTAAGAAAATGTTTCTTTATAGTTATATAAGGGTATTGTAAAGTCATAATCCCAGTTTGATTACACAAAATGTGAGAAATTACTGTATATGTGAGTGTGTTTATTTAACCAAATACCTACCACCTTCTATGTGCCAGGCATTGTTCTAAGCACTTTACACATATTTATTCAGCTAATCCTCACAGCATCCTAAGGTAGATCTAGTCCCCAAATAAGATCTGTTTCCTCATCTATAAAATGAGGAAACAGAAATGGAGAGTGAAATCACACAGCCAGCATACAACAGAGTAAGAATTCCCACCCAGGCAGGCAGGACCCATAGTCATTTTCTTCACCACCTCACTATTATTCTGCTTCTCTACAACACAGGGATAACAAGGGAACAGAACACTGTGAAAACCAAGTTTAGGATTTGGGCCAACCAGAAGAAAACCCAAAGCTGCCACTTGCAAATCAGATGTTGTTTTGCTGCATCTGAAACAACAAGGCTTCTCAACATCTTTTTGTAGGAATTTCATGAAAATCTCGTTTTCCCAGGCCCTGGTTTTATAACCTAAATATCCAAGAGAAAAAATATATTAGTCAAAAGAGCTATATATTTGCCTTCTCTTTTTTATTAATATAAGAATGGTCTCACATATGTGAATTTTAACAGTTAAGCTTAAACAGTAATAGCAAAGTTCGAATTTTTTTCTTTCAACAAACCTGTTCCACATTTTAGGAAAACCCTGTTTAGAGGTGCCATATCCTCTTTATCAACCAGTGGTTTGAGCAGCTTCACTAGGAATAGAGAATGGTGATGGAGAAAACTAAGAACACCATTCTAGTCCCAAACAGAAAAATTTTCCTTTCAGATTGAGATTTTATGTGTGTAAATAAAATTAGTTCCTTCTCCTGGAAGCCAGAATATTACCCTTGCTATACTGGAAATGATAGCAATTTTATGTTCATTTTCATATCTATAACTCCTCTTTCCTTATAATCCATCAAAACAAAATTACTTTTATTGTGGGTATATGACTGGGATTCCACTGCGAGTGATATAATAGAGCATTTAATCTTGTATTCCCAATTCCTAAAAGAGTACCTGGAATTTAGGAAGTACTTGATTTATGTGCTGAATAAATAAATTATAGGAAAATGGCAAAAAAAAAGGAAAATATGTCTTGATCAAAATATAGAAGTAAAATATGCTTGGATACTTATTATATTTATCATTTAAACTGGTTTATATAAAAATAAAATTCTTATTGGTGACATTAGATTTCACATTTCAATTTTCTATTTTGGTGGATAGGAATGAGCATGAAAAGATCATCCAAATTTATAACTAATAAATAATTAGAGCTGTTTTGTTCTCTAACATTTTATATTGAGTAACATTTTACTTAAGTCAGCATTATTCTACATAGACCTTACATTTAATACTTTCTTCTTCTAAAATGTCAGGGTCAATTACTGACTGACAATATATTTGCCATTGTAGGTTGATGTCAAATATATATGAACCTTGCTTTAGAAAGCAAGGTCTTGCTATGCAAGAGTAAAGTAATAACTGAACATGGAGGGGAAGGGTGTGAATGTGGAAAATCTCAAAATGAGAGAAAATATCAAAGTTTACTTTTTCAATATTTTTTTCAGAGAAAACTTTAGCATCCATTCCTCCTCCTAAAATATCAAGTTAATTGTCATCCCAGTTTTATTTGAAAATCATCTCTCTTCCACACTTAGCAATGCTATTTAGAAGGGACAGTTCCTGCCCTAAGCTTGAGAGATGTGGGCACTGATTGGGTTAAGCCAGGCAGTGGAGCCCTTCTGTTGGCCACAGTTCAAGGTTAGGCACACACCATAAGCTATCAGAGACAATTAGGGATGCGGAGACATTTGCTGGAGGTGGATTTGATGCTATGAGAGCATGGTTCTTGGAGCTCAACAACAGGTTTTTGTGATGAGAGAAGCTATCACAGAAATGGGGGTGAAGCTGACTTACAGGATGCTGATCACAAAGATGGACACTATGAACATGGGTAGAGTCCTTAATCAAGCCACCTCTAAAGCCAAGCTCCCCCCTGGACTTTCAAATCTAGTACCTAATAACCTATTGCATTCCTCCTTTTAAACCAGTATGGGTTGAATTATGATGCTTGCATTACAAAGAGTCATAATGAATATAACAATGCAAGTCGGCTACTTTTCAGGCAGAAGCACAATATGGAGAAAATGTGATGGTCATTCTAAAGTACTTTGTAAAATAAAGTGGGAGAATGATCATCCAAATTGAGAAATATTGCTTATAATTTTAGTTATATTGTTATCTTTTTATTTGAAAAATGCTTTGACTTGCTGTTTTGTAAAGAATTGAAATGGACATATCTGTTTGATTTGTCTAAAAATTGTTGTGCTTTTCAATATTGTTGTTTAGTTGTTAAGTCAAGTCCAACTCTGTGCAACACCGTGGATTGTAGCCTGCCAGGCTCCTCTGTCCATGGGATTTTCTAAGCAAGAATACTGGAGTGGGTTGCCACTTCCTTTTCCAGGGGGTCTTCCCGATCCAGGAATCAAACTTGTGTCTTCAGCATATTCTTTACCACTGAGCCACCTGGGAAGCCCTGTTTCAATATTACCTGACTTTAAACTACATTCAAAGTAGTTGGAGAGAATAAATGTTTAATCCTTTGCCCTACAAAATCAAGAAGATGAATTGTTTCGATAGATCTATGAACTCTAACAGTGGGCTTCCTCTCTTTCCCCTCACCCTAGGCCTGCCTCTGAGAGGCACAAAGTGTAGTGTTTTAAAACCAAAAAAAAAAAAAAAAAAGGAAAAGTAATTTATGTTGACAACTGAATGTCCCACTTTACGCTTTTTATTTTTAAGAGGTAGGGATGTTTCAAGGTTTGCAGAGTGGAGCTAGTCGCTTTCAGTTAGATTCAAATCCAGCATAGTAGGCTGAAAAGGAAATTTAGATTAGCATTAACATTTTTAAGTGAAATTTAAGATTTACAGTGGAAAAAACTGTCTTACTGTTAATTTTCAAGGCAGTTGCTTTAGAATGTGCTTCACATGTCCCTCACGTCTTCCACAACTTTGGAGACATTGTCACGAAGTCCAGCACCGGGCCCAGGGGCTCACTCGGTGTGGCCACATGGGTCTCGCCTTCCTGCATATACCCCTCAATCCCCTTTTGTTTTCATTCCTATTCTTTTTCCCCTTTCCCTCATCTTTTCGTTCTTCCTCCCTTTGGACCAACTCCCATTTTCCTTTAGTTAAAAAGAAGGAAATAGACTTGGTATCTGGGAGTAATGAGATATACTGATGGAGGAAGAGATTCCCCTCCTCACCATCAGTGTTCTGCCACCACTGAAAGATACTGGAATTAGTTTGTACTTACCATTCTAATTTTTCTTCTCTCATTATCATCTATTTAATATTTTTAAACTGTAAAATATCACACACACACAGAAAATCACATGTGTGTATGTTTGCTCAGTCATTTCCAACTGTTTGCCACCCCACGGATGGCAGCCCACCAGGCTCCTCTGTCCATGGGATTCTCCAGGCAAGAATACTGCAGTGGGTTGCCATTTTCTTCACTAGTGTATCTTCCTGACCCAGGGATTGAACCCTCTTCTCCTCCATCTCCTGCACTGATTGGCAAGTGGATTCTTTACCACTGAGCCACCTGGAAGCCCCACATAACACATTTACTGTCATTACCTCTTCAGTTGATTGTTACTGGATTCTGCCTCCATCCCTCAGTGATCCTGCTCTGCTAAGGGTAACCATGACTTACCTGTAAATATTATATTGATAACTATATTTTAGTTTTCAAAGTTCTCTTTAGTTCCTTTCCAAATCTTTTTTTTTTTTTTTTTTTTTTTGTTTTTGTTTTTTTTTATTTTTAGTTTTTTATTTTTTACATTTTAAAATTTTTAATTCTTACATGCATTCCCAAACATGAACCCCCCTCCCACCTCCCTCCTCATAACATCTTTCTGGGTCATCCCCATGCACCAGCCCCAAGCATGCTGCATCCTGCGTCAGACATAGACTGGCGATTCAATTCACTGTTCCTTTCCAAATCTGCTTGATCTTTAAGTCTCCTATTTCTTGCTCATAGTTTAAAGCCTCTCTTTATATAAGCTAAAGTTTGCTATGTTTGCATTCTATAGTGATTCCTGTAAGTAGAGTCTCAGTGAGTCTGCTGCTGGCCTTGGTTGTTTCTGCCAGCTCTTACTTAAAGTGCCTTGTGAGATCTTATTCTTTGGAACTTTATCCATGGAAATTTTTTGAGGATGGTGTTAAAGTTGTATCCCTTCAGAGGGGATTTATGTTCATTCCTACCAACATTCTGCAACCCACACTACCTAAATTAAACTGTCAGCTGGATGGTCTAGATAGACAGAGTAAATTCATACTGGAAACCTACACAAAGTCAGGCTCATGTTTATAGATTCTCAGAAAGATATTTCTGTTCCTCTCACCCAGTAACAGGGTCAATGCAGGAGAGTTTTCTTGTTGCTCCTCCTGTGCCACAAAGTGAAAAGTGAACGTGAAAGTTGCGCAGTCGTGTCTGACTTTTTGCGACCCCATGGATTATACAGTCCATGAAATTCTCTAGGCCAGAATACTGGGTTGCCTTTCCCTTCTCTAGGGGATCTTCCCAACCCAGGGATTGAATCTGTCTTCTGCATTGCAGGTGGATTCTTTACCAGTTGAGCCACAATGGAAGCCCCCTGTGCCACAAGTTTATTTCTAATTTCTTTTCACTGAAGGTGTAAGTCTTTTGTAGTCCCAACTTTATGGGACCTTTTCTCCTCTCTCTCTGGCTTTTATTAAATAGTTTTTTTACTGTAGTTATTTGAGTGGATGATGCTGCCCCATGTCTTTATTTTGAAATGCTCGAGAACAGAACTTTTATCTTAATCATAAGTATAGTGCTCTGTATGGTATTGATTCGTTCTTTCAGCCAATCTTTATTGAACACTTTCATGCCAGGACTATTTTGTATTCTGGATATACAAAAATTGTCAAGGCTTTCAAAGTCCTTGCTGTCCTGGAGCTTAAAGTTGTTAGGTTTCATTGGAGGTGTTACAGAAAAAGCACTAGTGAAACAAATTATCCAGTGATGAGTAGTAAGAGGAAAGAAGATATAACTGTCAGCCACAAAAGAGGGTAAGGTTACATTTACAGAAATAGCAGCAAAAAGGACCGAGAGAGTTAAAATCAGCTACCTAAGGAGGCATTCTAGAACCAAATCTAGATTCAGAGTGTCAGGTAGGGCTCAAAAGGAGAACAAACTGGCTTAACTGGAATAGAAAAGTCTACAAGTCGAAAGCTAAGCAATAGCCCAACACCACTTGTAGTGTTCTTGAATGTCTTGCTTTTTACCACAGCTCTGCCATGTGTACATACACCATTTAAGAGCACTTGCAAATAAGATGATGACAATGGCTCTGAGGGGTACCTCCTTCCCCAAGCTTCTCCCTCAAAAGACGGGGACCTGCTCATCTCTGCCTGCATTTCAGTCCCCTATTTTTAGTCTTACTCCTTCAAACATTCACATGTGCTTCTCTACTTTTGTGTGTCTTTTCATTCTCTATTTTTCCTCTATTCTTTTAGATTTCCTAATTATTCTAAAGAGATGACTCTTTGGGGGCCCCTAGATAGCTTCAGGGTGGGGGTTGCTTTTATTAGCAACTTGGGACTTTCAGACCCATCTCCCAACCTTGGGGTAAATGAAGGCACTGGAGATTAAGTTAATCATCTATGGTCATTGATTTAAGCAGCCATGCCTGTTTATAGGATTAAAGCTCCATTAAAAGCCCCTAAGCAACAGGGTTTAGGAAGCTTTCAACCTGGGAAACACATCCATGTACCAGGAGGGTGGCCCACCCACCTCCACAGGGACAGAGGCTCCTATTCTTAGGACCCTTCTGGACCTTACCCTACTTGTCACTATATCTGACTGTTCACTTGTATCCTTTAAAATAAAGTGTAATAGTACTTGGGGGATTGTGGGAACCCCCAGTTTTGTAGTCAAGTCAGACAGAAGTGAGAGTAACCTGGGGTCCTGATACTTGCCACTAACATCATAAGTGAGGGCAGTCTTATGGAGATGAGCCCTTAAACCTGTGGGGTCTGGCTCCATTAGTTAGGGTCAGAACTGCAGGACATCTAGTTAGTGTCAGTTATTTTGGTTTCAGGAGGGGAAAATACCCTCCAGGCCCCTACCAAACTTGATACCAATACTGTAATCATACCTTTAATAAACATCATGTTGGAATCATATTCATTTGTTACTAGAAGGTAATCTGCATTCCTCATATTTATTCCCCCGATCCCCCTGAAGACTCAACTAACTGTTTCAATGGCAAGAACCCTTCCCAGTCCTCATCAAAATTTATCTTTCTCTCATATTTTATTTCTCTATAATTTATCTTTAATCAGACACTTTCACAATCTGCTTTGTGTTAGAACAGGAAAGGAATGCACAAAGAACAACAAATTATGGAATAGGTACAGGGTGTAGGGACAGCGTACAACATACCTGATCACTACTCCTCAAAACTGTCAGCGTCATCAAAACAAGTACATTCTGCGAAACTGTTACAGCCAAAAGGAGCCTAGAGAGATATGAAAACTAAATGTAATGTGATGAGATCCAGGAATAGAAAACAATATTAGGTTAAAACTAAGGAAATATGAATTAGTTACAGAAAAACAAACAAAAACCTATTAAGTTACATGGATAGAACATATAAACAAACAAAATGTGTTATTCTTAAATAATGTATAAATTTAACATAATTAATTCACATATAAATTTTTAAATGATTTATTTTTATATATTTTTAAAATACATAAATTTTATATAATTTAATCTTTTAATGATTAATTCACATATAAATCACTAGAAGTTTGACCAGTAAAAATCACTATTTGGCTACACTTTGATAGCTCTATAATTTACTTAAATGAAATAAACAAAATAAGGTAGTATGCATTTAAAAAACATGCAATAGTTAAAAGGATTACCCTATCTTTACTCCTAACTTAGTAAAACACAAGTCTATGCAAGAGCAATCCACAGCATTATGAAAAAAACATTTCTAAAGTTAGATTACCTTTTAAATATCTAACTTTTGTATGTTCATATGCTTTTATAAAAACATATCTATTAAAAGCAGTTTTTATGTACACCATTAGCTCTAGTTCTATTTTCCAAAAAAAAGGCGATTTACAACAAAATTTATATTTCATACAACCTAGAAGATATAATTATTTTACATACCACTAAGAAAAACAAATGCTGTCAACTAACTGTAAGACATGATTGATTGTACGAAGTATCCCAGTTTTGCAGGAATTAAACTGTTCATCTTTAGAATCAGTGAAATACAGTAGTTTTTCTCATGGTGGAAACATTTTTATTACATATTGTGCCAATTTAATTAGAGAGTATAGTTTATGGTACTGAATATTTGTGTAGAGCAGGAGAAAACCCTTTGTTCTCTAGTTTTTATAGAAAAATAATTTAGGTATTTCATATGGTAAGGTAAAATATCTTATTAATGCAATGAGGGGAGACACAAACTCCCCTAACACTAAAATAAGTTACCAAATGGCCCCCAAAATCTGATTTTTGGGGAAACAAAAATAAAAAAATGGAAATACTGTTCCCTACAAATTGTCCAACAATAACAATTTTAAAAAAAAACAACTTTGTGAGTTAGCTTTGTGTCATGATTATTACACTGAAACAGCTTACAATATGTTAGTTTGGATTAGATCACATAGATTATCAACACTCCTATTGAATTCATCTCTTAAGTTACATTTTTAAAGCCAAAAAAGTAATCTAAAAAATCTGGGTTCTCCATCAAAATAAATTAACACAGCAAGTTTATATGCATTTCTCATTTAGAAAAAAATAGTATCTTTAAGATTTTATTCTGTTATATGACTTTTTTTAAAAAATCAATTGCTTCAATGATTGGAAAAAAAGAACTTTTTCTTAGGCTTTCTTTTCTTAGGTTCAAAGGTAATTGTGTTTTCTTGGTACGTAAGTTCCAGATGATCAACATATTCTGAAATGTAGGAAAGAATTGGGTATCTGTTGGTCTTAGAAGAAATTACACATGATTTGGTTTTAAGTTCAGCTGTTAAGGTTTCTCTTGAGAATAAAAGCACTCTTGATAGTTACTTCACACATTAATGAGGCTGAGTGTTACAGGAAATTTTTTCTCAAGAAAAAAGTTAAATGTTCCAAAATCTCACTGATTTCTTTAATATCTGTATAGTAAGTCTAATATATCATATCCCCCAGTGATTTAATTAGCTACAGTGATATTAGCCATTCATTACAGAGTCACTATGGATATACAAACACCCAAACTTCTATGTTTGAAGTTCTAGGGATATTCATAAATTACACCTAAAATTCCACAAAGGAACTACACTAAGTATGTTCATATCCATCTTTAGGTTAACCAAAAAATGTGGAAGACAGTATGCCTTACACATTTCATTATGCATTTATAGCACCTTTTGTTTCTGACTTTCTAAATATCCTAAACAAGTACTCTCTTGACATGGGTACACAAACCAGACAAGTTTGGGGCAACCTAGACCAGGAGGAAGAGTAGAGTCAGGAACAAGGATAGGCTCCAGTGCCCCCCACCCCCAGTGATTTCCATGTAGAAAGGATGTTGGCCACCCTGGTAACAAGAGGAAGGAGGCATGGTTGGATATACTTCTTCCCCCAGATCTGATCTTTTGGTCAGAAGAAAATTTAAAAGATGCCCTCATGATGACTGTGCCTGTCAGTTGCATGGAGCTACACTGAAGGATTTTTCTGAGCCTGATAGATTCACAGTGATATGCAGCTGCCTGGGGACTGATGCTGGTGGATGCATTCCCTGGAATGACACACACTCAGCTAAAGGTGGTTTTAAGGAAGACCTCGGCAGAGAGCCTCACGGATTCCTGCAATCTGCATATCCGAGGGGGAGGGAGGGGTGTAAAGAGGACCTCTGCTTCCTGCAAGTGCTGTGATCCCTGTCCTTGTCTCAGATAGCAGTGTTTGGTTGGGTCTCTGCCAGCTTCCTGTGGGAACTCCCTCTGAAAGGGGTATTATACATCCCCAAATTGGTATTAAGGATCACACATGCCTGGTACATAGTAGACATTCAGGACATGAACTGGGAATACTCCTTGTCCTCTAGGAGACAGAATCTCAGTAAGGGTCCTCCCACCTGTATCAAGCAAGCAGGTGCTGGGTTGGACTCCAGCACGGAGTGGGATTGGGATTGCCATCCAGCCCTCGGAGGTGCAGTCTGGAGGAAGCCCCTACCCATGGTCACTAGGCCACACTGTCAGAGCTAAGAGAAGCACCTTCTACTTCCTTCTTGGCCGCCTAGTGACTGTGTGACCTGGGGCAGATGAAAACCCCTTCTCAGGGTCTTGGTAGGGAAACCATCTAACTTCTCTTCTAAGTTGGGACATTTGAGAGTAAAAAGGGCATTATAACACACCGGACAATCACATAAACCAGGGATGCTGCTGAGCAAACCAGGCCCGGTGACCTTGGACTCATCGTTACATGGGGGACTGTGCTGATAGTGCTGCTTCCTGACCGGGTGCCACTCTGCTCCTCCAGTTCCCCCTGTTTACACAAGCAGTTTGCATTTCTGCCTTTAGCATACAAGCTCATCATCTCACAAGGATGCCTTCAGCTGCCTGGAAGAACCCGTTTCTCTGTGAGCCCTGTAATCCCAGAACACTGCTAAAGCAGGGACTCCCCCGCCACCCCCATGTTTTGACTGCTGGATGAGGCCTTATGGTGACTGACGGCACACACTGTATTTTTAAGGTTCTGAGGAATTCAGCACTGCCCTCTCACTTGTGCAGGCACCCCAGTGAACATTCCCCATGATAAGGCAGTGCCCTAGACCTCAACAAGGATGAATAGCCCTAGGTGCCTAATAATGGTGTTTATGCATGCTTGGAGTGTGCCCATTTAGCCTGCAACCCTTTTACATATGAAGAAACTTGGGGTTCAGAGAGGTCTGGAAAGTTGTCAAGGTTATCTAAGGAGAAGACAGAGAAGCTGGTATTTGGACAGAAGACCCTGGTGGGCTACACAGTCCATGGGGTCACAAACAGTCAGACATAACTTAGCTACTGTGTAACAACAATCACCTTCATTCTGC
The DNA here is from genome assembly GCF_042477335.2 of Ovis canadensis. Taxonomy (NCBI): domain Eukaryota; kingdom Metazoa; phylum Chordata; class Mammalia; order Artiodactyla; family Bovidae; genus Ovis; species Ovis canadensis. The sequence continues at coordinate 52,016,748 of NC_091250.1, forward strand.
TTGGCCAGAGTTTCACAGTGTTGTTGCTCAGTCGCTAAGTCATATCTAATTCTTTGCGACCCCATGGACTGTAGCCCGCCAGGCTCCTCTGTCCATGGGATTTCCCAGGCAAGGATACTGAGGTGCGTTGCCATTTCCTTCTCCAGGGAATCTTCCTGGATCAGGGATGGAACCCACATCTCCTTCAGTGGCAGAAGATTCTTTACCACTGAGCCACCAGGGAAGCTCTTCACAAAGTGTGCCAATGATAATATATAAGATAATCTGGGGATACAGATGGTTATTTTTTTAAAAGTTTATATTTATCTGAACTAGAAAGAAACTGCAACTGACACATAAGACCTATGATTTTGCTTAGGATGGAGCTAAAGCATATGTTTAAATGAGAAAAGGTCAACTTTGTGAAAGCATTAGTAAGTGGACCTAGTACTCCTGAAGGCAGGCTAAATTTGGAATGCAGGTCCTAGCTTTGATTTGTAGTATGTTGTGTGGCTCTGGCCACAGCACTGGAGGCAGAGGGTCTCTGAGATCGTGACCTAAATAGCTGTGCCCTGCTTCATGTCTGGAGAAGGCAATGGCACCCCGCTCCAGTACTCTTGCCTGGAAAATCCCATGGACCAAGAAGCCTGGTAGGCTACAGTCCATGGGGTCGCGAAGAGTCGGACACGACTGAGCGACTACACTTTCACTTTCCACTTGCATGCACTGGAGAAGGAAATGGCAACTCACTCTAGTGTTCTTGCCTGGAGAATCCCAGGGACGGCAGAGCCTGGTGGGCTGCCATCTATGGGGCCACACAGAGTTGGACACGACTGAAGCGACTTAGCAGCAGCAGCAGCAGCAGCTTCATGTCTGCTGTGCCACTTAGTCCATGATCTTACTAAGTCGGGAAATGCATAATGAAGTGACCAGAGAGTTCAGTCTGAAGCTAGATTGAAAACAAAAAAGAATCCCAGAACAAGAGTGCCATTATAATCCTATAATTCTGCTTGAATTGACTGTGGCACTGATCTGGGTCTTGCCAACTCTATTATATTTCCCGAGCACTCAAAGGTTTCCCGTCAACTCCTATATTATTCTCTGAAATTGAATTATGAAATAGTAAATATTACCACTACACAATTTTTTTTAAAGTATACTCACAGTTGCCAAACACTTTCCATTTGGTCTGAGTTCTGTTAGTCTTACAAATCCTCTAAAAAAATAAGCACTTTTATAAATGGAAAATATATCAACTTCCATTTATAAATTTATTTAAAAATAAATTTGTGGATATTTTTGTTTACAGAGCACAAAGTCAAATGAGAGCACATTATTTCTGGGCTTCTTAAACTAGGATACATATTAGGAGCAAGGGGTGAACCAAGATAACACAATGTGTTGTCCTAGAGAATATAATTAATACAACAATACCTGCTAAAGGAAAAACTTTTTTGAATTACAATTAATTATGGAATTAGAATGTACCATTTATATCATTATGATAAAACAGAATTAAACCATTTCAATGTCATGACTGAAAGAAGTTTGAGAAGTTTTTGTTAGTAAAAAAGCTGTGTGTGTGAAAAATGCAAAGCAGTATTCAAACATGTCATTTCCAGGTTTCAGAATCTGTTCGCCTCCACGAAGACAAACAGCTTCAGGGCTTATTTACATAAAGTTTCATTTCCTCAGGCCTTTTTAGAAGATGAAATATGTATTAATAATAATGTATGAATTCTCTCAAAGAAAATATCTTCTTAGAGGTTTTCTGAAAAGGCTTCTCTCGAACTTAAAATTTCTGCTTTGTCAAAAGGCAGAATTCTGAGCTCTAACAGTCCTCATGATGGACTGTCAGAGCTTCTAAAATCTCAAATCAGTCACAACAAACCTCCCTACATATGGCTGAACCTGATTACTGTAAAGTCTCCTGTGACATTTCTTTTGCTCTGATGTTCTACTGATCTGTTAGTTTAGTTTGATATTTTAAGTCTTCTGCTAACTGCTATTTTATCTGCTTTAGAGATATTTTATTACTTCAGTGAACGAGGCCAATATTAGTAACAGATTCTATGAACAAAGCCACTATGTATGTTATTAGCAGGCCTGGAGCAAAGAAACTATAATTCCATTCCCATTTCCTTTTATAATTCAAACTAAGATGTCTTAAATATGCCTGCATACCCCATTGTGCCTAGCAGTAGATGGTCAGGAAATGACTTCTAAATTGGATTAACCTTCCAGTTTTCACTGAAATACATTATGATTGTATTTCACCTGAATCTAGTCACTTGCATCTCTTTAACTTACCTCCCTTTAAAATGTAGCTACATTGACATGAATCCGCCACGAGTATATACGAGCATCAAATCAATGTATGGCAAAACCAATACAGTATTGTAAAGAAAAATAAAGTAAAAATAAAATTTAAAAAATAATAATAATAATAAAATGTAGCTACATAAGGGATCCGCTGAGCACACTTCTGAAACTCATTATTTCTGCAACTCAGTAACAGTAGCTAACACTCCGAGAACTTATTCTGAGCCAGGTTCTTTTCTAAGTCTCTATGACTTTAAAATCCATTTATTAACTCATGTATTCCTCATAAAAACTCCTGCAGGCAGGTATTATTCCTGTTTTACAGATGGATTAAGTATCTTGCCCATGGTCCCTCAGCAGTGTAGGCTGTTTCTCAGGTTTGATTTAATGTCAATCCATTGTTCATGTGATGGTCCCACAAATGCGGTGTTTGCTTATATTCCCAGTATTAATTCTTATGGGGAATGCAAATGATGTACTGGGAAGCTTTAAAGTGTTATATCAAATAGCTTATTAAAAACTACTGACATATCTCTACTAATAAAGGATCAAAATGACAGCTAATACAATTTAACCCTCACTCTCTCCTAACAGCAATGATTTGGAAAATGCAATCTATTTTTCTGGAAGAGTGATGGCATGCATTCCACAACTATGAAGGAACTCTCCCCACTGTCACATGAAATAAACGTGAAGTGCAAGCCCTTTCCCTGAGGATGCTTTAACCTGATTTTCTTCTTCCCTCATTACATTCAGAGACAGCTAATCTGAACTGCTGGCTGTCCAAATACTGTCGGTACAGAATGCCATATTTCAGGCTTTAAACTATTTCCCTTAAGTTCTCTGCTTTCATAGTGAAATACATGTACTTCAAGTATAATCTTTACTGAGTTCTACAATTTTCAGCAGGTAGAAAAAAACCATAGACATGGAAACTTACCCTCCCCAACACACACAACATATTTCAGTTTGGAAACTGAAGTTCAGAGAAAGTCATAAAAATTCAATTTAAGAAAGATTTATTGATTGCCTATAGTGTGAGAGGTCCTCTATTAGACAATGACATTCAGGCACAAAACAGACACAGGCACCCTGGCCTCAGGTACCTTATGATCTAAATTAGTACAATACAGATTAGGAACAGTAGACAAACAAGGTACATGTCAACTTCCCAGAATCGACATTCAAGTGCAGTAATTTACGTAATCCAAAATGGCATCTAATTCTAAAGTCATTTATAAAATGCATTTGGCTTTGAAATCCACAGCACTTCAAATAAGAAATTAAGTTCCACTGCAGATAAAGTCACAAAGATGCAAATACATGGAAACTCTTAAGAGCCTTATTGATGACTTTTGTTATTCTGGATCTTCTGTTTTCTTCTTATTATGGTTCGAAGCCTTCGCAATACCAGTTTATCAGACAGAAGCATGTCATCTTGTTGTTCTAAATAATCTAGTAAATTTTCGGTCCATTCAAGTGCAGCTTTATGGCTAATATGCTTCTCTGGATTCAGTTCTGTTTTTCTAGTCTTACTGGAAGGCTTGGTCTCAGCAGGCCTGGCCTGGTCCTCCACACCTTCACTGTCAGTTAGGACCTGACAGCTTGAATCATTACTCCGAGAGTCAAACCACTGATCAATATTTTCAAGGTCAACATGTTCACAGTCTTCTGTGTTCTGTAAAACTGTTGCTAAGTTAGCTGCTAAAATGGCTCCTTCATCAATGTTCATGCCTGAATTCTCTTCAGTGCCAGGGAAAAGTTTTTTCCACGCTTTGGTTATGGTACTTGACTTTATCATGTTCCAAGCTCTCGACACTTCATAAATTGCATCTAACACTGTCAAGTTCTTCCAGAACATTCTGGGGTCAATTCCTTCATCCATGTATTTCTGGAGAAGTCCTGCTCGGTAGTATCTTTTTACTGTGGCTAGAACTCCTTGGCTCATAGGTTGAATGAGACTTGTGACATTTGGTGGTAAATATTTCACAATTATTCTGCCATCATTTGAACTCAACAATTCTTCATTTGCATGTGCTGGAGGAAAGTCCAAAAGGAGCACTGCTTTTTCTAGAAGCCCCTTGGATTTCAAATGCTTCTGTACCTGTGGCACAAAGTATTTTTCAAACCACTGTCTGAAAACAGAATGTTCTATCCATGCACTTTTTTGACTGAAATAAGTGACAGGAAGGTTTGAAAGGTCAGCTCCTTTGAATGCACGAGGTTTTTTTGCTTTTCCCACAACACAAAGATTAAGTTTGTGTAAACCAGTGGCATTTGCACAACACATAATGATGATTCTCTCTCGGCTTGATCTATAACCAGAACTCTGCTCAGTTTCAAGAGCTAATGTCCTTGATGGTAGACATTTCCAGAACAATCCAGTTTGATCAGCACCATAAATTTGTTCTGGTTGTAGATTCTCTCTCTCGACGAATGCCTGAAAGTTACCACAAAACTCACTGGCAGCAGTTTCATCTCCTTTTAATTTTGTTCCTTTACCAGCTGCCTTTGGAATACCATGGCGCTGCTTGAATCGAGTCAGCCAGCCAGAGGATGCATTAAAATCACCTTCCATCCCCAGAGCATCAAAAAAGAACTTGGCTTGCTTTGCACAAATCGTTCCTGACACTGGAATTCCATCTGTTTTCTGTTGGTTAAACCACTCTATCATGACTCTGTCAAGTTCTTCATATGTGGACGACTTCATAGATTTACGTTTGGATACCCCACTTGTAGGATCTGAACTGTTGGCATAGTTTATTATCCTTTCTTTGTTCTTTTTAATATCACGAACTGTGGATTCACCAATTCCATACACCACAGAAAGCTTTTTGAAAGAGATGCCCTCCTCCAATTTCTTAATAATGTCAAGCTTGTCCTTAATTGTCAACACCACACGCTTTCGTTTCCCCAACATTGTATCTAATATTTTAGAGGATTACTACAACAAGATCTTTCACAAGTTAGATTTGGACACAATGAGATTTTAAAAATGGTGTTTTAAGATCCCTTTCCTGCCCCACTAGGACCTAGATGGACAGTGTGTTGGCCAATTTCCAGGCCAAGCCTATGTGACTCTCTTCAGTTTGCTCTTTTAAAATTTACAAACTTAAAACAACAAAGACTAGCTCCAATTAATCCTATCTTCTATCTTGCTTCTCCTAAGTTTACGATCTTTTCATGAACTGTGATCTCAATGGTGATGACAAGCCATACTGTATCAGCAAGGTCTCTAAAACAGTCCTATTGTGTACCTAATTGTTTTTGCCATCCAATGGGTGAGGCTCTATGTTAAAGGAACTAAGACACTGGTGGACGAATTTGGAGAAATGTGCTAGGGAACAAAGTTTTTAAGACAGGACTTGCAAACTTAATAAGAAATTATAATGGGAAAACTCACCCCCTGACTGCTGTCCTTGTCAGGCAGTGCACTGTATGGAATGCTGCCTCCCCGGGCAAGGACTGCTACAGGTTACGCAAGAGAGTGATTATGGAAATCATAGGCAAGCAGGAGAAGGCAAGCTGAACAGAAGTGAGCAGTGCAAACAAGGCTGAGAGTGGACAAGCAAGAAACTCTGTACTTTAACAGGACACAAACTTCTACCTAATGTGTTTGGCAACTGAAAAGGGAAAAGGCTGACCAGAAGTGGTGTCACATGATTAAAATAGAAAGCATTAAAAAAAAAAAAAAAAAAACTTCATTGGCAGAAACCAGGACTCATGGTAGAGAGTATGGGGTGGAAGGCTCAGTGAAGATGTTACGATAATCCTGGTGAAAGATGATCCTCGATGGGCCAACAGAAGCAGTTCCTGTCGGGGGCTGTATAGGCACTCCAAGTCTCCGAAAACCTAAAGGAAAATACCAAAAACATTTTTCGTTCAATATCAGGGTCTGTGGCATTACCCACACCTATCCTGCAACTGTGTTGAGAAAATTAACGCCTCCTACGAATGTGATGGCTAAATACAACAAACACTGCTTTGGGGCATTACACACACAGTGTCAAGGAGCGGGACCTGAATTGCCTACCTCCTGAAATTAAGAGGTCAGAGAGCAGCCGTGTTAGCGAGGGCCTTTCCCCGCAGAAACGCGGGACGTCTTTGCTCATGGAGAGGGAGCCCGGATTCCTCCGTGGTCGCCAGCAACCAGGATGTCACCACCGAAGCCAGCCAGCGAGGGAGAAGGCGCTTGGCCCGGGGGACACCAGTCCGCGGGCCGGGGGCATCGCTCTCCGCCTGAGACCAGACCAATCTGGGAGCAAATGGAGTCTCCCGAGGGAGGCTGACACCGGCAGCGCGGCGGCGGCCAGCAGCGAGCGTCGCCGCCGGAGCCGGAAGGCGGGGGATTAGGGGGCACGCGCGCGCCCCCGCAGGAACGTTGTGTCGGCGAGGGGGCGGGGCCTGCGCGAGCGAGCGCGCGCGGCCCGGGGGCGGGGTCTCAGGGGGCGGGGTCTCGGGCGAGCGGGTGGGAGGAGGCGGGCCCAACCTCCTTGGAGTCTCAGGGCGTCGCGTGGCTTCTGCTAAGGGCCGGGCTGCTCCAACCTGCAGACTGCTTCGCCCGCCAGCAGGGAGCGGTGCAAGCTCACCTTGTCTTAGCCCTTTTCCCAGTGTCCCGGCTCTGTGGGCGAGGCTTCCCCCCACTCTTACGGGGAATAAAAATCGCACCCTCGGAGGGCTCGCGGGAAAGCTGCGCCGCCTCGGGTGCCTTGAGCGGGATGCGAATGGGGCAGGGCGAGCGCACGTGGAGCTTGTTTACAAATAGCGGCCCGGGCGTCCGCGCCTTGCAGCGGACTCCCGGGAGTCCCCAGCCTGCCCGCCAGGACAGGACGAGCCGGAGCAAGAATCCCGAGTCAAGGTATAAGCGGGGGGACGCGGCTGCTGGCCGAAGGCAGGGAGGCTGGCTCCCCGTGGGGAAAGGGGTCAGGCGAGGACGTAGGGCTTAGCTCGGCAACATGCATCCGAGCGAGCCCCGGAGGGGTGGGGCCGCCGCCGAGGGCGGTCAAACTGCGTGTCGGGTCCCCTTCCTGCTGGGTTGCTCGTGGGTGCTCAGTCTCTGTAGAAGCGACTCTGTGCGAAGCTGACGCAGCTTGGGAGACGCGAGAGCCTGTGGGAAGCTCCCTTGTGAATTTCATGCCGCTCCCTTCACTCTCTCTGCTTCTAGGTAGTAGTAAGGGAATTGCAATTTAACAAAGACTCCCTTGGTTGGTTTGAATCCGAGATACACTTCGTTTCTATTTGGGCGTTTTAAATGGATCAGTTGCGGGCACCTGTGCCGTTATAACCGCTGCGAGGGACCGTGCCTTGCCGGACTCGCTTCCCCGCAGGGCCGGTAGCCTTCCCTAGAGAAGTGAGCAGCTACACAGTGCTGCAGCACCTGTTTACCGAGAGCACGCCTGTAGTCTGTCCTTTATTACTCTATGTTTGTACAATTTGAAAAAAATGCAAGAGTCTTTTAGTTAAGCCTCTCGAATTTCTGAACATAAATGTCTAATCTTTTTCGTTAACATAAAGTAGCATAGTAATTAGTCATTTATTTGCAAAGGCCACTTTGTTGCCAGAATATTTCAAAAGGGATCTGACCTGAGCGGTCTTACTGCGGAGGTGATTTTAAGGCTTCTAACTATCTGACTTCCTCGCCCAAACTGCTCATTTTCCTTCCTCAAAATCACAGCTTTGCCCCATCTGACATGTTGGAGAATCTTTGATCTCCTAGTTATACTGAAGTTGTAAGTGGTTTTTGACAAATGTCTGCTTTTCCTCCCCCTCCTAAAATGAAACATCGTGCTAGTTTAGTATCATTTTAAAAAGTTAGCCTCTTTTCTGTGATAGTTGTGGTGGAGGTGTTTTAATCACTAAGTCGTGTCCGACTCTTGCGACCCCATGGACTAGACTGTAGCCTTGCCAGGTTTCTCTGTCCATGGGATCCCCCAGGGAAGAGTGCTGGAGTGGGTTGTCATTCCCTTCTCCAGTGATAGTTATAAGAAGAGTTTCCGAAAACAGGTGTATCTGAGGTATGAAACGTTATTCATTCCTCAGAAGGAAAGGGAGCTGACATTACATGTAGCCAGAAGTTAGCCTGGTTTTTCCCCCTCACAGCCTACTGGTCCCATAATATTCAAATAAAATGAACTCTGCCTTTTACCTCTATCCCCCTCTATCTCTGGGGTTTCATCTCCTTCCAGACACCTCTCCGATCTTCTCTGTTTCTGCTGAATTCTCCAGCTTGCTGGTTTCTTATCTCTCATAACTGTTCCCTTTTCATCACCTTGTGTAAGTTCAAACTTGGAACATAGCCCACATTTCTTGTTTTCCTCAAAACACTACTTCATAGGAGACCCTTGTCTGCCCAAGACAGCTTTAGACAAGATTTTTTTCATCCAAAAGACTTGTTCCTTTTTGTTGGGGGGAAGGGCCACTAATTGCAGCAGATACATCAATACATTAGCTATAAGAGTAGGGAGACCTTAAAATAGAAAGCATGCTAGCCTTGTTTTATTAAGCGACTGGCTGGCCACAGGGACCTTCTTACTGCCACTTCTTTCCATTGGGTGTCACAGCCTTGCTCTGTCTTGCTGTGTCGTCCTTCCCTTTTCTCTCCAGCGTTTCTCTGCCTCAGGGTCCCTTCTGTCCTTCGCTCTCAGCCACCTGTGAAATCAGTTCTTCATTACACAGAGCAATTTTATATTCTGTATCTGTTTTCCAGTTGTCCCTTACTCTAATCAAAAGACACGTCACTCCTTGTGGAATTTTGCCACCAGTATTTCTTCCTTCTGCATATATGCAGTCTCTCCTAAATCCTTCTGATAGTACTTCTAATAGTAAAGTTTGTGTTACCTCTGTTTTATGTACAAGGATGCAAAGCCTAAAGAAATATATGAATGTATCAAATGTAGGTTGTTGAATGGAGGTTAATCTGACTTTGAAGTGTGTTCTGCCCACAGTATCACAATTGAAGTATTAACTCAAACACATGAAAAGAGGAAAGTATACTGGTGGGTTGTTGTTTTTTTTTTTGAAAAATTAAAGTCTCAGTTTATTAAAATGAAACTTTTGACAATAACCTACCAAAAAGGCATTCTTGCTTGAGAGTGCCTAAGTGTGCAACTGAGTTCATCAGACACAGCATTTGGTTTATGGAATGTGGCTTTTCTTAAAACTACTCCAAGTTACCTGAAAGTGGCTTATGTTTCTGACCATTTACAAGCCCTAAATTTATTCTTTATGCATAATAGTATTGCAGTGGAATAGGAAACCTCTAGAGTAAATTCTTGATTTTATAGAAACTGCATTTTAGGTTTCCATTTAGTTCATCACTAACCTTGTGCACTTGGAAGTTTTTGTTTGATACCTGAAATTAACTACTCCAGTAAGCTTAGGATGAGGACATGTTAACATCCTTCCATGTGTATTAAACTGATTTAATATCAAGTAGTATTTCTCTGTTAATTGAAAATTTTACTGCCAATGGGAAATCTGTCACTTAAAGAAAAAATGTACTGTTACCTATTTTAAGGGACATAAAATATTAAGGGGAATTTTCAGCTAAAAAATAATTTAGGGGTATGTTTTAGTGCTAACAAGCTGTGAAACAAGCTCAAGCTGGGAGTCAGGTAGAGCCTATTATAGGATTTGGGTAAGATGATTTTTAGAGACGTTTAAAGAAAGCGAAGGATCTGTTCTTGGTTGGGTGCTGTGAGAAAGCAGAGGCAATTTGGCTATTAGACATCTTCATTTTTACCCCAAAAGCCAGAGGAACAGGCTAGAGTCGTTCATTGAAGAAGCAGTCATCAATAAAATGAAAGTTTGTACTTTGAAGTCTCTTTTAGCTATAAAGTTATTTTACTGTATATTTTAGACAAAAGCTTAAATTATTCATTTTGATTATAAACGTTTTCTTTTAAATAGTTAAAGGTGGGAACACTTTCCCACTTAAATTTCTTGACACAGTGTGAGGTCAGATTGCTCATCGGAAAGTCCTTTTCCTTAAAAAAAAGAAAAGGTTATGATCTTGAAAGGTGACTTATACTCTTGTGTTGTATAGATGCTCAGTAGGCTTTTGTGGCTTCCCTTGTGACTCAGCTGGTAAAGAATCTACCTGCAATGCGGGAGACCTGGGTTCAATCCCTGGGTTGGACAGATCATCTGGAGAAGGGAAAGGCTACCCACTCCAGTATTCTGGCCTAGAGAATTCCATAGACTATATAGGCATGGGTTCACAAAGAGTCGGACATGACTGAGCGACTTCCACTTTCAAGGGGCTTTTAATCTTAATTTTGTTTTCCATGTTTTTTTGTTGGCTGGTGGTAGATTTTCAGCTGATAGGCAGTATAGACACCGATACGGGAATGATTTCCTGGGAGGGTAGAAAAGATTTAATAGGGTCAGAAGAGGGAAGATTGCTGGTGGAAATGTTAAAAGTTAGGAAAGCAGGTGGATATCAATTGAAGAACCAGTGAATTGCTGATTGATGTAAACAATGTGGGTGGGGAATTTGAGTGAAATTACATACTGCCCACCTTATGTTTCCAAACTTGCCCAGTGTCCAGCTGTTTGTAAAGGAGCCCACAGTTCTGTCACGTGGATCAAAATCAGGTTTACTGAGAGCGTCTGGTGCCTCCCTCTCCCTCTCCATGGCAAATGAAGCTTCATGGTTTCAGGCTCCTCATTCTCCTTCTTTAGCCTACGTAGTCTTCTCCTCCTTCTGTTAATCTGTACATCTTTCAAGTTCTAGTTTGTCCCCAAAGCTGAGTTTTTCAAGGTTCCTCAGACCTTATGGATGAGAATCACCTGGTGTGTGACTTATAAATTCTGGCGCCCACTCCAAGGATGAAGCTCAGGAATCCTTATGTTCAGTGAGCATCACAAGTGTTTGTAATAGGCTAACGATTGAAAGCCTTATACATTGACAACGACTGTGAATGAGATTCCTCTCTCAAAACATTCTTTTGGGAGAGTTTTTCTTTTCTCTTCCCCTCCTACCTTCTTAAATTATATGCAATATATGAAGGAAAATATAAAATGCAGAAAAACAAAAAGGGAAACAGTCATACCAATATTCAGAAATAACCACACTTAATATTGTGGTGTGTATCCGCCCTCTTTTATCAGTGTGATTATTATATATGTAATGTGTGTGTGTGCATATTTCAGCAAGAATTTCAGTAAATTATATACATGTGTTTATTAACACATTATAAATATTTTAGATATGTTGATTCTAATCAACCAAATACCGTCAGAAACATATCTTTGCCCATTTGGGCTTACTACTGAACAGAGAGTCTCAGAAAAGAGGGACTCAGGTAGAGCTTATTATAGGATTTGGGTAAGGTGATTTTTAGAGAGGTTTAAAGGAATTGAAGGGTTTGTTTTTGGACGGGTGCTGTTAGAAAGCAGAGGCCATTTGGCTATTAGGCATCTTAATTTTTACTCTAGAAGCCAGAGGAACTGGCGAGAGTCCTTGGAGAAGAAGCGCTAGTCACTCTTGCTAACCTGGAGAGGAGGGTGTTTGGTCGTTTTTGTGGTCGCATAGCTTTCCCCTTCTTTCCTGGTAAGATTTTCCATTCAGGCAGAGTTAAAGAGTGATCTTGTTTTTGTCTTGTTTGATTGCAGTCATGGAGAATCCTTCTCTCATGTCTATGAAATTAATTACATTCCTCAAGGTAACACCATACTTACCTTGTTCAAAGCTTTCAACACATACTTGAAGGCTCCAAGATTCGAAAAAGTTTAACTAATAATTATTAATTCGTTCAACCTTGAAGCTATCCCTAACACAACTGGGTAGTCATTGCAGTTCCACCTCATGAGACTCCCTGATGCTTGAAGATGATGGTTATTAACACCTCGTGATGGTGTTCCTGAAACTCAGTTTTGATCAATTCTAGAAGTTTTTATCACCCAAGAAGGATGCCCCCTTTCCCTCCATCCCTCTGTCCTCTTCCTCAGCCCTTAGCAACCACTCGTCTTTATGGATTTGCCTATTCTAGGTATTTCATATAAATGGAATCATACAGTATGTGTCCTTTGTGACTGGCTTCTTTTCCTTTAACCAAATGTTTGCAAGTTTAATCCTGTTGTAGAGTGCATCACTACATCAGCTTATTACTAATTGTTATGTGGATACACTATGTTGCACCTCTCTATCGGTTGACGGGCATTTAGCTTGTTTCCACTGTTGGACTATTATGAATAATGCTGTTGTGAACATCCAAGTATAAGTTTTTGTGTGCACAAATGTATTCATTTCTCTGAGGTGTACCACAGACTGGAGCTGCTAGTTCATGTGGTAACTTTATGTATAACCCTTTGAGGAGCTATTTTCTAAAGCAATTCACCATCTTATAGTATGTGAGGACTCAATCTTATTCAGACTGCTATAACAAAATACCACAGATCAGGGAGCTTATATACAACAGAAAGTTATTTCTCACAGTTGTGGAGGCTGAGAGGTCTCGAACCATGGTGCCAGCAGATTTGGTCTGATGGCTGGTTAGGACCGACTTCCTGGCTGACAGACGCCTTCTTGTCATGTCACCACTTGGTAGAAGGGGTGGGGAATCTCTGTGGGTCTCTTCTATTACAACCTATTAGTGAAAGCCCCACCCTCACAACCTAAGCACACCCTGAAGGTCTTGCCACCTCAGGCTGTCACGTTGGGCATTAGGATTTCAGCGTAGGAATTATGAAGGGACGTGGACCATCACACCACAGCAGGCTCCAGTGTCTCCACGCCTTCACCAACACTTGGTACTGTCTTTTCTGTTCTCAGCATCCCAGCAGATGTAAAGTGGTATCCAGTTGTGGAATTGCCTTGTATTTCCCTTATGGCTCATTGGAGCATCACTTGATGAGCTTATTTACCAATTTGTATCTTTTTTTTTGCAGTGCCATCTATTCAGATCCTTAGTTCAGTTTTTTATTAAATCATAATAGAGTTACAATAATAAGTTTAAAGTGTTACAAGTTACTGTTCTTCCACTGGCTTTCCTGGTTGTCCTTAGTCGCTCAGTCGTGTCTGACTCTCTGTGAGTCCATGGACTGTAGCCCTCCAGGCTCCTCTGTCCATGGGATTCCTCAGGCAAGAATACTGGAGTGGGTTGCCATGCCCTTCTCCAGGGGATCTTCCCAACCCAGGAATTGAACCCAGCTTTCCAGCTTTGCAGGTGGATTCTTTACCATCTGAGCCCCCAGGGAAGCCCATGAATACTGGAGTGGGTAACCTATCCCTTCTCCAGGGGATCTTCCTGACCTAAGAATCGAACCTGGATCTCCTGCATTGCAGGTGGATTCTTTACTAGCTGAGCTACCAAGGAAGCCTGGCTTTCCTAGAGGGGAGAATTAAAACACTTGCTGAGGAACATCTCTATATATAGCCCAACTGATGTGGACAGTATTTCACATGATATGCAGTCACTTAAGGATTCTTGTGATAAATTCTGGCCATCTAGTCAGAAGAAAAAATTATGACTTCTGGAAGAAATTAGGCATCCTTTTATCTGACACAAGAACTAGGTGTGTCCATTTCAGCATTGACTTAAACAAATCTGTGAGCTTTGGTTTGTGCTAAATTGCCATGGCTAACGCCTTTTGAATTTCATGTATTTTTCTTTCTCTTATTCATTCATTGTGTTCTTTTTAGCTTTGTTTTAGTGGTAACTCTTTCTGTATTACAGTTATCTCAAACATTGTTTTAGAAGTATGTAAACAATAAAATTAAGAGATCAGACAGGCAGTACATCTTAGTGGTAAACCTTATGTATTCTCGAAACAGTCTCTGGTTTGCCCCCTACCAGTCCTGGAATCTCCAGCTGGTTATGTATAGGTTCTTTCACGTATGCAAAATAAGACTAAAAATCATACTGCCTTTGGTTTTTTTGTAAGCATGAACTGAAATAGAAATTGCTTTGCAAAGTATCACACTCTGCACTAAGCACTAAGTATCAATACTAGCTGTGATTTTATTATTTCTTAAATCTTTTGACTAAAAGGAAATAGTTGCACTCTTTTAACTTCTTAAGAGACTTTGAAAGAAACTAAAAGACAGCAACAGTGCAAAAGGCCAAATTAATTTGTACACATAGAATGATATTGTAAAATACTTGCAAGAGTGCATTGTATCTCTATGATTGTCATTATAAGGGGATTCACAAAACTACTATTCATGAAAATTCTCATTTCATGAATCTAAACAGTTGTTCATTTTCTTTCTTTGATTTAATCCTATTGAATAAATCACAGCATGTACTACGTTTTGGGCAGATTTTTAGCCTGATTTTAGTTATCTGAAGGGTGTGGTAAACATATATTAATAAAATGTGGGTATGGTGCAATTGACAGTCTTCAAAGAGTCATCCTTTTGGAGATATGTTTGAAATATACTTTATTATTATCTTTTTCTCCTTTGTGAAATAGTGGCAGAGTCTAACTCTGCCCTTCCTATTAATATTTATTTTATCTCTCAACTTAAACCCTGACACTAACATTCTGAAAGGTGTTGATAGGTGATAATTATCTCTTTTCCTTGGCTTTTCATATTTTTCCTTTTTTGCTTTGTTTCATATGGGTGTGTATTCACATATATCAATTTATATATATATGTGTGTGTGTGTATATGTATATATTTTTCCCTACCCTTTTCTTTATAATGATGCTTGTAGATCTCACAAATTTCTGTTTCCCCCTTTTTCTTTATCTTCTACATTGTGTTCTTTTCCTTTGGGGATGTAATAGTGAAACTAGCTAACAATTTGGAAAGCCCCTGTCAACAGTGTGCTGAATTGATGTGTAATTATATGATTGCTTCTTTTAGAAAAAATTTATGGATTTATTAAATCTATCATTGTAATGCTGACTGGACTTTTAAAATTTCTCACTTCAATTGGTAGTTTGTTTCCAGTCATGTTGAAAAGAAACAGGCTGATAAATTTAACAATAATCTCTGTTACCGTAACACAGGAATTATTTTGCACTGACCTTGTTCTGAAGTTGTTGGAATTTTTTTTTTGCAACCAGTAGACAACTTTAATTTATTTTTGCTACAGTCCCTGAAGAGCAAGTTTTTAGGTAGTTTTTTCTGACGTACCTTTCATATGCAGTATTGAGACTTCAACCTACCAAGTTTCCTCCCTCCCTCCCTTCCTTACACTTTTTATCTCTTTACTTTTGAGTAGAAGGATTCCCTTTTGCATATTTTGAGAGTCTTTGCACATGACTATGAAATTGATTTTTCTCAGTTCAGTGGCTCAGTAGTGTTCAACTCTTGCAACTCCATGGACTGCAGCACACCAGGCTCCCCTGTCCATCACCAACTCCCAGAGCTTACTCAAACTCACATCCATCGAGGTGGTGATGCCATCCAACCATCTCATCCTCTGTCATTCCCTTCTCCTCCCGCCTTCAATCCCTCCCAGCATCAGGGTCTTTTCCAGTGAGTCAGTTCTTCACATCAGGTGCCAAAGTTTCAGAGTTTCAGCTTCAGCATCAGTCCTTCCAGTGAATATGCAGGACTGATCTCCTTTAGGATTGACTGGTTGGATCTCCTTGCACTCCAAGGGACTCTCAAGAGTCTTCTCCAACGCCACAGTTCAAAAGCATCAATTCTTCAGTGCTCAGCTTTCTTTATAGTCCAACTCTCACATCCATACATGACTACTGGAAAAACCATGGCTTTGACTAGATGGATCTTTGTTGGCAAAGTAATGTCTCTGCTTTTTAATATGCTGTCTAGGTTGGTCATAGCTTTTTTCCAAGGAGCAAGTGTCTTTTAATTTCAAGGCTGCAGTCACCATCTGCAGTGATTTATCTCACCACTGACAGAATGTGGTCCACTGGAGAAGGGAATGGCAAGCCACTTCAGTATTCTTGCCTTGAGAACCCCATGAACAGTAGGAAAAGGCAAAATGATAGGATACCAAAAGAGGAACTCCCCAGGTCATTAGGTGCCCAATATGCTACTGGAGATCAGTGGAGAAATAACTCCAGAAAGAATGAAGGGATGGAGCCAAAGCAAAAACAACACCCAGCTGTGGATGTGACTGGTGATAGAAGCAAGATCCGATGCTGTAAAGAGCAATGTTGCATAGGAACCTGGAATGTCAGGTCCATGAATCAAGGCAAATTGGAAGTGGTCAAACAAGAGATGGCAAGGGTGAATGTCGACATTCTAGGAATCAGCGAACTAAAATGGACTGGAAAGGGTGAATTTAACTCAGATGACCATTACGTCTACTACTGCGGGCAGGAATCCCTCAGAAGAAATGGAGTAGCCATCATGGTCAACAAAAGAGTCCGAAATGCAGTACTTGGATGCAGTCTCAAAAATGACAATGATCTCTGTTCGTCTCCAAGGCAAACCATTCAATATCACAGTAATCCAAGTCTATGCCCCAACCAGTAATGCTGAAGAAACTGAAGTTGAACGGTTTTATGAAGACCTACAAGATCTTTTAGAACTAACACCCAAAAAAGGTGTCCTTTTCATTATAGGGGACTGGAATGCAAAAGTAGGAACTCAAGAAACACCTGGAGTAACAGGCAAATTTGTCCTTGGAATGCAGAACGAAGCAGGGCAAAGACTAATAGAGTTTTGCCAAGAAAATGCACTGGTCATAGCAAACACCCTCTTCCAACAACACAAGAGAAGACTCTACACGTGGACATCACCAGATGGTCAACACCGAAATCAGCTTGATTATATTCTTTGCAGCCAAAGATGGAGAAGCTCTTTATAGTCAACAAAAACAAGACCAGGAGCTGACTGTGGCTCAGATCATGAACTCCTTATTGCCAAATTCAGACTTTAAATTGAAGAAAGCAGGGAAAACCGCTAGACCATTCAGGTATGACCTAAATCAAATCCCTTATGATTATACAGTGGAAGTGAGAAATAGATTTAAGGATTTAGATCTATTAAAATCTGATTCCTAGAATGTCTAGATCTGATAGATAGAGTGCCTGATGAACTATGGAATGAGGTTTAGGACATTGTACAGGAGACAGGGATCAAGACCATCCCCATGGAAAAGAAATGCAAAAACGCAAAATGGCTGTCTGGGGAGGCCTTACAAATAGCTGTGAAAAGAAGAGAGGCGAAAAGCAAAGGAGAAAAGGAAAGATATAAGCATCTGAATGCAGAGTTCCAAAGAATAGCAAGAAGAGATAAGAAAGCCTTCTTCAGCAATCAGTGCAAAGAAATGGAGGAAAAGAACAGAATGGGAAAGACTAGAGATCTCTTCAAGAAAATCAGAGCTACCAAGGGAACATTTCATGCAAAGATGGGCTCGATAAAGGACAGAAATGGTCTGGACCTAACAGAAGCAGAAGATATTAAGAAGAGGTGGCAAGAATACATGGAAGAACTGTACAAAAAAGATCTTCATGACCAAGATAATCATGATGATGTGATCACTAATCTAGAGCCAGACATCTTGGAATGTGAAGTCAAGTGGGCCTTAGAAAGCATCACTATGAACAAAGCTAGTGGAGGTGATGGAATTCCAGTTGAGCTATTTCAAATCCTGAAAGATGATGCTGTGAAAGTGCTGCACTCAATATGCCAGCAAGTTTGGAAAACTCAGCAGTGGCCACAGGACTGGAAAAGGTCAGTTTTCATTCCAATCCCAAAGAAAGGCAATGCCAAAGAATGCTCAAACTACGCACAATTGCCCTCATCTCACATGCTAGTAAAGTAATGCTCAAAATTCTCCAAGCCAGACTTCAGCAATACATGAACTGTGAACTCCCTGATGTTCAAGCTGGTTTTAGAAAAGGCAGAGGAACCAGAGATCACATTGCCAACATCTGCTGGATCATGGAAAAAGCAAGAGTTCCAGAAAAACATCTATTTCTGCTATAGTGACTATGCCAAAGCATTTGACTGTGTGGATCACAATAAACTGTGGAAAATTCCAAAAGAGAGAGGAATACCAGACCACCTAACCTGCCTCTTGAGAAATCTGTATGGAGGTCAGGAAGCAACAGTTAGAACTGGACATGGAACAACAGACTGGTTCCAAATAGGAAAAGCAGTACGTCAAGGCTGTATGTTGTCACCCTGCTTATTTAACTTATATGCAGAGTACATCATGAGAAACGCTGGACTGGAAGAAACACAAGCTGGAATCAAGATTGCTGGGAGAAATATCAATAACCTCAGATATACAGATGACACCACCCTTATGACAGAATGTGAAGAGGAGCTAAAAAGCCTCTTGATGAAAGTGAAAGAGGAGAGTGAAAAAGTTGGCTTAAAACTCAACATTCAGAAAACCAAGATCATGGCATCTGGTCCCATCACTTCATGGGAAATAGATGAGGAAACAGTAGAAACAGTGTCAGACTTTATTTTGGGGGGGCTCCAAAATCACTGCAGATGGTGACTACAGCCATGAAATTAAAAGATGCTTACTCCTTGGGAGAAAAGTTATGACCAACCTAGATAGTATATTCAAAAGCAGGGGCATTACTTTTCCGACAAAGTTCCCTCTAGTCAAGGCTATGGTTTTTCCTGTGGTCATGTATGGATGTGAGAGTTTGACTGTGAAGAAGGCTGAGTGACGAAGAATTGATGCTTTTGAAGTGTGGTGTTGGAGAAGACTCTTGAGGGTCCCTTGGACTGCAAGGAGATCCAACTAGTCCATTCTGAAGGAGATCAACCCTGGGATTTCTTTGGAAGGAATGATGCTAAAGCTGAAGCTCCAGTACTTTGGCCACCTCATGCAAAGAATTGACTCATTGGAAAAGACTCTGATGCTGGGAGAAATTGGGGGCAGGAGGAGAAGGGAACGACCCAGGATGAGATGGCTTGATGGCATCACGGACTCGATAGACGTGAGTCTGGGTGAACTCCGGGAGATGGTGATGGCAGTGAGGCCTGGCGTGCTGCGATTCATGGGGTCGCAAAGAGTCAGACACGACTGAGCGACTGAACTGAACTGACAGCAGTTAATTGCTTGACCACTAGGCATTTTGTGCTCAGTCACTAAATTGTATCCAACTCTTTGTGACCCCATGGACGATAGCCCATGTGTCCATGAGATTCTCCAGGCAAGAATACTGGAGTGGGTTGCCATTTCCTCTTCCAGGGGATCTTCCCAACCCAGGGACTGAACCCACATCTCTTAAGTCTTCTACATTGGCAGGTGGATTTTTTTTTTTTTAATCACTAGTGCCACCTGGGAAGTCCACTAGGCATTTTACCACATTCCAGTGAAGGGAAACACACATTGTTATATATAAAGTGGGGATTTAATAGCAATTCATATCTGTAAATAGTGATTAAACTTTTGTTGTGGTTATTTTAGTCACTAAGTTGTGTCTCACTCTCCTGCGTCCCCATGGACTGTAACCCGCCAGGCTCCTCTGTCCATGGGATTTCCCAGGCAAAAATATTGGAGCAGATTGCCATTTTCTTCTCCAGAGGATCTTCTCAACCCAGGAGTCAAACCAGCGTCTCCTGCATTGCCAGACAGATTCTTTACCTCTAAGCCACCCAGGAAGCCAAAACAAACAAATAGAGCTATAGTATTGTGAGATATTCCTACTGAACAGTTACCTGCCACATGAATGTACAATAATCTTATAGTAATGCTCTTTCCGTCTTTCCTAACAGTCCATAATAGTCTAGCATATTCATGCATTTTAATGCTTTATAATTATAAATTATATCCATAAAAAGTCCACTGTTTGCAATAATGTTTTCTTAGCAATTACCTTGTTGTTAAATAAATAAGTGACATTTTGAGCTTCAATTCTGTTTGTACATCTTTCCAGCAGTGGTTGGGCAAGTAATTTGATTTCTGAGTTTCAAATATGTTTTCATTATAAAATGGGAATGATGGCATTTGCATCCTATGTTTTTTTATGTTGGTTGAATGAGATAATACAGGTAAATATGCTTAGTAATTTTTTAAAATCTCTTTTGCTTTAGTATTTCTCAGTTGGAATATTGGTTTACTGTTTATTCCTTGTAATTGGCAATGATATTCATAATGCACCTTTACTCTTAGTCTTGTCACAACTGGAAATCAGATGTGTTCTAAAAAGGGATTTTCTGTTTGTAATTTGTTGCATTTGTGAGAACGCTAATCTCGGAGAAGCCTGGGTTTGAAACGTAGATTTGTCCATTGCTGGCTGTGTAAGTCTGAACCTTCGTTGATCTTCAGTCTCTCATTTGGTAAACATGCATATTACCTATATTGTGGAATTGTTGCAGTAACCAAATAAGAACATATGTGAAAGACTTTGGCAATAAACAGACATTAGTGATTGTTTCGGAGAAGGCAATGGCTCCCCACTCCAGTACTGTTGCCTGGAAAATCCCGTGGACGGAGGAGCCTGGTGGGCTGCAGTCCATGGGGTCGCTGAGTCAGACATGACTGAAGCGACTTAGCTGGAGCAGCAGCAGTGATTGTTTCCTATACCCCCTCACAAGTTAAAACAACCTTTAATTCTAGTTCTGGGAGTTATTATTCAGTTAATATTTTCTTGTTAGCGCATCATTTATTTTTTTACTTTTCTGGATTTTTAAAAATATTTATTTATACCATGTTTATTATAGTCTCACAATGAGTTAGGTACTGTGCTGGCCACAGGTCATATATTTTAAAACATTTTTAATAAAAAAAAATGTTTAGGTAACTAAATTCTTATTTTTTAAAAAGTCAGAAGTTACTGCTTTAAGGATTTTAACTTAAGGGTTAAGATTTGAAAAATTCAGTGGAATCTTCCTGATTGAGGTTGAAAATGAGGAACTCAGATATTAAAGACCACAAGCATATTTTCCACAAGCACTGTAGTCCTTGTTTCTTCTGTTAGAGATTTTATATGCTTGCAGATATAATTATAGAACATAATTTTATGTTCTAATTTTTTATAAAAACATAAGTATAATTTTTCCAGTGGTCATGAGATATAAACGATGTAAACATTGTGTAAGTTTAAAGTACACAGCTTGATGACTTGATATAGGGGTATATTGTCGAATGGTCACCACAGTACATTGAATTATCATCACCTCACATAGTTGCATTTTTTTTCTTGTGATGAGAACTTTTAAGATCTACTCTCTAGAAAATTTCAAATATACAAGAATATTACAACTAAAGTTGCCATGCTATATATTACATCCCCAGGACTTACTTTTCTCACAACTGGAAGTTTGCACCTTTTAACTACCTGTTTACTTCATCACATATTTATTATTCTTGACTCTTTTTCCTCCTTCAGATCTCCAAACTTTTTCTCTAAAATCCCTTAGAAGCTGTATTCATGTTCACACTTTTCAGTTCTTTGTCTGATGACTCTCATGTAATCCCTGTTTCTTTTAACTTTTAAATGATCCCAGAGTGCTTGCAGGGGCAACCCAAGATTTCGCTACACATTTAATACATTAATTGTGCAAATATTTATGTTATGAAACTTAACAGGGAATTGAATAAGATAGTGCCCTATCCCTCAAGGAATTCTCAATCTGGAAAAATATGTTTGCAAACAAGAGCAATGTCATGTGTAAATGTTATACTAGTGGTTGAAATCAGACATGGGTCCACCAAAGGGATAACTTTCATCAGGAATGCTAATGACACTGGTGCCAGGC
Source organism: Ovis canadensis (assembly GCF_042477335.2). NCBI lineage: Eukaryota > Metazoa > Chordata > Mammalia > Artiodactyla > Bovidae > Ovis > Ovis canadensis. The sequence continues at coordinate 52,038,649 of NC_091250.1, forward strand.
ATTGAAGTGTGTGTGTTACTTCCCCAAGTGGAAAGAGGGGACAAGGACGTTCTGGTGAACAAAGGTTCTGAAGTAGGAAAATATAAGCCTTACTTAATTCCTGGGCAACAATGTATTCATTTCCTATTGCTGCTGTGACAAACTACCACCAATTTAGTGACTTAACATAATTTTATTTACTGTTCAAAAGGTCCGAGGTCTGCAGTCAGTTTCACTGGGTTAAAATCAAGGTCATTCCTGTCCCTCTAGAGGCCACCTTCCTTCCTTGGCTGTGGCCTCTTCCTCTCTCTGCAAGCCAGTACCTTCAAATCTGAGTACAGTTCCTCCAGCTCTGACCCTCCTGTCTTCTTATAACTCATGTTATTAGAGGTGTCCCAGTGGCAAAGAATCTGCCCACGATGCGGGAGACCCAGGTTCAATCCCTGGGTGGGGATCCTCTGGAGAAGGACATGGCAACCCACTCCATTATTCGGGCCTGGAGAATTCCACAGACAGAGGAGCCTGGTGGGCTACAGTCCATGGGGTTGCAAAGAGTTGGACATGACTGAGTGACTAACACTACCACTACCACCTTGCGATTAGGTGATGCAGGATAATCTTCCCCATCTCAAGATCCTTAATTTAATTACATCTGCAAAATCCTTTGCCATGCAAGGTTACATATTCACAGTGGGTATTAGGATGTGAACATGTTTGGGTGGTTATTATCCAGCCTACCATGATCACTAGACTAAGGTATATGATAGCAATAGCAATTTAAAAAAGAAAAATGGCAATTGAAAAAAAAGTAAATGGCAATCCACTCCAGTATTCTTGCCTGGAGAATTCCATGGACAGAGGAGACTGGCAGGCTACAGTCTGTGGGGTCACAAAAAGTTGGAAACGACTGAGAATTTAATTTTGAAAAACCTTGAAGTTGTATTAAGGAGTTTGGCATTTCATCTATAGGCCTGCATTTTTTATTCTTATAAAAGTTAAAAGTATTGGATGCTCACTTCACTGTGTACACACTCAGAATCCAAATACAATTAGATGGATGAACACAGAACCCTTGAACCCCATCTGTGAAGCCCTTAGACCTAAAAAGAAGCAGGAGAGTAATGCAGTAAAACCTGTTTCAGAAGTATAGGGATGTAATTGTACCAGAGAGATACTGATGAGATCCACTTTTAAAATATTTAAATTTTTTAAATGGTTGTGGGAACAGAGGAAATTGATTTGAAAAACTTTTAAGAGGTAGAATAAATAGGCTGTGGAGATTTTCTAGGGAGGGATTAAAAAAAGCCAGAGGAGGCTGAAGCAACCTTTGAGAGGTTTATGAAAATGATCCTACTGTGCATTTCCTACTGAAATTTTTTCCTACTTCTTGCTGACTTCTGGAGTCTACCTGAAATCTAATGCAACTTTCTGTTCAAACATGTTGTTTGCCAGGTAATTAATATCTCCTTTTAGTAGGGTCACTGTATAACAAATAGTTCCAACTAGGACAATGATTTTTAGAACCATTTTTAAAATATTAAGTCAAACTTACTTTAAAACACCAAGCTAAAATTTGTTATTTCTTTATAGCTTCCGAGGCCAAAGGTATAATTTGCTTCACTAATACAGTTACTTAAACCAAAGGTGAGAAAGAATTCAAAATTACTTTTGAAGAGAGACAGAAAGCCTCAAGTTTCTTGTGGTTCTGGATTTATACAGCAAATTTGAAGACTGAATCAACAATGGCAGTGACTCACATTATTTTCAGTGCATGGGGATGATGAAAGAAAATTCAGCACATGAGAGGGAGATAAGAAAACCCCCTTCATGGACAGACAGTTTTTTCTTACTGCTACTTAAGGTTGTAGTCCAGAAAGTCCCCCGGTAGATGGAGTGTGCTGGGGTGGTCAACAAAGCCCTCCTTAATTCCCATTTCATGAATTGGCCCATGGACTTTGCCCTGGTGTTAGTGCAGATGGAAGTGAAAAGATCTTTTCCAGTGCAAGACAGACTTTGGTGAGTCTGGGTTCTTAGGACCCTCGGGAAGAGGATCCTTCTGATACCCTGGCAATAGGCTTTGCTGGTACCTCCCTTAGCCTCAGCTTTCCCAGAGCACTTTTGAGAGTAAAAGAGGATCCGATTAATAATTACATTAAGTCAGCAAACATAAATTGAAACTCTCCCAGGCAAACTGGAGTACCCATGTTATTAGGCACTGCTCCAGTGTCCTGGAAAACAAAACTTTTAAATCATTTTTCATACCTCTCTTGACTAGGATGATATGTTTTTTGCCTCTTAAGTTAATTATCCATGGTGGCTCAGAGGTTAAAGCATCTGCCCACAGTGTGGAAGACTTGGGTTCGATCCCTGGGTCGGGAAGATTCCCTGGAGAAGGAGATGGCAACCCACTCCAGTATTCTTGCCTGGAGAATCCCATGGACGGAGGAGCCTGGTGGGCTACAGTCCACAGGGTCGCAAAGAGTCGGACATGACTGACTTCACTCACTTCACTTAATTATCCATCTTAAGAGTTCTTTCTACAAAATTCATGTGACTTATCCTTCACTACATGAATTCAAGACCTGTTCATCTCAGCTGGATTATCACTAACAGAGTCCATTTATCTGTAAGGAGTCTCCTTCCTATCCTAGCACCTTCTCATCAGATGTGCAGGTGAACATGACACAAGGTAAATAGCTGCCCTGGTGGCTCCGATAGTAAAGAATCCACCTGCAGGAGACCTGGGTTTGATCCCTGGGTTGGGAAGATCCCCTGGAGGATGGCCTGGCAACCCACTCCGGTATTCTTGCCTGGAGAATCCCCATGGACAGAGGAGCCTGTGGGCTACAGTCCATAGGGTCACAAAGAGTCTGCATGACACAAGTTTACTCAAGCTATTCATTCTACTTAAGTACTTAGAGTAGTTTCTCATCGTTTATGAGGTCAAGCCAATGTTTATTTGCTTTTCCGGTTAGTGTCAGTTCCCCTGCTCATCACACAGACCCACGCTAGATGCTGTCTCTTTCCCCTTCATCCTAGTTAGTGACCTGTGTTTAAGTCAGCTCAACACCTGCCTTCTTGATGGTCTAGCTCCAATCACTTTCATCCAACTCATCTTTTTCTGTCTTCCAATTTTAGACTTTTCTCAAAGACTAAGTGCTCACATTTCAAATTTGATTATACAGTTTAATGTATTATATTTGGTAATTGAAAGATTAAGACTCAGGTGCCTTCAGGAGCCATGAAATAGTTGTAAACTGAAGCTGGCAGAATGACGGACAGTAGGTATTGAGTGCCTGGATAATCCTATGGGTAGAGAAGCCTGGCAAACTACAGTCTGTGGGGTCGCAAAGAGTTAGACACAACTGAGCAACTGAGCACGCACACACATGCTGATTGCTAGCAATAGTAATGTTCACCCATGCACAGGTCCATGGCCTTTCAAATCACTGTGGAAGTGATACAAAATGGTCAAACAGAATACCTTCACAAATTGTGCAATTGATGTCCTAAATATTTTTACATATACTTCATAGTTCAAGTAATACACCATTTCCTGTACATCTCTTTAGCCATAATTCCTAGAATATTAATAATAATTGTGCATTGTATATACATGCTTGTGAAATTGAAAAGTTAAATTATGGCTTTAACAAATTTATTGGGAAAGTAAAACTTTTCCAAAAAATTGAGTATTAAATAAAGAAGCTATGAGGATATATTGTACAACACAGGGAATATAGCCAATATTTCATAGTAGCTATAAATGGAGTACAACCTTTAGAGTTGTGAATCATTTTGTTGTACACTTGAAACATATAATGTCATAAATCATCTATACCTCAATTTTTTAAAAAATGTGACTTGTTTCCCAGGTCTGAGGCTTGGAAGATTACCATAGATATTTAGTGCTTCCTGTTCCCAAATCAGCCCTCCTGTCAACTTCGTAGGTGGCTAGGCCCTGACTTTCTCCTGCTATGTCTATTGGTGTGGTGGATCCGCTTTGGCTTCCAGGCAAGAAGGAAATTATGTCAAGCAGTCTAGCCTCAGCCAAGAGGCATGCTGAGAGTTGAAGCAGAGCTATAAATAGGACTAGAAGAAGGGGCAGTAGGAAGCTAGTGAGGAAGTAATAGAAATACAGGTCAAACAATGCAGCTTAAAGAATGACCCACAGATTCGGGGTTTCTAAACTTTGGGTTGCGTCCAAGAGTAATGAGATCAATACTCAAAACCTGAAAAGACAGCTGAATTTTTTACTGTTGTAGTAAGGGAAAGCTATGCTGGTCAGGCAGTCTTGGGAGCAGAGCAGACTGCTATCTTACTTAAGAAGTGTGGAATTAGAATTGGTGCAGTTTGGGGGGGGGGGGTGTTGGCATCATCCGAAGGAGAGTGGTTATTCCAATCAGGTGTTTATTGATTGGTTGGCACTCAGAGGCATGTTTATTAGAACTTTCTTCGTTGGCCAGAAGTGATGGGTTGGCTTAAAAAACCAATCGGTTTACTGAAGCAGGTTACCAGTTGCTGCTGCTGCTGCTAAGTCGCTTCAGTCGTGTCCGACTCTGTGCGACCCCATAGACGGCAGCCCACCAGGCTCCCCCGTCCCTGGGATTCTCCAGGCAAAAACACTGGAGTGGGTTACCATTTCCTTCTCCAATGCGTGAAAGTGAAAAGTGAAAGGGAAGCCGCTCAGTCATGTCCGACTGTTAGCAACCCCATGGACTGCAGCCTACCAGGCTCCTCCATCCATGGGATTTTCCAGGCAAGAGTACTGGAGTGGGGTGCCAGTGCCTTCTCTGGGTTACCAGTTGAACAGGTTTAAATTGGTTGTTTTGGTTATTGGTTTCCCTGGCTACAAAGTAATCAATCTTTTCCTAGGACCGTGGTAATTTTTTTCTCCTGAAGTGGAATGAAAATGCATCTAAATTCAGAACAGAGAGGAGATCATCAGCTTTAAACTGGTCCTGTTTCAGGGAAACCTTTCAGAAAAATACATAGGAGAAAGTCCAAGGTCTGATCCCACATAATGTAGCTGTTGTCACAACGCAGATTAACTCACCCAGTAAAGACTGCATTCCTGCGGTTTTGTAAGGAACCAGAGTCCATAGACTGGTCTTTCAGTAGGTATATGAGGACTGTAATGCCCAGTAATGAACAAGGGTCAATGAACTTTATAAAGGGTCAGATGTAAATATTTTAGGCTTTTGGGTCATGTGTTCTGTGTTCAGCTACTCAGTTCTGCCGTGGTACTGCTACTGCCTGAGTATCCATATGCATATGTAAACAGATGCGTGTGGCTAGATTTGGTCTAGAGCAGCTGCATTTGGCAGGGCTTTCCTGGTGGCTCAGTGGTAAAGAATCCACCTGCCAGTGCAGGAAACTCAGGAGACACAGGTTCAATCACCGGAAGAAGGAAACGGCAACCCACTCCAGTATTCTTGCCTGGGAAATCCCAAGGATAGGAGCTGGGCAGGCTACAGTCCTTGGGCTCACAAAAGAGTTGGACACAGTTTAGCAACTAAACAATGACAACAACAAAGCTGTATTTGGCACTCAGGCTAGTTTGCTGACCCTGATATAGTATAAGTGCATCCACTCTGAGGGATCCAAACACCAAAATATCTGAACCCTTCTGTCTGACAGAGAGTATTTAAAGACGAAATAGTTGCTGACTGGCTGACTTCTGATATCCTGTCTAGCTGAATGTCATTGATTCTGGGCCAGGTTGGGAGTCTCATTGAGAAATAGCCAGGATAGGGCAGGAGCTGGAGTAACGACTCCAGCTTGGAGTCTTTTTGGACCCCAAAAAAGTCTCCACTGTCCCACTTCTAATGGGCCACCAGTGCTTCATGCTACAGTTGCCAGCTACCACCACAAGCGCCCCTGATATTTGCTGGTCTCTGCTACATGGCTAATGGTACTGTGTCTACAGGCTACTGCTCTTCTTCTGGCATCTGTTATAGCTACTCCCAGTAAAGAGATTGTGCCCTTTGATATCCATTAGCTCTGCCATCTGACATTAGAGGGATTGGCTTCAAAGCATTTTTTTTACATGTTTTGGAGGCTGGAGGATGAGACCTGGTCCTTTTAACTTCCTCCATGAATCTTCCTGGGTCAAAGGGTGATTTAAATGACAGTGTCCAAAGGGCCTGACCATCCATTGTGAAATAACCTTGACATCTTTCTCCAGAGTGCCCAGGGATCTTCCTGCAAATAGGACATCTTTTGTCCTGGCCATGCTTTCTCAGCATTTTTGGAAGTCATCATAGAGATAGCCCACCAGAGCAGACTCTTCAGTAAAGCACTTTAAAAAATCCCTCTATCCTTTCTAGGGAGAATCAGTAATTCATATAAGCAAATCTCTTGACTGTGGCTTGTGTATCTTAAGTTCTTTTTAAATCGATAATCAGGAATATACATATATAACAGCTCGGAGAGCTTTCTGGAGTTAATTGAACTCTACTATTGCTTTCATTCATTTGAGGGTCAGGAAAATAGTAATATTTCAGGCTATGATAACAGACATATTCCACGAAGAAACAAACTTAGTAGTCAAGAGAGTCTTCTGGTGCTTTTTGTTAAATGGCCTATTCAGGGTTTCTTTTAACAAATGATATCTAGTCACCACAGGAAAATAAGGATAAAAATTTGTTATCACAGTGCCAATTTTGCTTTATAATGGTATTTAAGAAGTTATGGAAATTAGGAGTAAATTTTTTTCCCTCCTTACATCGTCCTTCTATAGTATTATCCAAAAATAGGAAAAAGATAAACATATACCTATTAGAAACAATAACAGGAAGTATAATTTTTGATCTGATATTGCAGAATGCTTTTGAAATTCATCATTAAAAATTGGAAGAAGAGCAATAATTTTGAAAGAGATGGAGAATGAAAAAAGGCTATTTTTGTTTGCTGTTTAAATCAATTATAAAGTTAAGTTATTCAAATATTATAAAAGTGATATAGAACTAGGATAAAAAACTAGATAGAATATACTAGCCTGAAAAATACACCCTAGTATGTACATGTATATGTGTGTGTGTTTATGAATTTAATATATAGTATACATAGTATCACAAGTGGGAAATGAAAAATTTGCGCAACAAATGGGACTGAGTCCTTTTATTGAGTATATGAGTTAGGCTAAAGACAAACTTGTTTTATATACATACGTATATATTCACATATAGGATTTTCAAATATAGTATCTTACCGGGAGTCTTATTTCATCCCCACTTAAATTTTATTTGGTCTAATCTTATAAGAATGCTGTACTCCTCAAGGTCATTCAGACCCTAGGTCATTCCTAGGGTGTGTTCCATCAAGTTACTCTGTCATCTTCTGGGACATTGTCCGTCTTCTCCACGGTCGAAGCTAGGTTTCTGGTGCATCCTCATTCCAGCTTGTGATGAAGGGGAGGGGATTTGTGATGAAAGGGAGGGAGAGTAAATGTGAAGCAAGGGATTTCCTATTAAGCACAGGACACAGAAGGTGCACATATTCTATTCGTGCACATTCTGTTGATGCAGATCTGATCACTTGGCCCTGTCTACCTGTGTGAATGGTTAGGAAATGTAGTCTCCAGCTGGGTCGCTGTGGGCTCAGCCACAACTCAGGAGAAGAAAGATCGCCAATATTATCAGGAAGAGAGATTATATATTGGAGAGAGTTAACAATCTGGACCATAGTAGTTATATGAAAATAAAACATCAATTTAGATCCTCGTCTTTTACCATACTTTGAAATAATTCCAAGTAGATATATATAGTCAAACCATATGATAAGCATCCAAAATTGTTAGCATAGCATAGAACCGGGCAAATGGTAATAAAAATAAGTGCTTTTTATGGATTATATCATTGATCTTTACAATGATCCTATAAAAGAGACTACAATGGAAAAGGCTCCATTTGGTAAACAAAAAAGATCAAAGAGTTCACAGAATAAGAAGTACAAATGACTAACAAGGATTTTTCATATCTTTAATGTTATGATAGAAATGTAAGTTTGAAAATGAGAAATCATTTTCACTAAATTAGGAAATACTTCACAAAATATTCAGACCTTGGATAGGGTAAGTGGAAGAATATAAACTGCCAGAGCCAGTGTGTGTCAGGAGCCTTGATACTTGTACATATTCTCTGTGATCCAGAAACTTCATTTTCAGGAGTCTTTACCAGAAAGAAAAAAATCAGACTGAGAACAAAGCATTATTTAAAATCATACGCACATAAAATTGGAAACCATATAAATGTCAAAAAACATTTTAGGGAAAGTGACTGAATGGTTATATGTACAGAATGTAGTATTATGCATGATTAAAATAGTTTATAGCGCTAACAATATGGGATCTGATGAGATGTTAAGTAAAAATATTAGGATTTAAAATGATCACGAATTGTATTTAAGTTACATTTTTTAAGAAGCATAGAAAAGATCCTGGAAGTAAATGTTAAATGTTTCTGGGTGTCCTCTGTTATTCTTTTGCTACATCTTGGCTTCTTTATTAGCATTTATTAATTTATTAATAAATTTATTAATCATTTATTAATCAAAAGGTTTCTTTACTTACTCCTCCCTCCCACTGTTGGATGACCTAGGAGAAAAGGTACATACATTGTCGGTAAGGTATATAGCGCCTGGCCCACTGTAGGTAATGCATATTGATTGGGTAACATTGGATGATGGGCCTTGAGATGACCTAATTTTTTTATTTTTCACCATGGACCAGCAATATTTATATAATCAGAAAAGAAGACAAATTTTGTGTTAGAAGTTTATGTTACGATTTTCTTTAGTAATCAGCCTAGTTTTCTAATGGTTGAGCAGGAAGCAGAGTGATTAAAATCTAGATAAATGTAGAAGTGAAAAAAAAATGTATTCTGTGCAATAGAGAGGATTCCGTCCATTGTCCCACTGCCATTCCCTTGTATGGCCTTGGGACTGTGTTGCTCTGCCTTGTGAAAGTAGAATCTGTGCAGGGTTACATGGGCACCTATGGAAATAAAACATAGTTGGTCAAGTCTTATGGATTGCTTAATATGATTTGCTATCTTGGCTCCTCTGCAGGTACTCTTGGTTGGCTGCTGTTAAACAATACTATATTTGGAGAAAAGAATTGTAATGGGATCTGATTTCATTTTTCCCTTTTCCTCCCACCTCCTCCCCTTAAGAGTAAATATTAATATGTTTTGTAGTTGGGAGCAATTAAAGTCTTTTAAAGTTGGGTCAGGTGAAACTTCCCATGTAATATTTGTTACCATTCTCTTAAATGTGACAGTTTAAAAGATTTGACAGAAAAGCAGTAATTAAAAAAAAAAAATTAGAAGCAGTATGTAACAGTTAAATAGAGCGTTCTCATTTGGAACACTGCTGACAGAATAAAGGTGGAAGGAAGAAAATTTTGATAAACTGATTCTGCCTTAGAAAAGTGAGGAATATGCCTTCAGATTTAATCCTGAGTGTAAATAGGTGAATTTTTCTTAGAGATGAGTATCGATGGAAGCAAATGCGCCTTTGCTTTTCGCACTTAGTTAAATCTGTTAATGAATGAACACCACCTGTTAAGGTAATTGGTATTTTCTGAACCGAAGAAGCCTGTGTGTGGCATCTAACAAGTCAGGTTTAAGAAAAAGATGTCAGCGACTTAAGACCCAGGTCACGTGACTCCGTCAGTCACCAGTCCTAGAAGCTGTGGGTCAGATTTCAACTCCAGGCAGTCCTCCCAGCCACGTGGGTTTAGCCAAATCAGAAGCAAACCCACACTTCCGAAAATGTTAGGAGCTGCCCTGGGCTCTCCGTGGGGCCTCTGGACCTGGAGCCGTGTTTTACATCAGAGCATATTGACCAAATGGAATTTTAGTGTTTTGCTGCAGTTTTGATCGTTTCATCCAGTCTTCGTCAGACCTGCCAGGCGAGATGGGGGCTGGAGCTCTCGCCATCTGTGTGAGTACAGGCCGCCTCTCTCGGTGGACGCTGCCAGGGCCCAGGAGAGGCCTCTGCCCTCCTGGTTTGGAGGAGATGTCTGTGTGACTTTGTTTTTCCTTCTTAGGAGGTGTGGGGAGATTTGTTAAGTTAAATTCCTAACTATTCACATGGACATTCAGCAGTATTCGGGGTCGTATTCCATATTATCGTCCAGTTTCCTTTTCCACATGAAGGAAGATGTGTGCTGAGTTTACTCAGTTAAGTGAACTTACATACTGTATGTAAATCACTCTCCAGTGTTTTAGACTTTCTTGTTCTGAGTTAGGTATGAGTTAAATTGTAGTTATTGGAAATGTCTTGTACCTAGATTGAGAGCAAATTAAAAGAATTAAAATAACCATCAATTTCTTTGCTTCCAGGAATGTATGTAACAAATTTTTATTTCCCATTTTCGTTTTCATTTAGTAATTCTAGAAGTTTTGTTTTAGCATGGTTGCTAAAAGTGATGGTGAAAGAGCTAAGTTGATAAACATGTTTAAATCCTTAACCAACCGTACAAACTTCTGGTTATAATACAGTAGCAGTAATAAATAAAATCCACAGAGAAAGGTGTATATCTCTAGGGCTGAAATTCATGAATTTTCAAAAAAAGCAATTCTCTTGGTGCTTACATGTAACCTTTTGCAGTAAACCAGTATATCTACAATTACATAAATTATAGAGTGCTGTAATTACATATTTTTAAATAATACACAGAAAACACATCTGTCTCAAATTGGCACTGTATTCCAAGGGGCATTTTATTTGTCCTGGAGGTTTACTAAATGAGAAATATCTTACTCTGTATTATCATCTTTAACTGCTCTCTAGTGTTTCATCACATTTTGATCAGATCCTGTGAAGTGTCAGAATGAACTGTGTTTTTGTTGGAGTTCTGGTGGCATCCTAAAATATCTAGAAACGTCTGGGAAATTTTTGACACGTAGGCCCAGAATGGCCACCAGATGGTGCACTAGCCCCACAGATTGAATTTTCTTAGTAAAACTGTAGGATAACTCCCTGGTTTTCAGCTCAGAACTTCTCAGCATCCTGTGTTCCTGTCTTCCTAACTCTTTTCCTTTCACCCCGATGCTTGGATGCCTGTAGCATCTAGGTGTGCAGCTGGTAGTCTTTTTATCACTCCAAAGAGTTTCCTTCAAGATTCCTATTTTTCTTTGTGGACAATACAGAGCTTATATTTGACCACACAGGTATGCATTTTTCCAGCTTTATGAAAGAAAGACTTTAGAGCTGGAAATGTGGAAAGCAGCAGATTGACCTATTAGTCCTGACCTTTGCAGACATCTGATTGATTGGACCTTTGCTACTTGCTCTTAGTCTGCATATATTGGTCTCTACCTTGACTAAAATGCAGAGTAACCCATGTATGAAGTTCCATATTTTTCCTTAATTTATATCCAATATATACAAAATTTCATTTAAGGTTGATATAGAAATCATACAATTTAAGAGATTATTTGCTCCCAGGAGAAATAATTCTTAATCATTCCTGCTCTTTAACTTTAGCTTGGTCTTTGATTGTGCTGTGTCCCAATTTGACTGCAGGAGGAAGCACATGTTTAGGAATCGAAGCATAATATTTCTGGAAATACGGCTGTTGAAGATCAAAACACTTTATGTTTCTGACAGAAAAGTGAGAACTTCAAGTAAACATAAATGAAGGCATGTGGGCTCATAAACTTAATAGTTTGGAACTTTGCTGCTTAGACATATGTGTAGTAACTGCTCAGTATCCTGTTACTGAAGATAGTTGTTCTTCAGACAAAATTATTGAGTACCAAATGTTTGTAAAGTGTGTGTATGGGTGTGTGTGCATGAATCCTTGAAGTGGGAAGAGAGGTTTAAAGATTTTAAATTCCTGGTCCCTTTGACTTTCCCGTCCTCATTTCCTTTTGATATCTTCTGTTTCCCAAATTGCCAGTGCTGCTAGTAAAACTGTAATGGACTCACAAACTTACTTAAATTACATAGAAGAGGTTGATTCTTTGCTGGGACATACTTACTTTTCCTCAGTAATCACCCCCAGGCAGAACAGGAAACTTATACTTGCCAACTGGCATTATCTTTGTTTCTCCTAGTTTTTGATACACTTTTGGATGATGACTCGGGCCTTCTCAGGTGAATCCTGAGTCTTTCAGACTCCCTGCCCTTCCAGTTCTTCTGTCCAAGGTGCCATGTGGTCATTTTGAGGTTAGGTGAGCTGAGACTAGGGAGTGGATGTTCCAATGGGTGAATAAAGGAGGGACCTTGAGTGCCTATGTGTAGGTTCTTATACTCTTGACTGTTCTGCTGTGTGAGTGAGTTTAGGGACCGAGTCAGTGACTGGTGAATTTGGGGCTCAGTTCTCTTGGTATTGTCAGGCCCCAGCTATCATTCTGTCCTGACTTAGCCCCAACTCTTGGTGGTGCTGGCTACAATTTGAGGGGTATCCCAGGCTTTATAGCCTTTGTCCCTAATGTGGGCACATCCACCCCTGTAGCTTCACCATCTGGTGCTATCAGCTACCTTATTATACACATTGCGCAGACAGGCCACAGTACAAAAAGGCTCGCAGACCAAATCAGGATACTCTTGTAGATTTATTGCACCAACCTAAGACACCACTCACAGAGAAGACAATGGCACCCCACTCCAGTATTCTTGCCTGGAAAATCCTATGGAGGGAGGAGCCTGGTGGGCTGCAGTCCATGGGGTCGCTAAGAGTCGGACACGACTGAGCGAGTTCACTTTCACTTTTCACTTTCATGCATTGGAGAAGGAAATGGCAGCCTACTCCAGTGTTCTTGCCTGGAGAATCCTAGGGACTGCAGAGCCTGGTGGGCTGCCTGCCGTCTACGGAGTCGCACAGAGTCGGGCACAACTGAAGTGACTTAGCAGCAACAGCAAGATACCACACACAGAGAAGGCGATGGCACCCCACTCCAGCATTCTTGCCTGGAAAATCCCATGGAGGGAGGAGCCTGGTAGGCTGCAGTCCATGGGGTTGTGAAGAGTCAGACAGGACTGAGCAACTTCCCTTTCACTTTTCACTTTCATTCATTGGAGAAGGAAATGGCAACCCACTCCAGTGTTCTTGCCTGGAGAATCCCAAGGATGGGGGAGCCTGGTGGGCTGCCACCTATGGGGTCGCACAGAGTCGGACACGACTGAGCAAGCAGCAGCAGCAAGACACCGCACAAAGTAAGGGGGAAAAGATGAGATAGGTTTACCTACTTGGAAAGGGTTTAAATGGGACAAAAAGACCACCCTCCCCATGTTACATAATGTTCATCTTTCCTGTCTTTCTTGCCTTCTTGGCCATATCAACCTTCTTTGATCGTGTTACATTTTTGAAGACCAGTATTGAGTGTGAGCTGGCTCAGCAGATGGAGTGTATCTGGAGCCAGCACAACTTGCTCTGTCGTCAGGGGCAAGTGTGCCTAGGTATAAGTGTAACTTACCAAGACACCACTGCACAGCTATGAATTTTTATGTGCATATCTCAGGCAGAAAGCACATGGGGCCAGAATGGGTAAAATCAATGGGCGACTTAGTAAAGACATAAATATTTGGTGTCTCATAAATGTCAGGTGCTTAACTTGGTTCTTTCATCTCTTTTTAATCATCTTCATCTTTTTCTTTGTAGAATATGTCTACCAAGCTAGCCTATGTCCTTATGTACTGTCAATACTTAGTTCTATCTGTTCTCCTTACAGTTTCTCTTGTTCTCAATTTAGCTGAACCAAATCTTCCTAAATAATACAGCAAACAAATATTATGTAAGAGCAGAGTTTCAAGACCATCAGAGATATCCTCTTGGTAGTTTCTAGTTTGATTATTTGGTACCAATTTCCTCCCATGCAGACTACATTTAGGTTTTTTAAATGCCATAATGAATTTAATTTTTTTAAGCTTTATTTGAGATTTTTGAAAAGCATGGGCTTTGTTTGGAGCCTGGCATACCTGAGTTTAAATATTGGTTATGTTACTATACTCTGATCTCAGACATTATTGAGCAGTATGCTACCTTGATAGTAGATTTTGGGGACTATTTGACCATCTGTTTAACTTCTTAGCATAATTTCTGTCATCTAGTAGGCAACCCTGGTGGCTCAGATGGTAAAGAATCTGCCTGCAATCCGGGAGACCTGCGTTTGGTCCCTGGGTTGGGAAAATCCCCTGGAGGTGGGCATAGCAACCCATTCCAATATTCTTGCCTGGAGAATCCTCACAAGCAGAGGAACCTGGTGGGCTACAGTCCAGGGGGTCTCAAAGAGCTGGACACAACTGAGCAACTAAGCACAGCACAACAGCACAGTAGGTAGCCGTTTGGACAGAAGGGATCATGTCTTATTTGCATTACTTGCTTTTTGCTCAGGACTGGGCAGTAGTAGTTGTTCAGTAAACATTTGCACAGATAGGTCAGTCATGGCCTAGGTTTTGCAGTTCCCTGGGTATATTTTATTTTTGAAGATCTTCCAGAATCTGAGAGTGTATCTGCAAAGGCATCTGTCTTCTTGGTGGTGTCTTTTTGTGTAAATGCAGTTTTCTATTAACAAAAATTAGCAGGACAATTATAAATGTTTTGTACTTTTAACTGTTTGAGTCTCCAATTGAATATCTCAGGAATTCTTACTGTGAAATTACATGTAGTGAAAAGATCTCACACATCCATTCCATCTCAGATGATGTTCAGTCTGGTCAATGCATAGCTTTCCCTCAGGTGGGCATGTAATCTGCTTTGATCAAGGTAACTAGCACTGCATGTTCCAGTAGATAAACCTTGAAATCTCAGTAGCTTGAGGCATGAAAATTAAACTACTCAGAGTCTCATACAAGTTATCAGAACCTCTCTCCCATCTGGTGGCTCTGGTATGTAGGCTTCCTCCATTCTGTGATCTATTAATTATCTTAGCATATTAGCATGTATCCCCTAAGTTATATCAGGGAAAGAAATGGAGGAGTCACACATGCATTTTATCTGTCTCACTCTGGAAGCGACTCATTACTCTTCTCATGATTCATGGCTTTGAACTAGTCACATGTTCCCACCTAAATGCAAAGATAGTTGGGACATGTGTAAACAAAAAGTCTCCCTGGCCATAACCTAAATTGCTCAAACCAAACAAAGAGAAGGACATATGGTCCATGATTAGGGTAGCAGTCTGAATGTAAACAATGAATTAAGTACACCAAGTGCTGCTGGCAGATGTGAAGAGAGGAGGCAGCCTAAAGATCTGCTTTTAGTTAATTGATCAGTAAATGGCAAGTACTGGTGACATTCACAAGCCATTGCATCTACCAAGTTAGGCTTCCATTCCTCTCAACGCCTTAGTAGTAGTTTAATGTGTTAGTAAATGTCATTATTATTTCAGCTAGTTCAAGCTGGAATTTCAGTTGCTTGCATCAGAAACAACTAATACACCTCATCATTTGGTGGCTTACTGTTCTGTGGTTTGGGGAAGCTCATCATGCATTGGAATGAGGCAAGATTTGAAAGGCTGGAGATATGGCTTTGAGTCTTGGCTCAGCCACTCCCTGGCTTGCCCAACATGACCCTGAGCAAGATGTTTAACTTCTCACTTTCCATCTGTCACAAGGGGGTATTAGTAGTTGAACCGGGTTGTTGTGAGAAACCAAACACTAATGTGAAAATACATTGTGAACAGCACAGCATCATAAAATATTATCTTTGTTACATGGCTATCTGCTTGCCTTAAGGTGGTTTCCTTAATACTATCATTATCTGTTTTAAACAATACAAAAGGAACTCTGTAATCTGAAGGGACTATTTATATTATTGGATTTAGATCAAATTTCAAACAGGATTAAACATTTAATTTTGTTTTTTTTTTTAAACAATAAACCAAGTACTGAAGAAAACTAGATTAATAGTCAAACAAAGATGTCTCTGTCTTCACATTTAAATTGTGTTGCAAGGAGAATTTTCATCTTTGCCCTTCAGAATCAGAAGTCAAAATAGGTCAATAGCAGAGTGATAGATAAATGTATCTACTCAGTGTGGATAAAGTCAGTAGTATCTAGGTTATTTCAGGGTTTTTTTTTTTTTTTTTTTGAAAAATGGTTGGCTGTGTGGATGGGTTTAATTTGTTAATACTTGTGCAGAAGATTTTGGGGAAATTTTAGTTACAGTGGTGGAAAGTGCAAACTAGCATGGAAGAATTAGGCCAGTTAAGTAGGGAAGACTATACTATAATGATAACTTTGAGTAACTCTGTTTCATATCTTAAAGCTGTTGTGTCCAGTAGTTTCTGAAATAGAGATCATAAGAAAGCATATTTGAGTTGTTCTCTGTAACGATGAATTGACAATAGTTGATGAAGCGGTAGTATGGCAAGTCATAGCAGAATTGTTTATGTGTCTTATAACTAAATATAAGTTTATTTATCATACAGGTAACAGGCAGTTTGGAGATTTTTGTTTAAGTTTATCATTCACAATGAGTGTTCTATGGAAAGAGTCTATATGACTTTATTTTATGACAATTCTGAAATATTACAGTTACTCCTTTAAGTTGGGGGAGTTTAGCATATCAGATATTAAAATAACAGGAATTAAAACAGTTTAATAATGACTAGCTACTTGAAGAAAGATAATTGCTGTATTTCTTCCTCTTTCAACTAGAGATGGATCAAAGATAGAAATGTCAAAGTAAAGTCATAAAAATACTAGAATAACACGTGTGAATTTAAAGATTAATTTTGGATCAAGGAATGTGTTTCAAAGGAAACCCAGCCCTGAAGAAAAAGATGGGTGAAGTTTTCTGCCAAATAACCAAAATGTCTGTGCAACACAAATAACATAAGTTAAATGCCAGAAGGAAACTGCTGCTGCTAAGTCACTTCAGTCATGTCTGACTCTGTGCGACCCTATAGACGGCAGCCCACCAGGCTCCCCCGTCCTTGGGATTCTCCAGGCAAGAACACTGGAGTGGGTTGCCATCTCCTTCTCCAGTGCATGAAAGTGAAAGGAAAGTCGCTCAGTCGTGTCCGACTCTTCGCGACCCCATGGACTGCAGCCTACCAGGCTCCTC
The DNA here is from genome assembly GCF_042477335.2 of Ovis canadensis. Classification (NCBI taxonomy): domain Eukaryota; kingdom Metazoa; phylum Chordata; class Mammalia; order Artiodactyla; family Bovidae; genus Ovis; species Ovis canadensis. The sequence goes on from NC_091250.1 coordinate 52,055,648, forward strand.
CGCCCATGGGATTTTCCAGGCAAGAGTACTGGAGTGGGGTGCCATTGCCTTCTAGAACAGATATTTAAAACACACATGACTTAAACAAGATGAATTATTTTAATATTAAAAAATTCCTACGAATCAGTAGGAAAAAGAAAACCACCCAATTAAAATTAGGCAGAGCTTATGACTAGGAGGCTCACAAACAAGAAACATAAATGCAAATTCACAAAGAAAATTGCTCAATCTCATTCATAGTTAATTCATGAAATTTTTTAATACTCGTGGTTTATAAAATGGGAAACAGGCACTCTCATATGCTATGAATCAAGCTGTAAACCATGAAAACATTTTTGTAGGGCAATGTGGCAATACTTATTAAAATTTATGATTTATACAGTAAGTTAAAGGGAAATTTATTTTGCTTTCATATAATCTAGTAGCAGGAAGCTCCTCTTAACTCTTGGAGGTAGTATTAAAAAAATTACAGCTTCATAAGCCTGTCCATCTAGCAATTGTGCCTCTAAGAATTTATCTTATAGGTATCTGTACAATTATGTAGAAATGTTTGTGTGATTGCTTATTGCTGAAATACTTGTAATATCAAGAACTGTAAATAACCTAAACATCAGTAAATAAGATTGGTTAAGTCAGTTATAGTGTCTTTATAGTATAATATCAGCAAATATATGTGCTAATATGGAAAGGCCTCCAAAATAAGCAAAAGCAAGGTAAATATACAAATAGTATAGTTACATTAGCCTTTATATATGTGTGTGTGTATATACACACACCCCACATTTTGTTTATTCATCTTTTGATAAGCTTTTGAATGGTAATCTTTACTTTTTGACTGTTGTGAATAATGCTACTATGAACATTGGTCTACAGGTACCTGTTTTAGTTCCTGATTTTACGGTATATACTCGAAGTGTAATTGATGGATCATACAGTAATTCTATATTTAACTTTTGGAGGAACCTCTATTTGCCATAGTGCTATATCATTTTACATCGTCACCAGCAATGCATTAAGGGTTCCAATTTTTCTACATCCTATGCCAAAGCCTTTGACTGTGTGGATCACAATAAACTGTGGAAAATTCCAAAAGAGATGGGAATACCAAACCACCTGACCTGTCTCTTGAGAAACCTGTATGCAAGTCAGGAAGCAACAGTTAGAACTGGACATGGAACAGCAGACTGGTTCCAAATAGGAAAAGCAGTATGTCAAGGCTGTATACTGTCACCCTGCTTATTTAACCTATATGCAGAGTACATCATGAGAAACGCTGGGCTGGATGAAGCACAAGCTGGAATCAGGATTGCCAGAGAAATATCAAGAACCTCAGATATGCAGATGACACCACCCTTATGGCAGAAAATGAAGAACTAAAGAGCCTCTTGATGACAGTGAAAAAGGAGAGTGAAAAAGTTGGCTTAAAGCTCAACATTCAGAAAACGAAGATCATGGCATCTTGTCCCATCACTTCATGGCAAATAGATGGGGAAACAGTGGAAACAGTGACTGACTTTATTTTTCTAGGCTCCAAAATCACTGCAGATGATGATTTTAGCCATGAAATTAAAAGATGCTTACTTCTTGGAAGGAAAGTTATGACCAACCTAGACAGCATATTCAAAAGCAGAGACATTACTTTTCCAACAAGGTCCATCTAGTCAAGGCTATGGTTTTTCCAGTGGTCATGTATGGATGTGAGAGTTGGACTATAAAGAAAGCTGAGTGCCGAAGAATTGATGCTTTTGAACTGTGGTGTTGGAGAAGACACTTGAGAGTCCCTTGGATTGCAAGGAGATCCAACCAGTCCATTCTGAAGGAGATCAGCCCTGGGTGTTCATTGGAAGGACTAATGTTGAAGCTGAAACGCCAATACTTTAGCCACCTGATGTGAAGAACTGACTCCTTTGAAAAGACCCTGATGCTGGGAAAGATTGAGGACAGGAGGAGAAGGGGACAACAGAGGATGAGATGGTTGGATGGTATCACTGACTCAATGGACATGGGTTTGGATGGACTCCGGAAGTTGGCGATGGACAGGGAGGCCTGGCTTGCTGCAGTTCATGGGGTTGCACAGAGTTGGACACGACTGATTGACTGAACTGAACTGAACCCAGCTCTTTATTTTCTGATTTTTTTGATAGTAACTATCTTAATGGGGGGACTGCGTGGTGGTTCAGGCAGTTAAGGATCTGTCCACAGTGCAGGAGACCCAGATTTAATCCCTGGGTCAGGAGAGTCTCCTGGAGAAGAGAAAGGATGGCGTTGCAAAGACCCAACTGAGCGACTAACACTTTCACTTTCACTTTCCATCTTGATGGGTGTGAAGTGTATCTAATTGTGGTTCTGATTTGCATATGGTTAGTGAGTAGTGAAATCGAGCCTTTTTTGTGCTTATTAGCCACTTGTCTATCATTTTTGGAGAAGTGTTTATTCATTTTTGAAATGGGTTTTGTTATGTTGAGCTGTATATGTTCTTAAACATATTCTGGACATTAAACTTGTATCAGATATATGATTTGCTAATACTTTTTCCTGTTCTGTGGATTGTCTTTTCACTCTGCTGATAGTATCTTTAATGTACAAAAGTTTTTCATTTTAATGAAATACAGTTTCTTTGTCTTTGTTACATGTACTTTTTGGTATTCATATTAACTTTGGTTATTTTGTTAGGTTACAGCTATTACTTGTTTCTTGGCAACATTTTTCTAATGAGTTATTTCAAGAAAATGGCGATGTTCCTTTATTCTTTTAAAAATACTGTCAGTTTAGTTGCTATGTTCCTTTTTCCTTACTCACATTTCAATGAGATGGATTTTTGTACTTCAGTATGAAGAGGATCCTGTGGGGTGTAGTGATGAGAGGCCAAAGTAGCTTTTCAAGTTTTCAGCAGTGAGACTCCCTCCTGTATTGCTACCAAAGGACTGTTTTCTTGAATTGTGGGCCTTCTGTTTGCCCATTGCTCCGCCTTCTCTCAGAAGCTCACCTGGTCAGGAGAGCTCTACTGACTTTTCTTCATAAACTTGCTCTCCAAGGTCATGAACTGACTATTAGGCAGTGAATTTTCCTGGTGCTTCCTGATAACTGCCTCTTGGGATGCCTGTAGATATTTTCTGTACCTGTTTCCTCTATGCAGTTGAGCCCTGTTCAAGCTCCCAGAGTGTGCTCTATCTTTAAAGTGATACATATTTGTAGGAGATTTTAAAGAATGTCCAGTCCTGGGCTCCTACTGATCCTCCCCAGACTCCTCCTAGAGCTGGTGTGATGTCTGAGATGTTTCCCATCCCATCTTTGCCTTTAGCAGCAATAAGACACAAATTGGACTTTAGAGCTTCTCTGTCTTCTGTTGATTTACTTTCCTGCTTAATCTGCTTTGTATGTCTCTGAAAATATAGCTGTTTTGTTTCATAGTGTTTTCTTTAAAACAGTATTTATCTTTTTAAAAGTGTTAACCTAAAATAACCAATTAAAAATGATGAATCAAGTGTTCCTTTATTGCTTTGATTATATATAAACTTGCTGTGTAGTAGGGGTCTATATTGAGTAAACAGCTTAATTTGTAATCAGTTCAAAATGTGTGAGGTTAATTACATGTCTCATCCTTGAAAATATTGAGCTGTAATGCCATGATTGCCTATTTACACTGTCTGTTAATAGATGCAACATACTGTCTGTACTGAGTAAAAGACAGAATAAAGAACAGGACTGTTAGCAGAAAGAATGTTAATTTAGGTTTTAAACATATAGACAGGATTTCTAAGAAAACTTTGAATTTCTAATAAAAAATTTATAAATTTTGATACTAACGTGCAAAATGATTTTGTCTTTATCTTTCAAAAGTCATACCTGTATATTTTAAGAAATTGAGATACTTGGAGAATAATTAGATCATTAGACTATCTACCAACCACAAGGCTTGACCATGGTGCCTGTTTCAACCTCAGTCTTTAGTTCACGCAAACATTTGAGTACAGAAGTGGTTAAGGATCTCTGAATTGTTTTGAGAAGAAATCAGAGTAATTTCCTGGAAGAAAGATGATAATAATGATGACTGTAACAATTGGTACTTACTAAGTGTGCCAGACACTCTTCTCATTCTTACATATATATGAGCTCCTTCTAACCTCATTTATTGCTATACTGCAGGAGCTCCTGGTATCCCCATTTCATAGATGGGGAATCTGAGTGTAAGTGACTTGTTCAGGTTTGCACAGCTAATGATATTGGAATGGGATTCAAAACAGAGTCTGGTTCCACAGTCCATACTCTAAACCAGTATGCTATGTTAAGTCTGTAAGAAAATGATAAAATTTGTGTAATCTGATCTCTTTGTCAGCCGTTTCTGATGCTACATTTAAGGCTGCTTTCAAAGTTTCATTATTATAGGTTACTTTTTGGCTGCTTACTCACCAGATAGACCTGGTTGACTGAAATTTTCCATGTATTCTTTTGAAAGATAGTTATAGATTTTTAAACTCACACCAAAATAGTAGTGGTTACAGATTTGACTTAATAACTTCCTTAGTAACAGAAGTGACAGTTCTTGCCCATACTACTCTGTAGCAGCTAACACTATGCCTTATTTAGAATATTAATAGATACTAAATCCATGTTACAACTTTATTGTTGTTCAGTCGCTCAGTCGTGTTTGACTTTTTGCCACCCCATGAATGGCAGCATGCCAGGCTTCTCAGTCCTTTACTATCTCCTGGAGTTTGCTCAAACTCGTTTATAACTTTATACATTTGCTGAATTTTACTAGGGAAATCTGGCTTTCAAATACGACCTATTAAGAGATGTCCATGAAAATGGGTGTGATTCTGTAGACTGTAAGATTCAAAATCAAAATGAAACTACAGAAATCCTACTAAAAATCACAACTGCAGAGCTTTCTTTGTGTAGCTGTCGTGTGTCACATGTAGTAGTTGTCATAGTTTGTTACTATAATTATATACAAACTGCTTTAATGCTAATATAACTTTACATTAAGGAGAGGAACCAGCTCCATGCTGCTGCTGCTGCTAAGTCATTTTAGTCGTGTCAGACTCTGTGCGACCCCATAGATGGCAGCCCACCAGGCTCCCCGGTCCCCGGGATTCTCCAGGCAAGAACACTGGAGTGGGTTGCCATTTCCTTCTCCAGTGCATGAAAATGAAAAGTGAAAGTGAAGTTGCTCAGTCGTGTCTGACTCTTCGTGACCCCATGGACTGCAGTCTACCAGGCTCCTCTGTCCATGGGATTTTCCAGGCAAGAGTACTGGAGTGGCTCCATGACGTTTACCAAATCACTTCTTAACTCTTTGATCTTTGTTTCCTCATCTCTATGATGGAGATAGTGTTTCTCTTTTTAGATTGTAAGATCTACGTGAACCTGCACGTACAGTATCGATACTTCGGTTAGTTTCATTCATTCTCAAAAGGGTATATTTCCCCTAATCTGCTTCCCCTGTCCTCAAATAAAATTTTTTGCTTTTTTCCATCTTTTTAGTGTTTAGAGTCACAGATCCATACATTTACATAGGACGCATGCTTCATTAAAAACAACCCTCAGTTAATTATGTTAAACCATATTAAAATTTATCTTTTAAATTACTTCCTTGGGGACAATTTTTCTATTACAAGAAAGAAACAAACCTATATAAGGTTTTCACTGTGATAATGTGAATGAACTGTAAATTTCATTTTTATTTATAACATGTACAGTCTTGTTGAAATTGCTTAAGTTGTGATTACCTGAAACTTTGCTATTTCAGAGATTATAGCATTTTGAATGTCAAAGAGAATTAGTTGATTTTATGTGCCAATATATCAGTGAGATATTCAGATATAATCAAATCAGAGAAACAAGTGTTCCTTCTACATATTTATATTTCTAGTCCTTCAAATTAAAGCTGCCTTAAGATGACATCTAGATAAATCTTCGTTTTCGGTAGCATCTTACTATTACAGGATCTGCATGGGATTTCAGTGTTCTGACAAATGTTTTATTTTCCTGTTAACCAGGTACTTGTGAGTCACACCCCCGGTTACTGTAGTAATCTGTCTTAGATACTGCCGTGTATTGCTCCCTCTCTTAGTTACGGTTAAGTTGTGGCTTTAGGTTTCTCATTATCTTTCACTTCTTTTAATCATTATATCCTTGCATGCCATTCCTAACACTGAGCAGCATTTGTGAGTTGTTAGGGAGTTAGGTTTGAGCTGATATAAAAATAAGTGAAGACCACTCCTCTACAGCCTCCAGTCCTTAGCCTTCAGCTCAGGTGATTGTGTAGTAAGCATGCAGCCTCCTGTGGTAAATATAACTGACTGTTCTTTTTTCTCACGCTATTTTAAGCAAAGTAAAACAGCGGTGCGGCTGAAAGAAGACATGAAAAGGATGGTGGCGGTGCCACTACACGCGCAGAGCAGTCCCACCTACACCAAGCTGTTCGGAGTCAGTCTCCAGGACCTCCACCGGCAGGGGCTGACCGAGAACGGTGTTCCAGCGATCGTGGGGAGCATAGTGGAGTACCTGACCGCCCACGGTAAGTCCAGTCATGTTGTGTAACTCTGCTATTTTTACAAAAGAACGTTTCAGTGTGAATTCATCATGCGTTACTAGAATCTTCCCTAAAACACCTTAATCAGAATATTGAATTATGGCATAATATACCCTGCCCTTATAAAAGGGTATTGAGAGCATCTGGACTGTTTAACATTATTTGGAAAATACTTCATTCAGCTTACCATGGAGAAATCACTTTAGTTATTGAGGTTTCTAGTTTGGAATGATTCCTAGTGTAAAGTACTGAAAGACACTGTTTTAATATTAATGCTGAATTCTCTTTGACTCATTCCCCTGAGAGTCAATACTTTTTAATGGAACAGAATACTTTGAGTATCTCTTTCGGTTTGAGGTCAGTCATGAACTTACTGAATATGTTGATTGCTTTCAAAACTCAGCAGAAATAGCAAAAGAAAGTATTATGTATAGCCTACTGTGGTGTTGGGAGGGGACATTAACTTTTGGAATGATGAAATTGTGTAAAATAATTGCAGACTGCCCTAGAACATTGAATGATTAAAAGAAAACCATATCCTCTCTTTGTTAGTGAGAGCAACTATGTTTTACAGCTTTTTAAATTATTTTATTTAAAATAGGACTTAAAAACCTGGATGACTTGAGAGAATGTTGTTGTTGTTGTTTAGTCGCTTAGTCCTGTCCGAATTTTTGTGACCCCATGGACTGTAGCACACCAGGGTTCCCTTCCTGCCTGTTTCCCACAGTTTATTCAAACTCATGTCCATCGAGTCAGTGATGCCATCCAACCATCTCATCCTCTGTCGCCCCCTTCTCCTCCTGCCTTCAATCTTTCCCAGCATCAGGGTCTGTTCCAGTGAGTCAGTTCTTCACATCAGGTGGCCAGAGTACTGGAGCTTCAGCTTCAGCATCAGTCCTTCAGTGAATATTCAGGGTTGATTTCCTTTAGGATTGACTGGTTTGACCTCCTTGCTCTGCAAGAGACCCTCAAGAGTTTGAGAGAATGATGCTTATCAAATGAGGGCAGGGTGATGGGAGAGCTCCAAACTATAATAAATATCAATAAACTTGAAGAGATTTGGAAAGAAGCTGTTCTGAGGGAAGAGCTTTGTAATCTTCATTTTCTATGCTGAAACAAACATTTCTATACTAAAACAAAACTCTTTGCAGAGTAGAATATGAAACTTGTGGATATTTTTAAAGATAAAACTTGAGAGTTGGATGATATTCTGTACTTTGCGCAGTTTGCGTCCCCTGACTCTTGGCATGACTGTAAGTCAGTTGCCCCTGCCGAGGAGGAGGCTGCAGGGACATGTTCCACCTTTCCTCTGTAGGAACATGTATGTGCTATGATAGGGACTGAATGGCAGCAGTTCAGGCCTTAGAAGGAGTTTTGTGTTAATTGAAAAACAGCCATTTGCTCAGGTTATTTGGTATGTAGATGAGAAAATATTATAGTATTTTGCTTTGAAAACTGAAGAGCCAGGGACTCACTGCATTCTTACCTCCTAGGAGTTAGTGTTTGGAGAGGAAGATAGCTGCAGGAGGGTGAGATTCTTAGAGAACAGTTCTGGGTTTGTTCGAACACTTAAAGCAGGTTAAACACAACGGTGCTATATGCAGCATGGCAGGAAGATGGGCCCTTGGCCTACAAAATCTTGAAGCCAGGTGTTGTAGTGTTAGAGGTTTGACAGGACTTAGTTACACACTCACGATTGAGTAAAACTGTAACCTCTGACTTAGATACAAGACAATCACTAGATAATTCATTTAATATCTTAAATAGGATTGTTTGGTATTTCTCATTTGGATGCCAAACTGTGACCACCTAAGATAATATTTTCATTATGGCATCACCAATATTCTGACCTTTTACCCAACAATGATTAAGTAATAGCCTTTTGAGGTTACTCTTATGTAAAATTGGGCTTCCCTGGTGGCCCAGACCGTAAATAATCTGCCTGCAATGTGGGAGACCTGGGTTTGATCTCTGGGTCAGGAAGATCCCCTGGAGAACGGAATGTCATCCCACAACAGTATTCTTGCCTGGAGAATTCTATGAACAGAGAAGCCTGACTGGCTTCCATGGGGTCACAAAGAGTTGGATACAACTGAGCTGTTAACACTTTATGTGAAATCATTTTTTTTTTAATCTTTTAAAACAATATTGAATAACTACTAAATTTATGTGGTTTGAAATTCAGAAAGATATACAGTGAAAAGTCTCTCCCTCCAAACCCTGTCCCCTGATCATTCATCTTGCCCTCCCCAAAACAATACTACTAAACTATTTTTTGCTATGTTCTTGCAAAGATATTTGAATATATAAGCAAATTTGTGTATTTTCCTTTTCCTTTTTAATGTTAGCACATCATGCCCACTGTTTATGAATCTTCTTTAAAAAAAATCACTCAACAGTATATTTTGAAGACCCTTCCATTTTGCATAAAGAGCTTTCCTCCTTTAATTCTTTATTCCTCTGCATGCTGTTACACTTTATGTATATGTGTGTCACTGTGTTAACTAGTCACATTCTGATCAGCATTGAATTATTCCAGTCTTTCGATGTTTGCAGACAATGATTCAGTGACCGACCTTTACCATGTATCAAGCACTGTGATGTGCCTATAGACTAACCTTCTGAAAGTAGGCTTATGGATCAAAAGATACATGCACTAATAATCTTAGGAGTTGAGCTAGTTTACCTTCACACCATCAGTGTATGAAAATCTGGGCAAATTTTGAATTAGAGATTGTGTTCTATTTCTCCTTAGTGTACCCTTCATTATACTTTAATAGGGTGTATTATACTTTAATAGGGTGTAATACAAAACTAAATGTTTTAGTGGGCTCAGTCAGCTATCAAACACATAGTCCCTGCCCTGGAAACACGGAGTCTTAACTACTAGACCACCAGGGAAGTCCTTCAGTCAATTATTCTTAGCCAGGGTTAAGAATACCCTGGTTAAGAATATGTGTTCAAAATACACATTCATTGACAGTACCTCGGATCTACTGAATCAGTCTTGACAGGCACCTGCCCTGTATTTTTGAAAAGCTATGTAGTTAATTACACTGTAGACAACCAGGAGCCGCCTTCTGTATTTGGAACTATTACGTTAATAAACCATAGGGCCCGTGTAAGTCTGAAGTGTGGTATGGAGTTTGAGGAGCTTCCCTGGTGGCTCAGTGGTTAAGAATTCCATCTGCCAATGCAGGAGACTTGGATTCAGTCCTCAGGTCGAAAAGAACTTCTGGAGAAGGAAATGACAACCCACTCCAGTATTCTTGCCTGGGAAATCCCACGAATAGAGGAGCCTGGTGGGTTACAGTCCATGGGGTCACAAAAGCATCGGACATGACTTAGTCAGTAAACAACAAAAACAAAGTGGAGTTTGAGGGCAAGACACTTCAGTTGGTTTTGTTTAACTGTTTTATAGCTTAAGTCAACAAGTATTTATTATGCACCTGTGAGACAGTAGGCACTCTGTCAGATATGGGATTAGGGATGACTGGTTGTATAATTAACTGTATTTAGATATTATGGTCATACTTTGTTGTTTAATGTAAATGTAGATATCTAACAACTTGCTGTGAGGGAAACCTTTTGCTATTATCAAGGAATTTTAGAACAGAAAGTGTTTATCAGGTACTCTATTAAGACCTTTTAAATAGACTTTTATTTGGCCACCTAATGCAAAGAGGCGACTCATTGGAAAAGACCCTGATGCTGGGAAAGATTGAGGGCAAGAGAAGGGGCCAAAAGAGGATGAGATGGTTGGATGGCATCAGCAACTCAGTGGATATGAGTTTGAGCAAACTTCTGGAGATAGTGAAGGACAGGGAAGCCTGGCGTGCTGCAGTCTATGGGGTTGCAAAGAGTCAGACACAACTGAGCAACTGAACAACAAAAATAGACTTTGGGTTTTTATTAAAAAAAAAAAACAAACACAAAATTTACATGTATTTTTCCATTCAAAGGAAAATCTTGAAGTTATGAGTCGTATCATGTTTATACTGATCAGTTATTTTAAAATAACTAATCTTGTTTACTGTGTTACTAGATTGTTTCTACTTTAACATGAAGATGCTGTGGGATATTTAAATAGTGTAGGATTCTCTACTTACCACCAGATGTCAGAATATGCATACGTATTGTCATATGACTGTCTAGGCCAGTGTGCTAATAAGAAAAATTCTGACTTCTGGCATGTTCAGTTTCTGTTGATGGATTCATACGATCATACATGTATTCATTAGATTTTTTAATAAATACTTCAGTTGTAGCTGTCAGTGCTGTATACACGTTATTTTTTGGCATTGCTAATCCATTAAATTGATGTTTCATTATGATTAATCTACATCTCATGAAATCAAATGTGACAGAACCTCAAATGTACGAGAGTAACTCCATAAAGCTTTCTAAACATCTCCTCCCTCTGAACGTTTCTGTTGTAATCATTTCCTAAAAATTTATAATAGGAAACATTAGAGACTGTATTGTCTGGTAAGTTTCATATGGGTATAGTATATAAGTTCATAAGGGACTTTAAAAAACTATATGGATTATTTTTGCCAGAGTAAAATAGCCGTGTCCTGATTGGAAAGTCACTAAGTATCCTTCGAGTTGTTTGGGTGAGAAAAGTTCCTGAGGGGGGAGTTCTGCAAATAAGTGGAATCAGGGCAGGAAAAATGGTTGAGAAGCATTGACTTTGGTGATTTCTATTTGTAGCTTCTCTGTCCTTTATTAAGGTCCACAGGGATCAGGAATGTTTAAGACTAAAGCCAGTTCTTGGAGCTGGCTAGTTATTTTTCACTAACTGAAAGTACATTTATTTGAGGGAAGGGTCAGAAAACCTTGTTGGAAGAGGGAACCTCAGGTCAAAGCTAGAAAATTACTGTGAAATCAGATCCAGGGGCATTTGCTGGGCCAAAAGCAGGCTCTCGAGCTGGGTAGATAGAGGACTATATTGTCAAGTTATGTATCTTCAGAATTTGGGCCTTGACCAGGAATGGGATTCTCTTTTTTGGGGCGCTATCTGCTTGATGCCAGAATATGTTTCTGAAGTTATAAATGAAGCTTTGTAGAGGAAACAGACTTTGAAAACTTTAAAAATGACTAAGCTGAAGTCTCCCTGTAGTAACTGATACTCTGCAGTATTAAAGCAAGTGGCATATCACATGAGTTATCTGTTGGTGCAAAACAGATGACCCCAAAACATAGTAGCTTAAAACTGTTTATTATGCCACAGTTCCTATGGGTTAGAAATTCGGACACAGCTTAGTTATGTCCTCTGTTTTAAGGTCTCTTTTAAGGCTGCAGTCATGGTGTTGGCTGAGGTTACCATTCATATCAGGACTTGACTGGGTAAAAGTTCATGTCCAAGCTCATTCATGTGGCTGTTGGCAGGATCCGGTTCCTTGTGGCCTGTTGACCTGAGGGTCTGGGTTACTCACTGACTTGTCCAGAAACTGCCCTCAGTTCCTTGCCACGTGGACCTTTCTGTAAGGGAGCTCACAAAATAACAGCTGATTCATCATAGTGAGCAAACAAGAACAGTCAGAGAGAGAACGCAAGCAAGCAATGTAGACATCACAGTCTTATAATCTAATCTCAGAAGTGAGGTTGCAACCTCATCACTTTCTCTTGTTCAGAAGCTAATCACTAGGTACAGACCCCACTCGAGGAGGGGAGAGGATTCCACACGGTATGGATACCAAGAGGTGAGGGTCAGTCACTAGGGCCTGTCGAGAAGCTGCCTAGCTCACAAACAGCCTGGTGTCTCCTCTATTACATGGTGGCCTAGCCATACCAATTGTGAAATATTTTAAATATCATCTCCGGTTCCACAAATTTTTTGTCAAAATTGAGCTAAAATTCATATCAATTTTTGATACTTGTGTTCTTTGTAATCCAATAATACGTGTATATGTAGAAGTACAAAAACATCTTACCAGATGACAAATTCCATAAGGATCCTGGTGGTATTTGAAGTTTTTTTCTCAGAGTTGGTTTTTTGTTTTAGTACCTAACATACTGCAGGGCACTTTGCTGAATTAAAGGATTCATAAATGTCTTCTCAAATTACAAAGCAAAATGAAATTAGCTCTCTTTTTCTTTAGAAAGAGAAATACAGTTAGAGGAAAGAGAGACACCAAGGCTGATAGGCACAGACACCTGCCGTCTAAGTAATTCAGACAGGCTTCGGTGCTTCGGTTGTTGGCTGAAATTCACCACTGGACTCTCAAAAAGACAGTGGCGAGTTGAGTCCATGGGTTATTCTTGGATTGTTTCTCACACCTCCAGCATTCCTCCACCATCTGACTCACTTGCTCTCATGGTACTTTGTCTCCTTGAACCCAGCACACTGAGCTGGAAATCATTGTCCTCTACCTCAAACCAGCTGCCACCCTTCCACCACAACCCCCTCCCCACCTCATTCTTTACAGTACTTTTCCCTGAATCCCTAGTTTTCAAATATTAAAGTTCCTTTTCAGCCTTCCCCACTTCTCTGTTTTCTTTGTATGTACCAAGTTCCCAAATCATCTTTATTCTTTCCTTGCCACTCCCTTCCCACCATAGTCTCTGTCTTACTGCCTTACGTAGACTGTAGTCACCCTAAGGCAAGCTCTCTGCCCTCTGCGTTCTCTACTTACTAGCTAGGTCTTCTTTCAACTTTGTTAATGTTGTCTCCCACAGTCAAACACACATTTAATGCTCCATTGGTAAATTATGATAAAGTCTTTACCCTGTGTCTTGACATGCATTACCCTATACTTACCATTTCTTCCATTTTATTAACCCATGACTCTTTGCCTTAAACACTTCATATTTTCACCTGCCTACCTTTCTCTCTGTTCTCCTCTCTCAGCTTCTCTATTCATATATTGGTTTCTCTTTGTCAGGGATCGATTACATTTTTTGGGGTTGTGAGGCTTAATCCTTTTGTGGCCCTCTTTAAGAGAAAGAATACAGAATTAAGAGTACAGAAAAAGGGTAGAGCACTGGAGAAGGCCCCAGTAAATGTGAGGCTTCTCCGTGAAGCCTTCTCGGCTGACCCCAATTAACACTAATAATCACAGATCAATAGGCTAAAGGCCAAGATCTTTTCTTAACTACTTTACAGTCTCTAGGTCTTACAGTTTGTATTTATTGATTACTAAAGAAGTAATAGTTCTTTATCAAATAATTGCAAAGGTAATCATATACAGGTAAGAAGTTTCTTCCATACGTGTTATTCTTTTTTAAATAGTTGTTCTTAAAATGATAAGCTGTTTTTGGAGCCCAGAGTAAATTTCTGTTGTATACTGTAGAAGATGATATGAATGACATTTCTTTGTAGAGTAGTGTGTGTTCTGTGTTTGTTGTGTCCTGACCTTATTTTTAGAGGTCAGCTTTCACAACAATCATATATGATGTTTTGGGTTGATATATAGTAAATGGGAAAACTTATTATTCTAAGAAAACATTTTTGTAAAATGTGAAAACCTTCCAGTGCTTGATAATTATTCAGGAAATTTTATACTGAGGTTTGATTGTTACTGTCCTTTCGAGTTTGTATTTGTGAGAGACCTCTGTTTATTTTCTGTGTGTCGTCTTGGCTGTTTCAGGACTCACCCAGGAAGGCCTTTTCCGGGTGAATGGCAACGTCAAGGTGGTGGAACAGCTTCGATGGAAGTTTGAGAGCGGGGTGCCCGTGGAGCTAGGGCGAGATGGGGACGTGTGTGCGGCGGCCAGCCTGTTGAAGCTCTTCCTGAGGGAGCTGCCCGAGAGTGTGATCACCTCCACGCTGCAGCCTCGCTTCCTTCAGCTCTTTCAGGGTCAGTACACCAAATCCTTCTAGGAATTAAAGCAATTTTATTTTTCACCTGACAGATTTTAAATATTTGCAATTTCTCCATTACTGTCACCTTGTATCTTATTCTAGATCCTTACCTTCTACCCTAAAATAATACTAAACTGATTATGAAATGCTATTATTAAATATAATTTCTAAGACTGTTTGCATATGAATATATAAATAACATAGTAGTTAAAAGCCCTGGTGCTTTTGGGCCAAAGAAATTCTTTTCTGACTAGTTAGTGACTGCCATCAAAGTACTAAGACTGAGGCATTAAATTCTGTGTAGGGAATATTGATTAAATTGTGTTTGCTTAGTGTCCTTTGAGACTGAAAAGTCACTAGTGTGCTTTCTCATAAGCAATATTGAGTCCTAAAATAGTATTTGCTTTATATAGTTGAAGTTAAAATTGATTGTTTAGAGGTCCTTAAGCATCTGTTTTTCTTTGAGGTAGCGTTCATTTGCAATATTATATTCGTTTCAGGTATACAACATAGTGATTCAAAATGTTTCTATGTCATACTTCATTTAAAGTTATTATAAAGTACTGGCTATATTCCCTGTGCTGTCCAATATATCCTTGTACCTTATTTATTTTATCTGTAATAATCTGTGCCTCTTAATCCCCTACCCCCACCTGTCTTGCCCCTTATCTCTTCCTTCTTCTCACTGGTAGCTTCTGGGATGTCCTCTATTTCTCCAAGTCTGTTTCTATTACGTGTATCCATTTGTTTTATGTTTTTCAATTTCACATTTAAGTGATAAGACAATATTTGTCTTTCTCTATCTGACTTATGTCACTAAGCATAATATTGTCCAGGCTCATCCATGTTGTTGCAAATGTCAAAATTTCATTTTATTTTATGGCTGAGATATGTATACACACACACACACACACATATATGTGTATATACATATTTATCTATCGAAGGACACTTAGTTGGCTTACATATTTTGGCTTTAGTAAATAGTGCCACTGTGAACATTGGGCTACATGTATCTTTTCAAATTAGTGTTTACATTTTTTTGGATATATGTATATCTAGAACTGAAATTGCTGGATCATACTGGTAATTCTATTTTTAGTTTTTTGAGAAAACTATACTCTTTTTCGTAGTGGTTGCACCAGTTCTCATCAATATTGTACAAGGCTTCCCTTTTCTCCACATCCTCAGCAACATTTGTTGTTTGTGGTCTTTTTCATGATAGCCATTCTAACAAGAACGAGGTGGTAGCATATTGTGGTTTTGATCTGCACTTCTCTACTGATGAGTGATGTTGAACATCTTTTCATATTCCTGTTAGCCATATGTTTGTTTTCTTTGGAAGAACGTCTGTCTATTCAGGTCTTTTTGCCCATTTTTTAATTGATTTGGTGTTTATTGATAATGAATTGTATGAGCTATTTATATATTCTGGATGTTAACCCCTTACTGGGCATATCTTTTACAGATATTTTATCCCATTTAATAGGTTGTCTTTTCAGTTTTTTCAGTGGTTTCCTTTGCTATGCTGAAGCTTTTACGTTTAATTAGACCCCATTTGTTTGTTTTTTCTTTTGTTTCCTTTGCTTTAGGAGATAGATCCAAAACAATGCTGCTGCAGTTTGTGTCTTGCCTGTGTTTTCTCCTAGGAGTTTTATGGTTTGGGTCTTAGATTTATGTTTTTAATCAATTTGAGTTTGTTTTTTGTATGGTGTGAGAAAATGATCTGATTTTATTCTTCTAGATAAAACTGTCTAGATTTCCCAGCACCAGTTATTGAAGCAACCGTCCTTTCCCATTACATAGTCTTGCATCTTTTGTCATAGATTAGTTGATAAGTGTGTGAGTTTATTTCTGGGCTCTCTGTTCTGTTACACTGATCTGTGTGTCTGCTTTTGTGCTGATACCATACTGTTTTAATGACTGTAGCTTTGTTATAAGGTCTGAAGTCAGGGAGCCTGATTTCTCCAGCTCCAGTTTTCTTTTTCAAGATTTTTGTGGCTATCTGGGGCCTTTTGTTTAGCCATACAGATTTTAAGACTTTTTTGTTCTAGTTCTGTGAAAAATGCCATAATAATTTGAGAAGATTGCACTGAATCTGAAGAGGGTCTTGGAGCCTCACCTTTATGACCTCGTGTAACCTTAATTACCCCTTCCAAACATTGGAGTTTAGGGCTTTCAGCTCAGTTCAGTCGCTCAGTCGTGTCCGACTCTGCGACCCCATGAATCGCAGCACGCCAGGCCTCCCTGTCCATCACCATCTCCCGGAGTTCACTCAGACTCACGTCCATAGAGTCAGTGATGCCATCCAGCCGTCTCATCCTCGGTCATCCCCTTCTCCTCCTGCCCCCAATCCCTCCCAGCATCAGAGTCTTTTCCAATGACTCAGCTCTTCGCATGAGGTGGCCAAAGTACTGGAGTTCCAGCTTTAGCATCATTCCTTCCAAAGAAATCCCAAGGCTTTAACCTGTTACTTTGTAGGGACAGAATTCAGTCCATAGCACTGCTTTTTTTAAAAAAAAATTGTCACAATTTGGTGTATGTATTATTAAAAATTAATTAGTAAAATGCCTACAGAGGATGCTAATTAGATACTGTCTAGAATAGAAATCATTAATTACTACAGAACTGATTTTTTTTTTCCTTAGAAATCTTTAATGACTAGCAGAGATAGGAATAAGGAATGAGTTTAAAATAAATGATAAGCTGTCTAAAAAATACTACTGGGTATTATTTTTGTTTTTTTGTATAATTTTCTATAAATTGTTTGTATTTTAATATTGATTCTCTGTAAGAATTTATTCCTTCTAGTGATGATAGGCGCTAGTTAGTGACTACTCACTGTGTAATACCTAGAAGATACTTTATTTATATAATCTCTTTTGATTTGAGCATCAACTCTAATGAGATACAGAGAAAATAAGATTCATTTTGGAGGAGGAAATTACAGCCTGTGGTTTAGAGCATGGGCTCTTGGTCCATTCTGACTAGTTTGCCTGCTGCCAGCTGCGTTAGTATGGATGGTTACTTAACCTTTCTGTGTCTTAGTATATTAGGTACCTATTGCTACATAGCAGTTGTCTGAAAACTGCATTAAACATGTATTTTCTGTCAGGAAGTTGCTCTCAAGAGTTGTCCAAGGGCTGCAGTTATCTGAAGGCTTGACTGGAGCTGGGAGATCTGCTTCCAGGGTGGTTTGTTCACATGGCTGACAGTGTAGTGCTGGCTCTTGGTGAGACGCCTCAGTTCTTTTCTCTGTGAGCACCTCCTGATGGCTACTTGAGTGTTCTCGTAACATGTAGCTGGCTTCCCCCAGAGTGTGAGGACATCAGGAGAGATGGAAGCCATCCTTTCTGGGACCTAGCCCCAGAAATCAAATAGCATCATTTGTACTACATTATATTCACTAGGAGCATATTCAGGAGGAGAGGAATTGGGCACCATCTTTTGAAGGAAGAAGTATCAGACTTTGTGAACACTGTAAAAACCACCACACATAGTTTTACTACTATGGAGTGCACTTCCTGAACTTGTGTGGATACTGAGTTTATCCACTGAAGCAGTTAAAACAGTGTTGGTCATGTACCATATATTTAATAAACATTAAGTTGTACGTCTCAATTGTAGCAGCCCATAAGAATTGTCTGGGAACCTTTGAAAAATCCCAGAGATCACTACATCCTAGACAGATTAAATCATCATCTTTAGAGGTGACACACAGGGATCCAGAGTTTTAATGCAACCTTCCATCCCCATGCTTATGTACCAGTTTATCCTCAGCCCTTGCTCCCACCCCTTGGTTTCTTGGTTATATATAGTGTGATTTCCTTCAAGTTTTTAACTTTTAACCTCAAAATTAACCCCTTTATTCTACTGTCCCTGTTTCCTAAATAAAAAATTACAAAAGTTACAGAAGAGTGAATGCACCTACCTGCCTAACGATTAAGGAGGAGGAAGGAAAGGGGGGAAAGTGAGTTCCAGTTTGGAGTTAAATGAAAATTTCAAAATTCTTGCCCAAATTAATTGAAACTGCTTAAACTTTTGGTTGTTGTTCTGCCCGGTAAATCACACAAAATGGACCAAATCTTCCAGAAATTCATCAGGAATATTTTTGGAATAGCTATCAATTACCAATTTTTATTTTTTGAAATGTTTTATATAATTTTAATGAAAGTGTGAGCCTGCAAATATTGCATGTTACAAATAGTACAGGACTCTTTTATATGAAATCAGTGATTAAAAATTTTTTAATCATAAATTGAGGTAAAGGCATTGTTTCCTCCCAGTTGGCACGGTGGTAAAGAATCTGCCTGCTAATGCAGGAGCTGCAGGAGACATAGGCTCGATCCCTGGATCAGGAAGATTCCCTGGAGGAGGAAATGGCAACCCACTCTAGTGCTCTTGCCTGGAAAATTCCATGAACAAGAGGAGCCTGGCAGGCCACAGTCCATGGGGTCTCAAAGAGTCGGACACGACTGAGCAACTGAGCATACACACACGCAAAGGCATTGTTTGATATTTTATTGCTCACATAGGAAAGTAGGATACTGTCTTGTGAACAGTGAGCTTACAGGTTTATTAGGGGAATAGAGCAGGTACACAGAAAGCCAGGATATACAAAACAGAGTGAGTTTGAGGGGAAGAATCCTCACTAAATCAGATGATAAGAAGGGTTTATGAAAGAAGGAAGTGATACGTGAACTGGGACTTTGGGAGGGCTGGTAGAATTACCACAAATGGTGTGTGCTTAGGAAGAAAGGATTACAAAAACAAAGGTGTTTGGAAAACAGAGGTACATGATTGCAACAGTGAACATAGTGTGTTAGGGAAGAGGGGGTAATGAGTGGTTAATGCAATGGGTTTGGTGGTTTGTCAGTAACATTTTTAATCAAATACTGAAGTGACATGTTCTTAAGTAATTTTATTACTTGATAAAATTCATCATATTGCTTTTAACATTTTCCTTTATTTAAAGAAATATTTTTGTCAGACTAGTATGTGCATATGGTTTAAAAATTAAATAAAGGAGAAAGATTTATATAGTAAATCCCTAAACATGCTTTGGCTGCCCTAAATTTTCTTTCCCAGAGGAAATCAGTTTTCACTTGTCTAGCTGTTCTTTTGATATTTCCTTCCATTTGATAATATAATGTTTTATCTTGATTACTTCCAGATGTTATCTCATTGTTTCTGCTTAAGAAATGTGCAAAATTAGCTATGTTACTCTGTTATTTACTCCAGTATCATTCTACCACAATTTTAACTGATAATTTTTGTATGTATTTAATTAAGGTATGCCTTGTTAGCACTACATAAGGGTGTGTACGTACTTGTGTGAAGTGTATTGCCTGATGTTAATATCTCTTAGATTTATAGGGAATTGTCTGAATGAAAATAAGCTGCATTTTTTAGATTGTTCCAATGCATCCACCATTGCCTGTTTTTTTCAAAATGTGAAATAATTTGTCAATTGTTTATTTCTGGGGAGATTGCTCTTGGACCCTTTTTCTTCTCTCATCTGAACCCCAGTAGTAGGTGTCACCCTGAGCTTCCTTCCCCGAAATCTTCCCAGACCTGCCCTTCCTGGCAGTCTTTTCTCTCTATTGTGTTGGACACTCAGCAGATCCCTTCAGCCTGGAAAATATTGTCTTTTGGTCTTGGAAATGTACCTATATTATCTTTTATTGTTCCTGTAGAGGTTTGAGTTTGATTATTGTCTTTAAATTCTGTTTTCTATGAAATTTAATCAGTTTTATTTTCTAACTTTATTTTAAAATTTTAGCCTTTGACTTTAATATCGAACACATTCACACTCTATTATTTTTTCGAAGTACTTTGTTTTATTGCACTGTGTTCTTCTTTCTGAGATAAAAATAAGGCTTTGGGGGATGTTTGTTTCTGTGGCTTTGGCGTGGTCTTCCTCCCCCCTATATTTCTGTTTGCGGGATTTCTTTTTCTCTCTTTACTCAAACATGTGAGGATCTTTGGCTGTCGAGATTTAGGAGTAGCATTTTGTACGTGGACCAGTGGGCTTGTCTACTGGTGTACTTCACTTCAGGAGGATTAGATGGTGGGGATAGAGGAAATCTAGCTGTTTCATTGGGGAACCACAAATGTCAATATGTGCGCATATTTTTCTCTTCAGCTATTGAGTTACTTGAGCAGGAGTAGGAGGGAGATGGGAAGTATGCTAATGGGCCTGTTATTTATTAGCACATTTTCACTCATCTTCACGTTTTCAGCTGTTTCCTCACTGTAGACCTTAGCTGTTTCAGACGTCCAAGAATCCAGTGACGTTATGCAGAGCCTAAACCTCAGCACTCTTGCCTGCTGGCTCACTTGCCTGGGTGCTGGGGTGGTGGAGGGCTGCCTGAAGCTTGACAGGCTTTCATGCAGTCTGTTTTCAGTCGCTTGCATTCACTTCCAAATGGCTTTGAAATCTCCTCTCCTTCTGTCTTCTCTGCTGTTCTTTTTTTGCCCATGGGTGCTTACTTTTTAAGCATCATTTTACTGTCATTTAAGTAGGGTTTTGGGAAGAATATGTGATCAGTGTGTCTCTTTAAATGGACATTCTCCTTTACCTTTCACCCATCCCATGCTTGATTTTAAATGGGGAGGATTTTATAGTAGCAGCTGTGTAAGCAATGTGTGAGAGGTAAGTGCCTCTGAATTTCAGTTTATGAGCTTTGATAATTTAGATTGTATCTGTTTTTGGTAAGAAAACCACTCTAGTAACACTATCTTAATCCGCATAATGCCTGATTGTAAAGAACACTTATTTCATTTGCTGACTTGGTGCTTGAGCCTTTCACTATTTTTTTTTTTTTCCTTACATGAGGAATTCACTAGGTAAGTTTGAGTTAAGGCTGTCTTTTATCTATTCTATATCATAGTGTCACTGGCATTGTTTGATGTGAGCTGAATGGTTTTGCCTTGCAAATTATAATGTACTAGGTATCAAGTCATTACCCCTTGGGGTAGTAAGAGCACCATAGGAAAAATGAAATATTTCCTTCCCTAGGTTCATTCCTTCTTACTGAGAAGTTCCTTTCCTTTCAAAATTATTAAACTCACACATTTGTTTCTATGAAAAACAATCATTATATTAAACTCCAAGTCTAAGCCCTTTGCATTTTCAGTGTGTGCCTTTTAGGTTTTCTATAAGCAATGCTAAGTATATAAATTATGCATTTTGTCCTGGGTGAAGACCTAAACACAGAGCAGAATTAAAGCATTGCCATCTGCCCAAGCTGCCAGTCACTCAGATGTGTGAAACCTCTACTGGAATAAATTGAAAATGTGGTGCCAGGAAACGCAGGTTTCCACACACGACTTTATACATTTTTATGATATTCCAGTTAGTTCTGCTTCCATCCAGATCCACATGACAGGAAAAAAAGCCTGTCTTATTTATAATTCCCTGTGATCTCTAAGGTTGTAGATCCTAATAGCTAGATGATTTTTGGTTTACTAAGTACATAGAAATATTTTCCTCTTAATGGCCTTTGACACTGTGAGATAGTGTTAAGTAATGCGTGGGATTATGCAAATTTGGAAAGGTCAAGACTGAGCAAAATTATTCTGCATTAGAACAACTGGTCTTGAGGTATGTATATGTTGTAAATGTGCATGTATGTAAATTTGCTGAAATCTTTATTTACTCTTGTCTTTTCAGCTGTGTTCTCTTTATCCTTGATGACTTACACCTTTAAAAATTCCTGTCATCTTAGTGAGATATGAAGAGGAAAAGTAGATAAACTCATCTTTAATGGACAGTTCTCTTCTAACTTTTTCCTACACTGGATTTTAAAGTCAACAGAATTGCTTTATTCTTTCTTGAGATACAATGTACATACCATAAAACTGACCTTTTTAACGTGTACAATTTAAAGTGGTATTTAATGTATTCAGAGAAGGCAATCATCACTACTATCTGGTTTTAAAATATTTTTATCATTTCAAAAGAAACTCCAAGCCTATTAGCATATACTCCCCATTCCTTCCCAACTTCTCCCCTCCTCTCCTACTAGTCATAGGCAAACACTAATCTACTTTCCATCTATATAGGTTTGTCTGTTATGGCCATTTCTTATAAATGGAATCACACAATATATTGTCTTTTGTGACTGTCCTCTTTCACTTAGCATAAGTTTCAAAATTCATCCATCTTGGAACATAAGCAGTGTGTTGTTCTTTTATGGCTAGGTAGTATTTTATTGAATGACTATACTACACTGTATTTATTCATTCACCAATTGATGGGCATTTGGGTTGTTTTCACCTGTTGGCTCATAGGAATAATGCTGCTATGAACGTTTATGTACAAGTTCTTATATGGACATATGTGTTAATTTCTCTGGAGTATCTATCTAGGAGTGAAACTACTGAGCCAAATGGTGACTTTAACATTTTAAGGAACAAGTTTCCAAAGTAGCTGTACGATTTTGCATTCTCATCAGCAATTAATGGAAGTTTCTTTACATCATCAACAATACCTGTTATTGTCTGTGTTTTTCATTTTCATTAGCCTCATAGTACAGGCAGTAGTTTTGTAATAACATGAAAATTATAGGCTTGAAGGGGAAAAAGAGAGATCCAGAAGCTCCAGGGCCATGAAAATAATGTCTGTTGGGGGTTTTGGAAATGAATTATCACAAACTAAGTGAAATCTTCAGTAAATTCTGCACTCTTCGTGAATGCTTTCATGAAGAAGTCTTATTTAGATTGAGCTGGAAGAGGAAAAGAGAGAACAGCCAACAAGGGACTTACTGAGAAAAAAAAAAAAAAAGGTAAAACAACCCGTATCAATAGAATCAATTCATAAAATACTGAAAATTTGTTTATTGTTTAAATGGTATCGGTTTGAAGGGATGGCAAGTGACCAGCTTGCTAGCTACCTCCAGCTCTACCTGAACCATGTTAAGCTTTGCCTTGAGCCCATGCTTTGCTGAGCCCATGAGCATAGTCAACTTTTACACTGAGTCCATAAACAATTTGAAGACTTCAGGGGAAGAAGGGGACATCCAAAACAACCTTAAATAACTGTGGGTAATGGTTTAAGTCACAGGACATTAAATAAGCCCAGTCCACTTACAGCTGAGCAATAGTGTCAGCTGGCTCAGTAGTGGGGATTAGGTAGAACAGTAGTAACACGATTTGCACTGAAACTACATACTTACTGTACTTTGCCCACTTACTATAGCACTAGCTTTATGGAGAAAGCCAAGTTTTATTGGCAGCAATATTGCCAGTAGTTTTGAAGATTAGCGTCACTGTGGGAGGCTGCCCTCCTATATTGGAATGATAGCTTTTCCCATTCTCTGGTGTGTAGACCTTCCTACATTATAAAGAAAATCTTCAGCTGTTACACCCTTGTGTCTCACATTTAGCCTAGATGTGAGCTCCCAGTTTTGCTATATGGATCGATCATTTAAATGCTTGCTATGTTTTTAATTGATGTCTTCATCCCCACTGACAGGCATTCAGTGAATGTCTGCAGCATAGATTTGCTGATGTACTACTTGGTGTCACTGAGCATTAGTTTTTGGTTATAGGACTGAAATGTAAAGCAGCGTCTAGCTCTTGTTTTTCCTGTACCCTTTGCCTTTGCTTTCACATGCAGGTCCATTCTGGGAGTGGCAGTGTCAGTCTAGATACAGGCTAATTTGTCAATAAACATAACTCTACATCTTGCAGGAGCTAATCAGAATGATAAGATTTGTAGTTTTATTAATAACGTCTAAGAACAGGTTGTCACTTATTAATTTTTATTAGTTACTTTATCATTCTGCCCTTTGAGAAATTTGTGTGAGGATTTGAGAACTTGGTCATGGGCAAGGGTTGCAAGAGAACTGTAAAAATATAACTTCTCCTTTCACATGGAAAAATACCAATTCCATTAATCATAAGATAGAATTATGTATATAAACTTCTCATCACTCTAAAAAGACATGGTTCCACTCATGAGAAATGAAATGCAGAGGTAAAACTCAGTCTAGTCCAGGATAGCTGGCATATTATGATAATTTTCCCCATTCTTCTGCATGTTTAGAAAGAAACAGAATTCGTGTTTTGTTTCTTCTTAGTTGTTTTATGAAGCATTTTGTGCCGAGAAATTAAGAGTCTTTTATTAAAATGCTGTTCCCCACATATACCCCGGGACCTAAGATGTTATATTTGATTGTAAATAAATGGAGATTCCTACTCCCAGTAGTAGTTTCCTGCTACTCCTCACCAGTTCTGCTTATTTATTTGTTGATTCAAGAAACATTTGTTAAGTATTGACATATTTGAGACAGTGCTAGGTTCTGTGTGATAGTGATACTCATAAGGGAGCTTTGTAGGCATGCACTGGTCAGACTGTGCTCTGAGGTCAGACTGCCAGGATTTGAGTTGCAGCTTGGCTGCTTGGTAGTTGGATGAACATGGAAAAGTTACTGAATGTCTCTGTTTCAGTCTAGTCATCTCTAGCTGGGGATGTGTGAGACTGCTACTGCTGTTGCTGCTGCTGTGACACATTACCAGAAATATAGTGGCTTAAAACATCACATACTTGCCATCTCATTGTTCTATGAGAACTGTGTAGGCTCAGCTGGTTTCTCTTCTCCAGGTCTCACAAGGTCAAAACCAAGGTGTCAGCCCGAGTTCTTGCTTCCAGGCTTATTGAGTTTTGGGGAGCTTTCAATTCTAAGTGGCTGTGAGGCTGTGGTCCCTGATTTCTTGCTGGCTTCTCTTTCTGGAGGCGGTCCACATTCCTGAGCTAGTGGCCTTTCTCCAGCTTCAGAGTCAGCAGCAACTCACTGTTCTAATAGATTAGCAAATTTTCATAAATCCTTGTGTGAGCATTAATGAGGAAATAAAAAGCTACTTCAATAATCTGGCGCCATGAAGCTAAATATTTTGGTTCTTTTAATAGCTGACCTTCCCATGGCCCTGAGATATATTGTAGTAGAGATTAACATTTTGCCAATTGTTTTTTTTTTTTTTTCTATTTGTGGCTAAGATTGTATGTACAGTATAACTTCCTGGCCATCAAAAAGTCAAAGCACATGACAAGCACTTGGATGAATGTCTAGATAAGAGTAGGGTGCCATCCCGTGATTAGGTCCATTATTGCTGATTATGATTGTAATCTCTTTTTAATGAGAGCAAATACTTGTCACATGCTTCAGTGTTTGCTACCTAATCTGGAACAGAAGTTCTGGTTGTACAGTTTTCTTCAGCTGCTGAGTCATTTACCTGTATACCACACATACTGTGTGCTAGTTTTTTGTTCATGGTTTAGCTTAAAAAAAATAGGTGGGGGGGTCACATTCAGCCAATAATGAAAATCTTGTAAGAAACATGAAAATTTGAAATGGCACTTTCACTAATAGAAAAAGTTAGTTTTTCTCCTAGGACAAGATTGATATTAAGGAAAATGATGACTGTTTCAATTATTAACCATTATTCCATGTACAAAGTTTTTTTAAGCTCTTTGGGTTCATAAATTATACACATCCTGATTTTTATTCCAATTTAGTTCTAGAAGTAACCACACTTTCCTGAAATGGTTAAAATATTTTAATATATCTGCATTGTGCAGTGCATAGTCGCTCAGTCATGTCCCTCTTTCCCCAAATAGAATATGCTTAATGAAAACATGATGTTTATTTTTTTTAGTGCTATATCCCTGGTGTTAGAGACAGTCAGACACACAGAAAGCAGGTGATCAACATCACACATAGTATGGATAAGTATACATTAGGAATAAGTGTGCCCAAGATAGAAGCACTGCTCATTCTTATTTATGATGTGAGACCTTGAGACCTTGTCATAACCAATATCAATGTAAGGATGTGAATGAATACGGTACTCTTTTTTATATTTAGGTATCAGTGAATCAAAAAGTAATGCAAACAATGATAGTTATTATGAACGTTGTTTCTAGAAAACATCAAAAGGCATCTATCTTCTTAGGCACATTTGCACTCATACTTGCCTACTCAGTGCTAGGCTGGACATTATAAATGAGTGGAGCAGTTATTAATCTTATATGGAGAAAGTCTTATCTGTGGGATAGCTGCAGGTGGGCAGTAAAGGTGATATTTACCCCAGATTTCTGGAAAAGCAGTATAAATTGCAGATTCTCAGTATTATTGTGGGTGCTAAGGTGCTTGAGTCGTGTCTGACTGTAACCTGCCAGGCTCCTCTGTCCACGGCATTCTCTAGGCAAGAATGATCGAGTGGGTTGCCATGCCCTCCTCCAGGGGATCTTCCCAACTCAGGGATCTTAACTCACATCTCATGTAATTATTTGGTATGAAAATAAATGTTATGCTAATAAAGTCTTTACTTCACTGCTGATATGTTTGAACGAAGATTCAGGAGGTAAATTATGACTCTTAAGGTCCAGGTGTGGTGCACTGCTGTCAGAGCCGCTGAAGCAGAGTGAACCAGTGAATCTGTCTTCCATCAGAGGAAGCGGGAATGCTTGTGGGCAGGAGGAGATAGATATATTTTCCCCATCATACTTATTTTTGCTTTTGGAGACCATATTTAGTGATTTTTTTCATTCATGCCATGAAGGATTTCATGGTATTTTGTTAAGTTGGATATTCTCTGAATAGATGTCTCCCTTCCCATTTTTTGGTCAGCTTTATTTCCTGGGAAATTACTCGTTATATTTCAAAATAGTGTAAGTAAATCATCAAAGTACTGCTGCTTTTCAAAGATGTCATAAATTCCTAACTATTTTAAATATATATTTTTTTGATCTAGTGTCTTCACACATTGCCTGCCGTAGGGTTTGAAGTTTCATTTCAGAGCCAGAAGGGCAGCCAGATGTCCATTGTCAACACTGTTGGAAAGCCGTTGCTTATACCCTGAAAGGCTGGGAATTAATCCACATTTTAGAAAGAGAGCACACACCCATGAAAACATCCAGACTCACTTTGCCTTAGTCACCATAAGGAAAAAAAGGCCAATAGGAGTACATTTTGTGTTAGTTTCTTTTTTAAATTATATTTTAGGTATGTATTTTGACTGTGCTGCCTCTTCCTTGCTATGCGGGCTTTTCTTTAGCTGCAGCCAGCTGGGTCTACTCTCTAGTTATAGAGCACAGGCTTCTTAACGTGGGGGCTTCTTCGTGGATCACAGGCTTTAGGGCATGTGGGCTCCAGTACTGTGGCTCTCGAGCTCTAGAGCCCAGGCTCAGTAGCTGTGGTGCATGGGCTCAGTTGCTCAGCAGCATGTGGAATCTTTCCAGATCAGGGGTCAAACCTGTGTCTCCTACATTGGCAGGTAGATTCTTTACCCTAAACCACCAGGGAAGCCCCTCTTAGTTCATATTTATCTTTATAATATCAAGGTGTGAGAAATGGATAGTTATCAATTTATTTGTAATCACTCCAAACAATTATTTCCATTTCTTATGTATTCCTACTAGGCAAGATCATCAGTCAGCTCAATTCAGTTCAGTCGCTCAGTCGTGTCCGACTCTTTGTGACCCCATGAATGGCAGCACGCCAGGCCTCCCTGTCCAATCACCATCTCCCGGAGTTCACTCGGACTCACGTCCATTGAGTCCGTGATGCCATCCAGCCATCTCATCCTCAGTCGTCCCCTTCTTCTCCTCCCCCAATCCCTCCCAGCATCAGAGTCTTTTCCAATGAGTCAACACTTCCCATGAGGTGGCCAGAGTACTGGAGTTTCAGCTTTAGCATCATTCCTTCCAAAGAAATCCCAGGATTGATCTCCTTCAGAATGGACTGGTTGGATCTTCTTGCAGTCCAAGGGACTCTCAAGAGTCTTCTCCAACACCACAGTTCAAAAGCATCAATTCTTCGGCGCTCAGCCTTCTTCACAGTCCAACTCTCACATCCATACATGACCACAGGAAAAACCATAGCCTTGACTAGATGGACCTTAGTCGGCAAAGTAATGTCTCTGCTTTTGAATATGCTATCTAGGTTGGTCATAACTTTTCTTGCAAGGAGTAAGCGTCTTTTAATTTCATGGCTGCAGTCACCATCTGCAGTGATTTTGGAGCCCCCAAAAATAAAATCTGACACTGTTTCCACTGTTTCCCCATCTATTTCCCATGAAGTGATGGGACCAGATGCCATGATCTTCATTTTCTGAATGTTGAGCTTTAAGCCAACTTTTTCACTATCCTCTTTCACTTTCATCAAGAGGTTTTTTAGTTCCTCTTCACTTTCTGCCATAAGGGTGGTGTCATCTGCATATCTGAGGTTATTGATATTTCTCCCAGCAAGATCATAGTACAGTGGAAAATGACACAATAATATGTAACATACCACATCTTTATGGATTATCAAAATATTTGGATATGATTTTTTTTAAAAAGTATTTTCCCAGTGGTCCAGTATAAAGAATCTGCCTGCCATTGCAGAAGACACAGGTTCAATCCCTGGTCCGGGAAGATTTCACATATCACTGAGCAACTGAGTCCCATGTGCCACAGCTTTTGAGCCTATGCTCTGGAGCCTGGAAGCCACAACTGCTGAGCCCATGTGAAACGGCTACTGAAGCCCTCATGCCCTAGAGCCTGTGCTCTGCAACAAGAGAAACCACTGCAATGAGAAGCCTGTACACCCCAGTTAGAGAGTAGCCCCTGCTCACTGCAACTAGAGAAAAAACAGCCAGCACAGCCAAAAAACAATTAATATGAGTAATTTCTAGTATCAAGAGATCTGTTTGCCCTGAAATTATAGTTTACTGGATTACATTGTTTGTGATCAATAGGAAATAGAGTTATTCCAGTTATAAATAGAATGTTCTCCAATATGATTCTACCAAAGATGGAACATCTATACACTTTCAGAATTGCTGTTTTTTACAGCATCACTTATTCTAACATTCATAAGGCTCAAATGGGTTCTTATTAAAAGACATTTCACTGAAACCTTACTGTATTCATAAAACCAAGGTAATGAAGGTAAAGCAAAACATTACTTTGTTTATTTAACAAACACTTAACATAGCACTTAGTATGTGCCACTTACTTTGTTTTAAATACTCTGCAACTGTCAACTCATTTAATCCTCATCACAACCCTGTTTCATAGTTGATATTACCCTTAAAAATAAGGAAACAGTGCAGTGAAGAGTCTGAGGTCACAAAAGTAGTAGGTAGCAAACCCTGCTTCCTAGCCTGCATTCTTATCCTGTGATCTGCAGCCACTGTCAGTGGCCATCTATGACTTTCTGTGTTTTCACTTCCTGACATTGACATTACCTATGTATCTGTAACGCTGACACTCCTCTTCCTTTGCATCTTACTTGCCTCACTTTTCTGTCTCTTACACCATTGAATTGCTGGAGCAGCTGGCCTATCTTAATTAAAGAATCCAATGTGTGTTAAATACTCAGTTCAGTTCAGTCGCTCAGTCATGTCCGACTGTTTGCAACCCCATGAACCACAGTATGCCAGGCCTCCCTGTCCATCACCAATTCCCAGAGTCCACGCAAACCCGTGTTCATTGAGTCAGTGATGCCATCCAACCATCTCATCCTCTGTTGTCCCCTTGTCCTCCCGCCCTCAATCTTTCCCAGCATCAGGGTCTTTGCCAGTGAGTCAGCTCTTTGCATCAGGTGGCCAAAGTATTGGAGTTTCAGCCTCAACATCAGTCCTTCCAATGAACATTCAGGACTGATCTCCTTTAGGATGGACTGGTTGGATCTCCTTGCAGTCCAAGGGACTCTCAAGAGTCTTCTCCAACACCACAGTTCAAAAGCATCAATTCTTCAGCGCTCAGCTTTTTTCACAGTCCAACTCTCACATCCATACATGACCACAGGAAAAACCATAGCCTTGACTAGATGGACCTTTGTTGGCAAAGTAATGTCTCTGCTTTTTAATATGCTGGCTAGGTTGGTCATAATTTTCCTTCCAAGGAGTAAGTGTCTTCTAATTTCATGGCTGCAATCACCATCTGCAGTGATTTTGGAGCCCAGAATAATAAAGTCTGACACTGTTTCCCCATCTATTTCCCATGAAGTGATGAAACCAGATGCCATGATCTTAGTTTTCTGAATGTTGAGCTTTAAGCCAACTTTTTCACTCTCCTCTTTCACTTTCATCAAGAGGCTCTTTAGTTCTTTTCACTTTTTGCCATAAGAGTGGTGTCATCTGCATATATGAGGTTATTGATATTTCTCCCGGCAATCTTGATTCCAGCTTGTACTTCTTCCAGCCCAGCGTTTCTCATGATGTACTCTGCATATAAGTTAAATAAGCAGGGTGACAATATACAGCCTTGACATTCTCCTTTTCCTATTTGGAACCAGTCTGTTGTTCCATGTTCAGTTCTAACTGTTGCTTCCTGTTCTGCATACAGATTTCTCAAGAGGCAGGTCAGATGGTCTGATATTTCCAGCTCTTTCAAAATTTTCCAGTTTATTGTGATCCACACAATCAAAGGCTTTGGCATAGTCAATAAAGCAGAAATAAATGTTTTTCTGGAACTCTCTTGCTTTTTCGATGATCCAACAGATGTTGACAATTTATCTCTGATAGATTGTCATTATTCCCTGGAAGTATTTTCTGTAAAAAGATTTGTTTGTCCCTCTGATAGAAAGTAGTATACAGAATTACTTAAGATAGCAACTTTACTATTTAAATATTGACAAAACAAATCTCTGAGAATTGAGGGAAACATTTCACATGTCTGCCTGTGAATTTTGGTACATTGCTGGATGTTTTTGGCTTCATACAAGGTTATTGGGACTTCCCCAGTGGCTCAGTGGGTAAAGAATCTGCCTGCAATGCAGGAGACATAGAAGACTAGGGTTTAATCCCTGGGTCAGGGAGATCTCCTGGAGGAAGAAATGGCAACCCACTCCAGTATTCTTGCCTAGAAAATCCTGTAGGTAGAGGATCCTGGCAGACTACAGTCCAAAGGGTTAAAGAGTCGGATACGCTCAATCCAACTGAGCAACTAGGCACAAAGTTATTAGAATTTTGTTTGAAGCATATATCAAATTCTAAACTCTGTGGCATGTGGGTGATTAAAAAGCTGCTTAAAAATTTAAAGATTCTTTCCATTTAGTTTGGTGTCACTCATGGTGATCCGGGTAGGTCTCTTACATCAAGTTTTTTCAACCAAGAGATTCTTGTTTTTAACAGACTTGAACAACAGACTGGTTCCAAATAGGAAAAGGAGTATGTCAAGGCTATATATTGTCACCCTGCTTATTTAACTTATATGCAGAATACATCATGAGAAACAGTGGACTGGAAGAAGCACAAGCTGGAATCAAGATTGCCGGGAGAAATATCAATAACCTCAGTATGCAGATGACACCACCCTTATGGCAGAAAGTGAAGAGGAGCTAAAAAGCCTCTTGATGAAAGTGAAAGAGGAGAGTGAAAAAGTTGACTTAAAGCTCAACATTCAGAAAACGAAGATCATGGCATCCGG
The DNA here is from genome assembly GCF_042477335.2 of Ovis canadensis. NCBI lineage: Eukaryota > Metazoa > Chordata > Mammalia > Artiodactyla > Bovidae > Ovis > Ovis canadensis. The sequence continues at coordinate 52,087,415 of NC_091250.1, forward strand.
TCCCATCACTTCATGGGAAATAGATGGGGAAACAGTAGAAATAGTGTCAGACTTTATTTTTTGGGGCTCCAAAATCACTGCAGACGGTGACTGCAGCCATGAAATTAAACGATGCTTACTCTTTGGAAAAAAAGCTATGACCAACCTAGATAGTATATTAAAAAGCAGAGACATTACTTTGCCGACTAAGGTCCATCTAGTCAAGGCTATGGTTTTTCCTGTGGTCATGTATGGATGTGAGAGTTGGACTGTGAAGAAGGCTGAGCGCCGAAGAATTGATGCTTTTGAACTGTGGTGTTGGAGAAGACTCTTGAGAGTCCCTTGGACTGCAAGGAGATCCAACCAGTCCATTCTGAAGGAGATCAATCCTGGGATTTCTTTGGAAGGAATGATGCTAAAGCTGAAACTCCAGTACTCTGGCCACCTCATGGGAAGTGTTGACTCATTGGAAAAGACTCTGATGCTGGGAGGGAATGGGGGCAGGAGGAGAAAGGGACAACAAAGGATGAGATGGCTGGATGGCATCACTGACTCGATGGACGTGAGTCCGAGTGGACTCTGGGAGATGGTGATGGACAGGGAGGCCTGGCGTGCTGCGATTCATGGGTTTGCAAAAAGTCGGACACAACTGAACGAATGGACTGAACTGAAGTGAAGGCAAAAATGAAATGGAAGATCTGCTATGGATAAAAGTCCAGCCATTATCTTAATTTGTGGCAAGAAAACACAGAATTGAATACCAACCTATTTTATTCACTGAATAAAAAGCTTGTGGTTTTTAGGATGTCTTGAATAAGTCAGTTATTCTGGAAAATTAAAATCAAATGCTTGAGGATCAAAGAAAAAGCAGAAATACCTCTTTATAATGTCACATCTCAGTCCCTGGGAATGATTTCTGAATTAAATGTTGGGATGTATTGTACTTGTGTATCTTTTCTACTACTGTAAAATATACCTGAGAACAATTTTTCTTCTTTTTTTTTTCCAGATGAGAGAAATGATGCTGAAGAGAGTAATTTAAGAGCCTTAATAGAAGAGCTGCCAGATACCCACTACTGCCTTCTCAAGTACCTTTGCCAGTTCTTGAGTAAAGTAGCCAAGCACCATGTGCAGAACCGCATGAATGTTCACAATCTTGCCACTGTATTTGGGCCAAATTGCTTTCAGTAAGTTGGTGAACTTTTGCTGTTAGTTTCATCACATGTCCCCTTTTCCTTTACAACTGCCTAAAATTATTGCAATGTAGAAGCATATTTTGGACTAAGAAGTCAACCAGTTTATATTGGAGAAATAAATACCAATTTTTGAGAAGGAAGCTATGCCTTTTTATGAAACCATAATTTTTAATGTTTCAAACAACTTTATTTAAAATTCTGGGAATTAGTATTACTTTCACTAAAAACATTTAAAAATCAGTTTTAAAAATTGATTAGAAAAAGAGGGAATTAATTTGATATAGTATGTAATTTTTTATGAATCATTGCTAATGGGTGGAAAGTAACAAGTGGAATATGTCAGTGACAGAAAAATGTAACTTCAGCTACATTTGTTTTCTAGGAATAGATTAGAAATAAACTAATCTCCTTGGTAGGTGCTATATCACTAGGCACAAGAACTTTTCATAAAGCTTTATATTTTCCCTGTTATTCCTCAAAGGTGTTTAATCATTAATACATGAAATATGATCTTGAAAACCAGAGACTTTGCTTTTAGCTTTCCTATCAATATTTCTGATATCAAACGCATTTCTTCCACTTATAAAGAAAGAGAAAGAACATTCGCAGTTTAAAGCTCTGAGAAATTGTCATCAAGTTTTTTTTTTTTTTTAATAGTATATCTGCTTATCCACTCCATTAATTTACAGACTCATTCGGCTGCGTGGAACTAGTAATAGTACAATCTTCAGAATGACTCTAAATATAAACTCTAGTTTAGATCATAGTGACTACAGGGTTGCAAGATATTTACAGTCTTCTGTGGAGAAAAGTTCCACCTAAAACAACTATCTCCTTTGTAATGTTAGAGAGTACAGTGTTTATTGAGTATAGTACTAAGTGCTGTACTCATTTATCTGATTGAGTCCAAAGATGCAGAAGTGGTTTATTTTGAAGTTCCCTTATTTAGGATAAGAAAAAAGTAGTTAGTTCAGTTCCTGTGACCACAGTTAGGTCAGTGACTATAGTCCATAAATGTTAATAAAAATCATTGGTAGAAAGTCTGCCATTTAAGGACAATTGAAATACTTTTCTTAATAACTTAGGCGAATACAATGTATACATTGTATGGTCAGTAGAATGAGATGGTCAGTAGATGAGGAGGATTTTTTTTCCAAAGGGGAAATCCTCATTAAAGGCTGTAAATTTTAGATACAATGTGATATTTTTAAGAAATCTACAATCATAAAGCTGGAAGAAAATATACCAGTAATATATGATTGGTGTTCTGGATACTAGACTTCTAGGTGACTCTTAATTACTATGTTTTCACATGTAATTCCAGTTACAGGTTATTAAATTTAGTTGACTAGGTATATTATCATTGTAAAATACTCAAACAGTGTAGAGGTATGTTGAATAAAAAATATCCTCCCATTCCAACCTCTTCTCTCTAGAGAGAAAATTAGTAGCCGGGTGTGTATCCTTTTTGAACACAGCCATAAATCTATTTTAAAATATGAATGGGATCAAGGTGTGTATACTGTGAAGCTTGATTGTTTTTATGGTAACACTAGAACTTTTAATGTCAAAAGATCTATATACCTCATTCTTTTAACTGTTAGATAATGGGAATTTATTCTAACTTAACTCTACCTCAATTGATGAAGGCTGAGGTTGTCAGCTTTTGGTATTTAAACAGAATTATAGTGTACATCCTGAGAGTGATTCTTTATGTACATCTCTCTTACTGCTTTGTGGGAGTTCTTTAGGTCTTCTGGAAAATAATCTTTTGTCTGTTATAAACATTGCAAACGTTTTCTCCTATTCTGTTGTTTGTCATTTAGTTCTATTTATGGTGCTTTATAAATTTTTAAAATTTTAATTTAATGTATCAACTCTTCCTCTTTTTGCTTATTAGGATTTAGGTCTTAATAATATTTCTAAATAATATTAATTATGTTCTCTTGCTTAATAGTGATATATCATAAAAATATTATAACATATTTTTCTTTTGTCACATTTATAGACTTTTTATGCTTAGGTTTTTGCTTTCTCTAGAATTATTTTTGTATGTATTGCATATGGATCCAGTTTGATTTTTCTTTAAATAGATAGCTAATTGTTACCAGATCATTCATTGAGTAGTACATTCTTTGCTAGCTTACAATACCAACTCAATCACATATTACTTTCCTGCATATATGAGTTTGTTTCTGGTGTTTGTATGGCTCCTTCCTGTTCTCCGTATCTATACATTTACCCTTTAAGAGGAGTTTTGGAGTCTCCATGGTAAGTGGTATCTCATTGTGGTTTTGACTTGCATTTCTCTGATGACTAATGACATTGAATATTTTCTTATATGCTTATTGATCATTTGTATATCTTTGGAAAAATGTCTGTTCAGATCCTCAGACCCTTTTTAGTTAGATTTTTGTCTTTATGATTCAATTGTAAGAGTCCTTTGTATATTTTAGATATTAGTCCCTTATCAGATGTGGGATATGCATATATTTTCTCCTATGAGTTGTCTTCTCATTTTCTTAATTGTATCCTTTCAAACAGAAAATGTCTAATTTTGATAAAGTCCAATATATTTAATTTTTCTATTGTTACATATGCTTTTGGTATTGTATCTAAGGTTTTGCCTAACTTGTTAAGATTTTTTTTAAAGAGCTTTATTGTTTTAACTCTTACACTTAAGTCTATGGAGCTAATTTGGAATTAGTTTTTGTGTGGTATAAGGAAGGAGTCCAGTTCCGTTCTTTTGCCTATGGGTGTGCAGTTGTCCTAGTACCATTTGTTGAAAGTTGAATCGTCTTGGCACTCTTGTCAGAAATTGGTTAACTGTATTGTTAGGGCTTATTTATGCACTTTCAGTTTTATTCCATTGATACATGTCTATCCTTACGTGGTTACCACTCTGTCTTGATTCCTGTCACTTTTTAGTAAGTTTTGAATTCAAATAGTGTCCATCTTCCAACTTTGTTCTTTTTCAAGACTGCCCCTTTCGTTTCCATAATTTAGGGTCATATTGTAAATTTCTAAAAAAAAAAAAATTGCCAGCTTGAATTTTGATAGGAATTCTGTTGACTCTGTAGGTCAATTTGGGGAGTATTATTGCTAGGTTCAGAGAAGGCACTGGCGACCCACTCCAGTACCCTTGCCTGGAAAATCCCATGGATGGAGGAGCCTGGTGGCTGCAGTCCATGGGGTCACCAAGAGTCGGACACAACTGAGCGACTTCACTTTCACTTTTCACTTTCATGCCTTGGAGAAGGAAATGGCAACCCACTCCAGTGTTCTTGCCTGGAGAGTCCCAGGGACGGGGGAGCTTGGCGGGCTGCTGTCTGTGGGGTCGCACAGAGTCGGACACGACTGAAGTGACTTAGCATTGCTAGGTTAAGAATATTAAATCATCCAATCCATGAACATGGGATGTCTTTCTTTTTTATTTATTTTAATTGGAGGCTAATTACTTTACAGTACTGTAGTAGTTTTTGCCATACATTCACATGAATCAGCCATGGGTGTACATGTGTTCCCCGTCTTGATCCCCCCTCCCCTCTCCTTTACCATCCCATCCCTCAGGGTCATCCCAGTGCACCAGCCCTGAGAACCCTGTCTCATGCATCGAACCTGGACTGGCAATCTGTTTCACATATGGTAATACACATGTTTCAATGCTGTTCTCTTAAATCATCCCACCCTGGCCTTCTCCCACAAAGTCCAAAAGTCTGTTCTTTACACCTGTGTCTCTTTTTCTGTCTCACATATAGGATCATCGTCACCATCTTTCTAAGTTCCATATATATGCGTCAATATACTGTATTGATGTTTTTCTTTCTGATTTACTTTGCTCTGTATAATAGGCTCCAGCTTCATCCACCTCATTAGAACTGATTCTAATGAGTTCTTTTTAATAACTGAGTAATAGTCCATTGTGTAAATGTACCATAGCTTTCTTTTTTTCTTTCTTTCTTTTTTTTCTTTTTTTTTGGGAGGCTAATTACTTTACAATATTGTAGTGGTTTTTGCCATACATAAACATGAATCAGCCATGGGTTTACATGTGTTCCCCATCCTGAACTCCCCTCCCACCTCCCTCCCCATCCCATTCCTCTGGGATATCCCAGTGCACCAGCCTTGAGCACCCTGTCTCAGGCATCAAACCTAGCCTAGTGATCTGTTTCAGATATCATAATATACATGTTTCATTGCTGTTCTCTCAGATTATCACTTTCTCCCTCAGAGTCCAAAAGACTGTTCTGTACATCTGAGTCTCTTTTGCTGTCTCACATACAGGGTTATTGTTACCATCTTTCTAAATTCCATATATATGTGTTAGTATACTGTATTGGTGTTTTTCTTTCTGGCTTACTTCACTCTGTAAAATCGGCTCCAGTTTCACCCACCTCATTAGAACTGATTCAAATGTGTTCTTTTTAATGGCTGAGTAATACTCCATTGTATATATGTACCATAGCTTTCTTATCCATTCATCTGCTGATGGACATCTAGGTTGCTTCCATGTCCTGGCTATTATAAACAGTGCTGCGATGAACACTGGGGTACACGTGTCTCTTTCAGTTCTCGGTGTGTATGCCCAGAAGTGGGATTGCTGGGTCATACGGCAGTTCTATTTCCAGTTTTTTAAGGAATCTCCACACTGTTCTCCATAGTGGCTATACTAGTTTGCATTCCCATGAACAGTGTAAGAGGGTTCTGTTTTCTCCACACCCTCTCCAGCATTTATTGTTTGCAGATTTTTGGATGGCAGCCATTCTGACTGGGATGAGATGGTACCTCATTGTGGTTTTAACTTGCATTTCTCTGATAATGAGTGATGTTGAGCATCTTTTCATGTGTTTGTTAGCCATCTGTAGGTCTTCTTTAGAGAAATGTCTATTTAGTTCTTTGGGCCATTTTTTGATTGAATCATTTATTTTTCTGGAATTGAGCTGCAGGAGTTGCTTGTATATTTTTGAGATTAATTCTTTGTCAGTTGCTTCATTTCCTATTATTTTCTCCCATTTTCACCTTGCTTATAGTTTCCTTCCTTGTGCAAAAGCTTTTGAGTTTAATTAGGTCCCATTTGTTTATTTTTGCTTTTATTTCCATTACTCCAGGAGTTGGGTGATAGAGGATCCTGCTACGATAAGTCAGAGAGTGTTTTGCCTGTTTTCCTATAGGAGTTTTATAGTTTCTGGTCTTATGTTTAGATCTTTAATCCATTTTAAGTTTATTTTTGTGTGTGGTGTTAGAAAGTGTTCTAGTTTCATTCTTTTACAAGTGGTTGACCAGTTTTCCCAGCACCACTTGTTAAAGAGATTGTCTTTTCTCCATTGCGTATTCTTGCCTTCTTTGTCAAATATAAGGTGTCCATAGGTGCGTGGATTTATCTCTAGGCTTTCTATTTTGTTCTGTTGATCTATATTTCTGTCTTTGTGCCAGTACCATACTGTCTTGATGACTGTGGCTTTGTAGTAGAGCCTGAAGTCAGGCAGGATGATTCCTCCAGTTCCATTCTTCTTTCTCAAGATTGCTTTGGCTATTTGAGGTTTTTTGTATTTCCATACAAATTGTAAAATTATTTGTTCTAATTCTCTGAAAAATACTGTTGGTAGTTTGATAGGGATTGCATTGAATTTATAGATTGCTTTGGTAGTATACTCATTTTCACTGTATTGATTCATCCAATCCATGAACATGGTATATTTCTCTATTAGTGTCCTCTTTGATTTCTTTCATCAGTGTTTTATAGTTTTCTATATATAGGTCTTTTGTTTCTTTAAGCAGAATTATTCCTAAGTATTTTATTCTTTTTGTTACAATGGTGAATGGAATTGTTTCCTTAATTTCTCTTTCTGTTTTTCTCATTGTTAGTGTATAGGAATGCAAGGGATTTCTGCTTGTTAATTTTATATCCTGAAACTTTACTATATTCATTGATTAGCTCAAGTAATTTTCTGGTAGAGTCTTTAGGGTTTTCTATATAGAGGATCATGTCACCTGCAAACATTGAGAGTTTTACTTCTTCTTTTCCAATCTGGATTCCTTTTATTTCTTTATCTTCTCTGATTGCTGTGGCTAAAACTTTGAAAACTATGTTGAATAGTAGTGGTACCCTTGTCTTGTTCCTGACTTCAGGGGAAATGCTTTCAGTTTTTCACCATTGAGGATAATGTTTGCTGTGGGTTTGTCACATATGGCTTTTATTATGTTGAGGTATGTTCCTTCTATTCCTGCTTTCTGGAGGGTTTTTATCTTAAATCAATCTTGAATTTTGTCAAAGGCTTTCTCTGCATCTATTGAGATAATCATATGATTTTTATCTTTCAGTTTGTTAATGTGGTGTATCACATTGATTGATTTGCGAATCTTGAAGATTCGCATCCCTGGGATAAAGCCCACTTGGTCATGATATATGATCTTTTTAACATGTTGTTGGATTCTGTTTGCTAGAATTTTGTTAAGGGTTTTTGCATTTATGTTCATCAGTGATATTGGCCTGTAGTTTTCTTTTCTTTTTTTTTTTTTTTTTGGCGTCTTTGTCTGGTTTTGGTATCAGGGTGATGGTGGCCTCATAGAATGAGTTTGGAAGTTTACCTTGCTCTGCAATTTTCTGGAAGAGTTTGAGTGGGATAGGTGTTAGCTCGCCTCTAAATTTTTGGTAGAATTCATCTGTGAAGCCATCTGGTCCTGGCTTTTGTTTGCTGGAAGATTTCTGATTACAGTTTCAAGTTCTGTGCTTGTCATGGGTCTGTTAAGATTTTCTATTTCTTCCTGGTTCAGTTTTGGAAAGTTATACTTTTCTAAGTATTTGTCCATTTCTTCCAAGTTGTCCATTTTATTGGCATATAGTTGCTGATAGTAGTCTTTTATGATCCTTTGTATTTCTGTGTTGTCTGTTGTAATCTCTCCATTTTCATTTCTAATTTTGTTGATCTGATTCTCCTCCCTTTGTTTCTTGATAAGTCTGGCTAATGGTTTGTCTATTTTATTTATCTTCTGAAAGAACCAGCTTTAGGCTTTGTTGATTTTGGCTATGGTCTCCTTTGTTTCTTTTGCATTTATTTCTGCCCTATTTTTTAGAATTTCTTTCCTTCTGCTAACCCTGGGGTGCTTCATTTCTTCCTTTTCTAGTTGCTTTAGGTGTAGAGTTAGGTTATTTATTTGATTTCTCTCCTGTTTCTTGAGGTAGGCTTATATTGCTATGAACCTTCCCTTAGCACTGCTTTTATGGAATCCATAGGTTTTGGGTTGTTGTGTTTTCATTTTCATTCGTTTCTATACATATTTTGATTTCTTTTTTGATTTCTTCTGTGATTTGTTGGCTATTCAGAAGTGTGTTGTTTAGCCCTATATGTTGGAATTTTTAATAGTTTTTTTCCTGTAGTTAATATCTAATCTTACTGCATTGTGATAAGAAAAGATGCTTGAGATGATTTCAATTTTTTTAAATTTGCCAAGGCTAGATTTATGGCCCAGGATGTGATCTATCTTGGAGAAGGTTCTGTGTGCACTTGAGAAAAAGGTGAAATTCATTGTTTTAGGGTGAAATGTCCTATGGATATCAATTCGGTCTAACTGGTCATTGTATCATTTAAAGTTTGTGTTTCCTTGCTAATTTTCTGTTTAGTTGATCTATACATAGGTGTGAGTGGGGTATTAAAGTCTCCCACTATTATTGTGTTATTGTTAATTTCTCCTTTCATACTTGTCAGCATTTGCCTCACATATTGCAGTACTCCTATGTTGGGTGCGTATATATTTATAATTGTTATATCTTCTTCTTGGAGTGATCCTTTGATCATTATGTGGTGTCCTTCTTTTTCTCTTTTCACAGCCTATATTTCAATGTCTATTTTATCTGATATGGGTATTGCTACTCCTGCTTTCTTTTGGTCTCCATTTGCATGGAATATCTTTTTACAGCCCTTCATTTCAGTCCATATGCATCTCTAGGTTTGAGGTGGGTCTCTTGTAGACAGCATATATAGGGATCTTGTTTTTGTATCCATTCAGCCAGTCTTTGTCTTTTGGTTGGGGCATTCAACCCATTTACATTTAAGGTAATTATTGATAAGTATGATCCCATTGCCATTTGTTTTGTTTTTTGGGGGGTTCAAGTTTATACATCTTTCCTGTGTTTCTTGTCTAGAGAAGATCCTTTAAGATTTGTTGAAGAGCTGATTTGGTGGTGCTGAATTCTCTCAACATTTTTTGTCTGTAAAGCTTTTGATTTCTCCTTCATATCTGAGTGACATCCTTGCTGGGTACAGTAAGCTGGGCTGTAGGTTATTTTCTTTCATCACATACTTAAAAGTATGTCCTGCCGTTCCCTCCAGGCCTGAAGAGTTTCTATTGAAAGATCAGCTGTTATTCTTATGGGAATCCCTTGTGTGTTATTTGTTGTTTTTCCCTTGCTGCTTTGTTTGATCTTTCTTAATTTAGTTAATATATGTCTTGAGGTGTTTCACCTTGGGTTTATCCTGTTTGGGGCTCTCTGGGTTTCTTGGACTTGGGTGGCAACCTTCCCCATTTTAGGGAAGTTTTCAACTATTATCTCCTCATGTATTTTCTCATGGCCTTTCTTTTTGTCTTCTTCTTCTGGGACTCCTATGATTCAAATGTTGGGGCATTTAACATTGTCCCAGAGGTCTCTGAGGTTGTCCTCGTTTCTTTTAATTCTTTTTTCCTCTCAACTTCATTTATTTCCACCATTCTATCTTCTGCCTCACTTATCTTATCTTCTGCCTCAGTATTATACTGTTGTTGCCCTCCAGAGTATTTTTAATCTCATTTGTTGCATTATTCATTATTGATTGACTCTTTTTTATTTCTTCTTGGTCCTTGTTAAACTTTTCTTGCATCTTCTCAATCCTTGTTTCCAGGCTATTTATCTATAAGTCCATTTTGTTTTCAAGATTTTGGATCATTTCTACTATCATTATTCTGAATTCTTTTTCAGGTAGACTCCCTATTGCCTCCTCCTTTGTTTGGTTTGGTGGGCATTTATCATGTTCCTTTACCTGCTGAGTATTTCTCTGCCTTTTCATCTTGTTTAGATTTCTGTGTTTGGAGTGGCCTTTCTGTATTCTGGCAGTTTGTGGTTTTCTTTATTGTGGAGATTCCTCTGTTTGGGTGGGGATAGATGAGTGGCTTATCAAGGTTTCCTGGTTAGGGAAGCTTGTGTCAGTGTTCTGTGGTGGAGCTGGATTTCTTCTCTCTGGAGTGCAATGACGTGTCCAGTAGTGAGTTTTGAGATGTTTAAGGGTTTGGTGTGACTTTGGGCAGCCTGATATTAAAGCTCAGGGCTATGTTCCTGCTTTGCTGGAAAATTTGCATGGTATGTCTTGCTCTGGAACTTGTTGGCTCTTGAGTGGAGCTTGGTTTCAGTGTTAGGTATGGCTGCTTTTGGATGAGCTCTTATCGATTAATGTTCCCTGGAGTCAGGGGTTCTCTGGTTTTCTCAGATTTGGGACTTAAGCCTCCTATCTCTGGTTTTCAGACTTATTCTTACAGTAGCCTCAAGACTTCTCCATCCATACAGTACTGATGATAAAACATCTAGGTTAATGGACTACAGATTCTCCACAATGAGGGACATCCAGAAAGGTTTGCTGAGTTACATGGAGAAGAGAAGAGGGAGGAGGGAGATAGAGGTGACCAGGAGAAGAGGGGGGATCAAAAGGGGAGAGAGCCATCTAGCCAGTAATCAAATCCCTGTGTGCTCTCCACAGCCTGGAACACCCAGAGAGGTTCATGGAGTTACACAGAGAAAAGAAGAGGGAGAAGGAGATAGAGGTGACCAGGAGGAGAAGAGGGGGGTCAAAAGGAGAGAGACAGATCTAGTTAGTAATTAGTTCCCTAAGTGTTCCCACAGCCTGGAATACCCAAAGAGATTCACAGTTAAGTAGAGAAGAGAAGGGGGAGGGAGGAGATAGAGGTGACCTAGGGGAGAAAAAGAAGAGTCAAAAGGGGGAGAGGGCAATCAAGCCAGTAATCACACTCCTAAGTAAAAATGGGTACTGAAGATTGGATTCTTAAAGGTACAAAATTAATAACAAATACCAAAAAATGAAGATTAAAAATCTAGAACTGAGGTTAGACTCTCAAAAATACATTAAAAAACAAAATCACAAAAATTATAAAAGATATATATGAAGTTTGCTTTTAAAATAGGGTTTTTTTTTGCAAGGTAATAGGTTATAAAAATGAATATTAAAGAAGTAATAGAATACTTAAAAATTTTAAAAAGTAAACATTTAAAAAATGATAATAGTAAAAATATATCTATGAATTTCTCTGGAGCTGTTGCAGGCAGTGTGGGATCAGTTCAGTTTCAGATAGTTCCTTGTTCTAGCTTATACTTCTCAAGATCTATAGACCCCTTCCAACGTACTCAGTGCTAACTACAGGGTTTTAGCTGTTGCACCTGTCACTTCCAAAGCGGTTCCCTCTGTTTATTTTGGCTTCTTCTGTTTGCAAGTCTCTTCAGTGTCTAATTTCCGCACTGACACAAGGGGGCAAAGGTGGTCACTTATTTAGGCTCACTTGTTCAGTCGTGCTATGGGGAGGGAGGAACACAGCAAACAAATATCACTGGCATGTGTGGGGAGTGCTCACAGTGTCTCAGCTACACTGGGTTTGCCCCCAGCGTGTGTGCTTTCCCAGTCTATACTGCTCAGGCTCCAGGTTGCTCTGCCAGGGAACTGTCTATGGCGGGCCCCGGCTTGCGTGCACTTCCCATATCTGTGCCACTCAGGTTCAGATTCTTGGGTACTCCAAAGGGCACAGACTTGGTTGGGCCTGCGTTTTGTGCTCTTCCCAGGTCCGAGCAGCTTAGGCAGCCAGGTGTTTAGCGAGCGCACACTCCCCAGGTGTGGTGCGTCTTATCACCTCCCCTGTCCCAGCTACTTGGTTTCCTGGGAACGCTATCTCAGGTGTGCCCTGTGTCTCCTCTGGGGAGCTGACCTCTGGCTGCAACCCTCCCGGCGGATGTCAACCATCCAGGATCCAGGAAGACTTGGTTAGCAACTGGGAGCCTGCCTGCAGTTGGGTAGAGGATGCTGTCTCTTGAGGCCCAGATGCCACTCGCCTGCCTCTCTGCCTCTGGTGGGGCATGGGCCAGTCCCCAGCCAGCTTGCTCTCCTCTGGTATCCGTTCAGTCCTTTGTTCTGTGAGCGGCCCGGCAGTGCTTTAGGTTAGGGCTTTTTGCGGGAAAGTTCTCTGTCTCTCTCTCTCTCTGGCTATCCCACAGTTTGGGTTGCTCTCTCAGTTACCTCCCTCAGATTACCCTCAGGGCATTCAGGCCCGGTCCTTACCCTAAGCAATGCAGCCCGCGCCTCCCTGTTCAGCCCCTGCTTGGTGGTGGATGCCTATTCTGGTTTCTAAGACAAGTACAAGTCCTCCTAAAGAATGTTATTGTTAGAGATTAGAAGAAATTTCTTTTTCCAAGTGTTGATAATTATTAAAATGGGTACTGGATTTTCAGTGGTTTGGATAACATGGCATAATAAAAGAAAGTTATTCTAGTCCTTGTTCTGTGATTTGGTAGGTTTGACTTTCTACTTTGTTTTTCTGTTAAGTTTTCTGTCAAATGGGACCTACCGAATTTGCTTTGAAACTTAAGTGAGACCATAAGAGAAAGTCCTGGTGCCTACCAGATAATTGGTAAAGTGGTATTGAAGTATATGTACAGTTAACTGAGCACATTTGCAGTTGCATTAAGGGAAAGATCAGGTTTTATACATTTTGCCATCATACCAAGCTTAATGAATTGGGCTCCTTAGAAACAATACAAGAGGCATGACATTCTTTTTACTTCATTTGTCTTAGTTTTTACTTTCTTCTGAAATATATTATTTCTTAGAGTATTGAATATGTCTTTTAATATTTAAGGAAGATATTTTTTCTTATCTAGTAAAACGTCTAAATGCAAACCCAACTTCTTCAAATTATTAGACATATATCTTGTGACCTCCCCTAGATTGTCTTAGTATTTACCAACCTCCAGGATCAATATACCACCAGGGATTGATTTTTTTTTTTTAAGTTTTGGGGATTTTTAAAATTTATTTTTATTGTGTTATTTACTTTGGCTTCACTTGGTCTTCATTGCTGCACACAGGGACTACTCTCAGGCTGGGGTGTGCTGGCTTCTCTTGTTTTGGAGCATGAGCTCTAGGCAGGCGGGCTCAGTAGTTGTAGCTCATGGGCTTAGTTGCCCTGTGGCATATGGAATCTTTCCAGGGTAGGGATCAAACTCATATCCTGTACATTGGCAGGTGAATTCTTAACGCCTGCACCACCAGAGGAGTCCATAGATTGATTTTTCACCTGCTTTGGGAATGCTGGGTCCTTTCCTAGGCTTCTGCCTTGCAGTTGAGCCAAACAGCCACCTGCCCATAGCTTCCCCCATCACTTCTGGGCCCTGGACTAGGATTTGAATTCCTGATGGGCTGGATAAAGTAAATCTTGGAAATCTAGAACAGTTAAATCTCTCTGAATGAACCATAGTATTGGGGAACAGGACTAAGGAGGAAACCAGGTAGATGCCTACTTTCTCCCTTCTGTGGAATCCTCCATCCCATAGCCTCTCTCCCCTTGTATCCCATCTAGTGAATTCCAGGTTCTCAAACATAGCATCTTTTAAATGAATTTTGTGTGTCTTGGTGTTCTTGTGAAATAGCTATGCACATTGTTTATTGTTTGACATCCCCACTTGCTTCTTTTCCTCACCCTTGCTGACCTGTCCCCTACTTCAAAGTAGTCTGCTAACAACCCCATCCTTGCCTCAGTCTCAGGTGTTTTTTGTTTTGTTTATTTTTGTTGAGAATCTGCTCTAAAGCACTGTGTACCTAAAGACCCAGCAGGCTGTAACAATACAGGAAGAAAAGTATTTTCTTAAGATATGGTGAAGCTATTGTACTTTAAGAATTTTAAAGAATTATGTTGACTATGCATGATTTTTTTTTTCACATTCCAGCTTTGGAACCTGATGTCCTCATAAACAGCAACTCCACTATAAACGGAGAAGGCAGTGGCACCCCACTCCAGTACTCTTGCCTAAAAATCCCATGGACGGAGGAGCCTGGTAGGCTGCAGTCCATGGGGTCTCAAAGACTCGGGGACATGACTGAGTGACTTCACTTTCACTTTTCACTTTCATGCATTGGAGAAGGAAATGGCAACCCACTCCAGTGTTCTTGCCTAGAGAATCCCAGGAACGGTGGAGCCTGGTGGGCTGCCATCTATGGGGTCGCACAGAGTCGGACACGACTGAAGTGACTTAGCAGCAGCAGCAGCAGCAGCCACTATAAACATTTTACTTCTTCACTATTATTACATGAATCCTTTGAGTCTGGGGGCTTTCCCAGTTCTTAGACCGTAAAGAATCCTCCTGCAATGCAGGAGACCTGGTCCCCATCCCTGGGTCGGGAAGATCCCTGGAGAAGGGAGTGGCTAACTACTCCATTTTTCTTGTTTGGAGCATTCCATGGACAGAGGAGCTTGGCGAGCTATACAGTCCATGGGGTCACAAAGAGTCAGACACAACTGAGTGAATAACACCTATCACTTTCACTTTTGGCTTTGAAGTTTCCTTTGAGAAAAAGTATTCACAACTGAGAATGATATTAAGAAAATCTAAATATTTGTATTTACTCTTACTTAGAGTTAATTTTAAAATCTGTCTGTTAAATAGACATTGATGAAGAGACCAAATACCCTTTAATGATGTTCGTGCTGAGAGTTGAGGGGGGGGGGTTAATATTCTTCACATTTTGCATTAAACTCATTGTGTTGACCCTTGGTGTTAAATCAGTTGTATACACTCAGTTTCCATCGTTTAATAAAATCAATGACATCAAAATATCTAGTAATTAAAACAGATCTGCTGATTTCTAAGGATAAGTCAGCCATTTTGATCAAATTCTACCTCATCCCTGTGCTTTCCTTGCTTTTTTGTCAAGACTGCTGTAAATTAATCCCATCCTTTGAAACAAATATTTAAATATTAATAAGTTAATCAGTAATATTTTAGGTCTTTCTGTTGCTCAAAGAGATAAATCAGTCTTAGATTTTAAATGATAAGGCCTTCCAAATGTGCTTCTGAGATATTATGTTTCTGTTTAGAGGCAGCATCAAAATAGTCTTAAAACTGCTGTTCAGTTCAGTTAAGTCTCTCTGTAATGTCTTGACTCTTTGTGAACCCATGGACTGCAACACTCCAGGCCTCCCTATCCATCTCAACTCCTAGAGTTTACTCAAACTCATGTCCATTGAGTCGGTGATGCCATCCAACCATCTCATCCTCCGTTGTCCCCTTCTCCACCTGCCTTCAATCTTTCCCCGCATCAGTGTCTTTTCCAGTGAGTCAGTTCTTCACATCAGGTGGCCAAAGTATTGGAGTTTCAGCTTCAACATCAGACCTTCCAATGAATATTCAGGACTGATTACCTTTAGGATGGACTGGTTGGATCTGCTAGCAGTCCGAGGGACTCTCAAGAGTCTTCTCAACACCACAGTTCAAAAGTATTAATTCTTTGGCACTAATTTCTTTATAGTCCAACTCTCACACCCACACGTGACTACTGGAAAAATCATAGCCTTGACTAGATGGACCTTTGTTGGCAAAGTAATAGCTCTGCTTTTTAATATGCTGTCTATGTTGGTCATAACTTTTCTTCCAAGGAGTAAGTGTCTTTTAATTTCATGGCTTGCAATCACCATCTGCGGTGATTTTGGAGCCCCTCAAATAAAGTCTCTCATGTTTCACCATCTATTTGCAATGAAGTGATGGGACTAGATGCTATAATCTTAGTTTTCTGATTGTTGAGTTTTAATTCAACTTTTTCACTCTCCTCTTCCCTTTCATTAAGAGGCTCTTTAGTTATTCTTTGCTTTCTCCCATAACATTGGTATCATCCGCATGTCTGAGGTTATTGATATTTCTCCAGTCAATCTTGATTCTAGCTTCTGCTTCATTCAGCCCAGCATTTCTCATGATGTACTATGCAAATAAGTTAAATAAACAGGGTGACAATATACAGCTTTGACGTACCCCTTTTCCTATTTAGAACCAGTCTGTTGTTCCATGTCCAGCTCTAACTGTTGCTTCTTGACTTGCATACAGATTTCTCAGAAGGCAGGTCAGGTAGTCTGGTATTCCCATCTCTTTCAAAATTTCCCACAGTTTATTGTGATCCAAACAGTCAAAGGCTTTGGATAGTCAATAAAGCAGAAATAGATGTTTTTCTGGAACCCTCTTGCCTTTTCAATGATCCAGTGGATGTCGGCAATTTGATCTCTGGTTTCTTTGCCTTTTCTAAATCCAGCTTGAACATCTGGAAGTTCATGGTAAACATACTGTTGAAACCTGGCTTGCAGAATTTTGAGCATTACTTTACTAGTGTGTGAGATGAGCGCAATTGTGCAGTAGTTTGAATATTCTTTGGCATTGCCTTTCTTTGGGATTGGAATGAAGACTGACCTTTTCCAGTCCTGTGGCCACTGCTGAGTTTTCCAATTTTGCCGGCATGTTGAGTACAGCACTTTCACAGCATCATCTTTTAGGATTTGAAATAGCTCAGCTGTAATTCCATCATCTCCACTAACTTTATAGTGATACTTCCTAAGGCCCACTTGACTTCGCATCCCAGGATGTCTGGCTCTAGGTGAGTATTGCACCATCATGGTTAGCTGGGTTATGAGAATCTTTTTTGTATACTTCTGTGTATTCTTGCCACCTCTTCTTAATATCTTCTGCTTCTGTTAGGTCCATACTATTTCTGTCCTTTATTGTCCATTTTTGCATGAAATGTTCCTTTGGTATCTCTAATTTTCTTGAAGACATCTCTAGTCTTTCCCGTTTTATTGTTTTCCTCTTTCTTTGCACTGATCACTGAGGAAGGCTTTCTTATCTCTCCTTGCTATTCTTTGGAACTCTGCATTCAAATGTGTATATCTTTCTTTTTCTCCTTTGCTTTTCACTTCTCTTCTTTTCACAGCTATTTGTAAGGCCTCCTCAGACAGCCATTTTGCTTTTTTGTATTTGTTTTTCTTGGGGATGGTCTTGATTCCTCTCTCCTGTACAATGTCACAAACCTCTGTCTATACTTCATCAGGCACTCTGTCTATCAGATCTAATCCCTTGAATCTAGTTGTCACTTCCACTGTATAATTGTAAGGGATTTGATACCTGAATGGTCTAATGGTTTTCCCTACTTTCTTCAACTTAAGTCTGAGTTTGGCAATAAGGAGTTAATCATCTAAGACATAGTCAGCTCCCAGTCTTGTTTATGCTGACTGTATAGAACTTCCCCATCTTTCTGCAAAGAATATAATCAATCTGATTTCAGTATTGACCATCTGGTGATGTCCATGTGTAGAGTCTTCTCTTGTGCTGTTGGAAGAGGGTGTTTGCTATGACCAGTGCATTCTCTTGGCAAAACTCTATTAACCTTTGTCCTGCTGCTTTCTGTACTCCAAGGCCAAATTTGCCGGTTACTCCAGGTATCTCTTGACTTCCTACTTCTGTATTCCAGTTCCCTATAATGAAAAGCACATCTGTTTGGGGTGTTAGTTCTAGAAGGTCTTCATAGAAGTGTTCAACTTCAGCTTCAGCATTACCCGTTGGGGCATAGACTTGGATTACTGTGATATTGAATGGTTTGCCTTGGAAATGAACAGAGATCATTCTGTCGTTTTTGAGATTGCATCCAAGTACTGCATTTTGGACTCTTTTGTTGACCATGATGGCTACCCCATTTCTTCTAAGGGGTTTTTGCCCACAGTAGTACATATAGTGGTCATCTGAGTTAAATTCACCCATTCCAGTCCATTTTAGTTCGCTGATTCCTAAAATGTCAGCATTCGCTCTTGCCATCTCCTGTTTGACCACTTCCAATTTGTCTTGATTCATGGACCCAACATTCCAGGTTCCTATGTAATACTGCTCTTTACAGCATTAGACTTTGGCTTCTATCACCAGTCACATCCGCAACTGGGCAGTGTTTTTGCTTTGGCTCCATCTCTTCATTCTTTTTGGAGTTATTTTTCCATTGATCTCCAGTAGCATACTGGGCACCTACCAACCTGGGGAATTCATCTTTCAGTGTCCTATCTTTTTGCCTTTTCACACTGTTCATGGGGTTCTCAAGGCAAGAATGCTAAAGTGGTTTGCCATTCCCTTCTCCAGTGGACCACATTTTGTCAGAACTCTCCACCATGACCCGTCCGTCTTGGGTGGCCCTACAGGGCATGGCTCATAGTTTCATTGAGTTACACAAGGCTGTGTTCCATATGATCAGATTGGTTAGTTTTCTATGATTGTGATTTTCATTCTGTCTGCCCACTGATGGAGAAGGATAAGAGGTTTATGGCAGCTTCCTGATGGGAGACAATGACTGAGGGGGAAACTGGGTCTTGTTCTGATGGGCAGGGCCATGCTCAGTAAATCTTTAATCCAATTTTCTGTTGATAGTTGGAACTGTGTCCCCTCCCTCCTATTTACCTGGGGCCAAACTATGGTGGAAGTAATGAAGATAATGGCGACCTCCTTTGAAAGGTCCTATGCATGTAATGCTACACTCAGTACCCCCAACCCTGCAGCAGGCCACCACCAACCCACGCCTCCGCCAGAGACTCCTGGACAGTTTCGGGCAAATCTGGGTCAGTCTCTTGTGGGGTCACTGCTCCTTTCTCCTAGGTCCTCATGTGCACAAGCTTTTGTTTGTGCCCTCCATGAGTCTATTTCCCAGTCCTGTGTAAGTTCTGGCACCTCTATAGTGGGGTTAATGGCAACCTCTTCCAAGACGGCTTATGCCATACCCAAGTCGGCTGTACCCAGAGCCCCTGCCTCTGCAGCAGCCCACTGCTGACCTGTACCTCGGCAGGAGACACTCAAACACAGGTCTGTCCCACTCTCTGTGGGGACTGTGGGTCCTGGTGTGCAAAAGGTTTGTTTGAGCCCTCTGAACGTCTCTGGCTGGAATGGGGTTTGATTCTAAATGCAAATTGTCCCTCCTACCATCTTGCTGGGGCTTCTCCTTTACCTCTTTCAAATCTTTAAGAAAAATAATACAGTAAGTTAGTGGTACCAAGTCAATAACTCGTAACCTATGGTTACATGATGTGTGTGTGCATATGTGTGTTTAATAGGTATTTGGACTGCATCAATTAATATTATATGAGTTCAGCTAAATTTGTAGGCATAAATAGATAAGCCTTACAATATTGCCATCATCCTATCTTCTACTGCTACTAAGCAACTTTGGTTGGTTGGTGGCCTAAATGTTACTTTTGGGAAATTGGTAATTCGGATTGAAAAATGTAGATAGTTGATCTTTTGAAAAATTAAGCCCAAGCCTTAGTCTCATATATTCATAGCCTGTTAACATATCTGTTTGTAAAATCCAAGCCATTCATATAATTTTTAGCACAATTGTATATATCATCATCATCATCTATAAGCATGTTTTTTAGCAATTAAAGAGTGGATAATTGGAGAATTTGTTCTTCCTCTGATGAAACCTGAACCTGCCCCTTCCCTGGTTATTTCATTGCCTGAACTTCAGTATTATCAATCCCTCATCACTTCTAATTGTGAAAATTAACTTTCCAGTTGCCTTTTTTTCCAAAATGGGTATGTTCATTTTATATTACGAAGGTAACATATATTAATTTAAAAAAAAAACTTTTTTCATACCCCAAAGCCACAAATATAGGGATGAAAATGAAAATCATCCATAATCTATACCTAGATTCAGCCACTGTTCATACTTTGGTTTGCATGCTTCCATAGTCTTTTCTCTGCACGCTCACATATGTATTTGTTTGGTTAAAGATGGGGTAGTATATTAATACTTTATAACCTTTATTTAAAAACTTAATGTCATCTCTGGTGGCATTCTTCCATACTTGTAATTTTACCTCATCATTTCTAAGGACCACATAGTGTTCTGATCTTTTGATCAATATGCTTTACTTAAGCCATCCCTATAAATGGCGTTTCAGAATTTTTTTTCTCAGCAAAAATAATAATAGGTAACATTTATTGAGTGCTTACTAAGTTCCTGGCAATGTTCTGGGTGCTTTTTTTTTGTTTGCCTATTTTATTCTCAAAATGGTATGAGGCAATTACTATTATTGTTTCTGCTCATGAAGAAACTTAAGCACAGAAAGTTTAACTTGCTGAAGATCACATGGGTAGGAAAAGGATTGCGTCAGAAGTCTAAATCCAGACAGTCTGGCTCCTCGATTCCAAGCTCTTAATCACCACTCAGTAACTCTTTCCCCTATAAACAGCATTGCAGAGACTATTCTTGAACATAAATTTTTCACACTTCACTAATTATTTTCTTTGAATGTACTTTTGGAAGTGGACTTGCCTAGTCAAAGAATATTTGTATCTTCAAAATTTTTTTTCATTGAGAAGTTGTACCGGTTCACGCTGGAGCAGCCACCTCCAAATGTGTTCCCATTCCCACACCTTCTCCAATACTGATGTTATTATTCTTTTTCATATTTTTCAATATAATAAGTGAATATTATTTCTCATAAAGAATTTTATGTGTTTATTGTGAGGTTTAACCTATTTAAGCTTGATTCCCCATACAGCTTTTCTTCTGTGAATTGTCTTTTTTTCAGTTTTTTTAAGCTAGTGGGAGTTTTCTTTCAGGTAACTGATTTGTAAGAGTTCCTTTTGTAGTACAGCTATTACTCTATTGTTATATATTGAAAATACTCACACCTTATAATTCACATTTGAACCTCATAATTCTCTTTGCCATAAAGAAGTTTAAAATTTTTATTAACCCTGTATGTCAATTTGTATTGTTTGGGTTTGGTGTTATCCATAAAAGACCTTCTATATCAAAGTTATAAGAATATTTGCTTATATTGTCTCAATATTTTTGCAGTGTTGTATTTTCATAATTAAATCTTGAATATATTTGGATATTAGAAATGATATGGTATGGGAATCTAAAGTTATTAAATATTCTCCTATATTTTATCTCAACATATTTATAATTTTTAAGATATTTAGGTACTGAATTCACTTTTAATAGTTAAACAAATGAGTAATTAAACATTTTTAATTTAAAAATGGTATTCTTCCACTTCAGTTTTCTTTTTCAGGATTTTCCTGGGTAATTATAAGCATATATTCTCCCATAATGTCAGAATATTTTTCTAGATTAAGAAATTTCCATTGATTTTTAAGTTTAATCAGGTATAGTTGAGATATTTAATGTTGAGCCACTAATTCAGTAAAATGACATATCTCCCCATTTAGTCCAATTTTTACTTACATATTTTTTCCTAAAATTGTAGATGCACAGAAAAAATATGTAAAGTTGTCAGATATACCGTGAAAAATCCAGTAATCCCAGGTAATACCAGAAATGCTAACTTTAAATGTTTTACTTAATTTTCATACCTCTAAAAGAAAATTCAATTTGTTAATGCCATAGCTGCTGTCTGTAAGATTTCAAGTAAAAACTAGTACCATATGTCTTGCTTGAGTATAATCTTAAAAATAACTATTGACCTTTTAAACTTTTGTCATCATCTTTCAGTAATGACAAGCGACAGATTTAGGCACACATGCAAAAATATATAAATATCTGCATTGAGGCATATTTCCTAGCTGTTGACAAAATTCAGTGACAAATTTATATTCTCAGCATTACATGTGGGTGTGTGTTTGTACACTTATATAATAATCTCCAGAATTATCTTATACCCCCAAATCTACCTTCTGTATATTCCGGTTCTTTTTTTCCCCTTTAGTCATAGAGGAGCAGAATTCTATGAGTCCCTCTGTTATTAACTTAGCTTTGTGACTTGAAACAGTCATTTAACTTTTCTCACCTTCTATTTGCTATTAGGTGATACATGAATTTCTTTTCAGCATTATGATTTTGTTGTGACTTTAGGTTTCTAGAATTTTTATATATTTGGCAAATTTATTAATTTACCAAATATTTTTGAGTACATACTATGTACTAGCAGACCATGTGCCAGCTCTTGGCAAAACAACATGGTTCAGACCCTCAGGGAGCTTGTACTCTCTGGGGGAACAGAGAGAGTCCTTAAATAATTATTGAATTACAGTTGTGATAAGTGTTGCAGTGGGGTTTGTAATAGAGATCCCAATCATGTGAATATATGAGTGTGTATGCCAGGGCAATGGCTTGTGACTCATTCAAATTTAGCTGACTTAGAGTTCTCTCACCCCTCTAGTGTTCTCAGCATCCTCCACGTTCTCTTCATTTCCTCTTTGATTTTGATAACTTCTTAACTGGTTTTCCTTTTCCCTCTCACTCATATAGTCCAAATCCACACTGTTACTAAATTACCTATTTGAAACATAAATCATATCCCTTCTCTTATTTCCAAGACTTTAATTCAAGGATATTTCTTTTCTCCACCATGACATTCAGTCTTTAAGTGATTTGGTCCATAATTTCCTGTGCAGCCTCTCTTCTTCTCCTACTGCTTCCCAAGAATTATCCATTAGGGATCAAGAACTAAGCAGCTGTAATTAGATAAGAGTAAAATCTGGCTGAGCTGGAGTTTGGAAGTCATTCATTGTCTTCTTGAAGACAAACTGGACAGACTCTTCAAGAACAGTGGCATGCTGGGAAATTTCTATACTAAATGATGAGAAAAAACATTTGGAGAGATAAGAGGAATATAAGCTAGTGAAGCATCACCAAAGCCAAAGAAAATGGAATTTCAGGAAATAATGAACTATAGAAAGGGATCAAGGAGAAAAAGAACTGAGAAAAGTATCCTGGATATGCAGATATAGTGATCATTTGCTTCATTCATTGTTTACACATAATGACACTTCTTACTGTTTACAAAAAAACAATCTTCAGAATAACACTATTAAGAAAATATTATGAGAAGCATAAAAATAAGTCTACCTCTGGAATGAAGGAAAAAACCCTCTGTTTGTAGAATGAGTAGTCATTTTAAGAAGTATTAATATAAATTATGACCGGCTGAACTTTTCAACTTGGATTTTCAAAATTAAAATTTTTAAGCTTCTCAGCTCTTTACTGTAACTTACAGTCTTTGTTAAATTTGTCATGCCTCCTCTAAAGTTTCTATTAGATAACAAAAGTGGGGGAATGCAGGTAGGTTTGTTGTCAAAGTAGAATGTAAATGATGGAGGACTTAGCTTTTGATGAGTTCTCTAGAATCTGTGATTGGATAACATGTTGATTGGAATGTATTTGTTTCAGGTTGAGCTCAGGTAGAATGTCACATCACTTTGGTTTTTAAAGATTTAACAGTTACTGTTGGGAAAAACAGAGACCCTGTTCATCGTTAAAGATCAACTGGTGATATGATATCTCATTCTTCTTAATGTAGTGAGCAAAAATTTGTCCCTTGGTAAGCCTAAAGAATTATCTTGATGGGTCATGGGAACTATTCTGTGGTAAATCAAGATGTAATAAGACATGGTTCAAATGTTATGTAACTTGGCATAGAAAGACAGTATAAGGTGGGAGGAAGGTTCTAGAGAGAGGCATATGTATACCTATGGCCAGTTCATGTTGAATGAAGAAACCATCACATGCAGAAACCATCACAATATTATAAAGTAAATAACTTCTAATTAGAAATAAAAATCAAAACAGTGACATAGCCAGACTGTCTTGGTTTAAACTTTTCTTCATTACTTTCTAAAAGTAGAATCTTGGACAAGTTATTTAACCTCTCATTTCTTCTGTTACAAACTAGAAATAATAGGATTAGCTGTCTTATTTAGTGGTTGTTAGTATATGTGTATATATATGTATATATAGCTATATATGTATAATGCATATAAAGCTTAGAACAGTTCTTGGAACCTATTGATATTATATGATTACAGTTTAGTGATTTTCTAGAAAAGCAGATTCTCTTTAATTTGTAAATTTCCCCATGATAGGGCTTCAAGTCAATTGACAGTATTGTAGCAGGAAATTTTCCCTAAAAGTAGGAAAAAAGTATATATTTTGGAGGAAAGAAAAATGTCCAGGGACATATAAAAAGTTGCTGCTGCTGCTGCTGCTAAGTCACTTCAGTCGTGTCCAACTCTGTGCGACCCCATAGACAGCAGCCCACCAGGCTCCCCCATCCCTGGGATTCTCTAGGCAAGAATACTGGAGTGGGTTGCCATTTCCTTCTCCAATGCATGAAAGTGAAAAGTCAAAGTGAAGTCGCTCAGTCGTGTCCAACTCTTCGCGACCCCATGGACTGCAGCCCACCAGGGTCCTCCGTCCATGGGATTTTCCAGGCAAGAGTACTGGAGTGGGGTGCCATTGCCTTTTAGGCACTATTATTTCCTAAATACAATTATGATATTCATTTCTAATATAAACCAATGTAATTTCTTTGTGCATGGATTAATCTAGGGGATTAATCTTGCTTATAGATGTACTTTTAAACATTTTTAAAAATGTTGCTTACATATATTTTAATATATTGCTTTTCTAGACCTTTTTTGCTTTCAAAGAATTTCCTAGGTCTTTTAAACTCCTTTTTAACAGCCCCACACCCCATCACATCAAACATATTAAAATGTACTGACAACCCATACCATTATACTTTATTTTAAAAATTGGTTTCTGTTGAACTCTAATTGAATAATTCATATAATACTATAATCTGTTGAATTTTCTTTTTGCATTTTGGAATCCTGAGATCTCATACATTTTCATTGTTTCATGAAAACTCATCATCCAGCTATAGGCTATAGTGGAAATAATGGCCCTATTTCAAATTTTGTAAAGCCCACAGTGACTCAGTTAAATAGTAGGTCATCTTCAGCTCTGCCCTGAGTTCCTTCTTCTTTATATTGTGTAATTAGTTGGATACCTGTTCTCATTCTGTCTATATAAAGACAGCTTTTCCTGAAGAAATGAACGCCAGCAATAGTGCTTTTCTTATTAGAGTTCATGTGCACCCTGAGACAGGACAGGGTCAGATTTAGTGATAGGAATATACCGATAGTATTGACCATGTGAAGACTAGTCTGCAGCATTTAGCTTGAGTTTTGCTTAGCTGCACCCTACTTTCTGAACAACAGGAACGTTGGGCGCACTGGGAGGTTCAGTTCAGTCACTCAGTCGTGTCCAACTCTTTGTGGCCCCATGAACTGCAGTACACCAGGCTTCCCTGACCATCACCAACTCCCGGAGCTTACTCAAACTCATGTCCATTGAGTCGGTGATACCATCCAACCATCTCATCCTCCGTTGTCTCCTTCTCCTTCTGCCCTCAATCTTTCCCAGCATCAGGGTCTTTTCTAATGAGTCAGTTCTTCGCATCAGGTGGCCAAAGTATTGGAGCTTCAGCTTCAGCATCAGTCCTTCCAATGAACATTCAGGACTGATTTCCTTTAGGATGGACTGATTTGATCTGCTTGTAGTCCAAGGGACTCTCAAGAGTCTTCTCCAACACCACAGCTCAAAAGCATCAATTCTTTGGCTTTGGGGAGTTTAAACTGGAAGTTTAAAGACTGAGTTTTTGGTGGGTTTTTTTTTTTTTGAGATAGATTGACTTCTTATTTAGCAAAGAGCTGAAATTCTCTCCTAGAAGTATGGTAGCCATTTATATGGCCAGAATTTTTAGAAATAATAACATGAATTAGAGGATATAGTTTTTATTATTTTAAAGAAATCTTTGAACAAATATTCACCATTAATTCTCATTTCAAAATATTTATTGGAGTATAATTAACTGCTGTATTAGTTTCTTCTATATTGCAAAGTAAGTTATACATATATCTACTCTTTTTCATTTCTATTCCCATATAGGTCATTACAGAGTATGGAATAGAGTTACCTGTGCTATACAGTAGATTCTTATTAGTTACCTTTTTTATATATAGTGATGTATATATGTCTATCCCAATCTCTCAATTTATTCCTCCCCACCCTTTTCCCCCCTTGATAACTATAAGTCTGTTTTCCGCTTCTGTGACTATTTCTCTTTTGTAAACAGATTCTTTGTATGCTTTTTTTTAGGTTCCACATATAAGCAGTATCATCTGATATTTATCTTTCTGTGTCTGACTTACTTCACTCACTGTGACAGTCTCTAGGTTCCTCCATGTTGCCTCAAATAGCACTATGTCATTCCTTTTTTATGGCTGAGTAATATTTCATTGTATATATATGCACCATATCTTTTTTATCCATTCCTCTTTCCATGGACATTTAGGCTGCTTCCATGTCCTGGCTATTGTAAATAGTGCTGCAATGAACATTAGAGTGTGTGTATCTTCAAATTATGATTTTCTCTGGGTATATATCCAGGAGTAGGAATTCTGGATTATATGGTGCTTCGGTTTTAAGTTTTTCAGGAAACTCCATATGGTTGTCCATAGTGCCCATACCAATTTACATTCCCACCAACAGTATAGAAGTGTTCCCATCACTTCATACCCTTCCAACATTTATTGTTGTATACTTTTTGATGATGGTGATATTGACTAGTGTGAGGATATACCTCATGGTAATTTTGAGTTGCATTTCCCTAATACTGTGGAAAATTCTGAAAAAGATGGGAATGCCAGACCACCTGACCTGCCTCTTGAGAAACCTA
Organism: Ovis canadensis; assembly: GCF_042477335.2. Classification (NCBI taxonomy): domain Eukaryota; kingdom Metazoa; phylum Chordata; class Mammalia; order Artiodactyla; family Bovidae; genus Ovis; species Ovis canadensis. The sequence continues at coordinate 52,114,186 of NC_091250.1, forward strand.
TATGCAGGTCAGAAAGCAACAGTTAGAACTGTACATGGAACAACAGACTGGTTCCAAATAGGAAAAGCAGTACGTCAAGGCTGTATATTGTCACCCTGCTTATTTAACTTATATGCAGAGTACATCATGAGAAACGCTGGGCTGGAAGAAGCACAAGCTGGAATCAAGATTGCTGGGAGAAATACCAATAACCTCAGATATACAGATGACACCACCCTTATGGCAGAAAGTGAAGAGGAACTAAACAGCCTCTTGATGAAAGTGAAAGAGGAGAGTGAAAAAGCTGGGTTAAAGCTCAACATTCAGAAAACGAAGATCATGGCATCTGGTCCCATCACTTCATGGCAAATAGATGGGGAAACAGTGGAAACTGTCAGACTTTATTTTCCTGGGCTCCAAAATCACTGCAGATGGTGACTGTAGCCATGAAATTAAAAGACACTTACTCCTTGGAAGGAAAGCTATGACCAACCTAGATAGCATATTCAAAAGTGGAGACATTACTTTGCTGACTAAGGTCCGTCTAGTCAAGGCTATGGTTTTTCCAGTGGTCATGTATGGATGTGAGAGTTGGACTGTGAAGAAAGCTGAGCATAAAGAATTGATGCTTTTGAACTGTGGTGTTGGAGAAGACTCTTGAGAGTCCCTTGGATTGCAAAGAGATCCAACCAGTCCATCCTAAAGGAGATCAGTCCTAGGTGTTCATTGGAAAGACTGATGCTGAAGCTGAAACTCCAATATTTTGGCCACCTCATGTGAAGAGTTGACTGATTGTAAAAGACTCTGATGCTGGGAGGGATTGGGGGCAGGAGGAGAAGGGGATGACGGAGGATGAGATGACTGGATGGCATCACTGACTCGATGGACATGAGTTTGGGTAAACTCCAGGAGTTGGTGATGGACAGGGAGGCCTGGCATGCTGCGATTCATGGGGTCACAAAGAGTCGGACACGACTGAGCGACTTCACTTTGACTTTCATGTGCATTTGACCATCTGTATAAGAATGGCATTGTTTTTAACAGCTCTTCTTGGATATAAAAAAGGATGTTGAAATTATTATTTCAAATGTCCTTTGCAACTCCAAAATTCTCATAATGGTAATAAATTTTCTTAATCCTCATTCATTCAGCAAATATTTATTGAATGCCACAGTGAGTGAATTCAGGTCCGAACTCTGCCATTGACAATTCAAACTATAGCCCATTGGACTGTTTCCTTAATTTTTCTGAGTCTTTGTTTCCCCATCTGTAAAATAGTTTTTTTTGGTGACTTATACTTACATACATATATATATATATATATATGTACACACACACACACACTTATAGATGCACACATATATATATACATTTTAGTTTTATTGAAGTATAGTTGATTACAGTATTGTATAAATTTCTGCTGTATAGCACAGTGATTCCATTTTACATATATATATTATTAATATCCTTTTCTGTTATGGTTTATCGCAGGGTATTGAATATGTTTCCATGGGGTCGCAAAGAGTCGGACAGGACTGAGCGACTTCACTTTCACTTTTCACTTTCATGCGTTGGAGAAGGAAATCGCAACCCACTCCAGTGTTCTTGCCTGGAGAATCCCAGGGACGGCAGAGCCTGGTGGGCTGCCGCCTATGGGGTCGCACAGAGTCGGACACGACTGAAGCGACTTAGCAGCAGCAGCAGTGCTATATAGTAGGACCTTGTGCTTTATCCATCCTATGTATACTAGTTTGCTGCTAACCCCAAACCTTGGTCCTTGCCTCCCCGACCCCTTCGCACTTGGCGTCGTAAGTCTTTTCTCTGTGTCTGTGAGCCTTTCTTTTTCATAGGTTTGTTCATTTGTTTCACTTTTCAGATTCTACATATCAGTGATTGCGTATATTTGTCTTTCCGTCTCTGACCCACTTCACTGAATATGATAATCTCTAGGTCCATCCATGTTGCTGCAAATAGTATTATTTTGTTCTTTCTTTATGGCTGAGTAGTTGAGTAGTATTCCATTATGTAAATTTACCATATCTTCTTTATCCATTTATCTGTCAGTGGACATTTAGGTTGTTTCCATATCTTGGCTATTGTGACTAGTGCTGCTGTGAATATTGAGGTGCATTTATCTTTTCAAATTATAGTTTTTTCAAGATATATGCCCAGATGTGGGGTTTCTGGATCATATGTCAGCTCTGTAAAATAGATCTAATATCAAGATTTACCTTACATAGAGATAGGATTGAGTTAAGATACTAACAATGCATGTACATAGCAAGGACTCAGGAAGCGTTATCTATTTTTCCCCCAGTTAAAGGAAATACCTAGTGCAAAGGCTCAAAGATGAGGATAAGGTTGGCATGGTCCAGAAATGGAGAGTAGGTCTCTGTTTCTGGAACACGATAGGAGATGATGACATGAAGGGAAGCTGGGCCAAATTATGTAGAGCTTCCTCTATGTAATTATGTAGAGCTCAGACTGAGTTCTCTGCACAATGGCAGGTAGTTGGGAGGTTCTAAGCAGGGTAGTGGGAGGCTTGTGTATAGGACTGTAGATGAGCCATCGGAGTGGTTCCAGTGAGGCAGGGATGGTGGTGGAGACAGAGTGCCCAGCAGATTTGAAAATGCTCTGAGCACTCAAAATGATCTGGAGAAGACCCCTGAGGGAGCAGGTGAACCAGGATCAAGAAAAGAAGGTCCAGGCCTAAATCTCCACCACTGGCCTTGCCCCCTCCCTTTCCTGTTCCATTACTGTGTGCCTGGTGTTCATTTTTACTTGTCCAGAAATCTAATTTGCCCCCTCGCCCTGCTTCCCAGCCTTCCATCAATTCCTGTTTCTGCCATTCTCTGTCCAGGCACTATATATCTCCTCCTTCCTTAGCAATCCTAATGATAAAAATCAGTTATAATACTGTTCCAATCCTGAACACTACCATACTTAAGTTTTTCCTACCATCACCCTACCTCAGACTCTCATCATCTTTTCTGAACACTACCGTACGTAGCAGTTGAAGTCTCTGCCTTAAGACTGTTCCCACTCTCATTCTGCTTGTGTAGCACATTCTGATTTTAAAAGTGCTTTTATGTCTGCTATTCAATTTGAATCTATAAAAAAAACTTTACATCCCCTCTTCTGATGCAGAAGCTGCGGCAGTGAGGGACTATGACTTTCAAATCATACAACTAGTAAGTGGTTAAACAGAGATCTGGCCCGGCCTTTGTTTCTCTATGCTTCTTCTTCAATATTGCAGTCATTTCTGTTTTCTCCAACATCGATAGTAATACACTTAGAATGCAGTCTTTGTCTTGTCATTTATTTGCTCAAAGCCTGATATTGCCTAGGAAAATATTCACCTCTTGTGGGCAAGACTTTCCCCAGTCAGGCTTGGCCTCTACTGCTGTGTGTCTCTCTGTTCTTGCCTTAAACCCTCAGCTCAATGTAAACTGTCCCACTGTGTTCCTGCTTACATACGTTGTTCACACCTTTCTTCCAGTCTTCTTTTCCCATCCCTGCGTTCCACCTGAACCATCCTGTGAGTTTGCTGGGGAGCCGGCTTGTTCCCCAGCATCCTCCAGGAAGCCTTTCCTGGCCACTCGTACCCACAAGCTCTGCATCCTGTGCTAGCAGTTTGGAGCCTGGAGTTAAGCCTGGGGTGGAGACCCATCTCTGCCACTCAAAAACTATGCCTTCTGGATGAGCCATGTAACCTTTCTAATCCACAATTCCCCATATTTAACATAGAACTTATGAAAATTATTGCAGAGACTTGCCATAAGGATAAAATGTAATGAACTCATGTGGAAATGGTATGTCTTTAAATGTTACTACTGTCACTAATAACTTGTAGCATTCAATTATATGACTCCTTGAAACATCTTTTATATTGCTAACATTATTATTTAATTTCCTCACGAATATTTCTTGTCTCCTTCATTAAAACGTATGCCGTGTTGATGGAGGAGGTTGGTTATACTTCTTTGTGTGTGTTAGTCACTCAGTCATGTTCAACTCTTTGTGACTCATGGACTGTGGCCCACCAGGCTCCTCTGCCCATGGAATTCTCCAGGCAGGAATACTGGAGTGGGTAGCCATTCCCTTCTCCAGGGGATCTTCCTTACCCAGGGATTGAACCTGGATCTACTGCACTGCAAGCAGATTCTTTACCGTCTGAGCCATGTGTAACCGCAAAGCCCTTAATAGTGTTAATTATAGATTTCTGTTGAATAAATATAGTCCTGTGACGATGCAGAGGTGAAGTAAATGCCACTGATTCTTCGAAAAACAAAACATTAAAGCAATTACTTCACTGGAATTTAAATACTCATTATGCCAGATAGGGTGAAAAGGGCAAGAACAAGAAAAATATGAGAAGAAAATGGGAAAGATGGGGACAGAATAAAAGCCTCTAAATACCTTTGGAAATTAAGTCAGTAATTAATCTGCTATTAAGAAAAGTACAGCATATATCCTCTCCTGCATTTAGGGCAGAAAAAGATTGAGAACAAATGTCAAGTGTTCTAAAGTCAAAATGTTTCACTGTGGAATAAGTAATTATTGTATCCTACTTCATCAGAGCTTGATTCCAGGTCAGGGCCAAGAGAAAATCCAGACTTTTTTTTTTTTTTTTAAAGAATCAAATTTATCTTGCTTCTGATCCTAGCATTTATATACTTGGTATGTTGGGAACAGTGATTGTCCCCACTTTCCCATTACTTAGAACAGAAGTGGTGTGAAGTTGAAGCTTTAGAAAGGTGTGTCCTGCATGTGTGTTGTTATCAGGTAATGCAGATAATTCTTGTTACCCACCCTTCTTGGCCATTGGACCCAGACAGCCTCCCACCTTGAGTCAACAAACCTTCAGTCAGTAAGCACAAGCATAATGGCAGGTCCTCTGTGAAAAGGAATAAACAGGGAAAGTAAGTATGCAGTGGACTTCATTGTGGAGAACAGAGATTTGGCTCTATCACTCAGCCAGTCCCCTCCATGTGGCAGCCTAAAATTCCTGGTAACAACGGAGTATCAACTAAGTTACTGTCTCCAAAGGAATTTTCCTTCCTTCTGCCCCATTACACACCCCCTGCCCACAGTAGAACTGACTGTTGATTGAAGTTTGGTTTGCTTTTCCTAAAGTTATGTTGGCATAATGCATGTCCCCCTGATTTTTCTTTCCATTGTTCTCTCCCACATCACAAGTCAGATGGAAATGTTTCTCATTTCTATAGTGAGGAAAGAAAAGGCACTCCTTAGGCATCATCTCACACAGGGCTTGTACTATAAATTAAGATAAATAAAAAGATGACAGTTTTTGTAGCTGAACTTCTAGAACAGTTAAAATGTTAACATCAGTTCAGTTCGGTTCAGTAGCTCAGTCGTGTCCAACTCTTTGCGACCCCATGAATCGCAGCACACCAGGCCTCCCTGTCCATCACCAACTCCCGGAGTCTACTCAAACTCATGTCCATCGAGTCAGTGATGCCATCCAGCCATCTCATCCTCTGTCGTCCCCTTCTCCTCCTGCCCCCAGCCCTAGCATCAGGGTCTTTTCTGATGAGTCACCTCTTCACATGAGGTGGCCAAAGTAGATTGTACTAATAAAAGCTCTAGTACAGTAATTTGGTACATTCCATCTAAACTGGAGATAATTGCATATGAAATACTGGTAGTATTGGAGAAAGTACCATTAGAAAACCACTTGATTATGGAAGGGAGTGAGATTATTTGTTCTCTCATGTTTATTGAACAAATTCTCTGTCGTGGGCACCATACTATGTATCAGATACACAGTGGGTGAACTGGAGAGGCATGCCTGCTACCCTTAGTGAGCTTATGTTATTGTGGAAAGAGACAGACAAAACTACTTTACAAATAGATAATAATTACAATACAAATAAATGATAATTACAATATAAAATAATAGTTGCAGTAATAGTCACAGTTAGCTGTGTTAAATAGGTGTCAGGCACTGTTCTATCCAATTTGAATATATTAGTTCATTTAATCCTAACAACAACCCCATAAATTAGGTAATACTCTCCCAAATTTACAAATGAGGAAAGAGACATATGTAGGTTAAGTAACTTATCTACAGGATCATGGAGCTAGTAATATAAAGAGCCAGGATTTAAACCTGGATACAATGCTCAAAGTCTGAATTCTTGACTTCCACACTGTAACTACAGAACACAAGGGCTCAAGAATGAAAAACAAGATACTGACTTAGAGAATACTGAAGAGAAAGCATGATGATTTTCTAGTAGGTTAAAAGTTTAGATCCTACTTTAAGTAATTGCAGTGTTTAGTTTTGCATATATTAAGAGATACATCAGTGGTGTTTAATTCAATATAAAATTTCTGATTAACCTTATGAGCATTTTTTCTTTGTAATTCATTGGAAGAAGTACTAATGTGGTTCCTTTTAACATAAAATATGAGGAGTCAGGATGGACTGAAAGTAATGAATATTGTAATTGAATGTCAAAGTCAACTTTAGTTGAATCCTATAATTAATCCTATATCCTATTATTAATAATAAAGTAGAAAATAAATTAGATGGAAAAATAAAATAGGTTGTTGTTGGGCATATTAAGATATAGCCCAGGTTCTAGGCAGATGGGTTATTCATGGTCCCCCTAATGCTGTAATTCTTTAACAATTACAGGAAAAAGGCCAGATGTGAGAGGGCACAGTGAAAATTTCACTTTTGTCTTGTTTGCTTAGCACACAATGCCCAGTGCCCAACATGTAGTGCTCTCAGTATAAATTTTGTTTCTAATTCTATAGATAAAGGAGGGGAGGAATGGAGCCCACCCGAGTTTAATTATTTGGGGAAAAGTAAGCACCCAGAATTAATCTGAATTGTACTAATAATCTGTTTAATTCAAGTTTAATAACTAGGAGTCCCGTTTGCAAACCACTTGAATTGTCCAAAAGCATACACAGTTTTCAAACTGTTCTTCAAAAGATTAAAAATAAAGTTATCATGTGATCCAGTAATCCCACTTCTAGGTATTTATCTAAACATTGAAAGCAAGGTCTCAAAGAGATATTTGCAAATCCATGTTTATAGCATTATTCACAATAGCCAAGAAATAGAAACAACCCACGTGTCTATTCATGGTATGTGGTATATACATAAAAGGAATATTATCAGCCTTAAAAAGGAAGGAAGTACTGTTACAAGCTTCATACTAAGTGAAGAAAGTCAAAGAAAGACAAATACTACATGATTCAACTTATATGAGGTATCTATTCAAATTCATAGTAGCAAAAGGTAGAAAGGTAGTTGCCAGTGGCTGGCTGATGAGGGAAATGGAGTGCTGTTGTTTAATGGCTATAGAATTTGTTTTGCAAGGTGAAAATGGTTTGACATCTGCTCCACAGCAATGTGAATATGCTTAACCCTCCTGAACACTACACTTGAAAATGGTTAAGATAGTCAATTTTATGTGACATGGGTTTTTTTAGCCACAATTTTTTTTATGACAGTCTTTACGTAAGATAGTTTGTAGAAACTAACAACATTGTAAAGCAAATATATTCCAATTTAAAAATAAGTAATATGGAATATTTTTAAAAGATAGCTTTCCGTATATTCATCTTTTTTGGTGTTTTAGGTAGCTACAACAAACATTTGCACATTTTTCCTTCATTTTTAATGTTCTAAGAGGATTGCTGTTTACTTTCCATTCTGCCCCAATATCTGATCTTTGTAATGTAGAGAAAGACATTTTGTTTGAGAGAGAAATCTACTGTCTGTCTTTGATAGAGGAATATTCTGAAGATAGAAGCACGGTGTGTGCTCACAAGTGGCCAATTCAGAGTCCACTTTGGATCACCTTGTGGTTCATGAATAATGCGAGACATCTTTCCTTTTTAGATTTCTCCCTCAGTGAAAGGCCTTGTTTTTCTCCCTGAAGGTGAGGAATGACCTAGGGCTCACCTCATAGAGGAACAGAAATGTTATAGCTGTTCCAATGGTAGCGTGAGTTATATAAGGCCAGGTCTAAAGCAAAGAGTCAGACACAACTTAACAGCTGAGCACACACACACAAAGCAGCCTTAGTGTTACTGGTTCGATCGTAACAGCAAGGCAGGTATAGAAGATGCCAAGTTGTACCGTGTTATTCTTTTCCCGTTACATTAGAGACGGCAGTAAGAAAACTGATGCCACTATGAGAATACATCTTTCTGGATATTCTGTAAAATATTTTGTTGAAAGCAGAGTGCATGTTAGTTTTGTGGTTCACTGTGCTTGCTTGCTGGTGCTTTCTTATTAAAGAGATTCTGGAAAAATGTAGTTGTATTAACTGTGTTACTCAGACTTTTAGGTCTTGTGTCAAATGCTACCTCCCCTAGAAGACCTTTCTGAATAATACTTTTTAGTCCCTAGACAAACCAGTCCCCCAAATACAGGATTCTTCACTCCTGTTTGTACCATATGGAAGCTAGTACCAGTTTGTACATTTCTTATGGAAACATTCTGTTAATTTTGATAATTACATAATTTTCTTCTTCATCCCATTATATAAGCTCCTTTAGGGCAGGGGCTGTCTTGCCTTTTATCTTGGTCTTATCTGAAGCACTTCCCACCAACAAAGAAAACACTAAGTGCTTAGTAAATATTTGTTGGATCGAACTGAGCTGAACATATTCATTCAGTTAACTGTTCTGGTTGTTCTTAGTCGGCTGAAAGATATGCAAGTCCAGTCCATCACTGCCTTCTGTTGCCTAACCTAGGCAGATTGCAGCTACTTTTATTTCTTGTTGACTCTTCAGGAAGTTTTTGTTTGTGTTGAATGGAAGTCAAACCTATCGAGTTTTCTGGTGAACAGAAAGTTGTTTATAGCATCTCTTCTTCAGTGGGACCTGCCCAGAAGTGTACTGTACACCAAACAGTTTACACCCAGCACTCACTTATTAATTAGCTTGTCATCAGATTACTCATCTACTGCTTGCCCCTATTAAGTAAATATGGATGTCTCCATGCTTGAAATACCCTTCGTGTCGGTACAGTCTGTTTCAAATAAGTAACCTACCATATTATTTATGAGCTTCCCAAGTGGCACTAGTGGTAAAGAACCTGCCCACCAGTGCAGGAGATATAACAGACATGGATTTGATCCCTGGGTCAGAAAGATCCCCTGGAGGAAGGCATGGCAACCCACTCCAATATTCTTGCCTGGAAAATCCTGTGGAAAGAGGAGCCTGGTGGGTCCATAGGGTCGCAAAAGTCAGACACAACTGAAGTGACTTAACCCGCATATTATTCATACATTTTTAACATCAACTAACAAGACTGTCTGGTCCCTCAAACATGTAACAAGGAGCTATGAAATATAATTATTATTAAAAACTTTGAAAAATAACCCTGCTCATCGCCTTCTTAGTCTAGGGAAATTTATTATCACCTTATGGAGGTAGAAAGATTACAGTTGCCCATCAACATTACTTACTCAATAGAGAGATATTTTTTAAGGTTAAACATACTGTGTTATGAAACTCTGGTATAAAACTAATTTTCAGTACTATCAGGGAAGTGATTTTAATTCAATTCACCTAAGAATATGCCAGGTAAATACGTTCCAAAAGAGTCACCTTTGGAATGCCATTTGTTACTCATAGGTAGAAGAGGCTTTCTTATCTTTCATTAGTATATTTTTGTTTACTTTTTTATAAAAATTATTTCTGTAAAGTATATAGTTTGATGTTTGATAATGCCTTTTTACTAATGAAAATTGTTTTTGTAAATGTAATACTGAGGTGCAGTTACCTCATCTTTAAGGAAAAGGTTTCAGATGAAACTGTCTGGTGTTAGTAATGTCTTTCTGGGTGGCCAAACTATTGCTGTAGAATAAGGGAACATCTTATTAAATGTTTGTTTGGTCTGGGTGAGGTAACGATACTTTTATCAGATTGCTAACCTTCACTGAAGCGTATACTCTTATCACTTTTAAATGTTTTTAATTAACATTATTCCATTATAATGATACTTGCTCCTTGTTAAGTAAAATAATACCCAAAAGGGCAAAAAAAAAAAAAAGGTAAAAATTACCAAGTGACCCACTGCTCTCCACATTTTTCTGAACATCCTTTTAGAAATCTCTACAGAGAAAAATAAAGGCATTTTACGTAAAAGAGCTATTCATGTTTGCTATTCTGTTACTAACTTTATCATTTGGGTAACATGCCATGAATATCTGTATGTCAGCAAATATTAATCTATATACTAGTTGTAATAGCTATTATAGTATTTCCTTATGCTGCATAATTTGCTGTATTCTCTCTTGATGAATATTGAGGTAGTTTTCAATTTTAGAATAATAGCCACCCATGCTTCAGTTTCCAGAAGAGCCCAGAAAGTTTGTTTACTCTGAGTGACTGGTGCACATCCCATGAATATTTTACTCACTTCTAGCTGTGTCACAAAGTTAAAATCTAGTTTTTCGATAACTCTTTCATGACTTGATACATACAGACATATATATATATGTACACACACACTCAAATAAACAACTCTTTGATGATGACAACCCAGTAACCCCTTGTTCCCTCCACTCTGGAGCCTCCCCCAGCAGCCCACCCCATGCACAGATTGCATTTAAACTCCCTAACTTGGAAATTCTGATTCCCAGTGTTTTTACCACCTCCTTTCTTTCCCCTCTGAAAAGCTGTGCAAATGCTGAATTCGTCTTATTCTTCCATTTTCACAGGCAAAAGATTGGTTTGTTGTCCTTTAGAAAATCCTTCGTCTTCTAAATGCCTGTTCCAAATCTTAATCTCTCTCATCCTTTCCTCCTCTCTTCTCCCAGTCACCTCCTTTCCCTGCTTCTCTTCCACTTCTCTCTCCCATCTCCCTTCCTCTTTCCCTAACCTGTTCTTTTCCCCTTCCACTTTCCATGACGTGATAAAATATCTATCATGTGTAAAAGAATAAGGTTCCATAAATTCTGAGGTGGAATTAAGCATCACTGAAGTAAAAAGCTATATTTACAGCCCTTCAAATAGACCAGATCCAGACGTTTCCATTTAAATTAGTCCTTCAAGTACCCACATTTGAGACACATTCAATACATCACGCATCATACATTGATCTATTCCTGTGTTCCCCACTGCCTCCTCCCCATACCACTGAAGTTCCACTAAGGCAATAATTTGTTTTTATATTTCTCTTTTCTTGGCAGATACAGGTACAGCTTCTTAAATGAAGGTGTGAGTTTTCTGTAAAACATAACTTACACTCTTTCATTTTTAAAGTGGGTGTTTCGTTTTCAAGCTTTCATTCCAACTATGTTGTTTCCTGTTTTTTGGTTTTTCTATTTCAAGTGTATAGTGTTATATTTCAAAACTTTTCTGGAGTATATTGGTTGCTCTAGGCTAACTTGGAAAATCACTGCTTGATCACTGTGTTTATCAGAATTATCAGATAATTCTAATTATCAGAAAGTGTCTCCTGAATTCTAAAACTGGCTTAAGGTGAACTTTGGAATACAACTTAAGAGGGAGCCTCCTTAAAGAAGTATTAATAATTAGTACAGATGTACTTTTGTGCTACCTAATGAGGTAGTTCATCAGTTTCCATAAGAAGTATAATTTTGTTATAGTTTCTTCATGACTTTTCTTCTCATTAAATTTGTGTTTTTAAATTAGGAGCTGTTCTTTGTGTTACAATTTGCACAGGCCTTCTGCTTTACAATATAAATTGTTACATATGTGTTCCACAATAATCCTGTAAATTTTTTCAGGAAGCAGTTTTACAAGAGACAATGCCTCCACTTAGGAAGAGACCCTACACTTGATTGTAGGCTGAAAAGGGAATTTGGAAAGCCATGTTGGGAAAAAAAAAAATTCAGAAAATCAACAGTGACAGGATCAGAGATAGGTTTGGCCAGGCAACTGATTAAAGAATATGATAAAATTCAAGATATATTGAGATGAATATTGTGCTTTTAAGATGTTCTAGTAATCAAGATAAAGAAAATGAATGGAGAACCTTTCTTGTGCCTTTTCCTACCTGTTCTCTCCTTGAGAGTGCTCAGTTAGTCATCTTAGTACCTTTGTTATTGTAGAAAAGAAGTTGTTTATTGTTTTACTCTTTTGTATATTTTCTCTTCCTTTGAAGCAGATGATGTTCAAGGAATAGAAGCAAAGGATTGTTTCTGATCAGCTGGGCAAACTGGCTTTTATCCCTCTGTTTTTCTCTACTGTTTTATTTTTAAATTATTATCTTTTTTTTTTTTCAGTTTTGCTTCCACTCAGAACTCGTATAAAATTTTTTAAACTGCCTTTCTCACACAAAAATAAGCCTTGGGATATCGAAAATTATGTTGTTTATTAAAAAAAGAGAGAGACAGAAGGACAGTAGCTGACAGTTTGTTTTCCTAAAGGATTTCCTGCAGCATTTTCACTTATGTCCTGCAGAGAAGTGGGAGATAGCACTTGTCTTGTGTAGATACTTCCATGAGTGTGATTCGCAACCATTTTGAATTTGAGATGACCATCCCTAGAACTTTGGGCAGTGAGTATGTTTTTAAGATCCCGGAATCATTTCTCTCTGAGTGTCCAGGGTATTTTGAGGAGACATTTCAGAGCTGTCTTGGGGCCTTCCTGCCTGGGCCTGCCTGCCTTTACTGTGCTCAGCCCGGGCAGGAATATGGGGCTCAAGCAAGAGGAGACTCAGGTGCCTGAGTGTGGATTTGCTTTTAAATCTGCCGGAGAAGTGAGCGCAGTGGACAGAAGACCTGGCCCCCCAAAAGGTCCCAATGCTAATCCTGGGGCCCGTGTTTGTGTCGCTTTATATGGGGAAAGGAGAGGTCAGTGTATACAGGGAGAGGCCACCAGCTGAGAGATGCAAGTGGCCTCTAGAAGCTCAAGGGTGAGGAAGCTGATTCTGCCCTGGAAGGAACGCAGCCCTGCGGACGCCTTGATTTTAGCTCAGTGAGACCCATCTTGGACTTCTGGCCTCCAGAACTGTAAGATAATAAATTTGTGTTGTTTTAAACCACTAAGTCTATGGTGATTTGTTACAGCAATTGGAAACTAATATAGTGACCTTGGGAAAATTCCTTAAACTTTAAGCCTATGTTTTTCCATCATTTGTTTTTCTCTATAAGGAAGCTTCTTTGAGGTATATTTTACATTATCATAAAATTCCCCCTTTTCACATATATAATTTAATGATTCTTGGTCATTTTTCTGAGTGGTATAACCATCATCACATCAGATTTACAGCATGTTTTCACTCCTCCCATGAGACCTTTCATACCCACTTTACAGTTAACCCAACCTCTAGGCAACCATTAATCTACTCTCTCTTTAAAAATCTTCCCTTTTTTGACATTCCATATAAATAGAATCATACTGTATGTGCTGCCCTGTGTTTCTTTCACTGTGAATAATATTCCTTGATGTCTGAAAGAGATTAGAGCAGTACCCTTCTTCCAGAATTGTTGTGAGGGTAAAATTACATCGTGAATTCAAACTGTTTTGCATTTGTTTCAGTTCAGTTCAGTTACTCAGCCGTGTCCGACTCTTTGCGACCCCATAAATCGCAGCACGCCAGGCCTGCCTATCCATCACCAACTCCCAGAGTTCACTCAAACTCACATCCATCGAGTCCGTGATGCCATCCAGCCATCTCATCCTCTGTCCTTCCCTTCTCCTCCTGCTCCCAATCCCTCCCAGCGTCAGAGTCTTTTCCAATGAGTCAACTCTTCGCATGAGGTGGCCAAAGTACTGGAGCTTCAGCTTTAGCATCAGTCCTTCCAAAGAAATCCCAGGGTTGATCTCCTTCAGAATGGACTGGTTGGATCTCCTTGCAGTCCAAGAGACTCTCAAGAGTCTTCTCCAACACCACAGTTCAAAAGCATCAGTTCTTTGGTGCTCAGCTTTCTTCACAGTCCAACTCTCGCATCCATACATGACCACTGGAAAGACAATAGCCTTGACTAGATGGACCTTTGTTGGCAAAGTAATGTCTCTGCTTTTGAATATGCTTTCCAGGTTGGTCATAACTTTTCTTCCAAGGAGTAAGCATCTTTTAATTTTATGGCTGCAGTCACCATCTGCAGTGATTTTGGAGCCCCCCAAAATAAAAGTCAGCCCCTGTTTACACCGTTTCCCCATTAATTTGCCATGAAGTGATGGGACCAGATGCCATGATCTTCGTTTTACAAATGTTGAGCTTTAAGCCAACTTTTTCACTCTCCTCTTTCACTTTGATCAAGAGGCTGTTTAGTTCCTCTTCACTTTCCGCCATAAGGGTGGTGTCATCTGCTTATCTGAGGTTATTGATATTACTCCTGGCAATCCTGATTCCAGCTTGTGCTTCTTCCAGCCCCAACATTTCTCATGATGCACTCTGCATATAAGTTAAATAAGCAGGGTGACAACATACAGCCTTGACGTACTGCTTTTCCTATTTAGAACCAGTCTGTTGTTCCATGTCCAGTTCTAACTGTTGCTTCCTGACCTGCATATAGGTTTCTCAAGAGGCAGGTCAGGTGGTCTGGTATTCCTCTCTCTTTTGGAATTTTCCACAGTTTATTGTGATCCACACAGTCAAAGGCTTTGGCATAGTCAATGAAGCAGAAATAGATGTTTTTCTGGAACTCTCTTGCTTTTTCCATGATCCAGCGGATGTTGACAATTTGATCTCTGGTTCCTTTGCCTTTTCTAAAACCAGCTTGAACATCTGGAAGTTCACGGTTCATGTATTGCTGAAGCCTGGCTTGGAGAATTTTGAGCATTACTTTACTAGCGTGTGAGATGAGTGCAATTGTGTGGTAGTGTGAGCATTCTTTGGCATTGCCTTTCTTTGGGATTGGAATGAAAACTGACCTTTTCCAGTCCTGTGGCCACTGCTGAGTTTTCCAAATTTGCTGGCAAATTGAATGCAACACTTTCACAGCATCATCTTTCAGGATTTGAAATAGCTCAACTGGAATTCCATCACCTCCACTAGCTTTGTTCATAGTGATGCTTTCTAAGGCCCCCTTGACTTCACATTCCAGGATGTCTGGCTCTAGGTGAGTGATCACATCATCATGATTATCTGCGTCCTGAAGATCTTTTTTGTACAGTTTTTCTGTGTATTCTTGCCACCTCTAGATGGAGAAGCTCTATACAGTCTGCAAAAACAAGACTGAGAGCTGACTGTGGTGAGCTCCTTATTGCCAAATTCAGACTTAAATTGAAAAAAGTGGGGAAAACCACTAGACCATTCAGGTATGACCTAAATCAAATCCCTTATGATTAAGCAGTGGAAGTGAGAAATAGATTTAAGGGACTAGATCTGATAGATAGAGTGGCAGATGAACTATTGACTGAGGTTTGTGACATTGTACAGGAGTCAAGGATCAAGACCATCCCCATGGAAAAGAAATGCAAAAAAGCAAAATGGCTGTCTGGGGAGGCCTTACAAATAGCTGTGAAAAGAAGAGAAGCCAAAAGCAAAGGAGAAAAGGAAAGATATAAGCATCTGAATGCAGAGTTCCAAAGAATAGCAAGAAGAGATAAGAAAGCCTTCCTCAGTGATCAATGCAAAGAAATAAAGGAAAACAACAGAATGGGAAAGAGCAGAGATCTCTTCAAGAAAATTAGAGATACCAAGGGAACATTTCATGCAAAGATGGGCTTGATAAAGGACAGAAATGGTATGGACCTAACAGAAGCAGAAAATATTGGGTGTTTTGCAAAGTGTCCAGCATATAGTAAATGTTCAATAAATGTTCTTTTTATGCTACTTATTATTCTTTTTGTTTTCTTTTTTCAGATTTCTGAAAAAATTCACAAAAGCATATTTTGACACACAGTACTACTATTGCTCTTCTAGTCTTATTTATGTTGTGAGTAATGTGAATTTAATTTGTATTAAATTAATTTTGGGGAGTGGCCTAAGAGCTTAAATACCACACTTACTTTTCTTTCCTTTTGAGATTATGTTCTGTATACTGGGTGACTGATTTACAGTGTGAATTTTTAGAGCAAAATTATTTACTACCTAGGAACTACCTGTGTTCAGATGGATTATATGAGTATTCTGAACCTACCTTGGATTTGAGAGGTGTTTTAGATGATGCTCTGCTGCCACAAAACTGAAAGGAACGAGAAAGAGTAAGCAGCATCTGATCTTAAGAAAATCTTTGTGAAAGTCATAAATCTTTGAGGGATATTAAAGAAGCACTTTGGAGTTTCTTGAATTTTGACTGGCAGACCGCGATCCTGATGGGATTTGAATCAAGAAAATAGTCAGAAAAGAAGAAAATGTTGGAGATGGGAAAAGCAAGTAACAGCCTCTGTTCCAGAGTTGTCATAGCCTAAGAAAGTTGTAAAGCCTGAGAAAACTAAAGCGGAAGAGAATTACCTCATACAAATGGCACAGTATGGACAACTAAGTGAGAAGGTATCAGAACAAACTTTAATAGAAATCCTCGAAAAAGTAAGCCAACAAACAGAAAAGAAAACAACAGGTAAATTCAACAGAAGAAAAGTGATGGACTCTGATGAAGATGGTGATTATTGAATTTGTCTAGAGACTGGAACTAAACAAAATAACTCTAGGACAGATAATACTTGTCAGAAATTAAGATCTGGTGGTGTGTTCACTTTGTTTATTGTCTATATACCTTTTAAAAATAAATTTGTTATGCAAAATGGAAAAAAAAAACACAACTGCTTTTGAAAGCAGTTTGGAACTGCTGCTGTTTTGCATCCCATTTTGTTAGTTGTTTAAGCCTATTGAACTTTGCTTCTTCCTGACTCTTTACCCCAGCCCACCTGTAAATGGCCTTAGGGCAGGAATATGACTTGTCCATCTTAGAAGTGTCAGTGACTTGCCTAGCTTCCAATACTTTGATTGCTAATTGGATGAATGGTTGGCTTTATGGATGGATGGATACCTGACATTGTAATGCTTAGAAAAAGTAGCATAGCTCTTCTTGGACAATAGCATTCTCCTGTGTTCCTCTGGACCACCCCTCCTCCCCAAAAAATCAGATGAAGGGAGTAAGTTCATGGTAGTGAAATCAGTTTTCATTGTTGCTCCTGATAAAGTATCTGCCTTTTCTGAAAATTGACAAAATACTTTGGTTGAAGAATATAAAAATACATAGCACCTCAAAAGGTTTTATATATTATACAGACTAAGTTGTCTTATTTTAGATTCTTTTAAGACCCACTTTGACTTAGTTGTAGGTAGATCAGTTAAATTCAAGAAGTCTAACATTTTATTCTTTTTTAATTTTTCAAAGAAGTGAATAGCCTCCCTAAATGTTCACGTCATTTGTGAATATTTTGGCTCATTTTGGTTAGGTAAGGCTGACTCCAGAATTTTTGCATCATTCTTATTTTGTTCTTTCTTTCTTGCTATTTAAACCCTTGGTTGCTGTTTAACACTCCTGTATAGGAGGCGGCAAGGCACAATAGCCGAAAGGTGGAAGCAACCCAGGTGTCCACTGATGGATGAATGGATAAACAAAACGTGGTGTATACATGCATACAAGGGAATAGTCAGCCTTAAAAAGGAAGGGTGTTCTGTCATTTCTGATAGCATGGATCCACTTAAAGGAGATTACACCCATGTGAAATAAGCCCACAAAAGCACAAACACACATATGGTTACAGTTACATGAGGTACTTAAAATAGTCAAATTTATAGAAATAGAAAGTAGAACATTGGTTACTAAGGGCTGGGGGCACGCACAGGAAGAGAAGAGTTGTTTAATGGCTGTAGAGTTTAGTTTTGCAGGATGAAAAAGTTTGGGAGATCTGTTTCACAATAACGTGAATATGCTTATACTCAACCTCTACACTTAAAAATGATTAACATGGTAAATTTTACATTATCTGTTTTTACCACAATTAAAAAAAAAAAGAGGAAGCAGGGAGCTGAAATTTCAGTTAGTCAGGTTTGCTTCTTGAAGAAAGTTTTCTGGAGTATTCAGTGGGCTAAGGTTTAGAAGAAAGCACACATATCTACACGTGTATGCATGCATGCTAAGTTGCTTCAGTCATGTCCGACTCTGTGCAACCCCATGGACAGCAGCCCACCAGGCTCCTGTGTCCACGGGATTCTCTAGGCAAGAATACTGGAGTGGGTTGCCATTTCCTTCTCCAATATCTGCACATACTGCAGGGCAAAACAAGATGAGGGTGGTCATCATTTCCTTTACTTTTTACCATGTTTTAGCTAAAATTCATGAGACTTTTGGGGGCTTCCCTGGTGACTCATGGGAAAGGAAATGGCAACCCACTCTGGTACTTTTGCCTGGAAAATCCCATGTATGGAGAAGCCCGGTAAACTACAATCCATGGGGTCGCAAAGAGTCGGACAAAACTGAGTGACTTCACTTTCACTTTCTTTCTGGTGATTCAGATGGTAAAGACTCCGCATGCAGTGCAGGAGACCTGGGTTTGATCCCTGGCTGGGGAAGATCCTCTGGAGAAGGAAATGGCTACCCACTTCAGTATTCTTGCCTGAAAAACTCCATGGACAGAGGAGCCTGGCACGCTGAGACAGTCCATGTGGTCGCAAAGACTTGGACACAACTGAGTGGCTAACACTTTCTTTCGCTTTCACTGTCATGAGACTTTTGCCAGTTTATAACTAGATACCATGACGCTCAGCAGAAGATGGAAACAGTTTATTTCAAAATATTTTAAAGGTGATTTTGAGACTCTGAGAAGTTTTCTTACTCTTTTGATAATCAAAATTGTGCATCCCTACTGGGTTCAGAAAATGCCCTGATACTATAGCAACAAAGGATTCAAGTTTCACTTTTCAGTAACATTACAGAATGAGCTCTTGGTAAAGACCATGTGTTTCTTGGTATTTATTTCCCTGTAATCCTTGCCAATGTTTCTTTAGCTTATTTGGAAGCATTCCAGTTCCAGTCCAGGTGTTATCTAAGTCAAAGATGGCTACTTTTGCTATGTGCTGATTTGAGGAGTACCTCTTCTCATAGGAAATGAAATACGTTCTGAGTGCTATTTATTCTGATGCTAACAAGAACATTGGGTGTATTCTTTACACTATGTACTATACACTACAAGCGTATAGTATATATATATATATATACACAAAGAAGAAAATTTTGTGATGCCATTAACACTTTATTTTTGTCAGTTATATTGAGATGTACTGGCATGTAACATTTGTAAATTTAAGATATACAATGTGTTGATTTGATATATTTAAATATTGCAAAATCATTACCACCATAACATTCTTTAATGTGTCTATCATGTCACATAATTCCATTTTTTGTGATGAAAACATTTAAGATCTACTGTCAGCTATATAGTGTATATAGTATAGTATTTTATAATAATAATCACCATGATATACCTTAGATGGAATTCCATTTGAGCTATTACAAATCCTAAAAGATAATGCTGTGAAAATGCTGCACTCAATATGCCAGCAAATTTGGAAAACTCAGCAGTCCTGGCCACAGGACTGGAAAAGGTCAGTTTTCATTCCAATCCCAAAGAAAGGCAATGCCAAAGAATGTTCCAGCTACCACACAATTGCACTCATCTTATACACTAGCAAAGTAATGCTCACAATTCTCAAGCCAAGCTTAAACAGTACGTGAACCATGGACTTACAGATGTTCAAGCTGGATTTAGAAAAGGCAGAGGAACCAGAGATCAAATTGCCAACATCTGCTGGATCATCGAAAAAGCAAGAGAGTTCCAGAAAAATATCTACTTCTGCTTTATTGACTACACCAAAGCTGTTGACTGTGTGGATCACCACAAACTGTGGAAAATTCTGGAAGAGATGGGAATACCAGACCACCTGACTTGCCTCTTGAGAAACCTGTATGCAGGTCAGGAAGCAACAGTTAAAACTGCACTGGAACAACAGACTGAATCCAAATTGGGAAAGGAGTACATCAAGGCTGCATCTTGTCACCCTGCTTATTTAACTTATATGCAGAGTAGATTATGCGAAATGCAGGCTGGATCAAGCCCAGTCAAGATTGCTGGGAGAAATATCAATAACCTCAGATATGCAGATGACACCACCCTTATGGCAGAAAGTGAAGAGGAACTAAAAAGCCTCTTGATGAAAGTGAAAGAGGAGAGTGAGAAAGTTGGCTTAAAGTTCAACATTCAGAAAACTAAGATCATGGCATCTGGTCCCATCACTTCATGGCAAATAGGTAGAGAAACAGTGTAAACAATGAAAGACTTTATTTTGAGGGACTCCAAAATCACTGCTAATTTAAAAGATGCTTGCTCCTTGAGAGCAAAAGCTGTGATCAACCTAGACAGCATATTTAAAAAGCAGAGACATTACTTTGCCAACAAAGGTCTATCTAGTCAAAGCTATGATTTTTCCAGTACTCATATGTGGATGAGAGAATTGGACTATGAAGAAAGCTGAGCACCAAAGAATTGATGCTTTTGAACTGTGGTGTTGGAGAAGACACTTGAGAGTCCCTTGGACTCCAAGGAGATCCAACAAGTCCATCCTAAAGGAAATCAGTCCTGAATATTCATTGAAAGGACTGACACTGAAGGTGAAACTCCAGTACATAGGCCACGTGATGCAAAGAGCTGACTCACTAGAAAAGACCCTGATGCTTGAAGGAAGGATTGAAGGCGGGAGGAGAAGGGGACAACAGAGGATGAGATGGTTGGATGGCATCACCAACTAGATGGACATGAGTTTGAGTAGGCTCTGGGAGTTGGTGATGGACTGGGAAGTCTGGCGTGCTACAGTCCATGGGGTTGTAAAGAATCAGACATGAGTGAATGACTGACCTGAACTGATGCATTAGATTCCTGGAACTTATTCATCGTATAACTGAAAGTGGAAAGTAACTTTTAATTAAATTGAAAGTACACTATAAAGATCCGTTCTGCTTCTTGGAGTAGGTAAGAAGCCATGTGTAGTAGTAGCCTCTGTTGGAAATTTAAGATGATTTAGATAACTGCTCACCCTTAAGATATTAATACTTACAGTCTAATGTAGAGAAATACCTTCATAGCAAATTGAGATATAAAACAGACACTTTTAAGTGTTATAATAGAAGATTAAATGAATTCCTTGAAAATAAGCAGAAGCAGCTAATTTTGATTGGGGTAGAGATACAACTTAGTTGAAACTTGGAAGATAAGTAGATTTTACTAGGTGAAAATGGAGAGGAAACACTCTGCAGGAAAAAAAAATGTATATATATATCATATATATATATGATATATATATATCATGAGTAGAAGCTCTAAGATGGAAAATGTGTTGTTATGTCATAGGACCCTAAGGAGCAGGGGAGAAAATGATGAAAAATGACTAAAAGTGACATGAGATATTTAAACTACTAACATTCTGATCCTGATCACTTTTGGTTGGTATAAAATTTAATACCAAGCCGAGAACCAAGAGTGATATTCTCTGCTAATAATGAGAAGTTTATTAGGTAAGGCACTGAAGTTAATCCTTTAAAGGAAAAATGAGGTTTTCCCCGTCTTCTGCGCTAAAATGAGAACTTGTTGTAAAGTTGAGTTTCTACAAAATCCCCATGTTTTGTTAATGTTAGTAGAACTCCTGTGCATGCCTGCTCTTCTGTTCCATCACTGGGCTTCTAAAGCCATCAGGAGTTGACACTCACCTCACCTCGCATCACCAGGGTACCTCTTCAGAAAAGTAGAATTACAGAAATGGAAAGGATCCAAATACCATTAGGACAAAACTCAGTTTGAGAGTGAGGGGGTTTCCAGAGTGGTTCCGTGCCCAGGTGACAAGTCTAAAACGGCAGTGGCAGCCCAGGACCGCGGTAGCTCTGACTTTGAGCCGAGAGCTCTTCCCAGCCTCCAGCACAGCAGAGAGGCCGGCAGAGGGCTCCCACCACTGTGCGTGGGCCCCACTTACCTCCCTGTTCCCTGACGTGTTTTAGCTCTTCTGTCTAAAGCTGGTCATCTGAAATGCAGTAGATACCCTGACTGCTTCTGCTAGCAATTTAATAAGAGCTGAATGGAGTTACTAACCCATCATTCTTAATCTGCTGCTTTAACATCAGCCACATCCTTGTATAAAAATGAGAGTCATGGAAAATTTCCCTCAGATTTTAGACTGGGGCCCCCCTAAAATCTGGGCCCCCCTCTCCACCCAAAATCTATTAGATCTTTTCTGACTGTGAACCTTTCACAGTGTCTTTGAGACACCAGCACTTAATCTCCCTTAATTCTGGTAGAGGTTTGGAAGACCGCATCTACACCTTTGTCTTTACCTCAGTTTTCTCCTTGTGTCCTCACTATAAACAGATTTTCTATAAAATATTTAAGAAGATATTTTGTTTTAGTATAATATGGCAAATTTTTGAGGACTCTTGACAGGGGCTATAACAGTACCCCAATCTTCATGTTCAAGTATATCAATTCTATCTGATTTATTCATTGTATATTTAATAATAACTATCTTTAAAAACAGTTACTTATTACTTTTTCACTATTTTAGTTGAAGCCATGTGTATAAAATAGATTGAAACATACCTAGTACAATTCTTTTTTAATTATTCGCTCTAATGATTGGTAACTGGATGTTGAACATCTGGATATTTAAAACATCTAAATTCATGTAAAAATTTCTAATTGCTAAAACATTGATTAAATATTATATAGATTTGATTGTGTACAGATTGATACAGTAGTCTAGAATTTTCATTTAGAAAATTTTATATTCATCTAGTGCTTTAAAAGTAGAAAAGATTGAATTATCAATCGGATGAACAGTAAATAATACTGTTTATAAAATCTGCAATATGAGAGGAAAAAAACGGAAGCTGAGGTGCATAATATAAATTGAATACCTAGAAACATGAACATCTTAGTTCTTAAGGGAAACATTCTAGGGAGTGGGTGGAGAAGTTCAGGTACAAGAACAGTAAATTTTGTTTCCATTCAGTTCAGTTCAGTTGCTCAGTCGTGTCCGACTCTTTGCGACCCCATGAATCGCAGCACACTAGGCCTCCCTGTCCATCACCAACTCCTGGAGTTTACCAAAACTCATATCCATCGAGTCGGTGATGCCATCCAGCCATCTCATCCTCTGTTGTCCCCTTCTCCTCCTACCCCCAATCCCTACCAGCATCAGGGTCTTTATCAGTGAGTCAACTCTTTGCATGATGTAGCCAAAATATTGGACTTTCAGCTTCAGCATCATTCCTTCCAATAAACACCCAGGACTGATCTCCTTTAGGATGGACTGGCTGGATCTCCTTGCAGTCCAAGAGACTCTCAAGAGTCTCCAACACCACAGTTCAAAAGCATCAATTCTTCGGTGCTCAGCCTTCTTCACAGTCCAACTCTCGCATCCATACATGACCACTGGAAAAACCATAGCCTCGGCTAGATGGACCTTTGTTGGCAAAGAGATGTCTCTGATTTTCAATATGCTATCTAGGTTTGTCATAATTTTCCTTCCAAGGAGTAAGCGTTTTTTAATTTCATGGCTGCAGTCACCATCTGCAGTGACTTTGGAGCCCAAAAAAATAAAGTCTGACACTGTTTACACTATTTCCCCATCTATTTCCCATGAAGTGATGGGACCAGATGCCATGACCTTAGTTTTTTGAATGTTGAGCTTTAAGCCAACTTTCTCACTCTCCTCTTTCACTTTCATCAAGAGGCTGTTTAGTTCCTCTTCACTTTCTGCCATAAGGGTAGTGTCATCTGCAAATCTGAGGTTATTGATATTTCTCCTGGCAATCTTGATTCCAGCTTGTGTTTCTTCCAGTCCAGCGTTTCTCATGATGTACTCTGCATATAAGTTAAATAAACAGGGTGACAGTATACAGTCTTGCTGCCACTGCTGCTGCTGAGTCGCTTCGGTCGTGTCCGACTGTGCGACCCCATAGTCGGGAGCCCACCAGGCTCCCCCATCCCTGGGATTCTCCAGGCAAGAACACTGGAGTGGGTTGCCATTTCCTTCTCCAGTGCATGAAAGTAAAAAGTGAAAGTGAAGTCGCTCAGATGTGTCCAACTCTTAGCGACCCCTTGGACTGCAGCCCACCAGGCTCCTTGGTACATGGGATTTTCCAGGCAAGAGTACTGGAGTGGCGTGCCATTGCCTTCTCCATACGGTCTTGACATACTCCTTTTCCTATTTGGAACCAGTCTGTTGTTCCATGTCCAGTTCTAACTGTTGCTTCCTGACCTGCATACAGGTTTCTCAAGAGGCAGGTCAGGTGGTCTGGTATTTCCATCTCTTTCAGAATTTTCCACAGTTTATTGTGATCCACACAGTCAAAGGCTTTGGCATAGTCAATAAAGCAGAAATAGATGTTTTTTGGAACTCTCTTGCTTTTTCCATGATCCAGCGGATGTTGCCAATTTGATGTCTGGTTCCTCTGCCTTTTCTAAAACCAGCTTGAACATCAGGAAGTTCACGGTTCACGTATTGCTGAAGCCTGGCTTGGAGAATTTTAAGCATTACTTTACTACCATGTGAGATGAGTGCAATTGTGTGGTAGTTTGAGCATTCTTTGGCATTGCCTTTCTTTAGGATTGGAATGAAAACTGACCTTTTCCAGTCCTGTGGCCACTGCTGAGTTTTCCAAACTTGCTGGCATATTGAGTGCAGCATTTTCACAGCAACATCTTTCAGGATTTGAAATAGCCCATCACCTCCGCTAGCTTTGTTTGTAGTGATGCTTTCTAAGGCCCACTTGACTTCACATTCCAGGATGTCTGGCTCTAGGTGAGTGATCACGCCATCATGATTATCCAGATCATGGTGATCTTTTTTGTACAGTTCTTCTGGGTATTCTTGCCACCCGTTCTTAATATCTTCTGCTTCTGTTAGATCCATACCATTTCTGTCCTTTATCGAGCTCATCTTTGCATGAAATGTTCCCTTGGTATCTCTAATTTTCTTGAAGAGATCTCTGGTCTTTCCCATTCTGTTGTTTTCGTCTATTTCTTTGCATTGATCACTGAGGAAGGCTTTCTTGCTATTCTTTGGAACTCTGCTTTCTCTTTCCTTTTCTCCTTTGCTTTTCGCCTCTCTTCTTTTCACAGCTATTTGTAAGGCCTCCTCAGACAGCCATTTTGCTTTTTTGCATTTCTTTTCCATGGGAATGGTCTTGATCTCTGTCTCCTGTACAATGTCACAAACCTCTGTCTATAGTTCATCAGGAACTCTATCAGATCCAGTCCCTTAAAGCTATTTCTCACTTCCACTGTATAATCATAAGGGATTTGATTTAGGTCATACCTGAATGGTCTAGTGGTTTTCCCTACTTTCTTCGATTTAAGTCTGACTTTGGCGATTAAGAGTTCATGATCTGAGCCACAGTCAGCTCCCGGTCTCGTTTTTGCTGACTGTATAGAGCTTCTCCGTCTTTGGCTGCAAAGAATATAGTCAATTTGATTTCAGAGTTGACCATCTGTTGATTTCCATGTGTAGAGTCTTCTCTTGTGTTGTTGGAAGAGGGTGTTTGCTATGACCAGTGCGTTCTCTTGGCAGAACTCTAACCTTTGCCCTGCCTCATTCCGTATTCCAAGGCCAAATTTGCATGTTACTCCAGGTGTTTCTTGACTTCCTACTTTTGCATTTAGTCCCCTATAATGAAAAGGACATCTTTTTTGGGTGTTAGTTCTAAAAGGTCTTAATAGAACCGTTCAACTTCAGCTTCTTCAGCGTTACTGGTTGAGGCATAGGCTTGGAATACCGTGATATTGAATGGTTTGCCTTGGAAATGAACCAAGATCATTCTGTCGTTTTGTTTCCATTGCCTCACTTCAATTCCAAGGAGCATTATTGAAGTGAAAGTTGTTCAGTTGTGTCTGACTCTTTGTGACCCCATGGGCTATATAGTCCTTGGAATTCTCCAGGCCAGAATTCTAGAGTGGGTAGCCGGTCCCTTCTCCAGGGATCTTCCCAAGAAGCATTAGGAGCTTTATTATTGAATGTGATCTTTTAAAACAGTCTTTCAGCTCTTCATTTATACTAATATTTTATTTGTAGCATGTAAATATAGTACAATCACAGTAGTCATTAATAGGACAGTATTGAAGAAGGAAATGGCAACCAACTCCAGTGTTCTTGCCTGGAGAATCCCAGGGATAGAAGAGCCTGGTGGGCTGCTGTCTGTGGGACCGCACAGAGCTGGACACATTTGAAGCTACTTAGCAGCAGCATACATGGTTATTAGCCCTGACCTCCAGTGATTGCTTTTAATAATAGATTTTTTTAAATAGAAAACTAAATAAGGGGGAATATTATTTATTGCAAAACTATTAGTTGAGGATGTAATATTTGTAGTATATGTGAACGAGATTGGCTGATATGATCTGATGATAATACAGTTAGGTACATTCAGCCCTCAGTAAATAATCATATTCTAAGGTTATTCATGAATCAAACAATAAAGGTCCAGAGAGAGTTTACAAATGAAGCATCTCATCACTCACTGCCTCCTTAAGCCATTTGTTAATGACTTAGTTTAAGATATAGAAGACTTTATGCATATGAAGGTAGTCAATGAAACAAAGCTGAGAAGGATAATTAATTTGTCGACTAGCAAGGCTAAAAATAAAAGATTGAAGACCACTACCAAAATGTTAGATGTTTCTTTCTATCTTATCATAAGTGGAAAAATGGATGGAGACTTAGCAGATTGATACTTAAATTTCTAGTCTGGAACTCTGACTCTCAAATCCGAACTAGAAAGACCTAGTTTAATAGCAATTCCTATGAAAAAGAGTAAAGAATTTTAGGCAATTGCAAGTTCAGTGTAGACCTACACTGTTACTTTGAAAGCTAGAGTGTTACTCTGCATGATATAAAGCACTGGTATGGTTATTTATAGTTTGCAAGGCACTTAAAATTTTTTCGTATTATTGACATACAATTTATATAGTGTGAAATATCCACTTTGGTATAATGTTCTGAGTTTCAACAAAGTCATACAGTCATATCACCACCCCCACAATTAAGATATGGACCATTTCCTTCACTGCAGACAGTTCCCTCATGTCGCCTTTAGCCCACCCTTCTCTTTACTCAAGCCTCTAGTAACCACTGATTATTTTCTGACCCCCATAGGTTTGCAAAGCATTTTTCACATCACTTTTTAAAGTTCTCCTAATGTCCCTACAGCATTTAATATTACCAACATGTCTGTTGTAAAAATGAAGTAACTAGGGTTCAGTCAAGTGATTTTCTGAAAGCTGCACGCCATAAATAGTGGACCCAGGACCTGAACCTGCATTTTCTAACTCGGAATCCCAAACACTTCTTTGATCCTTGCATCTAGCCCTTTGCTCCAAGAGTCCCACCCTCCTTTACATTGTTCAGGTACCTCTGTGTCGTGCTATGCTTAGTTAACACTCAGTTGTGTCCAGCTCTTTGTGATCCTGTGGACTGTATCCCGCCTGTCTCCTCTGTCCATGGGGATTCTTCAGGCAAGGATACTGAAATGGGTTGCCATGCCCTCCCCTAGGGGATCTTCCCAACCCAGGGATTGAACCCAGGTCTTTCCCACTGCAGGCAGTGGCATCTGAACCACGAGGGAAGTCCTCAGTTACCTCTAGGTGGCTCCTATATTAGGAGCCAAGATTTAACATTCACAGTAATGAGCAATGTTTCTCAATCTCTTTTTCATTATCATTCCCATAAGGAGTCTTTTTAAAATTTTTTTCCTAATCACATGTCCTCCACAATCAATTTTTAACATCTTAGATGTACTGTGTATCCATGTGTATACTGAAAATGTCTCTGCTCTTTTGTGTGTTAGTTGCTCAGTCGTGTCCGACTCTGCGACTCCATGACTGTAACCCACTAGGCTCTTCTGTCCATGGAATTCTCCAGGCAGGAGTACTGGAGTGGGTAGTCATTCTCTTCTCTAGGGAATCTTCCTGACCCAGGGGCCAAACCTGGGTTTCCTGTATTGCAGGGAGATTCTTTACTGTCTGAGCCACACAATTTTTTTTTTTTTTTTTTTTGCCCATCCCTCAAGAACCAGTGTGCCTCACTGGGGACAATATAGCCCCCACTGAGAACGCTCAGACTGAAACTAAACTAAAATGATCTTCAACCATTGTCCCATGTCCCATTGTCCCCTGCATGGCACTTGACCCCTGAATGAGTATGAGACACATTCATAGTCACACCCAAATTTTCATCACACTGAAGATTTAGCAAATAGCAGAACAGACTTTTGGCAGGATGTTCATGAAGGTGCCTTAAGAATATGTAGGTAAGTGAAATCAGTCATTAGACATGATCTTCAAATATTATTTAATGTGAAAAGTTAAAATATGGCCAACCTAATTTTTAAAAATAACTTTTTAAATGTTAGCTTTTAACATAGATCCAGACGTCAGCATATAATGTGACAAAGTAGTTCTGCTGAAGAGTAAATATTAATCTTATTTTTATTAAGTGCCCCAGTGGATATAACATATAGCTTTAACATGTTATTAATGTGAATATACTTATTGCAAAATGTATCTTGTGTCATCATTTTATCTGCCTTTCATCATGCATAGCTGAAGAGGAATCTTAGAGGAAAAGCCTTCAGTCTTTCACCACTGAATATGATGTTTGCTGTGGGGTTTTCATATGTGGCTTTTATTGTGTTGAGGTAACTACCTTCCATTCCTAGTTTTTGAGTGGGTCATGAAAAAATGTTGAATTTTGTCAAATTCTTTCTCTGCATCAATTAAGATAATCATGTGGCTTTTTTCCCCCTTCGTTCTGTTGATGTGGCATATTATATTGATCAATGTTTCTATGTTGAAACATCTGTGCAAGAATGAATCCTACTTGGTCATGTACAAACCCTTTTAATAGGCTGATGATTTCTGTACCTAATTTCTGATGAGAATTTTTGCATCAGTGTTCATAAAGAATTTAGGTCTATAGTTTTGGGGGATGTTTGTGTGCTTTGGGGTCTGAAGTTTTACTGTAGTCTCTGTCTGGCTTTGGTATCGTTGTAATGCTCCTCTCATACCATGAGTTACAAACTGTTCTCTGTTCGGTTTTTTAAAAATGCTTGAAAAAGCAATATTACTAATTTTTCTCTAAATGTTTGATAGAATTCATCAGTGAAGCCATCAGGTTCAGTACTAGTTTTAGGTTTATTAAGATTGTCTATTTCTTCATGATTTAGTATTTATATGTTTTCTGTTCTTAAGAATTTGTTCATTTCATCTAGGTTATTCAGTCTGTTGCTGTTTAAATATTCATAATATACTCACCCTTTTTATTTCTGTAGCTGCTGCTGCTACTAAGTCACTTCAGTCGTGTCTGACTCTGTGTGACCCCATAGACGGTAGCCCACCAGGCTCCCCCGTCCCTGGGATTCTCCAGGCAAGAACACTGGAGTGGGTTGCTATTTCCTTCTCCAATACATGAAAGTGAGAAGTGAAAGTGAAATCGCTCAGTTGTGTCCAACTTAGCGACCCCATGGATTGCAGCCCACCAAGTTCCTCCGTCCATGGGATTTTCCAGGCAAGAGTACTGGAGTGGGGTGCCATTGCCTTCTCTGTTATTTCTGTAGAATTGATATTAATATCCCCATTCTCATTTCTGACTTTAGCCATTTGAACCTCCTTTTATTTTTCTTAATCCATCTAGCTGAATATTTGTTAATTTTGTTGATCATTTCAAATAAGCATCTTTTGGTTTCATTGATTTTCTTTTTTGTTTTCTATTCTCTAGTTCATTTCTTTAC
This sequence comes from Ovis canadensis, assembly GCF_042477335.2. NCBI lineage: Eukaryota > Metazoa > Chordata > Mammalia > Artiodactyla > Bovidae > Ovis > Ovis canadensis. Next base: position 52,143,855 of record NC_091250.1, read on the forward strand.
TGTAAGCTTTATTATTTCCTTCCTTCTGCTAGCTTGGGATTTTTTTTTTTTAAATCTTGGGCTGAAAGGAGATCCAACCAGTCCATCCTAAAGGAAGTCAGTCCTGGGTGTTCATTGGAAGGACTGATGTTGAAGCTGAAACTCCAATACTTTGGCCACCTGATGCGGAGAGCTGACTCATTTGAAAAGACCCTGATGCTGGGAAAGAGTGAAGGCAGGAGGAGAAGGGGACGACAGAGGATGAGATGGTTGGATGGCATCACTGGCTCAATGAACATGAGTTTGGGTGGGCTCCGGAAGTTGGTGATGGACAGGGACACCTGGTGTGCTGCAGTTCATGAGATCGCAAAGAGTAGGACACGACTGAGCAACTGAACTGAACTGAGTTCCTTAAATTGTAAAGTTAGGTTTTGGATTTGAGGTCTTTTTTGTTATTTAATGTGTTTATAGTTGTTAATAGTTATAAGCTCCCTCCTTAGCTCTGCTTTGCTGCATCCCATAAGTTTCAGTTTGTTGTGGTTTGTTTTCATTCATCTCCACGTATTTTCTAATTTTTTTGACAATTTTTCTTTGATCCACTGACTGCTTAAGTGTGTGTTGTGTAATCCCACAATTTTGTGAATTTTCCAGTTTTCCTTATGTTACTGATTTCTAACTTTACCCCCGTTACAGTCAGAGAAGGAACATTGTATGACTTCTTTTAAAATGTGTGTGGACTTAACACATGGTCTATCCTGAAAAATGTCACATAGACACTGCAGAAAAGTGGGCATTCTGTTGTTGGATAGAATATTCTATACATATAAATAGATCTATTTTATTTGTTGTTTTTTGAGGCCTCTATTTCCTCATTTCTCTGTGGTTATTCTCTCTGTGGTTCTACATGGGGCATCGAACTCTTTCTGGCTACTATTAAATGATCTGTTTCTCCCTTCCATTCTGTCCATTTGTCCTTCCTATACTTTGATGGCCTGTCATTAGAAACATAAATATTTGTAATTATATCTTCTTGCTGAATCGAAGTCTTCATTACTATATGATAACCTTCTTTGTTTCTTGAAACCTCTTTTGATTTAAAGTCTGTTATGTCAGATATTTTGCTTATTACTGTATGAATGGGATATCTTTTTCCATCCTTTTTATTTCTAACCTGTGTCTCTTGTAGACAACATATGGTTGGATCATGTATTTTTACCCATTCTACCAATCTCTGTCTTTTGATTGGAGAGTTCAATCCGTTTATATTTAATTACTGATATGGAGGGACTTTCTGTCATTGTGGTGTTTATTTGCTATCCTCCTTATAGCTTTTTTCTTCCAGTGTTACGGAGATGTAATTGACATATAGTGCTGCATAAATTTAAAGTATACAGCATAATGGTTTGACTTATATACTGTATACATTATGATTACCATAGTAAGTTTAATAACATTCATCTCATATAGATAAAAAAATAAAAATAGTTTTTCCTTGAGATAAGAGCTCTTAGGATTTATTCTGTTAAAATATTTTTATATAACACACAGCAGTGTTAATTATATTTAACATGTTTTACATTGGGCTTCCCTTGTGGCTCAAACAGTAAAAAATCTGCCTGCAGTGCCAGAGACCTGAGTTCAATCCCTGAGTCAGGAAGATCCCCTGGAGAAGGAAATGGCAACCCACTCCAGTATTCTTGCCTGGAGAATCTCATGGACTGAGGAGCCTGGAGGGCTACACGCCATAGGATCACAGAGAATCAGACATGGCAGAATGACTAACACTTGAATTTTTGTTGTATATTATATCCCAAGTACTTACATATCTTAGACATGGAAGCTTTTTTTTTTTTTAATTCATTTCCTACATTAGTATTCTCTTTTGTGTTAAGTTGTTGTCTTTTTTTCTTTCCACTGAAATGTTTCAGTTCTTTTCTCATTTCCTTTTTTTGAACATCCTATGGCTCTTTTCCTTGTGGTTACCATAGGAATTACAGTTACTGTCCTAAAGTTTTAATACTCTAATTTGAATAAATACCAGTTTTACTCCAGTAACATACAAAAGTCTGCTCCTTTACAGCTCCAGTTTTGGTGGAGTCTTTAAGGTTTTCTCTATATGATATCATGTCATCTGCAAAGAGAGACAGCTTTACTTCTCTTCCATTTCAGTGTCTTTTATTTCTTTTTCTTGACTAATTGCTCTGGTTAAGACTTCCAATACTATTTGAATAAAAATGGTGAGAGTGGGCATCCTTGTCTTGTTCCTGATCTTAGAGGAAAAATCTTTTAGCTTTTGCCCATTGAGTATGTTGTTAACTGCATGCTTATCATATATGGCCTTTCTTATCTTGTGGTACCTTCACTCTGTGCCCACTTTATTGTGAATTTTTATCATAAATGAATGTTGAATTTTGTCAAACGGTTTATCAGCGTCTGTTGAAATGATTGCTATTTTTGTCTTTCATTCTGTTAGCATGGTGTTTCTCATTGATTAGCAGGTGTTACACCATCCTTCAGTGTCTGGAATAAATCTCATAGTATGATCCTTTTAATGTATTGTTGAATTCAGCTTACAAATACTTTGTTAAAGTTTTTCGCATTAATGTTAATCAAGGATATTGGCCTGTAGTTTTCTTTTCTTGTGTCCTTCCTTGTTTTGATATTGGGGTTACTGATAATTCTTTTGAATCACTAGTCTCTTAGGTTTGCAATTACAAACCAAAGTTACAGTAAAAAAAACTTTTAAACTAATATTTTTTTTGTACTCTAAGTGTAATTTACATCTCTTAAATTAGAAAACAGAAAGTATAGTTCCAGATCATTGTTACAATAACACAAGCTCTTAAAAGTGCCCATGTATTTAGCTTTATTGAAATATTTATTTCTCCATATAGCTCTATTTACTGCCTTGCGTCCTTCCATTTCTCTGTGCAGGATTTCCTTGAGCATTTTTGCAGGGCAGGTTTGTTGGTCACCAACACTCTTAGTCTTTGTTTATCTGGGAATGTCTTAATTTCTCTGTCACTTTTGAAGGATATTTTTGCTACATATAGGTTTACTAGTTGACAGTTTCTTTCTTTAGCATTTTGAGTATATCAGTCTCTGGCCTCCAAAGTTTCTGATGAGAAATCTATTGATAAACTAATTGAGGATCTCTTGTGTGTGATCATTCACTTCTCTCTCATTGCTTTCTAGATTCTGTCTTTGCCTTTTCAAAGCTTGAGTATAATGTGTCTCTGTAGGTCTTTGAGTCCTTAGAGCTTCTTAGATATTCATATGCATTTCTTTCATCTTGGAATTTTCAGTCATTATTTTTCAAATATTTTCTCTTTTCTTCTCCTGGGACTCTTATGTTGTGTATATTGACTCACTCACTGGTGTCCCATAGGTTCGTTAGGTTCTGTTTGCTTTTCTTAGGTCTTTTTTTTGAATTCCTGTTCCTCAGACTCACTAGTTTACATTGTCCTATCCTCATGTTCACTGATTCTTTCTTCTGCCTACTGAAATCTGCCTTTGAATCCTTTTAGTGAATTTCTCATTGCAGTTACTGTATTTTTCATCCCTAGAATTTCTTTTGGTCTCCTTTTTGGGTTTTCTCTCTCTTTATCGATACTTCCATTTTGTTCACACATTATTTTCTTGACATTTTCGACATCTTTCTTTGGTTTTTTGATCCCCTTTAAGACAGTTGTTTTACAGTCTTTATCTAGTATATCTTCCATCAATTCTTTTCCTAGCACATTATCCGTTGATTTATTTTTTCCTTGAATGAGCCATATTTTCCTGTCTCTGTATACCTTGTGATATTTTTGTTGAACAGAGGTCCTTTAAATCAAATAATGTAGTAACTTTGGAATTCAGATTCTCTTCCTTCCCCAGGGTTTGCTGTTTCTAAAGTTCTTGTTGACTTGTTTTTGTTTTTATTGTTATAGACTGGCTTTTTACCAAGATCAACTGTACGTGAGACCTTAAGGTCTTTTCAGGTCTGTTTTGAGCCTTTCCCTGGGCATGCACCATCACTTTCTAATTTTCCCCATATACACAGATGTTTTTGAATGTCCTAATTTTTAATGTCGGATTCCCAAAAGTGTGAAAAGGAAAAAAAAAAATCTTAAGTGTCAGAAAAAAAGGGTGCAAGCCCTTTAAATCTCCTAGAAGTCACTTCAGCTAAGAAGGAGGGCTTTACAACAAGGGAGAAAGATGCAGCCGCAATGGCTGCCCACGTTTTTGCACCTTAGATGCAACAGTCAACATTCAGAGCACAGATCCCCAGTATTTGGAAGACAAGATCCTTTTTGCTTATCCTGGCTCCCACAATCTATATGCAGGCTGCTTAAGGAATATGAGAATATCTTCCCGCCACATGAATGGGTTGGGGAAGAGTGGCTACTCTGCTAAGAACTAAAATTGACCAGAATTAACTGAAGTTTACTGTCTGCACCTTCCCCAGATGTTGTAAACCTTGAGTTCCAGAAAATCTTGAGTTTCAAAATATTTCATCAGACAAATTCTGCTGGGGTAATTGTTGGTTAGGTAGTGAGACAGATTTCTGGTGCTTTCTACTCCACTATCTTTCCAGAATCCTCCCCTTAACATTTTTTTCTTATTTGCTTTTGCCTGGGATATTTAAAGACTGGTAAGTGTAAAATTGATAAGCTTTTATCAGTGGAAATAACCATATGGCAGAAAGTTATAATTGCCAAAACTATTTCCAACAGACTGGTGCATTATTGGTGCAGAGGGTCTTAAGGAATGCATGTATCCTGTTACTTAATTGAAGCTTTAGCATTACATCTGACTAAAGAAAAGATACTGCAATAAAATGATTGAGAGTAAGTATATCATATAGAACACCTTGAACCTAATTTCAGAATAAGACAAAATGTGCAAAAGTTTCTTTTGTTGCAACTGATGACTGTTCACTAGCATATCTCAAGACTGGCTGTGACTTTCTGATTGAGAAAGGCATCCTGAGAGGATGAAGTTGAAGAGAAGTTATTTGCCCCAACATGCTTAACATATAATGATGGAACAAACACAGGAGAATAACAATAGACGTTCTGGTTCAAACAGGATAAAATTCAAGATGAAGAATCTAAAAAGTCACTGGCTAATGACATTTCTGATATCCAGCCCAGCCAATATTGGAAATCTAATGACTAAGTTTCAAAGCCTGGGAATACTTCTCCATGGTTTTCAGCTTCACGCTCTTGGTTCTTGGTTCTGTCTTCTGAGACATCATTCATTTTTGATGAAAGGCAGCACATGTTTGTAGCTGAGTAACTTAGCCTCTTCCTGCCAATTGAATTTTGGAAATCTAATGGCCTCTTTTCATTTTACACCCATTTTTTCCCTTTCATTCCAAGTTGGCAGTGTTTTTGCTGAAATAGGTTTCTCAAAAACTTACAAGTCTTCTGTGAATTTCATTGATATTCACTCTGTTAGAAAAGAGACATATTCTCAGATCTTTCCAAGATAATCCTATCTCTATTTAAGGCTCATGCTAAAATGAATGACTTGACAGGCAATGCCTTTAAATTCCTGGAGGCTCTCTGGTTTAATTGAAAGGATTGGTGAGACACACCCTTACTCACCTTTGTCTAATGGAATAATCTGAACTTTTCATGTTTCTGAGGTTTTAGCAAAGGTTCTCATCATCACACACTCAGCCTTTTTCATCGAGCTTACTTTCCTGACAGTGAATCTCTTAATTTCAGTGTCTTTTGCCATCTGTGTGGCCTCCCTGGTGGCTCAGATGGTAAAGAGTCTTCCTGCAATGCAGGAGACCAAGGTTTGATCCCTGGATTGGGAAGATATCCTGGAGTAGGGAATGGCAACCCACCCCAATATTCTTGCCTGAAGAATTAATTCCAAGGACAGAGGAGCCTGGCAGGCTACTGTCCATGGAGTCACAAAGAGTTGGACATGACTGAGCAACTAACACTTTCACTTTCTCTGTCATCTGTCGAGTTGATTTTTAAATCAAGCCTTATTTTCTTTTTGGGTTTCCCTTGTGGCTCAGCTGCTAAAGAATCCACCTGCAATGCGGGAGACCTGGGTTCAATCCCTGGGTTGGGAAGATCCCCTGGAGAAGGGAAAGGCTACTCACTCCAGTAGTCTGACCTGGAGAATTCCATGGACTGTATAGTCCATGGGGTCGCAAACAGTTGGACATGACTGAGCAACTTTCACTTCACTTCACTTATTGTCATTTTAGTTGGCAGTTTGCACCCCAGTTTCCCTCCTCTCCCCTGACCCCCTCTTTCCCCTGCCTCTGATTTACCATAAGTGGCAAAGAGAAATCAGGTGGCACTTTTACAGCATCGCTTGGAAATTTCTTGCTCTGTCTATACAAACTTGTTGCTCAGAACTGTGCTTCCCACATAACTGCAGAATACAATTAATTGCACTTTGCTTTCTGCCAGCAAGTGAGGCTCTCTCTTCCTCCAGTTTCCAACAGCATGTTTGTTTCTTATTGTCTTCTGTTAATGGACACAGTGGGTCAGTCCATCATCCCTTGAAGTGCTTAGGCAATGAATACACCAAGTAGTTTTGATTAAAACAGAAGTATTTATTATCTGTGACAAGTTAAGAGACAGGGTGATGGCTCGCCAAACATTGTCTCCCATAACAGGAAAATGAGTGACATTTACAACTGTGAGTGCATACATTTTCATGACAGAGTGAGTGTAACCTTCTGTTTACAGGTGGAGTTCTAGATGGGCTTGCACAATGCAACAACATCTCAAACATAGTCACATGTCCAAAAATGGTAGCAATCCCAGCCCTTGAGGTAGAGATTTTAACATTAAAATGAAGCAAAAATCACTCTAGGTTGACAAAATTCAGGTACCTAGTTGAGTGAGGTCATGAGGGTCAGCAGAGGTCACCGGCATCATTCCTTACGCTCCAGTTAATATGGTGGCTCAGTGCTTGAGGGGATTTGGATCCTACAAAACAATTCAAGAATGTGCTTCAGACTCTGATCTGTACCTTTGGAATAGAAATGGTAGTCTTTATGACTAGTTTATTATCTTTCCTGTGGTTACTTCTCCTCCTTAATAACAGTCATTTGTTCCTGCCTTCTTTCTTCTACTTAAAAATCATTATTTACCAAGACCTAGCCCTTGTTTCCATATGAAGCCCCAGGAGGCCATAGTTCATCTTTTTCCCAGTCATCAGTAAACAGAACACAAATGGCTACTAAAATCCATGCTCCAGTTCTCAACCTAAATTTGTCTAGCGTGTGTTTCAGCTTCTTTCATTGCCTATTATTTGACCTCACTCCTTCCTTATTACTGTCTGGCTAGTACTTCTGAACTCTCACCACCAGTGTCTGTAAAGTCCAGATTTCAATGAAAACTCTGTTGAAGGCATTTAGGCTTTCTCTGTCATGCCAGTCAAATTCTTACAGTCTCCTCTCACTATCCAGTTCCAAAGCCATTCCACATTTTAGATATTTGTTATAGCAGCAACCCACTTCCAGGTATCAAACTCTGTATTAGTTTTCAATTGTTGTACAACGAATCACCACAAATGTGGTGTCTTAGAACAACAAAAATTTGCTATCTCATGCTTTCCATGGCTCAGGTGTCCAGGCACAACCTAGCTGGGTCCCCTGCATTTGGTGTCACAAGGCTGAAATCAAGGTAACAGCTGGGCTGCATTTTTATAAGGAGACTTGAGTTTAGGTGGCTTCCCTGGTGGCTCAGACAGTAAAGCGTCTGCCTACAATGCGGGAGACCCAGGTTCGATCCCTGGGTCAGGAGGATCCTCTGGAGAAGGAAATGGCAAGCCACTCTAGTCCTCTTGCCTGGAAAAATCCGTGGACGGAGGATCCTGGTAGGCCACAGTCCATGGGGTCACAAAGAGTCTGACATGACTGAGCGACTTCACTTTTCACTGACTTTAGGAAATTACTCACTTTGAAGCTCATGAGAGTTGTTCACAGACTCATTTTCTTGCAGCTGTACAAGGACCCCAGCTTCTTACTGGCTGTGAGCTAGAGGTCTCAGGTCCACATTAGGCCCCTGGTATGTGGCACTCTCACAGGCCCTCTCTGAATGTGCAGCTTATTTCTGCAAGAGCAGAGAAGAATCCTCACTCCAGTCTGCTAATATTGAGTCTTAAATAATGTAATGTAATCATGGGAGTGACATGATATGACTTTTGCCGTATTCTCTTGGTCAGAGGCAAATCACAGGTACTGCCTACACCTGAGAGGAGTATAAGAGTATGACTCATTGGGAGTCACCTTAGGGTATGTACCCCAAAGGATGTATAGGAGGCTGAACAATGTCCCCTCAAGACAGCAAGTTTAGAAGCCTTGGAAACTGTGAATGTTGCTGTATTGGAGGTAAAAGAGGGAATTTGCAGTTACAGTTAATAGAGACCTTTGTAGTGTGTGCTCAGTTAGTCATGTCTGATTCTTGCAACTCCATGGACTGTAGCCCACCAGGATCCTCTGTTCGTGGAATTTTCCAGGCAAGAATACGGAAGTTGGTTGCCATGCCCTCCTCCAGGGAATCTTCCCGACCCAGGGATCAAACTAGAATCTCCTGCATTTTCTGCATTGGCAGACAGATTCTTTACTACCTGTCACCTCAGAGATCTTCAGATAGAGATTATCCTGGATTATTTATGTGGGCAGTGAGAGTCAGACAATACTGAAGTGTCTTAGCCCCAGCCCAAATGCAATCTCATGTATTCTTATAAGGGGGCAGAAGGAGATTGGACATGTACACAGAGGAGAAGGTCATGTAAAGGTGGAATAAAGAGAAATTTGAAGACGTTGGCCTTGATTAAAGATTAAAGTGATGTGGCCACAGCCAAGTAATGCTGCCAGCCATATTCTCTCCCTTGAGCTTCTGTGGAGTGTATGGTTTCTTTCCGGTAATACTGATGTTACTCTTCTGGCCTCTAGAACTGTGACAGAATAAATTTCTTTTTCAAGCCACCCAATTGGTCATAGCTTTGTTGCAGCAGCTGTAGGAGATTAATACAGATGGATATTAATTGATACATCTTTGTTGCTTTTTTATGTATTTCACTCAATCAGGTTAAGTATCTCAAGATTCTTGACTGTCCATGTGTTTTCTTCTATATGAGTTTGTCAGTTTGTCTCTTCTCTCTCTTTTTTAAAAATAATTATTCATTTTCTTATTGATTAGTAAGAATTCTTTAGTGTAATTACTAAATCCTATACCCATTACCTATGTTACTGAAGAGCTATTTCTTTCAATCTATAGCTTGTCTTTCCTCTCTCTCTCTCTCTCTCTCTCTCTCTATGTATATACATGTATGTATATAGTGTCTTCTGCATTCAGATTTGTATACTTTTTTTTTTAATTATGGAAAAATTTAACATACCCCAAAGAAGAGCAAATAGTAATAATACTTCTTCCATGTGCATAGTCTTCAACAACTACCAGTAATTTTCCCAGAAGTATCTTATCCTTTCAAGTTTTGTGCCTTTTGTGAATTATCTAAGAAATCCTTAAATAAAGATCATATTGCTATTATTTGTGTAACTGAGTGTTTCTAACATGATAAAACTCATTCTTTTTGTCATAACACTTATTCTTTCTAGCTTTTGCTTTTTAAAAAAATAAATGTGAATATTTTATGTGTAACAGTTTCTAATATGTACAAAGCATTATTGATTGTACCCATGTTAACCTATACCTTCTTCCTGAACAGCATGTACTTTTATTATTCAGCACAAGCTATTAATTCAGATCTTGGGAACTTGCCAGTTGTCCCAACAATACCTGTGTGTCACCACAGAGCTTATTGAAAATCCTATGTGTCCTTTTAAGAAGGCTGATCAATGATTCAGGAAATGTATAAGCATGAGTCAGCTGTGCTGGCATTGTGCTATTATAAAGTAATTGCTCTCAATTTTTTCCCCTTATTTCTAGTGTGCCACCTGGGCTTGAAGGTGTGAAAGAACAAGATCTCTGCAACAAGATAATGGCTAAAATACTAGAAAATTATAATACCCTGTTTGAAGTAGAGTATATGGAAAATGATAACCAGAGGTGTGAAAACCTGGCAAGGCTTATCGTAGTAAAAGTAAGTCAACTTTGATATTTAATTTTTAGTATTGCCAATTTTGAATGGTAATCATTCTGTCATAAAAATTCCTTATGAATATACCTTCAGATGATTATTCCTATGTTTATTGAGTCCTTTTTATGAAATCTGTTCTTTGTATTATTTGTTAAACTGATACATGTTCTTCCAAGACTGAAGAATAATTGTGGTTTGATGTTTCCTTACTGCTGTAAAATCATCTCAAAAGCACTTCCGTGAGCCCAGTGCTGTGGTTAGTTGTGTGCACCAGATTTTTATGGAAGTCTGATGTTACAATAGGGATACGTGCTTAAGTCTGTGTCCACCAGTGTTAGCTTACTGAGTAAGCTGCAGATTCCTGAAGACAATATTATTCTGTATTTTTGTCTCTCTTGTGCCTGGCGCACTTCCAAGTTCAACTTCAGATTGAAAGTCCCATATATATGGTCCTTGGTAACTATCACCAGTACCAAGAGTAGTTTTAAAACTGATAAAGGAATCTTGACAATAGTCTCTAAATCTTTTTATATGTTGGCTAATAATTTACCTTTTTCACATTAGGTAAATTCATGTAAGTCTCTACAGACTTACTATTGAGAGTCAGAGGATAATCATCCAAGCCAAGTGCTTTAGGTAGGGACTAGAGGGAGGGCATCTTATTTCTTTCTCATTCATATTGAGCTAAATCCTGATGGAACTGATAGGGGAGGTTCCCCAGGAGGTATCCTGAGACTTAGCACATTACAGACCACGCTGTACTCTTGCTGATTCCCATGGCCTTCAGTGGTAAAACTGGAGGCACTTGGTTTGGGCACCGAAGGGGTATTTTTCATCTCTTCTTCCAGCTGAGGCATGACTTTGAAGAAAAAATGAAAAAACAAGGGGTATCATGTGGCACTCAACCAAAACAGCTAAAAGAAGGCCAAAGTGAGCTTTTCTTAACGAGGACTTATGTGTGAATACAACAGACTCCCTGTAAGAAACGGTGTACGTATGAGAGGAATGCATTTGATGGGAATCTTGCCAACCTGATAAAGAGAACTTTAAACTAAAATTTGTGGGAAGGGAAGAACAGTGCCCAGATACAAGGAGCTGCTTTGGAGAATACCAAGTGTAGCCTAAGATGAAAGTAACATGGTAGCTGAGAAAATATCAGGGATTCACAAAAGAATATTTTAAAAAAATAAAAACCTGTATCAATTTTGCTATGAAAAATAATTTTAAATAGAAAAAATATACCTCAAATATGTTTCTTTAATTCCAATAATGCTTTCTAGAGGGTCTCTTTTTAAAATATTAAAAAATGATTGACATTGTTTCTGCTGTATCTCTGATAAACACTTTTTAACATACATATGTTTTAACTATGGCTGATAAGATAATATAGTAAACCTAAAATATAATAAAAATAAATTAGTATGATTTTGTGTGCAAGACAAAATTATTGCTAAGATACCAATAATCACTAGAATATATCAACAGGAGCTTAAATGTTGTGTAAATAAAATAGCACCTGTTGAGATCTTTGGAAGAGAGCCCTGTTTGGAAATCCTTGAGCTGCTAGGTTTAAATATGAGCACACAAGAAAGATAAACTAATAATACTGAATGACCAAATATGGATATCTCAGGTGGATGAATATGACTGCTACTCTCCTAATGCAAGTTTCACATCTGGCCTAGAAGCAGATAAGTGTCCTCATTGGAAACTCCATGTCTATATGTTGAAGCATCATTCTGTTAAAGCAGAATATTTAATGCGTTTTTTTGCTGATCTTGCTAATAGTCTTATCTCTCATATGGTAAATAAAGCAACAAGGGAGTGTGGTTTTCTGGACTTAATTATAGCCAATACAGATGTAGTGGAAGTTATGGAAACTAGTTTAATGGGATGGACCAGGGCCATTTTAAGATCCGTAACAATAACGAATACATTAACTAAGGTTAGATATGTATACCTGGACATTGTTTAGAAAGCAGATTTTTCTAAAATTCCCAAGATCATAGAAACATTTGGAATAAGCCAAAAAGAAGCTGGATTGAAAAGGGATTGGGAGGTTCAGAGTGGTATTATTAACATACTGGTAAATGGAAGAGCAACAAAGAAAAACAAGGTTTCATTCTCATGAGCGCAGCTTTTAGGATATAGCCAAAAAGAGGAAACGGGCACAGAACAAGTGATAAACACACTGAAATGAATGAGACATGAAACATCTGAGCTGAGAATAAACTGAGGCTCATGAAAAGTACTGAGACAGAGAAAAGGGTTTTTAAGGAGGAAAAGTACTAAACATACCCACTGACACACTTCTGTGTGCCCCAGGGGAGGACACAAAGTGTTAGATGTTCTCAGGTCCCTTGTGGGCTAAATGAAAATGGGGGCCCAGACAAATATAACTTTGGATTCATTTGGACCTGGATGAAGGACTTTTTCTGAATGTTGGAATGTAGGTTGCTGTTTTGTTCAGGGGTGGTCTCTATAATTGTTTGTGTCATTCTCAGTATTTTAATAATTGGATTGAACAAGTGCATACTTAGCCCTTTTGAGAGTGAAATAAAGCTGGAAGAATAGGTGAGACGCTGGATGGCTGGATATGTAGACCAAGGAAATGTGTGTGTGTGTGTGTGTGTGTGTGTGTGTGTACAGCCCTTCCCCTATTCTTCCTTGCTTAACAAGAAAAAATCACGTGCTTTATTTGAGCCTGCAGCAATGTGCTGAGGTCAGACAGGCCCCTCCCTCAGCCCCAACTGTTGGATAAATCATAAATGGTTCATAATACTATCCTCTTTAGTCAATGATTGACTAAATTGTGTCAACTGTGACACAATTCAGGTCAAAGAGATGAAAGGGAAAGTGTGCTGGGGGCAGATGGCTTCTAAGAAGTATTTTCATCCCTGATTACAGAAAAGAGATTGCCTCTGGGTGGAGTTATCCTGCTTTCAGATGTTCTCATGAGAAGACAGAATGCAGGGTACCATTGCCCCCTCCTTTTCCCCTGATGAATGTGCTGCTGATTCACTGAGGTTGGCAGCTAAAAGAGAAAAAAGCCTCAGTTCCTCATCATTGCTCATCTGCTGAGCCAACCCTCAATACACATACCTCTGAACTTTCAGTTACACGAGGGAAGTAAATGCCCATATAAGATGAACTACTTTTAGTTTAGCTGTCTGTCTCTTGCAAGAAAAACATCATGTCTCACAGAATCAGTGCAGTTGGACAGTCCTAGGGTTAGTTTCATAGCCAAAAGGAGACCAAAATTTTTATTAATAGTTCAATTAAAAGCCATACATGGATTTTACCTAATGTCTAACACAGTATGAAATGTCAGTATGACATGATTGCCAAAATTTGAAAAACAAAAACCCACAGACTGATTTACTGTGTGTACCAATAGTACTTAAAGTAAAGAATGTAGGTCTCCTTGAGCTTGGTATAGGTCAGGCAGTATCTGTAGTATTAATTTTATCTTGAATACTATCTTCACACTGTCCTGACAATCACCACTGGCCATCATTTATCCTCACTAAATATGTATTTGCTGTGGTGACTATCGTTTACTTTACTTATCGTCCTACTGATGACTTCAAAATCATAACTAGCCCCAACCTATCAGAAGAACATTAGAGCCATATTTCTCACTACCCATAAAACACCATATGGTCCTGAAATTTCTCACACCCACAACATCATCTCTAAAACTTTGTCTACATTCTGCCCTCTCCAGCCTTAGTTCCTCAGCCTGTAGCCTGCCGAGCTAGAAACCTTAGTTTGCCCTTACTTCCTTTCCCTTTACCGTTCCCACAGGGACTAACATTCTGCCTTAGACGTTTCCCTTGAAATGGGTGACTTGTGTCCACCCCCTACCACTGTTTTAGATTAGGCCCTTTTCTTTTGTTTTTTTTTTTTTGGTTAGTCGCTCAGTTGTGTCTGACTCTTTGGGATCCATGGACTGTAGCCCGCCAGACTCCTCCATTCGTGGGATTTTCCAGGCAAGAATACTGGAATGGGTTGCCATTTCCTCCTCCAGGGGATCTTCCTGGCCCAAGGATCGAACCCAGGTCTCCCGCACTGCAGGCAGCTCTTCACTGTCTGAGCCACCAAGGAAGCCCCTTGTTACTGCCACACTATTTCAAACTTCTGCCACTTCTAGACTCACCCTTTCCCATCTCCTTTCTACCAGTGATAGAATGATGTTCCCTCAAAACAAATCTTACTATATCATAGTCTTGGCTTAAGTAAATAAACCCTTTGCCATTATTGTTTTGCCCTCCCCCACCTTTACTGACAGAGATCAAGATTTCTTTACATGGAATTTAGACCCTTTATACTTTGTCCCGAAGTCAAACTTTCCCTGTTAAATGCTTGAGTCGATTTTGAATTTTACTTGTCTTCTTCCTATTTCTCTGACCTCTCTTCCATCTCCTTTGAGAATTCTTCCTTCTCTTAGTCAAAATTAAACATTATTTCCTGAGTTCATCCTTAGGTCTTCAGCCTAGAGCTCTCCCTGGCACACCATGCATCTATATCTACCTGCCTAGTGCTCACCTGTGCCTGCATGCCCCATGGATTGTCTCATCATTTTCTTTGCCTTTGAAGGTCTGAATGCTCCATTTGATGGGCATAATGAATGGCCTATCCATCCACATAATCACTCCAGGTTGATGTCCATCAGTCACTAAAACTTGTTTATTCTATTGCTTAAGTATCTCATAAATCTCTCCCACCCTCGCTGGTGCTTCCTTATTGCCTCTCATCCAGCCAGGAGAATTCTACACCTGGACCATGAGCACATACACCTGGTGACCCAGATTGAGTCAGAAAACTCGTGGCAGGCCTCCAAAATCTGGCATTTTAAAAGGCTTCCTTGACAATTTTAGTACTCAGCCAGATTTGGGAGCTGATTCTCAGGAGTCTGCTGCAGTAGCCTTCTTGCTGGTTTTCCTGACTACTCTGCCCCTTGACAGGGTCTTCCCTCTTCTGCTGCCTAAGGCACTTCCTGTCGTGCACATATGACCATGCTGCTTCCCATATCAAAATTCTTCAGTGGATCCTCTTCACCTATCCCTATTCTATGCTTCTCAATCTTCGTATAACAAACAATGCTTTCCTTGACTTGAACCCACCCTACCTCTCCCCACTGTTTTCCCACTACTCTCACTCATACATTTTATGTGCCGACAGTCACTGGTAGATGAAAATGTAGAAATCATGTCGTTTCAGGCCTTGGGCTTGTGAAACTGGTGAGCACAGTGCCTGACACTGAAAATTCCTTGATCGATGACTGGACTCATTATATTACTGAAAATAGTGTCTATGATCATAATTTCTACATAATATGAAAGTAATAACAATGAATGTCTTCAAATCTGAATGAAACTGGGCAACATGACAGTTCCCTGAATACTTCATTTTTTTCATATCTAAGAAAAGATCTCAGATACTTCTAAAGTCTTTAGCTGTTCTGGAAGCAGCACTGATATTAGGTTTAAAAAGCTTATATCTGTATCCTGGCTACCTAGCAGTGTGATTGGGTGATTTATAGTATCTCTGTACCTCCCTCCTCTATATAAAATGGTGTGAGTCTTGCAGATTTGCTATGTAATTTAAGCCATTAATGCTTGTGAAAGTATTTTCAAAGTGAGTTAGGTATAATAGGGATGAAAAGTATTGCCCTTTTTTATTTTTGGCTGGAATCAGAGAGTGGGTGGTTTGGGTAAAGTATTACAGACAGGGTGAAGTATTAGAGATGAAGCCATTGGCTTATTTTGAAATGATTTGTGCAGAGATACTTCAGTAAGTATATTGATAAGTTTAGGATACAGAGGTAAATAAGAATTCTAGTTTTGGAATCACAGTGACTTAGAACTTAGTTGCTGTGACTCTGGGGGAAATTATTTAATCTCTCCTTTAGCACTGGTTTCCTCATCTGTAAAATATGGAAAATATCTCTAATTTAACTGTTGTTTACTATGATTAAATTAGATAATGATGGCAATGTTTTAATAAATTTTAGCTTTAAAATAAATAATTAGAGTCAGATCACATTACTGCCCTTTGCATTAAAGGAATCAGGCTTGATCATAGAAGGAAAACAGCCAAAAGCAGAAAAATAAGGTTGCCAACCAGATGTGTTACTCATGAGAGAGCACTTGCTACTTCTAGACATTACTTGCTCTTCAGTATTTCTACTTTTATCTGTATGCTTAACTTAGTCTTTGGGAAGCAAGAATCTGCTTGCATCCTAAATGGACAGTTCAGTTCAGTCGCTCAGTTGTGTCTGACTCTTTGCAACTCCATGGACCGCAACACGCCAAGACTACCTGTCCATCACCAATTCCCAGACTTTACCCAAACTCATGTCCATTGAGTCGGTGATGCCATCCACCCATCTCATGCTCTGTTGTCCCCTTCTCCTCCTGCCCTCAATCTTTCCCAGCATCAAGGTCTTTTCAAATGAATCAGCTCTTCACATCAAGTGGCCAAATTTTTGGAGTTCCAGCTTCAGCATCAGTCCTTCCAATGAACACCCAGGACTGATCTCCTTTAGGATGGACTGGTTGGATATCCTTGCAGTCCAAGGGACTCTCCAGAGTCTTCTTCAATACCACAGTTCAAAAGCATCAATTCTTCAGCGCTCAGATTTCTTTACAGTCCAACTTTCTCATCCATACATGACCACTGGAAAAACCATAGCCTTGACTAGATGGACTTTGTTGGCAAAGTAATGTCTCTGCTTTTGAATATGCTATCTAAGTTGGTCATAACTTTCCTTCCAAGGAGTAAGTGTCTTTTAATTTCATGGCTGCAGTCACCATCTGCAGTGATTTTAGAGCCCCCCAAATAAAGTCAGCCCCTGTTTCCACTGTTTCCCCATCTAATGCCATGAAGTGATGGGACCAGATGACGTGATCTTAGTTATCTGAATGTTGAGCTTTAAGAGGACATTTTCACTCTCCTCTTTCACTTTCATCAGGAGGCTCTTTAGTTCTTTGATTTCTGCATATCTGAGGTAATTGATCCTTCTCTCAGCAATCTTGATTCCAGCTTGTACTTCATCCAGCCCAGCATTTCTCATTTTGTACTCTGCATTTAAGTTAAATAAGCAGGGTGACAATATACAGCCTTGATGTACTCCTTTTCCTATTTTGAACCAGTCTGTTCCATGTCCAGTTCCACCTGTTGCTTCCTGACCTGCATACAGATTTCTCAAGAGACAGGTCAGGTGATCTGGTATTCCCATCTCTTTCAGAATTTTCCACAGTTTATCGTGATCCACATAGTCACGTTTAGATGGCATATTAAAAAGCAGAGACATTACTTTGCCAGTAAATGTCTATCTGGTCAAGACTATGGTTTTTCCAGTAGTCATGTATGGATGTGAGAGTTGGACTATAAAGAAAGCTGAGCACAGAAGAATTGATGCTTTTGAACTGTGGTGTTGGAGAAGACTCTTGAGAGTCCCTTGGACGGCAAGGAGATCCAACCAGTCCATCCTAAAGATCAGTCCTGAGTGTTCATTGGAGGGACTGATGTTGAAGCTGAAACTCTAATACTTTGGCCACCTGATGTGGAGAGCTGGCTTATTTGAAAAGACCCTGATTTAGGAAAGATTGAGGGCAGGAGGAGAAGGGGACTCAGAGGATGAGATGGTTGGATGGCATCTCTGACACAATGGGTGTGGGTTTGGGTGGACTCCAGGAGTTGTTGATGGACAGGGAGGCCTGGTGTGCTGTGGTTCATGGTGTCACAAAGAGTTCAACACAACTAGGCGACTGAACTGAACTGATACAGTCAAAGGCTTTGGCATAGTCAGTAAAGCAGAAATAGATGTTTTTCTGGAACTCTCTTGCTTTTTCATTGATCTAGAGGATGTTGGCAATTTGATCTCTGGTTCCTCTGCCTTTTCCAAATCCATCTTGAACATCTGAAGTTCACAGTTCACGTACAACTGAAGCCTAGCTTGGAGAGTTTTGAGTATTACTTTGCTAGTGTGTGAGATGAATGCAATTGTGAGGTAGTTAGAGCATTCTTTGGCATTGCCTTTCTTTGGGATTGGAATGAAAATTGACCTTTTCCAGGCCCATCGTTGCTGCTGAGTTTTCCAAATTTGCTGGCATAGTGAGTATAGCACTTTCATAGCATCATCTTTCAGGATTTGAAATAGCTCAACTGGAATTCCATCACCTCCACTAGCTTTGTTCATAGTGATGCTTCCTAAGGCCCACTTGATTTCACATTCCAGGATATCTGGCTCTAAGTGAGTGATTTTAGTGTTTAAGGTATATCTCCAGATATGCTTTTTAAAAATGAATTATTTCATAAACTAGAGAACTATTTTAAGTGGAGATTTTTGGATGATTGGGTTATTAAGTGGCTCTGTGAAAAATGACAAGGAATTTCAACAAGTTAGTGGGAAGGGGAAGCAAGGTGGGGAACAGAAGCCCTTCTAGTAGAAGCATATGCTTTAGGTTGAAGTTTCATGAAGTGGTGACTGGACATTTCAGGCTAGACCATAGGAAGTAGCAGGAGAAAATTAGAGACTAGTGTTAAATTAGGATAGAGTTCAGCTAAGTAGTTAAAACTTGTAGGAGTCAGAGAATAATGAAAGATTTTAAGAACAGGATGAATTTGATCAAGTTGTTCTTTAGATTTTTATTTTATCCCTTTGACATGAGTAGGAAGTTGACGTGACTCAGAAAGGCATTTTTGTAACAGGCTGTCAGTGCAGTCACCTAATACCTATTTTTTCTCAGCTGACTCTGGTCAAAGCTGACCGTGGCTTCTGCAACACTTTCATCAGCCTCACTTCCAGACAGGCTTCCTCTACCAGGAAGTCAAAGCAAAGGTAAGGACAAAGGTTCACCTGCATGCTTCCTCCTTCAATTCCCTTTTCCCTGTCGTTCTCTGGAAGTGAACCTTGGGCCCTTCAGGGTTTTTCTAGATTCATTTTTCTTTTAATGGTTTGGCCATGTTCACCAGATCTAGTTACTTCAGTCAAAGGAATTTTGAATAAACCTCTTGGGACTATGATATTTGGAAAAATGTGTAGTCCACTGGAGGTCTGAGAGTTTGTATGTTGGCTATTGGCCTTTTGGTCCACATTTTGTTGAATCTGATAAGTAGTATTCATGATCGGCTACATATAGTTATGGCCATTTCTTACTCACGGTGGAGCTTTATTTTCTTCTTCATTATTTTTATTGTGGTTTCTCAAAAAGAACCTAGATGGAAGTGACTTTTTTTTGGTATGCTTTATTAGTTAATAAATGCCAAAGCCTTTGACTGGAAACTGGAAAATTCTTAAAGAAATGGGAATACCAGACCACCTGACCTGCCTCTTGAGAAATCTGTATGCAGATCAGGAAGCAACAGTTAGAACTGGACATGGAACAACAGACTCGTTCAAAATAGGAAAAGGAGTACATCAAGGCTGTATATTGTCACCCTGCTTAGTTAACTTCTATGCAGAGTACATCATGAGAAACGCTGGGCTGGAAGAAGCACAAGCTGGAATCAAGATTGCTGGGAGAAATATCAATAACCTCAGATGTACAGATGACACCACCCTTATGACAGAAAGTGAAGAAGAACCAAAGAGCCTCTTGATGAAAATGAAAGAGGAGAATGAAAAAGTTCACTTAAAACTTAACAATCAGAAAACTAAGATCATGTCATCTGGTCCCATCACTTCAGTCAAATAGATGGAGAAACAGTGGAAACAGTGACAGACTTTATCTTTTTGGGTTACAAAAATCACTACAGCTGGTGACTGCAACCATGAAATTTAAAAAATGCTTGCTCCTTGAAAGAAAAGTTATGACCAACCTAGTTCAGTTCAGTTCAGTCGGTCAGTCGTGTCTGACTCTTTGAGACCCCATGAACCGCAGCACGCCAGGCCTCCCTGTCCATCACCAGCTCCCAGAGTTTACATAAACTCATGTCCATAGAGTTGGTAATGCCATCCTCATCCTTTGTCATCCCATTCTCCTCCTGCCCCCAATCCCTCCCAGCATCAGGGTCTTTTCCAATGAGTCAACTCTTCACATGAGGTGGCCAAAGTATTGGAGTTTCAGCCTTAGCATCAGTCCTTCCAATGAACACCCAGGACTGATCTTTAGAATGGACTGGTTGGATCTCCTTGCAGTCCAAGGGACTCTCAAGTGTTTTCTCCAACACCACAGTTCAAAAGCATCAATTCTTCGGCACTCAGCTTTCTTCACATTCCAACTCTCACATCCATACATGACCACTGGAAAAACCATAGCCTTGACTAGACGGACCTTTGTTGGCAAAGTAATGTCTCTGCTTTTTAATATGTTGTCTAGGTTGGTCATAATTTTCCTTCCAAGGAGTGAGAGTCTTTTCATTTCATGGCTGCAGTCACCATCTACACTGATTTTGGAGCCCAAAAAAATAATCTGACACTTTTTCCACTGTTTCCCCATCTATTTGCCATGAAGTGATAGGACCAGATGCCATGATCTTCGTTTTCTGAATATTGAGCTTTAAGCCAACTTTTTCACTCTCCTCTTTCACTTTCATCAAGAGGCTGTTTAGTTCCTCTTCACTTTCTTCCATAAGGGTGGTATCATCTGCATATCTGAGGTTATTGATATTTCTCCCTGCAATATTGATTCCAGCTTGTGTTTCTTCCAGTCCAGCGTTTCTCATGATATACTCTGCATAGAAGTTAACTAAGCAGGGTGACAATATACAGCTTTAACGTACTCCTTTTCCTATTTTGAACCAGTCTGTTGTTCCATGTCCAGTTCTAACTGTTGCTTCCTGACCTGCATACAGGTTTCTCAAGAGGCAGGTTAGGTGGTCTGGTATTCCCATCTCTTTCAAAATCTTTCAGTTTATTTTGAACCACACAGTCAAAGGCTTTGGCATAGTCAATAAAGCAGAAATAGATGTTTTTCTGGAACTCTCTTGCTTTTATGATGATCCAGCAGATGTTGGCAATTTGATCTCTGGTTCCTCTGCCTTTTCTAAATCCAGCTTGAATATATGGAAGTTAATGGTTCATGTCCTATTGAAGGCTGGCTTTGAGAATGTTGAGCTTTACTTTGCTAATGTGTGAGATGAGTGCAATTGTGCGGTAGTTTGAGCATACTTTGGCATTGCCTTTCTTTGGGATTGGAATGGAAACTGACCTTTTCCAGTCCTGTGGCCACTGCTGAGTTTTCCAGATTTGCTGGCACATTGAGTGTAGCACTTTCACAGCATCATCTTTCAGGCTTTGAAATAGCTCAACTGGAATTCCATCACCTCCACTAGCTTTGTTCGTAGTGATGCTTTCTAAGGCCCACTTGACCTCACATTCCAGGATATCTGGCTCTAGGTGAATGATCACACCATCGTGATTATCTTGGTTGTAAAGATCTTTTTTGTACAGTTCTTCTGTGTATTCTTGCCACCCGTTCTTAATATCTTCTGCTTCTGTTAGGTCCATACCATTTCTGTCCTTTATCGAGTCCATCTTTGCATGAAATGTTCCCTTGGTATCTCTAATTTTCTTGAAGAGATCTCTGGTCTTTCCCATTTTGTTGTTTTCCTCTGTTTTTTTTGCATTGATAACTGAGAAAGGCTTTCTTATCTCTCCTTGTTATTCTTTGGAACTCTGCATTCACATGCTTATATCTTTCCTTTTGTCCTTTGCTTTTCGCTTCCCATCTTTTCACAACTATTTGTAAGGCCTCCTCAGACAGTCATTTTGCTTTTTTGCATTTCTTTTCCATGGGGATGGTCTTGATCCCTGTCTCCTGTACAATGTCACGAACCTCCATCCATAGTTCATCAGACACTCTGTCTGTCAGATCTAGCCCCTTAGATCTATTTCTCACTTCTACTGTATAATCATAAGGGATTTGATTTAGGTCATATATGAATGGTCTAGTGGTTTTCCCCACTTTCTTCAGTTTAAACCTGAATTTGGCAATAAGGAGTTTATGATCTGAGCCACAGCCAGCTCCTGGTCTTGTTTTTGCTGATTATATAGAGCTTCTCCATCTTTGGCTATGAAGAATATAATCAATCTGATTTCAGAGTTGACCATCTGTTGATGTTCATGTGTAGAGTCTTCTCTTGTGTTGTTGAAAGAGGGTGTTTGCTATGACCAGTACATCCTCTTGGCAAAACTCTATTAGTCTTTGCCCTGCTTCATTCCGTACTCCAAGGCCAAATTTTCCTGTTACTCCAGGTGTTTCTAGACTTCCTACTTCTGCATTCCAGTCCCGTATAATGAAAAGGACATCTTTTTTGTGTGTTAGTTCTAAAAGGTCTTGTAGGTCTTCATAGAACCATTCAACTTCAGCTTCTTCAGCATTACTGGTTGGGGCATAGGCTTGGAATACCGTGATATTGAATGGTTTGCCTTGGAATACCATGCTGTGTGGGGCTACCCAAGATGGATGGGTCATGGTGGAGATCTGACAGAATGTGGTCCACTGGAGAAGGGAATGGCAAACCACTTCAGTATTTTTGCCTTGAGAACCCCATGAACAGTATGAAAAGGCAAAATGATAGTATACTGAAAGACGAACTCCCCAGGTCAGAAAGGGCCCAGGATGCTACTGAAGATCAGTGGAGAAATAACTCCAGAAAGAATGAAGCGATGGAGCCAAAGCAATAACAATACCCAGTTGTGGATGTGACCGGTGATAGAAGCAAGGTCTCATGTTGTAAAGAGCAATATTACATAGGAACCTGGAATGTTAGGTCCATGAATCAAGGCAAATTGGAAGTGGTCAAACAGGAGATGGCAAGAGTGAACATCGACATTCTAGGCATCAGTGAACTAAAATGTCCTGGAATGGGTGAATTTAACTCGGATGACCATTATATCTATTACTGTGGGCAGGAATCCCTTAAAAGAAATGGAGTAGCCATCATGGTCAACAAAAGAGTCTGAAATGCAGTAGTTGGATGCAATCTCAAAAACGACAGAATGATCTCTGTTTGTTTCCAAGGCAAACCATGACCAACCTAAACAGCGTATTAAAGAGCAGAGACATTACTTTGCCAACAAAGGTCCACCTAGTCAAAGGTATGGTTTTTCCGGTAGTCATGTATGGATGTGAGAGTTGGACTATAAAGAAACCTGAGCACCGAAGAATTGATGATTTTGAATTGTGGTGTTGCAAAAGACTCTTGAGAGTCCCTTAGACTGCAAGGAGATCTAACTAGCCGATCCTAAAGGAGATTAGTCCTGGGTGTTCACTGGAAGGACTGATGTTGAAGTTGAAACTCCAGTATTTTGGCCACCTGGTGTGAAGAACTGCCTCATTGGAAAATACCCTGATCCTGGGAAAGATTGATCGCGGGAGGAGAAGGGGACCACAGAGGATGAAATGATTGAATAGCATCACTGACTCAATAGGCATGAGTTTGAGTAGGCTCCAGGAGTTGATGATGGACAGGGAAGCCTGGCATGCTGCAGTCTATGGCATCGCAAAGAGTTGGAGACAACTGAATGACTGAACTGAACTTGAACTGGAAGGTCAAAGCTGTATTTCTGATAAACTGGGTTAAGAGAATCACATCTTTCAAGTAGGCATCTAATAGCCATAGTTTATAAGGGCTTTCCTCGTCGTTCAGTGGTAAAGAACCTGCCAGCCAGTACAGAAGACATGGGTTCAATCCTTGGTTTAGTTTCTCTAGCTTCAGAAGAATTTTGGAGTTCCCTCATAAGATGATTTAAATCCCAACTTGAATGAAACTTTTCCTTTATTGCCTTCAAGAATTAACTTAATCATCTAGACATTTATATACACAAATTTGGTGGCAAAAAAATACAGTTGAAATAATAGACCATGAAATCTAAGCAGCATTTATTAAATAATCATCAGGTGCCTACCATGTCCAAAGCATTGTTCTAGGAATAGGGACTATATCAGTGAGTGAGAGACAAAAGTCTCTGCCCTTATGAATCTTATATTTTAATGAGAATTCAGTAAACAATGGGCAATACAAAAAATTAAGGGAATGGAGTCTGTCAGATGGTAATATGTCTGTAGGAAAAAAGCAGAGAAAGAGTATAGTGCTGGTGAGGTAGGGGAATGTTATTTGCTCCTTGAAACAGGATGGTCAAAATGTTTCATTGACAAGGAACGTTTGGGCAGAAACTTAAAGGAGGTGAAGGAGTAAACCATGAAGACCCTTGCGAGGACAGTACTGCCTGCAAGAAGAAGAGCAGTTCAGTGTGTCTGTACCATGTTCCGAGTAGCGTTGAGAAGGCTGTGGTTGGATTACAGTTAGCAAGGGGAAAGTGAAAAGAAATGAAGTCACATAGGCAACAGGGACCAGATCATGTATGCTTTTACAGGTCATTATTAGGACTTTGACCTTTATTCTAACAGTATTTTATTAGATAGTACCGAGCAGGAGAGTTCCCCTACAGGATTTATCTGTTCCAAGAATTACTCTAACTGCTCGGCCAAGAATAGACTCAGTAGACTGTTGAGGACAAGCAGAAGCAGGGAGATCCATTGGGAGTTTATCACAATAGACACATTAACTAACTATGGTAGCTTAGACCTGGGTAGTAGCAGTGAAGGTGGGGAGAGGAGCTGAAAGTAAGTTAGGATATAAAAGAGCAATACCATAGGAGGTCCTGGAGACTCCAATTAGGCTGAAGAATGTTTAAAATGAAAGTAGATAAGCAAGCAAGCTAGAAGAGTAGGGGACTGTGAACAGAGTGGGATGTTCGCATTAGTCATTTTCGAGGTGGAGTGATCTGGAGTGATGATAAGGTTTAAGTTGTGTTCATGAGAATGAGTAACTGACATGGAGGAAAGAGACCACTGGGAAAGAGATGGTAGGGATGATTAAGCTGATAGTTTTTCATGGTATTTACCTAGGAGGGTGGCCGATACTGAAGTGGACAGGAAAGCTGTGACTTTGGTCCAGCCATATTATTTGTATATTTTGTGCATATATAAATATATATATTTAACAGGGTTAATGTAGAGCCTCTTATATATACATTCACAAAATAATGTGATTAAAGTGTTACTAAACATCTCTCTAGAAGTAGTTAGATGAATCTCACTATATTCCAAATAAATATCTTGTGAAACTGTCTTTACTAGCCAGTGTTGCTATTACTCAGTATATCTTTGGGAATTTATTTTATTTTACCTATTTATTTTTTAATTTTTATTTTTACTTTATTTTGCTTTACAATACTGTATTGGTTTTGCCATACATTGACATGAATCAGCCACAGGTGAATTGTCTTCAAATATATGTCATTCATGTGTCAAGCTTTTCTATGTATTATTAGACTGAGAAATCTTTGTACTTTAATGTTCATCTGCTTATAGGTAATAGTCAGTAGTCCTTTCGAGCTACAGCAGATCACTAAGTTTGGGAGTAGTAATTAAACACCTACTTTTGGTTTTAAAACTGAAATCTGGCTATAAAATATTTTGCTCATTTTCCCTTGCGATTCATATGCAAACTCTCAAGCAGTTATTTAAAATGTCATGAGCAAAAGGAAAATCTTAGAACAGCCTTCCAAGATGATTAGTTCAAGGGACTCGCTCACTTATCAATATATGTTTTGGCAGTTTGATTACAAAGTTTATTCCTAAAGAGTCATTTCTCATATAAACTCTTAAATTTCTCAAACATCACGTAAACTTCCTAGAATATTTCCCATGTCTTTTCCATGCTCAAAAACATTACATGTCTCTATTTTTCATTTAGAACTATAATCTAAAATTAGCTTCAATACATGTTTGTTCACTTTTTTTAAAAATCTAATGCCTACCCTGTGTAAAGATCAGGACTATGTGCTGGGCCTCTTCGGAAAATAAATAAGATATACCTCTGTCCCTAAGGGAATTTACAGTCTACAAAACACAAGTAAAATCAGTGCAGGAACGGAGGAATGAAAAGAAGGGGGACTTCATGGCAGACACTGCTAAGTTCTTCTGTACGTATGATCTCATTTACTTCTCAAAGTAATCCTGAAAAGTAAGTGATCGTAGTCTTGTTTTGCAGATGAGGAAATCTAAAGAGTAAATTATTCAAGGTGAGTAGCAGTAAATGACAGCTGGATTTTGAATTCAAAGTACTAATCATATGCAAAATATAGAAATAATCAAAATTACAGTTTTTAATTGGAATATCAATACCATGAACATTTATACAGTATTCATTCTATACCTATTACAGCAATTTTTTGTCAGGGGAGGACTTGAACTCTGTTCTTCTGACTCCAGTTCTACATGTTTTTACTAGTTCTAGCCTTTTCTATAGCCCTTCAAGAAAACTCCAAATAGGTAGCAGTCAAGTCATAATAGGAAAAAAAAAAAGTTTTGGTTTTTATGTTGTTATTTGATATTTTGTGTTTAGCCGTGTTGTCTCTTTGTGTAGGTGGACTTACATAGTGAAGATGACCTACCAAAATCTGTAGGTTATCATTGTGAGCAGTAGGAGACTCAGAGGTAGCACTAAATTCATTTGCTCATTTCATCAAATCAGACCTTTCTTTGGGTTGTGAGCTATGCCTTCCAAGGTATAGATTGTTTCCAAGTTTGAAGGTTAAAAAATATTCAATGATGGTTCATAAAAGCAGAGATAATAGAGCATGACAGAATGTTTGCTTGCATGACTCAAATGGGCGCTTTCCAGGAGTGGAAACTGATTAGATTATCAATACGCATAAAGCCTTAAGTAATAAAAGCAGTTTTAAAAGTTATTATTTAGCTTGGCATACTATTATGGATACAGTTTTTAGATCACAGTCACATGTTTACAATTCAGATTACTATGAATTTCTTCTCCCCAGACGTTTTGTTTTATGGAACTCTTACAGAAAAACATTAGAAGGTCATGTCTGCTCAGGAATCATTGAAATAGATTAGATATATGTGTGCCAGGTGTTAAATTCCTTCTTTCCTATTCTGAGGAATGTTTGACGGAAGATAGACTAAGTTGCTTTTGGTTATGAAAACATTATTATACTGGGTAATCTTTAAGCTACTTACAGTGAGACAGCAATACTTTGGCACTGCCACCTCAGAAGTTGCCTACTTTAAATCACTGTATTGTGTGTATTTGGCAAATAGAGGCATTCAATAACTAGCAAGAGAGTATTTGAAGATTTTCAGAGATTGCTTGTATTTGCTTTAGAACTGAATTTCTCGTTTTCTTCAGTTGGCCTCCTAGGGATAGAAGCTATTCTTCTGTGGACCAGAAGTACTTAGAAAGTAATATCCCTCTAGGAGCAACCCCTAACCAATGACTGAGAAATATGGGGGTATAAATTCCCAACTATGTACTCCTTGGTTGGAATAATTCTGGGATGTGTATTTTATAGAGTGTTCTAGAGCTTCTCCCCAGGTTGCAGCAACAAAACCACTGAAAAAGCTCTAGTAACTTAATAATTGTACCCCTTGTTGACTCTATTTTCCCTCAATTATTGTCCCATTCCCCTGCTGGACTACTCACATCAACCACCTGCTCTCAATACTTCTTGCAAAGTCTACTTTTGCTTGGGTGAGTGGAGGCCCAACTAAGACATCTCAAATTCTCCTTCCTCTAGGAAACCCTCTCTCATGCTCCAGGTACATTTAATCCCCATCTCTGTTTTCCTAGGGTACTCTCTCTCTCCTTCTGTGAGAACACATCTTACATTCTGCCTGGAACAGCTAGTTTTTTCTCTTATATTACATTGTAGCTTAAGAAAATGGCTCATATTTATCTGTACATTGGGTTTTCTCTAAAAGTTGTGGAGTAACTCATATATTCCTGTGTCTTCGAGAGCACTTATTCTAGTCCCTTATGTTTAATCAGCAATATCCATTGAATTGTACCATCTATGTATAAATAAAAGCTGACTCAAATTTATTTCAGGAAAGTCACAGATAGACAACATAATCTGGAAAACAGTACATGGACAAAATGGGAACTTCATCATAGATACAAATTATAAAATAAAAGAACCGCATTGAAATTCTGGAGCTGAAGGATACAAGAAATGAAATTTTTTAAAAATGCAATAGAGAGCAACTGCAGACTCAGTCAAGTGGAAGAAAGAATCATCTAACTCATACATAGGTTATTTGAAATGATCTAATCAAAAGAGAAAATAATGAAAGCCTATAGAATTTTATGACATCAACTGAACCATATTTTCATTATGGGAGTCCTAGGAGAAGAAAGAGAAAGGGGCATAAAGCATATTTTTTTTTAAAAAAGTAATGACTGAAAACTCCTGGAATCTAATGAGGGAAATAGACATCCAGATTTATGAATGGTCTTAAATACGAGCAAACCAAAGAACACTACACCAAGACACGTAATCAAATTGTCAAAAGTCAAAGACAAAGAGAAAAATTTGAAAGTAGGAAGAAGAAAATAACTTACATATATAAGACCCACACTCCCACCTTTCAGGAAGACTGAGTGGATTTCTCAACAGAAACCTTGTAGGCCAGGAGAGAGTGGAATGACATATTTCAAAATGCCAAAGGAAAAAAAAAAAAAAAGAAAAAGAAATCTATGAAATAAGAACATTTTACCTGAAAAAATTATTTAAGAATAAAATTGAGAAAAATAAAGTGAAAGACAAAACACAAAGTAGGCAAGAAAACAAAAATGAAGGGAGTTTGTCACCACTACCTCTGCTTTGCAAAAAAAAATGCTTAAGGGAGTTCTTCAAATCAAAATAAAAAATATGGTAAACTGCATGACAGAACTGTATGAATGCATAGATATTACTAGTAAAGGAAAAATAGACACAAACACAGAATAATGTTACACTTGTAATAGTAATATGTAAATTACTTTTCACCCTAATATAAAAGTAAAAGATAAATTGTTAATGGATACACAATTTTTTAAGAAAAGCAAATTCTGACTATAGAAACACACAGTGTTTGAGTTGGTAAAAAAAAAGTGTGATGGAAGTTGTTATCAACTTAAGTGATTATAACTACAAAATATTTTATGCTCAAGGTAACCACAGAGAAAAAAAACTTATAATCAATATACAAAAGATAAAGAGAAGAGATCCAAAGCAATTCACTTCCAAAAATTATCAAATAACAAAAAGAGCAAGAGAGGAAGATGGGAACAAAAAATGCAAAACAAACAAAACAATGAAAAGCAATGTTAAGTCTTCACCTGTCAGTACTTTAAATGTAAATGCATTGAGCTCTCCAATTAAAAAGGCATTGTATGGCAAATAGGTTAAAAAACAAAATCCAGCTATATGCTGTCTACAAAGGATTCACATTAGATACAAGGACACACAGAGGCAGAAAGTGAAGGGGTAGGAAAATATAGTCCATGAAAATGGTGACAAGAAAATGGTCCAAGAAAGCAAGTCTGGCTGTGCTAATATCAGGGGGAAAAAAAGTAAACTTTAAGTCAAAAACTGTCTCTAAGACAAAGAACATTATATTATAATGATAAAATGGTCAATCCAATGGGAAGGTTTAACTGTTATATATGTACCCAACATCAGAGAACTTAAATATATCAAGAAATATTTACACATGTGAAGGGGAAAAGTGGCAACAACACAATAGTTTTCAGTAGTGGATAGAACATCCAGACAGAAAATTAATAAGCAACCACCTGGAAGAACACTATATACCAAATGAGCCTAAAAGGCATATTCAGGACTTTCAACCCAACAACAAAAGACTACACATTCTTAACTGCACACGAAACATTCCCCAGAACAGATCACATCTTAGGTCACAAAACAATCGTACCAATTCAAGATTGAAATCATCTCAAATATCTTTTTTTTTTACCTCAGTTGAATGAAACTAGAAATCAGTAGCAGTAAGAAAATGGGAAAATTCACAAATTCATGGAAACTAGTATGTGGAAGCTATAAACAACTGATTCTTGATCCATTGAGCCAAAAAGAAAATAGAAAATGAGTTTAGAAGGCATCTCAAGAGAAACAAAACAAAACACAGCATACCAAGACTTATGGAATACTACAAAAGCAATATTAAGAGAAAAGTTTATAGAATTTCTCAAACAACCTAACTTTACAACTCAAGGAACAAGAAAAAGAAGAACACATTAGCCCAAAGTTAACAGAAGGAAAAGAAGTAATAAAGATTAGAACAGAAATAAATCAAGCACAAAACAGAAAAAAAAATTTTTTTAACCTGTGAAAGTTAGCTTTTTAAGATTTTTTCTTTTTTAAAAAAGTTGTTTATTTTTAATTGAAGGATAATTGCTTTATAGTATTGCATTGGTTTCTACCAAACATCAGCATAAATCAGCTGAGAAGTTTTTAAAATCAACAGGACCTTAACCAGATTTACTAAGAGAAAACTCAATATTAGAAGTAAAGATGAGACATTACAGTAGATACCTTAAAAATAAATAGATCATAAGGGATTATTTTGACCACCTGTGTGTCAAAAAATTGGATAAGCTGGAAGAAATTAATAAATTCCTAGAAACATACAGCTGGCCAGAACTAAATCAAGAAGCAATAGAAAACCAGAACAAACACATAAATAAGTAGATTGAATCAGTAATCAAATATCTTCCAGCAACAAAAAAACAGGTACGTGAGAAGGTGCTCAGCATCACTAATCATCAGAGAAATGCAAATCAAAACTAAGATAAGTGGGACATAGACAAATATTGTATAATCTCACTTATATATGGAATCTAAAAAAGATGAACTCATGAATGCAGAGAGTAGATCAGTGGTTGGCAGAAATTGGCAAAAGAGGGAATGGAGAGATGTTATTCAAGGGGTACAAAGTTTCAATTTTGCAAAATAAGTTCTGGAAAGCTAATGTATAGCAGTATAACTGTAGTTTAAAATATGTATTGTATCCTTGAAATTTGCTAGGAGTATACATCTGAAGTGTTCTTATCACACACACAAAAAAGGAAAAAGTAATTATGTGAGGGCTGGATATGTTAATTAGCTTGATTTAATGCTCATTTCACAATGAATATGTATTTTGGAACATTAAATTGCCTACCTTTAAATATATGCAGTTTTCATTTGTCAATTATACCTCATTAAAGCTGGAAAATAAAGAAAACAGAGATGACAACTAGGCTTCCCATAGAACATTAATCTAGGCACCCTGCAGTGTAAGAGCAGGACAGTCTGTTCACAGAGCTGCCATTGGGATAAATTAGCTTCAGCTGTTCTCAGTTCTTGAGTCTTTGCATTCCTGGTATGACAAGAAATGAATATCTAATTGATAGTTGGAAATATCTTGGAAGACATGCCCATTTAACTGGAACAGGGAGGCCAACAGGAAAAGGATAGTTTCCTGAAACTCTTTCCCTAAAGAAAGGAGAATGGATACTAGGAATACCAAAACATCAGTTGTCTACCCTGGTGCTATTGAGACAGGAAAGATTGAAACACTCATTATATTTTTAGAGTCTAGGATGGGAAATGAGACACGTAACTAACACAAGCAACAAGTCATCCAGGTTATATTGTTCATGGGAAGTAAATGTGACAGGAAGATGGGTTGAAGGGCTTTGGATAGCAGGATAAGTGCAAATGTAATCTGTCATTGGAGGCGATTAAGACTTTTAGGAAAGGAGTGACTCAGAGTCATAAATTAGAAACATTAATGTGACGTTACTGTGAAGGTAAATTAAAGGAGAAGCGATTTCAAAAGTTTATTTTTTAAAATCAGTCTGTTTGATCATTGAACTACCATTGATTTATTTTTTAATTTTATTGAAGTATAGTTGATACACACTGCTTTTTAATTTCTGCTATACAGCAAAATGATTTACATTATTTTCACAAATTATTGAATATAGTCCACTGTGCTATGGAATACGACCCTGTTGTTTATCCATCTTATATGGATAAACACCCTACACTCCTTCCCCCTTGGCAGCCACAAGTCTGTTCTCTTTATCTGTGAGTCTGTTTCTATTTCATAGATAAGTTCATTTGTGCCATATTTTAGATTTTACATGTAAGTGATATAATGTGATATTTTTTCTTTCTGACTTACTTTGCTTGGTGTGATAATTTCTAGGTCCATCCACACTGCAGCTAATGACATTATTTCATATTTTTACAGCTGAGTAATATTCCACTGGGCTTTCCTGGTGGCTCAGTGGTAAAGAATCTGCCTGCCAGTGCAGGAAATGTGGGTTCATTCTCTGGATCAGGAGGATCCCTGGAAAAGGAAATAGCAACCCCCTCCAGTATTCTTGCCTGGGAAATCCCATGAACAGAGAAGCCTTGTGGGCTATAGTTCATGCGGGTGCAAAGAGTTGATCTTGACTTAGTGACTAAATACCAACAAATATTCCACTGTACATATAAATATACACTTCATCTTCTTTATCCATTCATATGTCAGTGGACATTTAGGTTATTTCCATATTTTGGCTATTGTAAGTAGTGGTGCTATGGACATAGAGTTGTATGTATTTTTTTCAATTACAGTTTTATATGCCCAGGAGTGGGATTGCTGGAATCTATGGCAACTCTATTTTTGTTTTTTGAGGAACCCCCAAACTGTTTTCCATAATAGCTGCACCAACACACATTCCCACATTCCCCTTACAGTGTAGTAGGATTCCCTTGTTTCCACACCCCTTCCAGCGTTTGTTATTTGTAGACTTTTTAGTGATGGACATTCTGACCAGTGTGAGATTCTACCTCATTGTAGTTTTCATTTGCATTTCTGTAATAATTAGGAATATTGAGCATCTTTTCATGTGCCTATTGGTCATCGGTATTTCTTCTTTGGAGACATGTCTATTTAGGCCTTCTGCTTAGCAGCAGCAGCCAGTTATTTTGATTGAGTTGTTTGGTTTTTTTGTTCTATTGGTCTTCCCCAGTGATTCAGCAGTAAAGAACCTGCCTGCAATGCAAGAGAAGCAGGAGACCAGGTTCAGTCTCTAGGTTGGGAAGATCCCCTGGAGGAGGGAACGGCAACCCACACCAGTATACTTGCCAGGAAAATTCCATGGACAGAGGAGGCTGACAGGCTACAGTGCATAGGGTGACAAAGAGCTGGGCATGACTGAAATGACTGAGCAGGAGCACAACACAGAGATGTATGAGCTGTTTGCATATTTTTAAAATTAACCACTTGTCAGTCACATTAGTTACAAATATCTACTCCCAGTCCATAGGTTGTCTTTTTTTGTTGTTTATGATTTCTTTTGCTGTGCAAAAACTTAAAAATTTGATTAGATACCACTTATTTTTGCTTTTATTTCTGTTGTCTAGGAATACTGACCATAGAAAATACTAATGCAGTTTATGTCCAATAATGATTTGCCTGTGTTCTCTTTTGGGAGCTTTATAGTGTCATGCCTTATATTTAAGTTTTTAAGCCATTTTGAATTGATTTTTATGTATTCTGTAAGGGTGTGTTCTAACTTGATTAATTTGCTTAGAGATCTCTTCAAGAAAATTAGAGATACCAAGGGAACATTTCATGGAAAAATCGGCTTGATAAAGGACAGAAATGGAATGGACCTAACAGAAGCAGAAGATATTAAGAAGAGATGGCAAGAATACACAGAAGAACTGTACAAAAAGGATCTTCACGACCCGGATAATCATGATGGTGTGATCACTCATCTAGAGCCAGACATCCTGGAATGTGAAGTCAAGTGGGCCTTAGAAAGCATCACTATGAACAAAGCTAGTGGAGGTGATGGAATTCCAGTTGAGCTGTTTCAAATCCTAGAAGATGATGCTGTGAAAGTGCTACACTCTATATGCCAGCAAATTTGGAAAACTCAGCAGTGGCCACAGGACTGGAAAAGGTCAGTTTCCATTCCAATCCCTAAGAAAGGCAATGCCAAAGAATGCTCAAACTACCACACAATTGCCCTCATCTCACATGCTAATAAAGTAATGCTCAAAATTCTCCAAGCCAGGCTTTAGCAATATGTGAACCATGAACTTCCTGATGTTCAAGCTGGTTTTAGAAAAGGCAGAGGAACCAGAGATCAAATTGCTAACATCTGCTGGATCATGGAAAAAGCAAGAGAGTTCCAGAAAAACATCTATTTCTGCTTCATTGACTATGCCAAAGCCTTTGACTGTGTGGATCACAATAAACTGTGGAAAATTCCAAAAGAGATGGGAATACCAGACCACCTGACCTGCCTCTTGAGAAATCTGTATGCAGGCCAGGAAGCAACAGTTAGAACTGGACATGGAACAACAGACTGGTTCCAAATAGGAAAAGGAGTATGTCAAGGCTGTATATTGTCACCCTGCTTATTTAATTTCTATGCAGAGTACATCATGAGAAATGCTGGACTGGAAGAAACACAAGCTGGAATCAAGATTGCTGGGAAAAATATCAAGAACCTCAGATATGCAGATGACACCACCCTTATGGCAGAAAGTGAAGAGGAACTAAACAGCCTCTTGATGAAAGTGAAAGAGGAGAGTGAAAAAGTTGGCTTAAAGCTCAGCATTCAGAAAATGAAGATCATGGCATCCGGTCCCATCACTTCATGGGAAATAGATGGCGAAACTGTGGAAACAGTGGCTGACTTTATTTTTCTAGGCTCCAAAATCACTGCAGATGGTGAATGCAGCCATGAAATTAAAAGATGCTTACTCCTTGGAAGAAAAGTTATGACCAACCTAGATAGCATATTCAAAAGCAGAGACATTACCTTGCCGACTAAGGTCCACCTAGTCAAAGCTATGGTTTTTCCAGTGGTCATGTATGGATGTGAGAGTTGGACTGGGAAGAAGGCTGAGCACTGAAGAATTGATGCTTTTGAACTGTGGTGTTGGAGAAGACTCTTGAGAGTCCTTGGACTGCAAGGAGATCCAACCAGTCCATCCTAAAGGAGATCAGCCCTGGGATTTCTTTGGAAGGAATGATGCTAATGCTGAAACTCCAGTACTTTGGCCACTTCATGCGAAGAGTTGACTCATTGGAAAAAACTCTGATGCTGGGAGGGATTGGAGGCAAGAGGAGAAGGGGACAACAGAGGATGAGATGGCTGGATGGCATCACTGACTTGATGGACGTGAGTCTGAGTGAACTCCGGGAGATGGTGATGGACAGGGAGGCCTGGCGTGCTACGATTCATGGGGTTGCAAAGATTCAGACACGACTGAGTGACTGAACTGAACTGAACTTTCCCAACACCACTCGTTGAAGAGACTGTCTTTTTTCCATTTTATATTATTGTCTCCTTTGTCAAACTTCAGTTGACCATAGATGTATGGGTTTACTTCTGGGCTCTCTGTTCTGTTCTATTGATCCATATGTCTATATTTTTGCCAGTACCATGCTGTTTTGATTACTGTAGTTTGATATTATCTGAAGTCTGGGTGCATTATGCCTCTTTGTCATTTTCCCTCAGGATTGCTTTGGCAATTCTGAGTCTTTCATGGTGCCATATAAATTTTAAGATTATTTGTTCTAGTTCTGTGAAAAATATCATGGGTAATTTAATAGGGATCACATTAAATCTGTAGATTACTTTGGGTAGCATGGCCATTTAAACAGTATTAATTCTTTCAGTTCAAGACCATGGGACATCTTTCCATTTGTTTAAATTATCTTCAGTTTAATTTTTGTTTCAATTATCTTGCTGTTTTGTAGTTCTCAGCATATAAGTCTTTTACCTTTTTGATGAGATTTATTCCTAAGAATTTTTTTCATGCAATATTAAAAGAATTTCTAATTCAAAGGAAGTTTGATGCAAAATTAAAATAATTTTTTGATGCAATTGAAATTGATGTTTATTTATATTCCTTTTCCGGTATGATATTTCATTGTTAGTGTAAAGAAATGCAGCAAATTTCTTTGTTAATCTTGTACCTGCTACCTTGCTGAATTCTGTATCAGTTCTAGTTGGGTTTGTATGGCGTCTTTATGTTATATATATGTAGTACTGTATCATCTGCATATCATGACAGTTTTATCTCTTCCCTACCAGTTTGAATACCTTTTATTTCTTGTTTGATTACTGTGGCTAGGACTTCCAGTACTATGTTGAACAGAACTTAAGAGAGTGAGCATCCTTGTCTTGTTCCAAATTTTAGTGGGAAGGCTTTCAGCTTTTCACCATTGGGTTTTATGCTGACCATGAATTTGTCATAAATAGCTTTTATTTTGTTGAGGTATATTCCCTCTATACCAACTTTCGTAAGGGTTTTTATCATGAATGAATATTGAATTTTATCAAGTATTTTTTCTGCATCTATTGAGATGATCATATGGTTTTTGGTTTTTTTGTTGTTGATGATGGAGTGTATCACATTGATGGATTTGTGTATGTTGAATGATCCTTGTGACTCTGGGATGAATCCAATTAAGAGTGCTGTG
Organism: Ovis canadensis; assembly: GCF_042477335.2. Classification (NCBI taxonomy): domain Eukaryota; kingdom Metazoa; phylum Chordata; class Mammalia; order Artiodactyla; family Bovidae; genus Ovis; species Ovis canadensis. The sequence goes on from NC_091250.1 coordinate 52,180,211, forward strand.
TATGATCTTTTTATGTGTTGTTAGGTTCCATTTGTTAATATTTTTTGAGAATTTTTGCTTATTCATCAAAGAGATTGGCCTTTAATTTTTTTTTTTTTTTTGGTGGTATCTTTGTCTGCTTTTGGCATCAGGGTGATGATGTCTTCATAGAATGTCTGTGGGAGTGTTCCTTCCCTTTAAATATTTTGGAAGAGTTTGAGAAGGATTAGGTTTTTCTTTGTATGTTTGGTCAAATTTGCCTACAAAGCTATGTGATCCTGGACTTTTTTTGTCAGGCGTTTTTAAGTTACAGATTCTATTTCACTACCAGTAATTGGTCTGTTTAGGTTATCTAGTTCTTTTTGATTCAGTTTTGATATGTTTCTAGAAAATTGTCCATTTTTTCTAGGTTATGTAATTTTGGGGCATATAATTGTTGATAGTATCTGTTATGTTTGGGGGGGATTGGTTGGTTGGTTGTATTTCTGTGGTAGCAGTTGTGATTTCTCCTTTTTTATTTCTCATTTTATTCACTTGGGTCTTTGCTCTTTTCTTCTTGGTGAGCCTGGCCAGAGGTTTGTCAATTTTGTTTGCTGTTTCAAAGAACCAACTCTTGATTTTATTGATTTTTTTGTCTGCTTTTTAAATCTCTATTCTATTAACATTTATTTCCTCTTGATCTTTATTATTTCCTTCCTTCTGCTGACTTTAAGTTTTCTTTGTTTTTCTTTTTCTAATTGTTTTAGGTGGTAGATTATGTTGGATTGGTCATTTATTTGAGATTTTTCTTGTTTCTTGAAGGCCTGTATTGCTATGAACTTCCCTCTAAGAATTTATTTTGCTGCATCCATAGATTTTTTTTATGCTTATGTTTTCCTTGTCATTTGCTTCAAGATATTTTTAAATTTCTTCATTCATGCCATCATTGATCCATTGGGTATTTTCTTTTTCTTTTTTTGTACTTTGCTATTTTGTGTGGATGTAATCATTTTTCCTCATTTCTTTTTCTGTGGTTAATTTCTAGTTTCATGCCATTGTGATCAGAAAAGATGCTTGACATAATTTCTGTACTCTTAAATTTGTTGAGACTTGTTTTGTGCCCTAATATGTGGTCAATCCTAGATAATATACCATGTGCACTTGAAAAAAGTCTGTCTTCTGCTTTTTTTTTGATGTAATGTCCTGAAAATATTAATTAAGTCTAATTTGAACTACCATTTATTAAACACCTACTATGTTACAGGCAGTATTCTGTGAATTAGAGATGTAGGTTTAACTGAAAAAAAAAATCTCTGCCCTCATAGAGTTTGCCTCTTTCGTAAGGGAACACAAGCAGTAAACAATTAAGGAAATTAACATGGTATTTAATGATATAGTCTGTGAAGAAAATTAAACCATGGGAGGGGGGTTCAGGATTGGGAACTCAGGTACACCCGTGGCTGATTCATGTCAATGTATGGCAAAACCAATACAGTATTGTAAAGCAAAATAAAGTAAAAATTAAAAAAAAATTTTAATAAATAAAAACAGAGGTAAACTAAAAATGGAAATAAATGCACATTATTATCATAATGTGCATTTAATCACTTTTATTACATGTACTTCCAAATTTAATTTGCAAAAAAAATAAAGATGCTATAGAAAGAACAACAACAACAAAAGAAAATTAAACCATGATAAGGACTTGAGATTAATGGTGTATGAGAGGAGAGAAGGAAAGTGAAGTCACTATTTTCTATAGAGAATTGAGGGAGACCTCTCTGAGGTGAGTGGAGATCACAGTGATTTGGTGGAGTAAGTCATGTATATAGATATGAGGAAGAAGAGCATAACTTAGGCAGCAAGGCCAGCAAATAAAAAAGGCTTGAGTCTGGCCTTTGCTTGGTCACTTATGACAACAGATTCAACCCCCTGTGCAAATCAGTAAAAAAGTTAGAGCTTCTTCAAGTCAAGACTGTGAAACAATAAAACATGGGGGACTAACTTAACAAAGAAATGCACAGATATTGAGAATAGATCTGAAATCTCCAGCACAATATATGGACACACAAACCAATCTTAAACCACAAGGCACCATGACAGAAATAAAGCAAGTTGTGAGTAACTGGAGAGAGCTCTTTTGATGAGATTATTACAGAAAACTTCTCTATAAGAGATGACAGAGCAAAAGGAAGAGAAAACTATAATGGGTTGTAATAATACAATCACAAGTCTAGATTCTAATGTTTAGAGGAAAGAAAGCATTAGTCACTCAGTAGTGTCTGACTCTTTGTGAGTCCATGGACTGTATCCTGCCAGGCTCCCCTGTCCATGAGATTTTCCAGGCAAGAATACTGGAATTGGTTGCCATTTCATTCTCCAGGGGATCATCCTCATCCAGGGATTGAACTCGGGTCTCCTGCATTGCAGCCAGATTCTTTACTGTGTGAGCCACCAGGGAAGTCCAAATTCTAATGTTTAGTGAGTGATGTTTCAATCTTTAATTTCACCATCCCTTGCTATATTCATTCTCATTCCTTTTTCTTTAATTAGAAATGACTGGCTGCCATTCTCTATAAAGCAATTTCCAAGAGACTTAAAAGACAGTTAAGGTTGTACCTGTGAATATTATAATTGCAGTTTATAAAGTAATGAGTTCAAAATATATCTGAAACTTTATTACTTCTCATCTCCCCCATTTATATTTCCTTGGTCCAAGCCCAAGAACTACAGATTTCTTCCCAAATATTTATATGATGAAAATCTGTTAAATGCTATTTTAATTCAATTTGTTCCATTTATTTATGTAAAGATAACATCATACAGCTTTTGAGTTTTAATAAAACATCTTGTTCATTTGTTATAGTCAGTCAAATTAACATTCATTTTGCAGATGCAGATGAATTAAAGAGGAGACATTTATGGTATTGTAAGGAATGGTCTGCAATCTGCCAGTGACATTTATTGCATTCTGGTTGTGTGCAAAGTAGCAGTGTTCTTTGTATCTCTTTCCTGTAGGAGGCCTTAGGCTTTGACTGTTTTGGTTTTTTTTTTAATTTTTATTTTTACTTTATTTTACTTTACAATACTGTACATTGCTGTCTGTCCTCTGATCTCCAAGTCACTAAATTCAACCAAATCACTTGTTGTGGTTTGACCCCAGCCTACCATCTGCAGCTCTCTGACAACTGCCTGTCATAATAGTAGCTTATTTGCCACTTGCCCTCACTCATCATCATATTACCCAAGTAATAAAAAAAAGTATTATTATCTGATTCTCAATATCAAGGAGATTCATCACATTTATTTAGTGGTTGGAAATTAATACTAAAGGGAAGGGAAATGTAGGAGTTGGCATTGTTCTCTTTATTCATTCAAAAAATATTTATGAAATACTAATGAATACTCAAGACTCCATGCCCTTCTCTAGAGGATCTTCCAACCCAGGGATCGAACCCAGGTCTCCCACATTGCAGGCAGATTCTTTACTGTATGAGCCACCAGGGAAGCTCTACTGAATACTGGGGATACAACTAAACAAATCTCTATCCACATGAAACTTTAAAGTCTACTGAAGTTAATATTAACCTGACTTCCTTAGGGGCACTGGTGGTAAAGATCCCGCCTACCAGTGCAGGAGACATAAGAGACCCGGGTTCAATCCCTGGGTCAGGAAAATCCCCTGGAGAAGGGCATGGCAACCCACTTTAGTATTCTTGCCTGGAAAATCTCATGGACAGAGAAGCCTGGCAGGCTATAGTCCATAGGGTTGCAAAGAGTTGGACACAACTGAAGTGACTTAGCATGCAAGAAATTAGTGCAGGATACAGGATGCTTGGGGCTGGTGCACTGGGATGACCCAGAGGGATGGTATGGGGAGGGGGGTGGGAGGGGGGCTCAGAATGGGGAACATGTGTACACCTGTGGCAGATTCATGTTGATATAGCAAAACCAATACAATATTATAAAGTTAGGAAAAAAGTGAACAAAAATTTAATACAAACCTCAACTAAAAATAGATAACATCAAAAATAAAAAATAAAAAGAAATTAATGTGTGATAAATCAAATGTAAAGTAAAATTGTGAATTATAAATTAGAATAAGTACCATGATTGAATTAAAGCAGATTAATGATTAATAAGAGTGTTGGGGCTTCCCTAATATTTCAGTTGGTAAAAGACTCCATCGACCTATAATGCAGGAGACCCCAGTTTGGTTCCTGGATCAGGAAGATCCACTGGACAAGGGATAGGCTACCACTCCAGTATTCTTGGGCTTCCCTTATGGCTCAGCTGGTAAAGAATCTGCCTGCAATGAGGGAGATCTGGGTTCAGTCTCTTGGTTGGGAAGATCTCCTGGAGAAGGGAAAGGCTACCCACTCCAGTATTCTGGCCTGGAGAGTTTCATAGACTGTATAGTCCATAGTGTCGCAAAGAGTCAGACACAACTATGCAACTTTCAGTAAGAGTGTAACCAGGGAAGCCACTTTAAATGAGATTGTTAGAGCAGGCATCTCTGAGGGGATGACATAGGAGCTGAAAAATGAGAACACACCAGCCATGTAAGGAAATGGTGGAGAGGCATTCCAGGGAGAGGGAACATGGGGCAAATGCTTGAAGGCATGAAGGGTCTTGGAGTATTTGAAGGTTGAAAAAGAAGGCCACTATGGCTGAGGAAGGAAGGGGCAAGTGGTGTGAATAAGGAAGGGGGCAAGTGGTGTGAATGAGGTTAGAGAAATATGGATGGGCTAGAACTTGCAAGGCTATGTAGATAATGATAAAAAGTTTAGATTTTATTCCAGGAGTAATAAGACATTGCTTGTGGAGTGACCTCGTTTGATTTATGTACGTAAAGTTTGTAGAAGGCAGGATGATTGAAGTAATTTAGGTGAACAATGATGGCTATGACTGTGGTGGCCATGTACTTAGAAGTGAATTAATCCCAGTTTACTTTGGAGAGTGCTGACTAGACTTGATGGTATGTTGATGGTGGGAGATATGGGAAAGAAAGGCATCAAAGTCAATACCTAAGACCTTGACTTAAGTCACAGGGTACCATTTGATAATCTGGCAAAGACACTCAGGACTGAAATACTGTGTTTTTGCTGATAAATCAAAAGCTCAGGTTTGGACATACTAAATTTAGGTGCTTATTAGACAGCAAGGTGGAGTTGCCAAGTAGACAGAAATAAGTAGCTTAGTAGAAATGTCAAAGATAGTGATACAAATTTAGGAGTCACTAGATATTGTTTGTATGTAAAAGCAGTTAAAATGCTCTGAGATCATTGTATCATTTGGGAAAAGACTTCTCTGCATCAACCCTTGAGTCACTCCATTTTCATTCAACTATTTATTCAACACATATTTATTGAGCTCCTGCTATATGAGGCACTTTCAGTGGCATGTAGTCTTAATACTAAGTAAGAAAGACCCTAATAGGTGACTCAGACAGTAAAGAATGTGCCTGCAATATGGGAGACCCAGGTTTGATCCCTGGGTGGGGTAGATCCCCTAGAGAAGGGAATGGCAACCCACTCCAGTATTCTTGCCTGGAGAATTCCATGGACAGAGGAGCTTGGCAGACTACAGTCCACGGGGTCACAAAGAGTCAACACGACTGAGCAACTGAAACACACACAAGGAAAGACAAGATATTTGCTTTCATGGAACTTCTATTTAGTAGAGGAATGGCTCAGATGATAAGGAATCTGCCTGCAACGCTGGAGACCATGATTCAGTTCCTGGGTTGGGACGATCGCCTGGAGAAGGAAATGGCAACCCACTCAAGTATTCTTGCCTGGAGAATTCCATGGACAGGGGAGCCTGGCAGTCTAGTCCATGGGTCAAAAAGAGTCGGACACAACTGACTGACTAATACACAAAAAACAAACCAATAACTAGTAGATATGTAACTTTATTGTATAGAGGAGAAGCAGAATCCAAAGAGATCATGTGAAGTTAGTCAGTGAGTTAGGCAACTTTTTTTCCCTACCAGTGATGATGTGGCAGCTATTAGAAGTAGTCACCTGGGTCACATGCTGCCAAGAAACTGAGTAAATGGAGACCAAACCGTGAATGTTTTCAGTACTTTCTGTGAAGTAGTGATTACTTAAAAAATAAAAAATTTAAAAAAAAATAGAACAACAACAAAACAGATTTGGGGGCATCAAAGCTAAAGAAGTAGAGATCATGAAAATAGCTATTTTGGCGGAATGGGTTATAAAGGAAAGAAAAAAAACTTGGGACCACCACTAATGGAAGAAGTAAGATTAAGGAAGTGAGTTTTATTTGATTATTTAGGATAATTACGAAGAGTGCCTGTGATTATGGGAATTGTCTAATAGAGAGGGAGTGGGAGGGTAGAATTGGCAGAGTGATGTCCTTGAGAAGATGAGAGGAGATAGGATTGAGGGTGGCATTAAAGGAATGGTTGATTAGGACCAGAATCTTCTATCGTAACTGGAGGAATGGAGAGTGGCTTGTAAATTTGATGGGGAGAGTGCGGGGGGAAGGGTGATGAGAACTTTCTCTGATGCGTCTCTTTTTCCAGTGAAGCAAAAATGGAAGGAAAGGGGTTTGAGAAAAGAGGAGACATGAAATAGCACCTTGGAGAATAGAAACCTTACTAAAGAAATATAGCAGGACTGTTGTGAAGATTTATGTTAATACATTTAACATGGCAGTCAACCAATTCTATAATTTTTTTTCCCCAGCCACTTTCAGTTGCTCGATTCTCAACATAGAGAAGGCATACCACTGGATTCTTCCTTTTATGAGATAAATGCAGTGATTAAAGACCAGAGGAAGGAAATGGAGGGCATTAGAAAAGGAATGAAAGGTCCTGGAGTGTAAGCTGATTAAGGAGGGAATTAAAAACAAGAGGAATGCATAAAAGATTGCAAAAAATTAGAAAGGGATATTGTTCATTGATTTGGTTTACTCATTCACTACAACAGTTGAGCTTCTGCTATGTGCCAAACTGTCCTGGGTCCTGTGAATATATTCATAAGTGATAGGATATAGGTCTTCTCACGTCGTGAGTGATATAGGTCTTCTCATGGAGTGGGGTGCGATGGATAGTGAAGAATTGAAACCACTCAGTATTAAAGTCATATATTGCTGAGCGCAGTGAAGAAATAGACAGCATCAGCAGGTGGGGAGAGCAGTAGTGACACAGAGGAGGTGTTCAGGGAGGGCGTCCTCTCTAGTGAAAACTGAGCAGAGCCCTGGGTGAAGTGCAGGCACACGCTGTGAATATCTGGGATCCGTGGGCTCGGCTGAGGGAACAGCGACTGCGTTTATATTTTTTAATGTCATTAATAGGTGAATGGTAAAGCCAACAAAGTCGTGACAAACAAGGTACTGTTTTCTTCCCCTATTGTGTTTTAAAGTGATGTTTTCATGATACCAAATGACACAGCAGGTTTAAACAATTGATTGTTGCTCAGTCATTAGAATGGGCAGTTAGTTCAGTCAGAAGTCTCATTCAAGCAGTTGAAATGTTTAATATAAATATACCCTGTATAATATATTGGTGTCTAATTTATCATTCCATCCTCCAGTGACCAGCATTGGAATGCCACACATAATAGGGTTCAGTTAATATTTGAGAGAATTTCCGTGCACACATAGTTTAATACTTGCAAACAAAAACATTCCCCCTTCAAACCTTTACAAAGAAGTTCTTCTAAGGGGAGAGTTTAAACACAAACCTTCCTTCCCTTTGCCCTGAGAATTGGAGATTAGCTTTCCAAGCCTTGCTTTTTAAATGCAGATACAGTTTATGTACCATACAGTTCACTTGTTTACAGTGTGCAGTTTATTGAGTTTTAGCATGTTTACAAAGTTGTACAACCATTCAGTTCAGTTCAGTCGCTCAGTCGTGTCCGACTCTGCGACCCCATGAATCGCAGCACGCCAACCATTACCATTACCTAATTCCAGAACATCTGTGTCACTCCCAAGACCCTGACAGCCGCTGATCTACTTCCTGTTGCTGTTTGCCTATTCTGGACATTCCATATACGTGGAATCACACAATATGTCTGTCATTTTGTATTTGGCTTCTTTCACTTGGTATATTGTTTTCATGATGTTATTAGCAGATGTTAGTTCTTTTCCTTTTAATAGCTGGACAATATTCCATTGTGTGACTGCACCATTTTTTAAAATTTGATCATCAGTTGATAGACATTTGGGTTATTTACATTTATGGACTATTATGAATAATGCTACTGTGAGCACTCATGTAAAAAGTTTTGTGTGGACATATGTTTTTAATTCTCAGGTATATGCCTACAAGTATAAATGGCTTTTTAAAAGCACAACTTTAAAAAGGCTTAATCTTTAAACTGTTTCTCATAATATATTACCGAGTTTCCATACTGTATCTGATTTAAAACAATAAATTAAGTTATTACCAGTTACTGATTTAAGCTACTAGTTGAAATACTTAATTTTTCTTTAGAAATCTGAGTAACACTACCCTGCAGGGAATGTTGCTGGTGTTCTATAGCTCACTGCCACTGCTGGGGTGCCCACACCTCTGCAGCATTCTGATGGCACTCTGGGAATGCAGCTCTGAAGAGGACATGGCTTACCTTTTAGTCAATAAATACTGTTTCCTGGAAGAATCATGAAATCTTGAAATTTAAGACAAGATAGGATTCTTGGAGCACATATAATCAATCCCTTTGTTTTATAGATCTTTGCACTGAGGGAAACATCCAAGAGGTTAAAATGCTTGCCTGGCTTCCTAGAGATGATTAGTTCAAGAACTAGGATGAGAAAGCAGATCTCTTGACTGCATTTTGTGCTGTGACTACTAAACTTCACAATGACTCTGTTGTCTGAATTTGAAGTCATAAAACAAAAAATAAAAGAATGTATGTAGGTGGCATTTTCTGTTAAAAGTTTACAGAAAGCACTTTCAGAGTCTTTTAGGGAAAAGCTGACTCTCAGCTTTATATCTATTAATTCACAGGGGCAGGGAGGCAAAATAAGGGTGATACCATCACTTTTAAAGGGAATACCATCACTTCTAGTTTATGCCTGAGGAAGAAAGAATTATAGGCCTTTATAAACCCAGACAGACATAAACAAAGGTCAGTTATTCCTATTAACTTCCCTTACCAATCAGCCTGTTTTCTTCTCGTCACATTCTAACATTTACGTACTAGCAGTTCCAGTTTAAAAAGAGGTATAAGGATTATACCTAATTATATTACCTAAGTGTAGCCAAATTACACAACAGATTATGCAGTTAATAACTTGGACCTTTTAAATGTCATTCTGGTTATAGTTTATTCCTCTCACAGTGAGTCAGAAACAGGAATGGGTTCATTCACTATTTCCAGTAAACAGCTTCCCACCAGCAGGTGTTGTGACTGGTGGGAATGGGTAGGACTGGAAGGCACACTTACTTGGACATCTCAGAACTGTACCCTTGACCCATACATAGGGCTGTGCTCGAGGCCACAGGCAGCTGAGTGTGTTGGCAGCACTGCAGTGACCCTCCCCCCACACCCCCTACTCCAGCTCACAAGAGGCTCTGCTCTCCTCCGAGTCTGGGAATACTGTTCCCTACAAAGCAGAGAACGGGTGCCTGTGCAGACCTGTGGCCCAGGCCCCATGCTCTGTGTGATTTCGGTCACATCACCTCAGGATCCACATCTCCCACTTGTAAAATCAGAGGAGGGTAGCTGAGCACTGGTTCTTTAAAAATTCTCTTGGCTTTAAAATGCTATAGTTCTACAACCTACTATTTTAAGATGTTGAGTATATTGGATGATAAGTAGTATCTATAGATGAAAAGAGCTCAGGCTTTAAAGTAATTCAAAACCATCTTTGAATCCTGTGTGACATTAGGCAATTTACTTAACTTCTGTACACTTTTATTGTGTAATGTTAATAGTTAAAAGGGGAATAATGATAATACAATTATAGTACTTAACTCATAGACTGTTGAGGTGGAAATGGTATTATAAATGCAAAGTCTTTAGCACCATGTCTGATATATCCTATAATTTAGTAATTATTTATTAGTAGTGAGTAGCAGTATTATTTCCTTTAGGGATGTTTTATACTAATAATATACTGTTTTCTTTAGAAACAAAATAATCCCAGCAAATTTTAGAAAGGTATGTTCAGTTCAGTTCAGTCGCTCAGTCGTGTCCGACTCTTTGCGACCCCATGAATCACAGCACACCAGGCCTCCCTGTCCATCACCAACTCCCAGAGTTCACTCAGACTCACGTCCATCGAGTCAGTGATGCCATCCAGCCATCTCATCCTCTGTCGTTCCCTTCTCCTCCTACCCCCAATCCCTCCCAGCATCAGTCTTATCCAATGAGTCAACTCTTTGCATGAGGTGGCCAAAGTACTGGAGTTTCAGCTTTAGCAGCATTCCTTCCAAAGAAATCCCAGGGCTGATCTCCTTCAGAATGGATTGGTTGGATCTCCTTGCAGTCCAAGGGACTCTCAACAGTCTTCTCCAACACCACAGTTCAAAAGCATCAATTCTTCAGCGCTCAGCCTTCTTCACAGTCCAACTCTCACATCCATACATGACCACAGGAAAAACCATATTAATAACCTCAGATATGCAGATGACACCACCCTTATGGCAGAAAGTGAAGAGGAACTAAAAAGCCTCTTGATGAAAGTGAAAGAGGAGAGTGAAAAAGTTGGCTTAAAGCTCAACATTCAGAAAACGAAGATCATGGCATCCGGTCCCATCACTTCATGGCAAATAGATGGGGAAACAGTGGAAACAGTGGCAGACTTTATTTTTTGGGGCTCCAAAATCACTGCAGATGGTGATTGCAGCCATTAAATTAAAAGACTTTTACTCCTTGGAAGGAAAGTTATAACCAACCTAGACAGCATATTCAAAAGCAGAGACATTACTTTGCCGACTAAGGTACATCTAGTCAAGGCTATGGTTTTTTCTGTGGTCATGTAGACTGTAGTTTTGTTTAAAAGATGATGATCTTAAAAAAGGATGATAATTAATTAGCTGTGAGAGGAACTTGAAAAAAACTCATTATTTAGGTGATTGAATGATAGGCATGATGGGAAAAGAAATGAGATGCAGAGGTAAAGGTTATGGAGCGAGTAAAAGAAATCTGACTCATTCTTAGCATTTTTGTCAACTATCATCTTCCTGTTACATAGTTTTGTTCTATCTTAATCTAGAGATAGAATCATCTATGGAAAATTTACTAAACTTAATGGCTATTCAGAAGTGAATTCCTGTATTATTTTTAAAACAACAAGATTATTCTTTTCATGTATTCAGTTCAGTTCAGTTGCTCAGTTGTGTCCAACTCTTTGCAACCCCATGAACTGCAGCATGCCAGGCCTCCCTGCCCATCACCAACTCCCGGAGTCCACCCAAACCCATGTCTATCGAGTCAGTGATGCCATCCAACCATCTCATCCTCTGTCATCCCCTTCTCCTCCTGCCCTCAATCTTTCCCAGCATTAGGTCTTTTCAAATGAGTCAGCTCTTTGCATCAGGTGGCCAAAGTATTGGAGTTTCAGCTTCAACATCAGTCCTTCCAATGAACACCCAGGACTGATCTCCTTTAGGATGGACTGGTTGGATCTCCTTGCAGTCCAAGGGACTCTCCAGAGTCTTCTCCAACACCACAGTTCAAAATCATCAGTTCTTTGGCACTCAGCTTTCTTTATAGTCCAACTCTCACATCCATACATGACCACTGGAAAAACCATAGCCTTGACTAGATGGACCTTTGTTGGCAATGTCTCTGCTTTTGAATATGCTATCTCGGTTGGTTATAACTTTCTTCCAAGGAGTAAGTGTCTTTTAATTTTATGCCTTCAATCACCATCTGCAGTGGTTTTGGAGCCCCAAAAAATAAAATCGGCCCCTCTTTCCACTGTTTCCCCATCTATTTGCCATGAAGTGATGGGACTGGATGCCATGATATTCGTTTTCTGAATGTTGAGCTTTAAGCCAACTTTTTCACTCTCCTCTTTCATCAAGAGGCTCTTTAGTTCTTCTTCAATTTTTACCATAAGGGTGGTATCATCTGCATATCTGAAATTATTGATATTTCTCCCAGCAATCTTGATTCCAGCTTGTGCTTCCTCCAGCCCAGCGATTCTCATGATGTACTCTGCATTTAAGTTAAATAAGCAGGGTGACAATATACAGCCTTGACGTACTGCTTTTCCTATTTGCAGCCAGTATGTTGTTCTGTGTCCAGTTCTAACTGTTGCTTCCTGACCTGCATACAGGTATTATGTAGAAATAAATAGTAAATCTATCCAACCCCAAGCAAGCTGCCACCCGTAATCTCTGCTCTTATTTTTGCATGTACTATATTGACGTGAACCAGGGGCTTAGAAGCTTAATTATTTTGTAAACAGATACTTTGATATTTTTCTCAGGATATTGATATTGTCGCTATTCAGTAGCAGTTTGCTAGATAATATGAAGGAATTTGTTTTATGATAAAATATTTATAGAATCAAAACCCATTTGTGAAATACTTGGAGAAAGTTGGAAACTCAAAGTTTGGTGTTGATGTGTTGGAAAATTACTCTATAGTTCTCCAAAGGAGAGATGAGCTATCTGTGAATATGTAAGTAACATGATATATCATCTTAGAATATCTATGTCCTATAGGTACCAAAGTGATTCTGTCACTGTCTTATGTTACTTCACTGTTGTATGTGGTGAAGAAAAGAAATGTTTTGGCTTCTCACTACAATCTCACTAGCTTCTGGTGTGAACAACTCAATCCAGAAATGATTTTCACTGATTAGGGTAGTGAATTAGGGTAATTTCTGATTCGGGCAGTGTTCTTCCATCTCTAATGTTTCTTTCATACTTCTTTTATAGGAGGCCAATTGTAAGAACATCCTTCTAACAAAAGATTTCGAAAGAGATGCACAAAAGCCATCTCCAAAAACCAAGGTAGGCTATCTCTGCTCTTTACGCAGAAACATTTAGGAAGACTCTTTATCTTCTTGTGTTTTCATGTTCTGTTGCTTGGATTTCCCTCAGCACCACCACCCCACCTCATTTGGACCTTGTGGTCTTAAATATAACATATACTTTATATGTCATATTTACTGTGTAATCCAGGATTATAGTCATCTAAAAATGCTCAACACATTTATTATTTAACAGTGATATTTTTATTTTTGTATTACCCCACTATTTTTTTGTCTTTTACATTGATGTATAGTTGATTTACAATGTTGTATTAGTTTCAAATTTGCAGCAAAGTGATTCAGTTGTACCTATACGTACATCTATTACTTTTCAGATTCTTTTCCCAGGGAGATTATTACAGAGTACTGAGTAGAGTTCCCTGTACTATACAGTAGGTCCTTGTTGATTATCTTTTGTATATATAGTAGTGTGTATATGTTAACTCCAACCTCCTTATCCTCACCCCTACCTTTCCCCTTTGGTAGCCATAAGTGGTTTTCTAAGTCTGTGAGTCTGTTTGTGTTCTGTAAATAAATTCATTTGTATCGTTTTTTAGATACCACACATAAGTGATATCACACATTATTTGCCTTTCTGTTGTATGACTTACTTGACTTAGTATGATAAGCTCCACATCCGTCCATGTGCTGCAAATGGCAATATTTATGACTAATATTCTGCTGTATGTGTATGTGTATACATACACACACACGTCTTTATTCATTCCCCTGTCAATGGACATTTAGGTTGCTTCTGTGTCTTGGCTGTTGTAAATTGGGGTGCATGTATGTTTTTGAATTATGATTTTCTCCAGACATATGCCCAGGAATGGGAATGCTGAATCATATGATAGCTCTATTTTTAGTTTTTTGAGGAACCTCCATACTGTTCTCTATAATGTCTGTACCAGTTTACATTCCTACCAACAGTGTAGGAGGGTTCCCTTTCCTCCATACCCTCTCTAGCATGTACTGTTTTAAGACTTTTTGATATGAACTATCATACATATGATAGAATAAAGGGTATAATGTGTAAAATTTTGTTTTCCTTATTAAGACAATTTCAAAATGCACATATTTGTTTTGCTACTGAGAAGAAAAACTCATTTGACTGAAAATATATTGCAAGAATTTGTTTGATACACCCAGAAGAGTGATTGCATTAATTTTAGAGCCCCTTTCCAAATCTTACATCTTTTAAGTAGAACTTCTTCTATATGCTGGGCTTCCCTAGTGGCCCAGAGGGTAAAGCGTCTGCCTGCAATGTGGGAGACCCAGGTTTGATCCCTGTGTTGGGAAGATCCCCTGGAGAAGGAAATGGCAACCCACTCCAGTATTCTTGCTGGAGAATTCCATGGACAGAGCAGCCTGGTAGGCTACAGTCCGTGGGGTCGCAAAGAGTCAGACACGACTGAGCAACCTCACTCACTCACTCTCCTATATACTAGGTGTATATGATATTCCTAATTGGCCACTGTATATTTTAAACTTATCTATTTTTGACTATTTTGGATCTTCTTAGCCGTGCACAGGCTTTCTCTAGTTGTGGTGAGCGGAGTCTGCTCTCTAGCTGTGGTCCACGGGCTTCTCACCGCAGTGGCTTGTTTCAGAGCCCAGGCTCTAGAACCCATGGGCTTCAGTAGTTGTGCACAGGTTCAGCAGCTGTGGTGTGTGGTGCACGGGCTTAGTTACCCTGAGGCATGTGGAATCTTCCCAGACTAAGGATCAAACCTGTGTCCCCTGCATTGGCAGGAGAATTCTTAACCACTGGATCACCAAGGAAGTCCTGTGACATTTATAGAGCTACATTTTGGTTTTCTCCAATTCTAAGACAAAATTTTCTCCAAATTTTCTTGAGTACATTGTGGGCAAAATTTTATTTTATTTTATTTTATTTTTTTCTCAGTGTGTATCTCCCCATTTATTTAGATTTTCTTGATTTTTCACCATTTTGCAATTTTCTTGTCTTCAGTTTTAATTGCACATTATTATAAAAATGATTTTGACTTTAATTTTAAAGGCAAATCAAGTTAAGTGTGAGTCACTACTTAGCATCTTACAGTAAAAGTCTACAGTTTTTTTTAATTTTTAAAAAATCTTTCTTATGAAACTTTTTCCACCTTTTTTTCTGGAAAATTGTTTTAATTTTTATGCTTTTCTTTCCAGATCAGACTATTTTTAAAATCTTTTTCATTAATATATTTTCTATACAAACTTACATAACTTCAGTTCTCTAGAAGAAATCTTGTTTACTGTCAAAAATATGCTCACCAAAACAAATGCATTGAAAAATATAGGATTTGAGAAACATTTTTAGGTAACATTTGCTTGTTATCTTCATTTTTATTGGTATACCTACTTTTAGGTGAAGAGACCTTAGATGAATCACTTTCTAAACGTAAGATAATCTTGAAACCTGTCATAAAAATTGTTTGAAGGGATTCTTTTATTCTTATCAAATTAATCCAGTTTGGAATATTTCAGGCATATAGAGAATCAGTAATTAATATGCATTGATTATCCTCTGTGAGTCTCACTGTATTGTTCATGACCAAGCTAATTAAATAGAGAAATTGCTTCATTGGTTAATCTGCAGTTTGTGACTTTAGCTTTTTTGTGGTCTTACATGAGCAAGTTTAAATTTACATGAGCACGCTAATCTTTGCTTAGCGTTGCTTACTTTAGACGTGATTAAAATCCTTGTAGTTTCAAATCCCCAGAAATGAGGCAGAGCATGTGAGCTACACAAGATTATAAGGCACTAACTCTTTCACCCAGATCATATTAAAGATCTTTTTTCCAGCAGTTGATCTTTGAAAGCTGAAGCTGAAAACACCTTCAAAATGTAGTTGATATAAAAAACAAAATGTGGATGGTGTGTCCTTTCTAGAATGACTTAGGGAGCTGTGAGAATGATGTGTATCCTTGGTACTAATGTTACTTCATTTGGCCTCCATAGCGGTCTTTCTCAGACAGCTCTAGTTACAGCTGTATGTGCCTTGGACAGCTACATATTTCTGATCCCTATATGGCTAGAGATGTAAAATGGTAATCCAGAAATGGCATGTGTCCCATTGGCTCTGGAGATGTCTCTCTAGTCTAAGCCATCTGTCCCCATCTGTGTTCCCTCTGCTAGCTGTTGTCTCTGCTCTTAGGCAATGGGGAGGATTGTATTTCTCTCCCTTACATAGGAAAACCCCTTCCTGACCTGAGTCTGCTGGAAAAAATAAATGATACCTTCATTACACAGTGCCATGATACTTCCTGGATGAGCAATGATCACCAGCCCTGTTAGTTCAAGGACATGCTCATATAACCATTTCATGCCCCATACTGGATAGACTACATATGCAAACAAGTAACTGGAATAGATGAATAGAAGGGAACATTAAACAGATTTTTAAAGAGGTGTAAAACGTAGACATAGCTTCTTGTAACCTAGTATGATCATGATCTGAGAAGAGACAAAATCTTCCTCTGCCTAATACAAATGCCAGTGGCTCTAAATAAGCCTCATAGGTCATATTCATTGGTCACAATATAAACCCTGAAGAGGATCCAGGAACTGAGGGGGAAAAAAAAAACTCTTTCTGCTCTCTCTCCTTGGTGTATGACCTAGACTTCCCACTTAACTTGCTATGTTCTTGTTGACCTTGGTTAAAAAAAAAGTTCAGGCCATTGTATAAGAAGGACTGTCCAATTAATTCAGTGCTGGGTGAAGGTGTAAAATACAAGATAACCTGTTTCCTTTCTGATTCCCTGATAGCTTAGTTGGTAAAACTAAAATTAGAAGCACATAATAGTTTTAGTCACTAAATTCTCCTAGTGCTTTTATAAATGTTTCTTTTAGTAAACCAAGTCATATTAACTATAAAATGTGTGATAAAAATAGTGCAGTTATCAAGTAAACAGTTATGTAGTAGAAGCAACTGTTAAATTATTTTTATTTTCAGAGGTTAATGACTTCAGGGATCATGCATCATTTATGAAGGAGATTTTATTCAAAAGGAAACCAGTTGTCACATTTGTAGTTTCTTAAATAATTTTTTAAATGCCTATGCCTATTAGCAAAGTAAACTAGAAACTTAGAATAATGTAGAATTTTGAGAGATTTTAGTGACAGTATAATTAAATTTACAAATTAAGTCATTTAATAAACACTTATTTTTACCAAGATTCAAAGTTATTTTAAAGTCATTGTTAATGGATATGAATGTATTTTGTGGTTGCTTTAATTTATAAAACATTCTAATTAGTATTCTGCTTTTCCACTGAATGTTGTTTCAGTATGTGTTTCCATGTATCAGCTTAGCTTGTGTGCTTATTTAATAAAAGTAACAGTAGTAGTAGCAGTAATAGTGATGATTGCTAATACTGATCAATGCCAGACACTATAGTTTATATATATATTATCTAATAATCATAACATTTCATATATTGTCATACCATATTAACTATTCTGAAATGTTGAAACTGCTTCTAATTATCATTAATATAAAAAGCCTTACTTGATAAATGTTAACCAAAGAGTAATTTTTAAACACTTTTATTTTTTAGGTTTTATGACCTATAATAGAATTAAAGAGAAAAATTGTTTTATGATTAATATACCCTAACATACCATCTCTCCTCCCTGTTTTGAAATTGTTTACAATTTCAACACATTGTTATAGATTAATTGAATGCCTGTATGTATATATAATAGATATCATAATTTTGTAGGTTTTACAATTGTATATTAAAATGTAGTCTATCACCTTTTGCAGTTTTCTTTTTCCTGTTCAATAAAATGTGTCCTATCAATATTCACTTTCAGTAAGAATATATAATGCAGTTTACTTAGATATTCTAGATTTCTCTATTTGGGTTGTCTCCAATATTTAGATGACTTCCAGTATTTTGCTATTACAGATCCATTTTACGCGAGTAATTTTAACATGATGCCTTTGCACCTATAGAAATAGGATCATATGTAGACACATCTTTGTCCAGGTATTACAAATGCTCTTAAAATGGGCCAGCTTGCATGTTCAGCGGCTGTGTGTGACTGTCTCCATCTTTCACACTCTCTGAAATCCTTGGTAATATCAGAGTTCTTGTGGTTGTTTCCCGCAATCAAATGAGTGTAGGAAACAACTTGCTATTGCCTTAGTTTGAGTTTCTCTAATTTCTTGTCATCACAGAGACAATTATTTTTCACTGAATATCCTGTGTTTCTCCATTTCCCAGCCCCACTGCAGGTAGGTGAGGCCAGCCAACTACTTTTGACAATAGGCTGAGAGCAGTATGACAACTCTCAAAGGCTTTTTCAGCCCTTTTTCATAGCACATTGGAGAGGGCAATGGCACCCCACTCCAGTACTCTTGCCTGGAAAATCCCATGGACGGGAGAGCCTGGTGGGCTGCCGTCTATGGGGTCGCACAGAGTTGGACATGACTGAGCGCCTTCACTTTCACTTTTCACTTTCATGCATTGGAGAAGGAAATGGCACCCCACTCCAGTGTTCTTGCCTGAAGAATCCCAGGGACAGGGGAGCCTGGTAGGCTGCTGTCTGTGGGGTCGCACAGTCGGACATGACTGAGCGACTTCACTTTCACTTTTCACTTTCATGCATTGGAGAAGGAAATGGCACCCCACTCCAGTGCTCTTGCCTGGAGAATCCCAGGGATGAGGAAGCCTGGTGGGTTGCCGTCTATGGGGTCGCACAGGGTCAGACACGACTAAAGCGACTTAGCATCATAGCACATTAACTAGACAGTGGAACATGCGTCTACGGAGCCGCCTGTCTACTTGCATTGGATCTGTGTCATGACTTAAACCTCTGGTTTGTTACACCACTGAGATTTCTGAGTTAATTTGTACCTTCACTGTGATATAGCCTACCACATGGGCAGTGTGTTTTTCATGTGTTTATGTTTTCATATGTTTATTAAACTTTGGTCATATTTTTGATTATTAATCTATGTGCTGTTTCTCCTACCATTGCAAATTTTGCTATTTGGTTGTTTTAATTTTTTCTTAATGATTTATGAGAGTTTGCTATCTATTGTCAGTTATATGTATTCCAGATACTTCCACCCAATTTTCTGGTTTTTTTTTTTCAAACTGAATATAGTGTCGTTTAATGTTTGAAAGCTTTTTATTTCAGTGGACTTAGATTCATCGGTTTTGGAGTTTTGTGCTTTTTTACATCTTGTTTAAGAAATCCTCACCTACTTTGAGGTCAGTTCAAAAGTCTTTTTTATTATTTTCCAAAAGTTT
The DNA here is from genome assembly GCF_042477335.2 of Ovis canadensis. Taxonomy (NCBI): domain Eukaryota; kingdom Metazoa; phylum Chordata; class Mammalia; order Artiodactyla; family Bovidae; genus Ovis; species Ovis canadensis. Next base: position 52,199,396 of record NC_091250.1, read on the forward strand.
TAAAGTTTGCTTTGCATATATATAGGTCTTAGTTCATTTGAAATTGAATTTTGTGTATAACATAAAGTAGGATCCTCATTTTATAGATTAAAATCATTCAACTCAGTGTATTTGTTCAACAGTTTCATCTTTTGTCCACTTTTTGAAATAGTATTTCCATTATATGTCAAATGTTTTTATGTCTGTTTCTGTACTGTATTATTTGTTGCTTTTTCTATGTGTTTCTTTTATTTCATTACCCCAGTGTCTTAATTAGTGAAATCTGGTAGTATATATTTCTTCAACTTTTTCTTCTTGAAAATAATCTTTGCCATTCTTGGTCCTTTGCTTTTGCAATTAAATATTGTCAAGTTTTATGAGAAATTTTACTTAGAATTTAAAGTGAATTAATCTCATGAACACGGTGTTCTATCCATGACCATCATGTAACTTTCTATTTACTCAGATCCTCTTTAATGTCTTTGATTTTAAAAAAATTATAGTTTTCTTCTAACTATTCCCCAAGTTATAATTTTTATTCTCGATCTCCTTTTTGTAGATATTATAAATGGAGTACTTATTATATCTTCAAACTTTGTTGCTGATGTTTAGTGTTGAAACTGATTTTTATTGTTGACTTTATATCTGAAAATCTTGTCAAATTTTTATTAGTTCTAATATTTTGTTGAGCAATTCTCTTTGACTTCCTTTGTAGACAATCATATCATCTGGAAATAATGAGAATGATTTATTCCCTTTCAAGCCTCTTATCATTTAATTTCTTTTCTCTTGTGGTATGTTCCAGGACTGCCAGTATAATGTTAAATAGAAATGATGATAGCATGCCTTCTTGCATTGCTTCCTAAGGGAAAGTTTCTACATTTGATTTTTATATATTATCATGGCATTTTTCTTTTTGTTTTGGGGAGGTAAGAATGGGGGTTATTCTTTCACAATACCAGGCACATAGCAGACCTCTGATAAAATCTTGAAAATGAACATGTAAATTATTTGCTTCTTGTTTTTTGTTTCACATGGAAGTAATTAGTGTCCGTATGTTTTCATATGTGTTTTTTTCATACATACAGTCATTAGGTTTATGGTGTTTGCTTTCAGTGCTTTGTAGGTATGTTTTATAAACATGTTTGCTAAGAATTTTATTTTGAGTGAATGTTAAATTTTAGCAAATGTTCCTTCACATTGGTTACGATCATTGCCTGGTTTTTCTCCCATATTCATTTGTTGTGGAGAGTTACATTCATAGATTTTCTAATCTTAAAGCAACAGTGCCTCAGTGGAATAAACCAATTCTGAACCTGACCTTGATACATGTTTTTAAATACCTTGAAAGTTTTGGATGACTGATATTTTACTTAGTATTTTTACATCTAAGTTAATAAAATGTTTTGTTTAATCAATTTTTGGTATAAAGGTTGTGCTAGCCTAATCAAATGGACCGAGGAGAATCTTTTCTATTCTGTGAAACAATTTAAGATGAGGGTTATCAGTGCCTTCATTATTTGATAGAATATATCTATAAACATGTCTGGGTCTAGTGAGGTTTACTGATTTATGTGTTTTTAATTTTGTTTTGCTTTTTAAATTTGTTTGGCAAGTTGTTTTTTAGCTGCTTATTCAATTTATTTTGGGCTTGTAGTCCTATTCATGTTTTTGTTAATTCTTAATTATTAGTTTTTTATTAAAATATAGTTGATTTCTAATATTATGTTACCTCCAGGTATATAATATAGTAATTCAAAAGTTGTATAGATTGTATTTCATCCGTAAAGTTATAAAATGTTGGCTATATTCCTTGTGCTGAACAATATATCCTTGTAGTATATTTATTTTATATGTAGTAGTTTGTACCTCTTAATCCCCTATCCACAGCTTTTCTTCTCTCCCTTCCCTCTCCCCACTAGTAACCACTAGTTTGTTCTACGTATCTGTGAGTCTGTTTCCATTTTGTTGTATTTATTCATTTATTGTTTAGATTCCACATACAGGCGATAAGAGAGTATTTGTCTCTCTCTGTATGACTTATTTCATTAAGCATAATACTCTTAGGTCCATCCATGTTGTCACAAATGGCAAGATTTCATTCTTTATTATTATGGTTGAATAGTATTCCATTATAGGTGCGTGTGTGTGTGTACACACAGCTTCTTTATCCATTCGTCTGGTGAAGGGCTCTTAGGTCGTTTCCATGTCTTGGCTATTGTAAATAATGCTGCTATGAACACTAAGGTGCATGTATCTCTTCAAATTAGTGCTTTTATTTTCTTAGGGTATATACCCAGAAGTAGAATTGCTGGATCATATGGTAGTTCTATTTTTAATTTTTTGATGTTATATTTTCTAGAAAATAGTCTATTTTAATTAGCATAAAAATTTTAATGTTTCCTCTTATTTTTAAAATATTTATTGTAGTCTTTACAAAATCTTTGTCTGTTGTCTTTTTTTTTGTTTTTGCTATTATCTCGGGGCATTTTCTTGTTTGTTTTTGATTAGGATTGCTAGAAATTTGTTTGTTTTCTTAGACTCTGCAGCTTTTAGTTTTGCTGATTCTCTATTGTATTTGTTTCCCTGATTCATCAACCTCTGCTACTATTTACTCTATATCTATTATTCTTAAGATAGATCTTTTTTCTTAATGTTTATCACTTTTTCCTCCACAGGCATATATTTTAAATACGTTTTCTGTGAGGTGATACTGAAGCTTAATGACCAATTCTTTTAAATACATTTGCTTTGCTTATTAACGGCCTCTTCTGATGTGTCGAGTGTCTTTATTACATTAGAGAATTCTTTTAGAATCATGTAATTTTCTTCCTTCCTTTTATTTTGGTAATACTTTCACAATGCCAGGACATAGAGAACCCTTAAAAAATAATTAAGAACAAATAAATCAATCAGTTTTAAAATTTTTATCATATAAAAGCAGTGTCATGTGTGTGTGTGATTATAGAGAATTTGCGCTTGTAAAAATCTAGTAAAATTTAGTACATTTTCCTGTAGAAAGAGTTCAGTAACCACTAAAAACAATTATTTCTGGAATATAAGATTCTGGGCTTTGTTTCTTTTCCTGGTTTGTTCCTTTAGAGCTTTTCATCTAGTAATTTCCCATCTGCTTTGTCTGCCCCCATATGCTTGTACATACAGATATATGTTTATTTCACCAGAGAGAAAGTGTTCTATATTTTTCCATCTTCCCTATATAGGTGCTAGATAATAAAATTCTCTTTGCCTCTTTCATTATCTTGGGAAATCACTTTGCAGACCTGTCTCTTCAGTGCTAAGTAGTACAAAATTTTGAAAAGTGAATACCTTTGTTCATTTATTACTAGTTATATCTATGATTGAATCTTTTATTTTTGCAAGCATATTCTTTATTTAGTTTCATAAATCATCACTAATCTATTTGAAGAATTCCTGGATTTCTTTATGATTAATGACATATCAGTTCAGTTCAGTCACTCAGTCGTGTCCGACTCTTTGTGACCCCATGAATCGCAGCACGCCAGGCCTCCCTGTCCATCACCAACTCCCAGAGTTCACTCAGACTCACATCCATCGAGTCCGTGATGCCATCCAGCCATCTCATCCTCGGTCGTCCCCTTCTCCTCCTGCCCCCAATCTCTCCCAGCATCAGAGTCTTTTCCAATGAGTCAACTCATCGCATGAGGTGGCCAAAGTACTGGAGTTTCAGCTTTAGCATCATTCCTTCCAAAGAAATTCCAGGGCTGATCTCCTTCAGAATGGACTGGTTGGATCTCCTTGCAGTCCAAGGGACTCTCAAGAGTCTTCTCCAACACCACAGTTCAAAAGGATCAATTCTTCAGTGCTCAGCCTTCTTCACAGTCCAACTCTCATATCCATACATGACCACAGGAAAAACCATAGATTCAGTTATTTAGATAGTATTTTCCTATGTTTTATGATATTTTAAAACATATATATGCATGCATGCTAAGTCGCATACATATGTTATCAAGTAAAAAATAATACAAAGTTAAGTAGTCATTTTAAAAGATAATACAAATATGCTATATCTGGGTATACCTGCATAATCTCTTAATCTAATAACTTGGCTAACATGACCTCTATACTTAGCCTCTTTCCATCAGATGTTGTAACCTGCTGTGACCCAGGCCAAGGAATGGAGGGACCTCTATGAAATGTCTCTTGATTAGCACTGTTGTGGCATGCAGAGCATAGCTGGCCTGGTCTCACTGGTCCTGAGAACCCAGCTTCCTAAGTCTGGGTCTAGATACTTGCTCACTAACTTTCTACAACCAAAATGATCTCCTCTTGCATATCTGCTCTGCTTTGAGAAACAGCCTGAAGCTCATGCTCAGTTTGGACATTTCACCTCATTTCTTCTCCACTGTGTGTCTGGGATGCAAAGTTACAAAGACTCTGTTTCTTACCTGAAGTTCGGAACTGGAGCCCAGACATATATACTAGCAACTAAATTAAGACATCACTATGCCAGACCAGTTTTCTGATCTCAGATCTACGTTTGAGTTTACTGTCGTATTTGGCAAACAACCAAATCTTAACCTGATTGCCATGATTGCTTTTTAGCCCTAAAGATCTCACTGACGTTTTTGTTCCAATTTCCCCTGGTTTGTCCTGTTCAATAAGTATGACCAGTCCAATCACAATCATTAGTGACAACTTTTGTAACCACCCCATAATATTAATGACTTCATTTATAAAGTTTATTTCCCACTCCTGTCACAGTCCAATGCAGCTGGAGGAGGATTTATAGGTAGAAATGTCCAAACAGTGATTCAGGTCTCAGGCTGCTTCCATCTTTCAACTATGTCATCTAAAAGGTGGCTTCTAATCTCAGGAGTGAAAAAGAAAAAAAAGTGTGTGCAGAGTTCATAGATATTTAATCGCCTTAGCAACAGAAGTAACTCTTGTCCCTTCTGCTCACATTCCAGAACTCAGTAACATTTGTGGGAGTCTGTAAATGTAGTTTTCCAGTGTGCCCAGGAAAAGGAAGATGAACTAGGAATTGATGAGTACATAACATTGTTCTTTCTACAGCATGCCCTTCTGTTTGCCAAATACATTTTTTTTTTCCATTTCTCTTACCTTGCAGAAAACACACTCAGCCCTTCTGCATGGATGAAAATCCAAAGAACCAGCCAGTCATTACAACCAACTCAATCTCCAAAATATCTAGGAGACACATCAATGCTCCTTCAGGTCTAGACATGGTTCTCCTTGTTCTGAGACTCTGTGAAATTAAAAGATAAATTGTCCATCCCTCCACACACATCCATCCCATGTACAAACAGTACTGTTTGTACTAAACAGTCTCACTCGCACTCCAGGACACACACATACACGTGCACAGAAGTCATGGAGGCACTTTCTGCGAGGAATTGCATTTCCTTTTTCTCTCTGAAAGCTGCCTTCACCTTTTAGAATTTCCTCCTTGTCATTACTCCCCTGTTAGTGAGTGCAGTGATTGTGTCTTCCTTAAACTACAGCTTTTGCCTCCTGTTCGTGGAAGTTTGGTGTCTCAGGAATTGTTTTACCTCTTGCACAGCAAAGACTTCTTTAGTTTGGCCTGATACTTTTTTGTAGTAATGGTAGTGGTTTGTTGATTCTTTTGCTGCGGTGTGAGGCAAGGTTTATAGTAAACTCCCTCCAAATGTAAAAACATGATTAACATCCAATCTGTTTGCTTCAGTCATTTCCATGAGGCAGTTAAAATCCTCAATGTATGTTGTTTTCTCCTCTGCCTTCAAAGCTCATGGGAATTCCTCCTTAGAAGAAATTAACCAGAATCCTACTGGCAAGGGATTCTGGGAAATCCGTTTCCTTTCTTTATACCCCATGCCATACACAGTTGTCTTATAAAATCACATGAAATTATGTTTCAAAGAAGTACAATGGACTGTCTGCAATTAAGTTGGTTCCAACTGACTTTGTGGAAGAAATAGAGGTTAAGTCAAACTTTTGTGTAACAGAAAGAGGGTTTTAGAACAATAACAAAAAAGGCACATGTATGAACAAAAAGGTAATAATTATTAGAGGGATTTGTTTTGGCCAAGTTTGATGACAAGAGGAGAGTGAGATGACTTTAGAAAGAAACAGATCTTTGGTGTACATGTTACAGAAGCAACTCTTTCACTCAACAGGAGTGTGGCCTGAG